>NC_140071.1:101506163-102106163 GCF_964194135.1 Talpa europaea
TGGCAGGCCTCCCAGTCCCCAGCAAGTCTTCACTCTTTCTGGTCTTTCCAGCGTTCTCTTCTCTCTCAGCTTCTGCTGACGTCCCCATGATGCCACCCTTATAAGCACAGTCTCTCAGCCCAGGTGAATCCCATCTATGCATGCCCACATCCTACTCCAGGTGCCCACCATCAGGCATGCATTCAGGACCGCAAGGATCCATCATTAATCCTAATGGTGGGAGGGCAGGAAAGCCTGACACGTTTTACCTTACCCTACAATACTTCAAACATGTATAGTGATTTGGTTTGTTTATTGTTTCCCCAGGATTAGTGTACAAATCATAGGTTCAAAAGAAACTACTATGTGAGGGTAAAAAGAGGTGACAGATGTTTAGAAGTTCCGTGGTTTTTAAATATTTTTTTAAGAATACTTTTTTTTTTAAGATTTATTTTTATGCAAGAGCTGCTGAAGTACAGGCCAGAGGCGTGGGAAGGTGAGAGGATTCACCAGAGACAGCGTAGGGAGCAGAACAGGCAGACGACAGAAATACACTGCTGAGGGGAGCAGTGGGTGAGATAGAAGTCTGCCGCACCATGTGGGATTCTCACCGACCGGGATCCAGCCAGCACTGCAGAGGCTGCTGGCAGCTTCACAGTGCAGTGCTCAACCGGTTGCACCACCAGGGAGGCCCGGTTTTTAAATTTTTGAAGCATTTTGTGCTTTTCTATATTGCTGAATTTACTCTAGGTTCTCCATATCTTTGTGCCTCTGTTTCTGTTTCTCTTTCCCTCTCTTCTATTGTAAGGGCAGGAATGGACACAGTGCAGGTTTTCTGATCCCATGAAGACTGGGTAAAGGAGGAGTCAGAGTCCTCAGTGGTTTTTTGCAGGTCTTTTATTGGGATTACCAGGTACACGGCAGGCAGGGGTGCTGGCAGCCCCCAGCAAGTCTTCACTCTATCTGGGCTCTCTGGCATTCTCTCCTTCTTTCTCGGCTTCTGCTACTTCTTTCTCGGCTTCTTGGCTTCTACTGGCATCACCGCGATACTGCCCTTAAAAGCATAGTCTTAACCCAGGTGGATCTCATCTACCTATGCCCACACCCTACTCCAGGTGCCCGCCATCAGGCATGCATTCAGGACCGCAAGGATCCATCATCTATCCTGATGGCGGGAGGGCAGAAAAGCCTGACATTTTTCCTTTACCCTACAGTCCACCCCCTCAGGGTTTTCTGCCATATAGTCTTCATATATACAATTTTCCTTAACAAACAAACAATGCAGCCATGGCCCACAAAAGCAAATACATCACAATATAACAAAATACAACAGAACACAAATAAGTCCAGGCAGGGCATCAACCTAGTGGCAAAAGACAATTATTGGTACCAACAGATGATCCACCACTTCTGCTGCCAAAGGCACTGCTCATACGAGGGAAGGGAACCACTCACGGCATCTACTGTAACACACCAGGAGCCGTCAGGCTTCCTGGCCTTCTCTGGCTGTAGTCTCGGCTACAAGCCACACATAGCATCCACCCCCAGGATGCACTCACTCTGGGATTGGCGATTCTATTCTGTTGGGGGTAATTGCCAACCCTCAGGGTTTCTGTCTGCAGTCGCTCCAACATTCAGCCTTCACAGCCACCAATGTGACTTGCAGACCCCTGCACTCAGGCCAACCCACTGCACAAGCACATGGGTTGGAGATCCAAACTCTACATGCGGCTTGGGCTCAGGTTCCCCATGTTCACCCCAAACCACGTTCCCCACCTGTCCCCCAAGGACGGGTTCCTCAGCTCCTCACCCTCACTCGACAACAAGCAGGGCATCACCCACAGGTGATTTTACGAGACTCACAGGTCTTCAGCATACTCATGCTGCTTAGCAGCTGCTCAGGGCTTCCCAAACTTACATCAGCACCAGCTTTTGCCTTCTCAGTTGGCTTTTCTCCTCTGCCTGGCTGCTGGGCATACACAGGCTGCTTTTGGCCATCAAGGCCCACTGGCCACCCCCAGATTCCTAAAAAAGCATAACCTGCCAAGGTCCTCCACCTTCTGGTGGGATTGTCAGTCCAAGTCCATTAGGCCAAGTTCATTGGCCTCTCCCTGAATCAGCACGGGCGAGCTCCAAATTGTAGTCCTCTCTTCTGACGATTCTTGCTGCCTCAGGGGTCATTGGCTGGTCCTCTCGGGTGTCTCCTTCACTCAAGGTCTCGTCCTGTAGCTTCTGGACCTTGTCCATCTCCTGTGCCGCTGTGGTGCCTCCAGTGTTGTCACAGGGAAACACTCTGTTACTCCTTAGTCCCTCCAGGTCTTCGGAGGGCTCCATACCCGTCTGCATGGATCATCTTGCCGACTTACACCAATTGTAAGGGCAGGAATGGCCACAGTGCAGATTTTCTGATCCCATGCAGACCGGGTAAAGGAGGAGTCAGAGTCCTCAGTGGTTTTTTGCAGGTCTTTTATTGGGATTATCAGGTACACGGAAGGCAGGGGTGCTGGCAGGCCTCCCAGCCCCCAGCAAGTCTTCACTCTATCTGGGCTCTCTGGCATTCTCTCCTTCTTTCTCGGCTTCTGCTACTTCTTTCTTGGCTTCTACTGGCGTCCCCGTGACGCCGCCCTTAAAAGCATAGTCTTAGCCCAGGTGGATCTCATCAACCTATGCCCACACCCTACTCCAGGTGCCCGCCATCAGGCATGCATTCAGGACTGCAAGGATCCATCATCTATTCTGATGGCGGGAGGGCAGAAAAGCCTGACATTTTTCCTTTACCCTACATCTATGTAGATATATCAATATATAATAATAGGACACATACAAATCTAATTGATATTTTGTACATTAGGGGATAAATGACAGGATGTAGAATAACTTAGGTTAGCAATAGATATATTAATAATAGAGAAGCACATGTTAATAAATACAAATACATGCAAAAATCAGTAAAAACAATATACTTCTCTAATTGTATATGGTAGACTTCTTCCTTCTAGATTTTTATAAGAATAAGCTATTTACATGAAATTGCTTTTTTAAGTACTAGACAAGCAGTGGGATTTGTTTAGTCTAGACCACTCATCTGTTTAGGCACCTACTATTTAATAAGCAGTGTCCTAGGAACTGAGATGAACATGATAAGCATTGACCCTGCCCTCCTGGAGTTAACAGTGAAGTTAGAACACACAATAAATGACCACATGTGTATACTTTCAGAAGACTCTCTGATCATATCAGTGATAAAATGTTAAGAAGGAAAAAAATAAAATTTTATGAGAGGAAATTTTAAAAAGGACTTAATCTGGTGGAGGGAAGGGTCCGAGAGGTCCACAGTGGCAAGTAAGTTGACCCCAAAGAAGGATGGGAATTAGTTCGGTGAAAATGAGAGGTTGGTGGTATAGGTTGAGAGGATTGCCTATGTAAAGGTTCTTGTTGGATTATTAATAAAAAGGAAGGAGAAAAGAATTACGATCTACTAAACACCTACCAGGAGTCAACTTATTGATTTAGGATACTAAACAATCTGAAGTTCAGGATAATTTATTAATTCATTAAATCAACTGGTGTCAGATGTTGGAGATGACAGATGAGTGAAATAGGATTGATGTCTTAGTAGAGTAGGGTAAAGAAATGTAGAAGCAAATAAAACAATGTAATATTTATTATTCAAATAAATCCAAATATCTAAAATATCATATGGGAAATATAAACCATAAGTTTTCCTGGGAATTTCATGAAGTTTCTGCAAAGGAAACTTCATGAAGGAGGTATTGTTTGAACTGGGATCTGAAGCTTGAATAAATGTCTTCCTATAGGCAGAAAACCCATGAGGTCCTTCCTGGTAGAATAAGGCCTACCAGATGCAAAGGCCTGAATCAAAGAAAGAACTCACCAGTAAGCAACTAAATTGACTGCATAAGTGTGAGCGAAAAGTGAAGCTGAAGGAGAAATCAGGAGTAGGATGACATAAAATCTTATTTGGCAAGCTGTACATCTTTTATGTCTAGGATATAGGGAGCCAATTAAGGATTGATGATAGAGAAATCTTGCCTATTTGCATTTTGTAAAGAACCAAGGGCTGTTGGTATTATGAAGGAGTAACTGGAAGGGGAGTGAGCTTGTAGAAAAGTTGATAATGCAACAGCATTGAGAAATGAGGGTCCACTTTGTTTCCCAAAGGGAAACAAAGTTATTTTTTAAATAATGCAGAATTAAAAATAAATAAATTTTGTGGTATTATAAAAGGGAAGAAACAACATGAGTAAATTTCACAAATCTTTTATTTTTTTCCAAAGAACAAAAGCCAATGAGACATGCAATAAAAATACATAATTTTAACATAATAAATGTGTTGCATATATAATTGTTAACAAAAATGGTTAAAATATTAAAAGGATACATCTACAGACATCTAAAATCTTAACAATTCTGTGGTTTTATTGGACACTAAATACTGACTTTATATTCAAATAGCCAAAACATGTTCTTAAAACTTTTGGAGAACAGATCATTAGGTTTACTTTTATTATTTAAAAGATGAAAAGACTGCATTTCCATAAACATGAAATAAGGAATTCATCTATTTCCTAGCTTCATTTATCCAAAACATATATGTAATGACTGGAATTATAGTATTCCTAATACAATAGCTCATAAATACCAAATAAAATCAAATGTGAATGAATAAGTCATGACACTATGCCATACCAAGAAGACATCAAATGTCTAAAGTTATAGGAAAAGAATATATCAGCCCTTATAGAACTTATACATTTAAAAGTTCTAAATAAGGAACATATTCTACAGAGATAATTATGATCTACCCAGTTTTTTAATGTGATATAACTTAAATAGCATGCCAGGGTCAAAAGTAACGAAGTTCTCTAACATTCTCCAAGGAACTGTTATTGTTTTTCTATCTCAGAAGAATATGGGTAATGGTTTATTTCAAATACAGCATTCCAATAAAATATTTATGCATCAAATGCATACCTGTGGCAGTAACACTGTAAGGAATATATTTTAGATATAAAATAATCACCCTGAAAAATTAATGGCTGGTGATTCTTGATTCACAATTCAATCAATTGTCAAAGATGTCAAGCAACACAGATAAAATAACAGCAAATAAACAGCAAGAAATACTATGCTCAACCCTTCATAAGCTGAGCAGAAAGCTTATGATCCTTTCCTCTACCCTCTCTTGAAAGCTGGGAATTCATGAAGAACTGCCAGGTTTCACTGAAGAAAATTCCTCTCAGCAGAAAACCTGGGTGATTTTCAACGCATGGTCTTTCTCTTCATTTTTTCTTGTTTCCACTGTTGAGAAAATAATTTTATAAGTTTAACAAAATTTCCACACTCCTGTCTACTCCAACTTGTTTTCAAAACAGAACTTAAGATCACTAACAAAGATGAAGTCAAGGACGATAGCAACAAAAATCCCCTACATTTTAGTAATGATCTCTGTGTAACCTCTTTGGGAATTACAGGTAAGATTGCTTCCATGAATTTTCCCAGGACATTCCAGATTTCTCCCCTCTGTTCCTGAACAATCTCATTCTAAATATAGTCTAGACTGTGGTAGCCAAATCCTATGCAAAAAATAAGGACCTAGAGAAATCTACACTCTCCAAAGAGACTAAGAAACCATGAAAATCATAGTTTGGGTTACCTGTTCAAAATTTTTTGGATGATTTTCTTGATCAAAGGGGCTTCTGGGTCCAGACACACGGATCCTTTCCGTTTCTTCAAGGTAGCTCTGCAGAAAGAAAAAAGAAGAAAAAGATAATAATGATAAAGGAGAGGACGAGGTCTTGAGCTGCAGAGGCTGAAGACCTAGGCTGAGGGACATCCCTCTTGCCAAGCTCAAAAGAAATAATCACAGTTTAAGAGGACTTACACCACTTCCACCCTGGGGCACTGCGGACCTGCGGCGATCACCTGCAGAGTATTGATCATTTTGGGATGAATTCCTGTTGCGGTGGTTAAACAACTGCAACGCAGCTCTCGCACATTAGCAACTGCAACAGGACCAGCTGCGGGAAAAAAGAGACGTATCGTTACAGGCAGGTTCGTGGGAGAGCCCTTTCTCCCGCCCCGCCAGCACGCCAGGCTGGACTAGGCTGGCGCGCCGCTCGGCCCCGGTGCGCGCCGCGTGCCGTGCGCTCTTACCGCTGGCTACAGGCCGGGCCGGCGTTAGCAGCAGTAGCGCGAGGAGCGCGCACAGCGAGCCGGACAGGTGGGGAACGCCGGCAACCTGGTTGGGCCGGAGACTCATAGCCGCGGAGAAAGTGGGCGAGGCTTGAGCAGGCTGGAGGAAGCGCGAGGATTTGAAGCCCCAGAGCACTGGCGTTCCCGAGTCCTCTGCATCCCTTTTATCTGCACTCAACCCTCCACGCTCCCTCCCCTCCCCCCGACAGGAAACTCAGTCTGTGGGATGCTTGGGAAATTCCCTGCACTGAGGGGGCCGGGGAAGAAGGGTAGGGTGGAGGGGGCTGGGTAGTGGGAGTAGCTGCCTGCACCCGGTTCTAGGTGGACGCTGTTGCCTGGGGCGGTGGATGGAGCGGCTGGTCCCGCCAGAGGTGAGGCACGCCCTGCCGGGACTCTAGACCCAGGGCCAGCCAGGTCTAGAGAAGGTCTGCTTCTCCTGAGGAGCAGAGCCCCATGGCAGGTGCCCGTTCTGTCCATCTAAAGAGGAAGAGGACCCAAGGTAGCAGGAGGTTGGAATTTAGAAAATTTCTAATAATAATAACTTGTTATTAAATGTAAGCTGTGAGAACTACATAAACGAAAAGCCCTTCCTCTCCTGCTTGCAGGCATGCCGTTCTAGGGCCATGGAGTTTGTTTGATTTTCTCTGGAATTCAACCAGAGAAGCAACCTTAAAAGCAAGTATGATGAAATCTCTCTATCGTCATACGGAGAAGTCAGTGACAAGAACAGCTTCCAAAATCAAGTCTGCTTATTGGGAATCTTAAGACTTATAATTTTGAAAGTGCAAGTATGTTGAGGTGGTTGGAAAAAAAATCTCTTCAAAAATCACCCAGCAAATTGCCCGGGAGTTCAATACACTATTGAACTGGATGAGGTATGGTATGTATTGGCGGTGGGATGGAATAGGGTAAGTTCAGCCTATAGCAGTGCCAGGGAGCCAACCTGCTCTAGCTGTGGCTCCAGACGCTAGACAGGCATATATAATTGACCGAATTTGGAGAAGCTGAGGGAGGCTGGTATGTCTGAGGGATTCATATGGAAGTTTGGTTTAGGGATGTGAATCAATTATTGGGAGGGGAGAATGCCACACACAAGCTTCTGAAGCTATCCCACTTTACCATGAGTGGTGTGGTTAAGGCTATTTCCACAGACCTGCTCTAGGGAGTGAATCCAGAACTATTCCCTGAACTTGAGAAATGAGGTAGCTTCCAGCTTTCTCTACCTCTCTCTTACCTGTGGAACTACCTAGAACACTGAGGATTTAATGGTCAGAACTGCGCATGTGGGAGCACAGTTCTGTGGGAGCACAGCTATGATATTGGAAGGCACGTAGGCTTTCTTTCATGAACATCTAATAAGTTGTTCTGGATTGTTCTCAATACCTTTGTCCTCACAGTAGGCTCCAAAAGGCAACGGGTCATGACAATGGGAAACCTGTTATGGAATGAAATTCTTTTCCTTGTTTCTGTGACCATGGGGAATTTTATTAGCTCCCTCACACATCTTCTGTGACAGAACATCATCTCTATTGGTGAGCAAGGAAGAGGTGTCATAGATTTTAGAATTTTTAGTCTGAAAGGAAAATTAAGAGATTTTCTTCAGAAAGACTGGGAGTTTTGAACTCACTCTGTGGGAAGCTGCTTAAGAAGTTAGTCCCGCACAGCTTCCTGTTACTGTCCGCATCATACCTGACTCAGCTAATGCAATCCTTCATCCTTCTGGGGAGTGGTAATCTGGGAATAAGCTTAAAGATTTGATTCTTTAGAAATTAGAATATATTAAAAGACAAATGATAAACATCACTCATGTATAGTAGCAATACTTCAAAAATGAGACTGAAAATTTTGGCGAATAACTTAAACTTTACTTCAGGGACTAAACCAGTGTAAGATGACCGGGGAGGGAGGGACTTTAATGAGGTAATTAAGTTTGTGTGTATGAGAGTGTGTGTGTGTCTGTGTGTTATTTCCAAAGCAACTATTTTAAATATAAATAAACATATGAATTAGTTCTGGCACCAAGTCAGAGATCAGAGAAGGTGATGAGGTATGATTTCTAGTTTCTACTGACACTCCTACAGAAATGCACGCTTCACCTGGTTTACACTCTGCATCAAATTACTATGTATTGTTTGTAATTACAGAATATACAATTACAGAATATAAGACAAAAAACATTTTTCACTAGCAGGCCAGGAGATAGTAGAAAGTCCCCATTAGAAGTGAGTAGCTGGATTACTTAACCTAATCAGGAATCACTGTGTACACTTCACCTGGTTCTCATTGAAGTCATTCTAGCTAGTTGCTCACATCCGATTCTAGCTGGACAAATAGGAATGTGGTGGTGCAAAGATTCCCTGCACAAAATGACATCAACAGACTGATAGCCTGAAAGTTTTGCTGTTTGTCAAAAGCAATAGAAATTCAATCTTAATACCACAGAATAACAATTAGAATTACCCATTCTTAATGGCTTGCATCTTCCAAAAACATCATCATGTTCATTATCTTTGAGTCTCATATTGATTCTTTGAGACAGATTCTCCTGTCCTCATCTTTCAGCTGTGGAGAATAAGGCCAGAAAAAGAGTTAAGTGCAAAATCCAGGATTGGAATCCAAGCACTAGAGAAACTGCCACAGGAATTTTTAATGGTTTCCAGATTCCAAACCACTTTCTTCACAGTCACTGGCAAACACCCCAGAGCTCTCCACATCTGGTTAAAAATTTTACTTGTATTGCCCAACCACCTTAATTTAAGCTGTTGAAATCCTCAGTCTATCTACTCCTGGTCTCTGAGGCCACAATGATGTCAAACATCCAAGAAATGTGTAGGTTAATCAGTCTGAAACAGTCACCTGCTTTCTAAATCCCCCTCCTTCTCTTTAAGACCAGTGAAAGACTTGTCTTCTCTGGGAAAGTGTGTTCTGACAAGTCAATTGAAATGTAGCCTTCCCACCTTTGGTCTTTCAGCATGCAATGTACTTACATTAACTAGCTCATGAGACAGAATTTTTTTATTATTCCTCAGTCTAAGTCAAGTCTAAGCTCTTTAAGATGAACATTGATAGCTTATTTTCTCGCATAATCACCCACAAGTTCCAAGTTCAGTAGCAAACAATCAGAACATCAGATGGCAGATAACAATAATTTTCACTTTGAGTGTTTAAGTTACTAGTGGATCTTAAAGTTAAGGAGGAAGGATTGGGTGTTTTATTGTCTTTAACCATTTATTTTTTTTTTTTAAGATTTATTTATTTATTTATACAAGCACTGGGTACAGTCAGAAGTGCGGAAGGGTGAGAGAATTCACCAGAGCGGGGAACAGTACAGGTAGACCGACGAATTACACTGCCGAGGGGACAGTGGGCGGCAGAAGAGGTCTGAGCGCCATGTGGGATGCTCACCTGCGTGCGACTGGGGATCGAACCAGTGCTGCAGAGGCTGTGGGCAGCTTTGCAGCCCAGCACTCAACTGCTGCGCCACCGGGGAGGCCCTATCTTTAACCATTTAAATTCCTCTGTTTAAATTGGCTTTCCCTTTTGTTGGATATTGTTTCTCGGTTATTCTTAGGAATAATTCAAGTAATATTTTCAGTCTTTGGGCTTCCCCGGTGGCGCAGCGGTTGAGCGCTGGGTTGCAAGGCTGCCCACAGCCTCTGCAGCACCAGTTCGATCCCCGGCTGCTCCCCGGCCACCAGAGGAGGGTCCCACATGGCGCGCAGACCTCTCCTGCTGCCCGCTGCTCCCCTCAGCAGTGTACTTCGATCCTTCTGCCTGCTCTGCTCCCCGCTCTGGCTCTGGTGAATTCTCTCACCCTCCCGCACTTCTGACTGTACCCAGTGCATGTATAAATAAATAAAATAAATAAATAAAAATAAATCTTTAAAAAAAATATTTTCAGTCTTTGAAATCTGAATTATTCAGAAGAATATTCAGAAACCAATAAGATTATTTGATATTGAAAGAAAATTCTATAACTAATATAGCAACCAAGCTTCATTTTTTTCTGCAACATACAGATTGTTGGAGGTAAATAAGGGAAAATTCTGATTAAGTTATACAATGTAGAAATGTTTCTCTAAATTGATCTCTTCCCACAAATCAGACTTTTGTTTGATTTAGTATAGGACCTAAGTCTTAAAATCTGTTTTCTATTTCTAAGTTTCTATTTTCCTTTATATCTACTATTCTTTATATTATTTGTAAGCATCACTCTTAACGGTAATTGGAGGTATAATTACTAGATTAAAATATCAAGGATATCAGTTTAAGAATGTATCAATCAGTAAGCATTAAGTGGAGGATAGAATTATTTGCTTGTATGCAAAAGGAAATGAAAAATCAGTTACTCTCGGGTTAACTTTGCATATCAGTGCCGTTGATCTCCTTCCACACTGGACTTGGCAGTCCAATGAAGTGACAGCGTCATGTAATGAATAACTTGCCTTCAGAATTGCCTCCGCTTTACTGTAAAATGTGAAGTCTGTTTTCCCTCTATTAGCTAATTTTCTTTGTTGTCCATTATGTACTAAATCTGTTTGAGAAAGAAGTAGATAATGAACTGTGATTGAGTCCAAACTGAGCTAAGCTTCAAGTCACCATAGATGGGCTGTTCCTTGTCACCTCCTGGATGAATGGAGTTGCTAGTTACTTTGTTGTGCAAGTCTGTGAAAGGTTTTGTTGACAAGAGATGATACATATATAAAAAATTAGATGATTAAAATTTTAAGTGTTTCCCTAAACCTGGGACTTCTCAGAAATAGGAAGTATTCATTATTATCTTAGGCAACAGCACCACCACCACCAAAAATAAAATCTTAGAGCTTAGCTAATTTTTTGAGAAGCTGCTTGTCTGATACTACAGAGGTCCTCTGTGGAGGTTAAACTTCTAATGCTTTAATGATGGTTACTTAATGTCCTGTTTTTGACCACTGTCACCTTCACAACTTCTTTTTTAATTTTGGTTCATGTGTGCATGAACTGAAAAATGGCTGTCATTCTCATTTAATGCATATTAGAACCTCATTGATTGCTGTTTTAATAGTAATAATTGTGACATACTGACCATAGATCTGAGGCATATGACAAGGGCGGGGGAGAGCTTGAGGGACGGTGGTGATGGATCATGAGTGCTGTGGTAATAGGTGAACTACAGAGACTACACCTGGGGGGTAGAAATCAAATACTGTCCAAAATTGGACAATGATGTAGGAAAAGTACTTTATGTAAAAATAAACCAAAAGAAAAAAAAGAGAGAGAAAAATAGGAATAGAAACTTGTAGTTGATTTCTTGTCACAACTCTTTTCATAAATTTATTAATTCCAGTGAATTACTACTTATATGCATTTTGGAAATATCATAGTATTTAAGAATTGGGAATTAGGAAAATGATCCTGTTAACATAAGAGGTATTACAATGCCAAGCCTGAAGTCACAGAATCCTAGAAATTTTGGCTAATGTTGAACTGTAAGTATTTATTAACTAGTTGGGATATTAAATCTTGGCTTCCTCTAGAGCATAAACTGTCCCAACCGCTTCAATAAAATGTTTTTCTTTAAATTATTTTGGTTTCAAAAAATTCAATATTAATAAACCAAATTAGAAGTCATCTTTGGAACAGAATGTTCTTGGGAACAGCTTTTTTTTTTTTTGTCCCTAGTGTGAATTTGAGAACCAGACTGATGAATAATACTATTGCCAAAGATAATGTCACAGAAAAGACAAAAATAGTAGAAGCTAGTGAATTAGAAATGGACCAAAGTTGGTTTCTCTCACAATCTGAATATGAAAAAGTGAGTTCTTTGTAACAGATGTAAGTTGTGAACATTTAATATGAAATCTATCAATTATTTTTTCATGTTGATTTGAAAATGAAATAATAAATTAAGGCAGTACAAAATCCATGAAGTACATGATCACAGAACATCATGCCATATTAAATTTTATGAGTATTTTAAAGCAGTAGTTGTATTTTCTTCCTTCATATTTACTGCCATATAGATATTCGGTTATTCTTGCAACATTTTTTGAAATCTGTTTCCATTGAATTTCCTAGGAGCCATTGCCAAATTCAATCAATGTGTATTTATTTCTGTACTTTGTATGGTTTCATGGATCTATTAATCTTTCCTTACACCAATCCTACTGTGTCCTTATTAAACTGTAAGTCTTGAAAACAGATAGTGGGATTCTTCCAATTTTGTTCTTCTCTTTCAAAACATGGGTAATTATCTATATAAATGTTATAAGGGACACACAATTTTTTTCCAAAAAGAGCTTGCTGATATTCATATTTGATGATGCATTGAATGCGTATGTCAATTTATGGAAAATTTTCATCTCTACAGTACTGAATCTCCCCATCTATAAACATGGCATAGATAACTTTTCATTTATTTGGAGATTTTACCTCTCTGATATGTTTTATACTACATTGTGTAGTACTTTCACAATCTTTTAGTGAGATGTTCAATTTCTATTTCTACATCTCTAATGAATTTATTAAATATTTTATGATTTTGATGCTATAGTAAATAAGTTTTTCATTTCCGATTATATGCTGC
The DNA here is from genome assembly GCF_964194135.1 of Talpa europaea. Classification (NCBI taxonomy): domain Eukaryota; kingdom Metazoa; phylum Chordata; class Mammalia; order Eulipotyphla; family Talpidae; genus Talpa; species Talpa europaea. Next base: position 101,518,924 of record NC_140071.1, read on the forward strand.
TAGATTAAGAAATCAAGTTAATTTTTATATACTGATTTTATATCCTGAAATATTACTATATTCACTTACTAGTTTGAGTAGATTTTAAGAACTTTCTTCCTTTTTTTTTTACTTTCTCTTCTCCTCCTTCTTGCTGTACATTAGACCCCCCCAAACTTATTTATCATATAACTTAATAATGTCTCCCTATATTCCCAGCCCCTAACTCCTAGCATTCACCATTCTTCTATTTGTATGAATTTGACTTTGTCATTGATACCACATATGAGTGATATCATACAGTATTTGTCTTCTGACTTACCTCATTTAGCATAATGCTTTCAAGATCCATCTATGTTATTGTAAATAGTAAGAGTTCGATCCTTTTTTATGATTGAATAACCATTGTGTGCCTACCTGTATCAGATTTTTTTAATCCATTCATCTATCAATGGACCCTAAGGTTGTTCCTTAGTCTAAACTATTATAAATAAAGTTGCAATGCAGATGAACTATGCAGATATCTCTTCCAGATACTGAATTCATTTCTTTCAACAGAATTGAGATTGTTAGATCATTTAGTAAGTTTATTTTTGAAGAACCTCCATACCCTATTCCTTAGTGTCTGTACCAATTTATTTCCCACCATTAGCAAGTGTATAAGGCTTTCCTTTCCTCCAAATCCTTGACAGCTCTTGTTATCTCTTGTGTCTTTTTATTTTAGTTGATTTTTAGGTGATTTACATGGAATGTAATTATTGATGTTGCTAACTTTAAGTCTGCTGTGTGTTTACTAACTATATATTCTTTGTTCTTTTTTTTTGGTATCTGTGCTTACTTTTCAGTCCTATTCAGTGAATTTTTTATTTCTAAAGTTGTACTTTTAAGTTCTAAAATTTCTACATTTTTATAGTTGCCATTTTGTTACTAATGTGTCATCTATTCATCTTATTTTATCCTTTAAATCCCTGAAAATATTAATAGAAATATTAGTAGATTAATTAATCAATATTAGTAGATAATAATATCAGTAGATTAATTTTCAATATTAGTAGATTAATTTTCAGTAGCTCTAAATCCTTGTCTGTAAATTCTAGCATCTGACTTACCTTAGGTCTAGTTTGAGTGACTGCTTCTTTCCTTAAATTTGGGTTCTATGTGCCTGTTTCATTATGTGTTTACTGATGTTTAATTACATTGTATATGTAACCTTGTTTGGAGTTGGAATAATGTTTTTTTCTTTGAAAAGGATTGACTTTTGTTCTGGAAAGCATTATACATTACTGGTAGATTATTTTGGCCCTGTCATAATGGATTATTTTTCTATTTCACTTGGAATTTTATCCTAGGGTATATTCATTGTTTTGGGGACACATTATAGGGTTCTATTTTGCATCTCACCTGAAAACTGGAGATATTTACCAAGCACTCTTTACTCTTTCTATGCTATAACGGCAGCATCTAGCACTGTATGACCGCTGGTAAAATGATCCAGCTGTTAGTTATACAACAAGCAATTTTTTCTAAGTCTCAAGTTTCATTTTGTGCCTGGATACAAGTCCAAACTTTGACCAGAGAACTGTAGTGCTACATTTTCTCCAGTATTTTGCCTCATTAATTGCATCTACTTTAGTAGCCTGCTCTACTGGAGTTTTATTTGGGTTCCTTTTACTCACAAGTTTGAAGATCCTGAATAATGCTAAAAGTAGGTATTCCATGGTGGCAAAAGGAAGGAAGTTTATAATTTTTCAAGAAAACGGATAGATAGTACACATTTGGTTTTTTTTTTTGTTTTTTTTTTAAATAATAAATTTTATTTTTATATCCCCCATACAATTGCAGCCACCCCCATTCTGATCCCAATCCCTCCCCTCCCGCCCCCGCCCCCCTAAAAGTGTCTCTGGTTCATAGTTTTTTGTTGATTTTGATTTTCACTTTCTTATAGTTATTCATTTTCCTGGTCCCTTATTTAAGTTTTCTAGATTCCTGCTATGAGTGAGACCATCCGGTATTTTTCTTTTTCTTTCTGGCTTATTTCGCTGAGCATGATCCCTTCCAGCGCCATCCATGTTGCTGCAAATTGCATGTGTTTATCTTTTTTGAATGCTGAGTAATATTCCATGGTATATATGTACCACATCTTCTTGATCCAGTCATCTATTTTTGGGCATTTGGGTTGCTTCCAAAGCTTAGCTATTGTAAATAGTGCTGCTATAAACATAGGGGTGCAGGTGTTCTTTGGAATGGATGTTTCTGTGACCTTTGGGTAAATACCTAGGAGTGGAATTGCTGGATCCTGTGGAAGCTCTATGTTTAGTAGGTCCAGAAATCTCCACACAGCTCTCCACAGTGGTTGGACCAGTTTGCACTCCCACCAACAGTGCAGAAGAGTTCCTTTTTCTCCACACTCTCACCAACATTTGTTGTTGCTAGTTTTTTTAATATGTGCCATTCTCACTGGTGTAAGATGGTATCTCATGGTAGTTTTGATTTGCATTTCCCTGATGACAAGTGATGTTGAACATTTTTTCATATGCCTGTTGGCCATACACAAACAATAAATCTGAAGAAGAAGAAATCAAAAAAACATACCTTTTTTTATTGAAACAAAAAAAATCAAATATTTGGGAATAAATCTAACAAAAGAGGTAAAGGACCTATACAAAGAAAACTATAAAACACTGTTAAAAGAAATAGAAGAAGATACAAAGATATGGAAAGACATCCCCTGCTCATGGATTGGAAGAATAAACATTATTAAAATGGCCATCCTTCCAAAAGCAATATACAGATTCAATGCTATTCCAATCAAAATTTCAATGTCATTCTTCAAAGAAATAGAACAATTATTGATGAAATTCATATGGAATCACAAAAAACCCCGAATAGCCAAAGCTCTCCTGAAAAAAAAAAGAAGGGCATGGAGGCATCACACTCCCAGACTTCAAACTATACTACAAAGCCATAATCATCAAAACTGCATGGTATTGGAACAAGAACAGACATACAGACCAATGGAATCGAATAGAAAATCCAGAAATAAACCCACAGATTTATGGTCAACTAATCTTTGACAAAGGAGCAAAGACTATGCATTGGAGCAAAGAAAGTTTGTTCAATAAATGGTGCTGGGAAAACTGGGTCGCTATATGCAAAAGAATGAAGCTTGACCACTACCTCACACCATACACAAAAATCAACTCAAAATGGATTAAAGAACTAGACATAAGACCTGAAACCATAAAATATATAGAAGGAAATATAGGCGAAACACTACGTGATTTGCACATCAAAGACATCTTTACAGACACATCACCCAAAGCAGTGATAGTGAAGGCAAAGATAAACAGCTGGGACTACATCAAATTAAAGAGCTTCTGCACAGCAAAAGAGACAATAACAAAAACAAAGAGAAACCTCACCAACTGGGAGAACATTTTTGCACCCAACACTAATGATAGTACACATTTGAATGGAGATGATTTGCAGATTTTAGGTTAGGTACAATGAGGCTCCCTGGAGTAACAATGTCAGAATCTGCTGAATCTGTCTGGTAAGATTGAAAGGAAACACATCAGTTAGTGTTTCAGAAACAGTGTCCTATTGCATAAACCTGTCCCCAAATTACAATAGCTTACCCTATTAATTCTTCAGCTTTAACTTAATTGTACATGACATGATTAACAAGGTTTGCAATTCAGTCTCTCTGGTTTTATATTCACTGGGTATGTCTCTCATTTGCTTTGGATGTCTTCTGCCATTTGATGTCAATCAACCAATTAAATTTAGACTCATCTCAGTTTTAGATTCCGTTCCCTTCCTGGATTATTAAAATTGTATAGCAGTACTGCTAGAATTAAAGATTATACTTGGGGAAAAATTGGTTCTGTTTAATCTGTCTAAAATTTGGTTTTTCTAGAATGATTAAATTTTTATCCAGCTCAGATGCTTTTCTCTATTCTGTTTTCCCTATTCTGTTTTGGCTCAGATTCTTTCATTCTGAGTTTCCTTGGGAAAAAAAAAATTAAACTGAAAAACTCTTCAGTATCCCTTTTGCCATCATCTGACTCATAGTACATGCTGAAATTCCAATCAGTAGAATTGTTAATACATTTATCCAATTGTGCTTAAGTGGGACTGGTAGACAGAGGTAAGGAGAGAAGTTGCTGTCACTTCATATTTGACATAGTCTCATACTGGACATTTTCTCCCAGAATGCATTTGTTGTTACTTTTCACCAAGAAATTATGGAATGGTACACAGATGTTTTTGGGAAAAATCCATAAAATCTCATTTTCTTTATCCTGATATAATAAATTTCTCGAGCCCCGGTGTTAATATTCCTATTTAAGCTAAAGGAAATGTTTAGAACCAATCGATGATAGCCCAGTATGCACTAAAACTTTAAATGTTTTAATGTCTAGCCACAAACATCCTTTTACTATGCTATAAGGTTTGAGGCCTTAAAAATATTCTGCCCAATTGACAAGCAGATATCAATTCATATGAAAATGTATGAGACCCAGAATAGCCAAAACATTTCTGGGAAAGAAAAAAAAATTGGGGCACACAGCTTTCCTGATTACAAAACCTTTTTTTTTTTTTTTTTTTTTTTTACCACCCACAGTAATAAAGACTTTTTAATCCAAGGCTTTCTTTATGTATTATTGGCATAAGAATGATAGATAGATCAGTGCAGTAGAATTGAGAGTCCAGAAAATAAATCCAAACATTTATGATCAATTTATTTTCAATGAAGATGCCAAGATAATAAAATGGGCGGAAAGAATAGTCTTTTCCACAATTGAGACTGGACGACTGGTGGTGCACAGGCAGAAGTATTGAATTATGTCCAAAGTTAACTAAAAATGAACCAAAGTCATAAATATAAGTACTTAAAACTATATAACTTCTGGGCAAAAAAATAGATGTAATAGATGTTACACTTCATTGCTTTGAATTATGCAATATTTTTCTTATATGTGAAACCAGAAAAATAAATAACCAAAGGAAAATATAAATTGAACTTCATCAAAAGTAAACACTTTTGGGCCTCCCCTGGTGGCACAGCAGTTGAGCGCTGGGCTGTGAAGCTGCCCACAGCCTCTGCAGCACTGGTTCAATCCCCGGCCGCCAGCAAGGGTCCCACATGGCGCGGACCTCTCCTGCCGCTCGCTGCTCCCCTCGGCAGTGTATTTCATCAGTATGTCTGTTCTGTTCCCTGCTCTGGCTCTGGTGAATTCTCTCACCCTCCCACGCTTCTGATTGTACCCAGTGCTTGTATAAATAAATAAATAAATCTTTTAAAAAAAATAAAAAGTAAACACTTTTGTGTTTCAAAGTACATTGTAAAGAAAGTGAAAAGACACCCTGCAAGATGGGAGAAAATATTTTCAAATCATATAATAAGTATCTAGTTTCTAGAATATATAAAGAACTCTTACAACTCAATAATAAAACGACAAACAACCCAATTAAAAATAGACATAGTAGGGCCTCCCCTGGTGGCGCGGGCAGTTGAGCACAGCACTGTCAATCTGTCCGCAGCCTCTGCAGGGGTGGTTAGATCCCATGGCATACCTCTCCTCTCTCGCCCGCTGCTCCCCTCAGCAGTGTATTTCATTAGTCTGCCTGTTCTGTTCCCTGCTGTCTCTGGTGAATCCTCTCACCCTCCCATGCATCTGGCCTGTACCTAAGTTCTTGTATGCATGAATAAATAAATCTTTAAAAAAAATAGACATAGTATAAAAATAAATATTTCAGATTGGTTGAAGAATTTAGCACATCTGTCCTCAATATTCTAAGTAAACTTGGTTTACTAGAATCTGCCCTTTTCACTGTCCTCATGAAAAATTTTTATCTTCAGCACATAAAATATTTACATTTTTTGTTGCTTTTGGTAGATACTAAAAATTTAACATAAATATCCTTTTCTCCCTTTTATGTCATTTCTTTTCCCTTTTCTTGTCCTTTCTTATCCAGATTCCAAATATCCATTTGATAGTTTTTAATAGTAAGGTCACAGTCTTAGGGCATTGAAAATTTTTGGTCTTTTTTTTTAAATTTATTTATATATATTCACATCATTTTCATTTTTGTACAATATTTGCTTTCTCTCTCATGTGTAGTCCCCATAAAACTCCCACCACCAATTCACCCATGAACCATCACCATAGTACCATAGTCCCTTGTGTTCTTCCTTCCCCTGTTTTGATTCCTTTTCCTCCCCAGCAGAATGTCTCTGATTTATAGTTGCCAGTTAATTTTGTTTTATTTATTTATTATTATTTTTTCCTGATTCCTTTTTGGTTCACCTATATTTTTCCTAAAAATGAAACCATCTGATGTTTTTCTTCTTCCTTTTGACTTATTTCACTGAACATAATTCCTCCAGCTCCATCCATGTTGCTATGAATGGCATGAGTTTATCATTTTTGATTGCTGAATAGTATTCCATTGTGTATATATACCATATCTTCTTGATCTAGTTATATATTTTTGTTCTTTGAACAACCTGTAGAGGAGAACTTTGTTGTCAGATTTTCACCACTCTCCTCTTTTAATTGATTCTTTTCCTATATTTCTCCAGGATGGCTTAGCCTATTTCCAGAAAGGTGTAGTCCTTAACTACCACCATGACTTTTGATATGTGAAGGATTCTACCCTCTCCAATTACTAGTCTTGAACTATAGCCCAAACTTCAGAATAGTGTGCCTAGAAAGCTAAAGAAGTCTAAGCATATAAATATTAGATAATGTGGCTAAGATATTTACCAATCTACTAAAGACAGAGTGGTGCTTCTAACCAGAGAAAAATATCCTTTTTTTTTTTAAATTTGGTGCCCATAGGTACTGACCGACGAATTAATTCCCTGAGATGATCCTCCATTGCCACCTTGGACAGTTCCCACAACTCTTAGGTCTCCCTCCCTTTCAAATAAGTATTAATCTAAGGGTTCTGATATAGAAAGAAAGGCAGTCTAACTGCTGTCCCATCATCTCTACATGGAATGGTCAGACCAGCAGGCATAGAAGGGCTCAATATAAACTCTTCAGTCCTTTTAACTCACAGAGCATCTTGGTTCACACTTTGGCAGCCATAGAAAGGGTGCTTCCACTAATTCCATGTAGGGCTAGTGATACTTGAGGTAAGGAAATGTGTCTTCCCTTTCCTCCTCTGTGAGATACCATACAACCCCGAAGTACACAATGTTTAAAACCTTAAACATAAGTGTATAGTAAACTAGGTGGGCATTAGGTCTATGAAATGCCATTAAATTACAAAATCTGTAATCTCCTAGAAATGACTCATGACATTATATGTTACCTTATCCTAAACTACTTTTTATAGGCTTCCTTATTCTAAACTATTATCATGGGTGTTAGTTTCCAGGCAGTCAATAAGTTGACCCATTATATTTGTTGTATCAGGATCCAGATCAGCATTTCATAGGGATGATGTGCTGTGGTAGTGTGCTTATTCTTCACGTTTGTCTTGCCTTCCTCAGTGCTAGGCCCATGGTTTTTTTTTGTTTTTTTTTTTTTTCATGATCTAATTTCTTTTTTTTTAATTAATAAATTTTATTTTTATATTCCCCATACAATTGCAATCCCCCCATTCTGACCCCAATCCCTCCCCTCCCGCCCCCCACCCCCCTAATAGTGTCTCTGGTTCATAGTTTTTGTTGATTTTGATTTTCACTTTCTTATAGTTATTCATTTTCCTGGTCCCTTATTTAAGTATTCTAGATTCCTGCTATGAGTGAGACCATCCGGTATTTTTCTTTTTCTTTTTGGCTTATTTCACTGAGCATGATCCCTTCCAGCGCCATCCATGTTGCTGCAAATTGCATGTGTTTATCTTTTTTTGAATGCTGAGTAATATTCCATGGTATATATGTACCACATCTTCTTGATCCAGTCATCTGTTTTTGGGCATTTGGGCTGTTTCCAAAGCTTAGCTATTGTAAATAGTGCTGCTATAAACATAGGGGTGCAGGTGTTCTTTGGAATTGATGTTTCTGTGTTCTTTGGGTAAATACCTAGGAGTGGAATTGCTGGATCCTGTGGAAGCTCTATGTTTAGTAGGTCCAGAAATCTCCACACAGCTCTCCATAGTGGTTGGACCAGTTTGCACTCCCACCAACAGTGCAGAAGAGTTCCTTTTTCTCCACAACCTCGCCAACATTTGTTGTTGCTAGTTTTTTTAATATGTGCCATTCTCACTGGTGTAAGATGGTATCTCATGGTAGTTTTGATTTGCATTTCCCCGATGACAAGTGATGTTGAACATTTTTTCATATGCCTGTTGGCCATTCACATTTCCTCTTCAGAGAAGTTTCTTTTTAGCTCCTCTGTCCATTTTTTGACTGGATTATTTTCTTTGTTGTTGTTGAGTCTCATCAGCTCTTTGCAGATTTTTGTGATCAGTCCTTTATCATTAGTGTTGTGTGCAAAAATTTTCTCCCAGTTGGTGGGGTTTCTCTTTGTTTTTGTTATTGTCTCTTTTGCTGTGCAGAAGCTCTTTAATTTGATGTAGTCCCAGCTGTTGCTAGGCCCATGTTTTGCCTTACGTGAGGAGTGAACATGCTCTGAGACTTTTTCTTAATCATTGAAAGCAATCTCTTTCACTTTTTCCTTTTTATTCTTCTTATCACAGGAAGACTTGCTAATAGAGCTGATCCATTCAGCTGTAAGGCTCTTCTTGCTGCAACTTTAGTTGACTTGTTGATGGTTCTTAAGCTACAGCTGCCCACACAACCAGGCATGTTGTTAACCCTCTTTCTCTCAGATGATCTATACAAGACCTTCATTCCATTCCTCTTCAGAAGAGATATCTTTCCCCAGATTCCCACAGCAGATGTGGGAATTGAAGCACTTTTAAATTGAAGCACTTTTTTCATGTTTAACATGAGAACTTTCTGCTGTGGTGTGTAATTTAAGGATTCCCTTGTTACTGATCAACTAATCCAACATCAGGGCTTATGGAAAACCCCTGATATTTAATGACAGAATAATGGGTTGTCTGTTGATTTAGCAGTATGTGATGTTGAGTCCCAAACTGGAGATCCCCAATGAAAGCAATATTAATGCCCAAATGCGCATTTCCATGTTTGAGAGCTGTCATTTCTGAGCGGTTTTACCAACCTGGTTGCCTTAATCATGCTGATACCTGTGATACAAAACTTGTATTTAATGTTTGGTAAATACTGAAATTATGAACTAGCTTCAAATCTATTCAAGCACACTTATGAATCATAGAAATCTTAGATGGTGTGGTTACAATATTTAAACCAATCAAGTAAAGGCACATTGGGGAAATGGGAAGAATACAGAAATAACACAGCAAATATATCAAAACATTTTCTTAAAGAGTTTTTAATCTCATTATTATAGTTGAATATAAAATATAAATCTTTATTTTCATAATGCTCAAATTCATTTATTGTTTCTCCACTTTTTGAGGTTACAAGATTTCTCACTTGTATTTATCTTCACCATTTGATGGCTGCATTGACAAATGCAGGGATATTACCTCTGGCAATGGTTGCTGATATTGAGTAAAGTTAGTCTTACCTCTCCTTATGCTTCTAGGACACATGATACTGGTTAATGTCCTGCAGAAATAACAGGATGTGGTGTAACATGACGCACTAAATCCTCTGCTGAATCAGTCTTTTCATTTTTTTAAACTGTCTTCCTCTTTTCATTTGGCACTTGATCTGGTTAGGACTTACCTCTCTTCATGAAACTTAAAGGTCTAACTAGGTCAACACTGGAAAGACTGTGACCGCTGGCATTATATTTTCCTCTTATGCTACACAAGCCTTTTAATCAGTAAGAAGGACCTTAGTTATCTAAATATTTGGTGCAGACTAAGCTCAATGTCTTGGCTCTTTCAATCCTATTCTTTCATTAACCTACCACTAACCACTCCTATCCTATCATATAATAATAAACAACAGCTAATATATGGTGACAGCTACATTTAAGAATTATTCACATTTATGAATTATCTTTATTTAAGCTCACAATTAGAGTCTCAATTAGTTCATTTCTGGATAAGCATTTAGAGTTTTATAGAGGTTGAATGGCTTCTCTAAAATCACATAGGAATGTGGTGGAAATGGAGTTCAAAATCAGCCCATCTAACAGTAGAGTCAATACAGGTAACTACTGTCTCATAATCTCTCTTGCCTCTTAGGTCCACTTCACATACTAAAACTTTACCTGCCAGGAATGATGGGATTTAGCTTTTCCAGTGGCAGAGCAGGTGTGTCAGAGGTGCCACTGTGTATGCTTACCATTCATCCCCATTCATTTCTTCCTATGTCTCACCACCTCTTCTCTCCCTGTGCCATTCATTCATTCATTAAATATTTTTTTTAGCTTCTCCTAAGTACTATACAATTCTCCCAGTAATAAAATTGGAGCGATAATTCACTTGTTGCCCCAATGGCGTACATATTTTCTCATAAACTATATTTTCTGAAATTACATTCCTGCATTACTTAGGATAAAAATGTTCTTTCCCACACTGCTTTACTAAAAGTTTCATTTGTGTAATTTGTGATACCAAGTCTAAATTCCTTTATAAGTGATTACTAGACTATAAGTTGTGCCATTCACATTTTATACACAACTTATAAAACATTATACAGTGCTTTACATTGAAGGAACCTTGACTTTTGTAGGGAGGCATCTTTCTTGGGGCTAAAGTAGTACCATCCTGTTCAGGCCCCACATTTTACCTTTTTTCTTGGGGGTAGAATATTTTAGTTTTGAAGTTTAACTGCCTTGAAATTGGGATCAAAAAGGGTTTTTTTTTTTTTTTTTTGAGGAGGGAATGAAGAGAAAGTTCTAAAGAACAGTGAGAGGAAAGAGATCTTAAGTTCCCAGAAAGATTAGTTACTCAAGTTATAGACTCATGTTATTATTATCAAAATACACTTTTAAATTATTTTAAAATAATGACTTATATATATATAGCTATATAGTCAGAAAGTGTCAAATGAGTTATTTAATTCATTATTGAGGGATCTAGAGGGGTTATAAAACTCATTCAAAGGAAGAAAATATGAGATATAGGTAGACAGTGGGAAAAAAATATAATGGAACTAGTTTGTAAAATTAGATAAAAATTGATTAGCATCCCATGGGATAACAAAATTGTAACACATAATGTTATTTTATTCTATTGGACAGAAATCATTTGTATGACTAATGGACAAAAATGATTTGCACATATCCATCCTCCACAAATTAACATCTAACTTCACAGAGGCTGGACAACATCAGTAATAAATAGACACAAAACAAAACAAAATGTCATTCCCTGGGGAGAGATTTAATATATGGGTTTGTTAGGTAATATTCTTGTATGGTTTTGAAAAGTTATGCAGAAATCTTATTTCCAAATTTCAGAATTTTTTTTCCATAACACAATAAATTAACAAAGACCTCTAAATACCAAGGCTGGAATGGGATAAATAAGAAAGGCTATTTTCAGCTGTTAGAAATGTAAGAATTTATGTGTCACAAAACAGGAACAATTGAAAGAATAGTTGCTCTCAGTTTCTGTAGCTTCGGCCTAAAAATTTTGTAAAGATATCTTATCAGTTGATGTGGGAAAGAATAGAAGCAGTCTTGTTAGGTGGTTAACTCAAACTTTATCCTAACCCATTATGGTTTTTCTTATCTAAAGACTTTAAAGTCATAAACCCACACTGTAAGAAGGTGGCCTAGAATCACTCTGTGGCCTGCCTGACAAAGCAATTTATGTTATTGAGATATGCTCTAATTTGTCATCCGTCCACAACATTGCGGAATAAAGAGGTTGGAGTCACCTTCTCCCTTGAAAACAACTAGAGAAAAAACACTAATATTTGCTCCTAGGAAAATCCAGATGGTTGACCCAGCTCTACAGTTCCAGGACGTCTCCAGGGAGCTTCCAAACTAAGACAGGTGGCTGCTAATAGGAAAGAATAAGAGGAAGCGAGGGGGGAACATACCTGGGCTGGGGTGCACTTCCCAAACCACACTGAGGGAAACCCAGGGCATTATGAAATTATGTTGAAGTTTGCTGATAAGAGAGTAGGCCTGGCCTATCTAGGGCAGTGGGAGCTCGGCAGGCTCTGACTCAGGAAATTGGGGTCCCTACAACTGTAATGGCTTAGCCACCGTAAGTAGGTGAAGCCAGGCCAGACTCCATAATATGCTCTACACCAGAAAGAAGGACTTTAGCGTGAACTCACAAATGCCCCAGGAAGGGAAACCAACAGCTCTTATATATCCCAGCCATATACAAGAGGCAGCTAAGGCAAGGGCAGAGATGTGATGGCCATCGTGGGCAGTTATAGTGTTAAGTGTGCAATATCTCTGATGAATGTAGATGCAAAAATTCTCAGCAAAATCCTAGCAAACTGAATACAGCAACATATCAAGAGAATTATCCACCAGAATCAAGTAGGCTTCATTCCAGGGATACAACACTGATTAAATATACTAACTCAATCAATGTCATCTCTTAGATCAACAAAAAAGGTGGACAAAATCACATGATCATCTCAACAGATGCTGAAAAAGCATTTGACAAGATCCATTTATGTATTTATGATTAAAAAATGGATCCAATATCCATTTGCAATTTGACAAGATCCAATGTCCATTTAGCCTCCCCCAAACAAACGGAAACTATCTAAAAATTATGAAAGTCATATATGGCAAATGTACAGTCAATATCATACTCAATGGTGAAAAGCTGAAAGCATTTCCACTGAGAACAGGAAAAAGACAGGGATGTCTACTATTATCACTGTTATTCAACATTGTCCTGGAAGTCCTTATTGCTGAAGCAATAAGGCAAGAAAAAGACACAAAAAGAATCCAAATTAGAAAAGAAGAGGTGAAACAGTCATTTTTCATAGATGACATGCTAATATATGTAGATAAGCCAAAAGATTCTACAAAAAACTTCTAGAAGTAATTAATCCAGTAATGTGGCAGAAACCAATATACAACAATCAGTGGCATTTCTATATGTAAACAATGTATCAGAAGAAATAAGAACAAGGAATACAGTTCCATTTACAATCACAAAAGAATGAAATACCTGGGAATAAACTTAACGAAGGAGGTGAAGTACTTGTATAATGAAAACTATAAAACTATCAAAGGAAATAAAAGAAAACACAAAGAAATGGGAAGACATCCTGTGATCATGGGTAGGAAGAATTAACATCATAAAATGGTCATATTACCCAAAGCAATTTACAAATTTAATACAATACCTATCAAAATATCAGTGATTTTTTTAAGGAAATAGAACAATTAGCAAATTTATATGGAACCACAAAGGGTCCCAAATAGCTAAAGTAATCTTAAAAGTAAAGAAGAAAAATGGAGGCAACACACTTCCTGGCTTCAAAGAATGTTGCATACTAACAGTAATCAAAACAATATGTTACCGTAAAAAAAAACAAAACAAAGTTAGACCAATGGAACAGAATTGAAAGACCAAAGACCAGCTATCTATATCAATATAGATAGCTAATTTTCAACAAAGGAATAAAGATCACACAATGAGAAAAGATAGCCTTTTTAATAAATAGTGTTGGGAAACATGGATAGCCTTAGGCAAAAAATAAAGCAAGACCTATATGTGAAAGCCCACTCAAAGTGGATTAGAGATTTGGATGTAAGAACTGAAACCATAAAGTAATTGAAAGAAAATATTGAGGACACACTACGGGACATCTACTACAAAGATGTATTTGGGAATACAACCCCAGCAGCAAGGGAAATGAAAGCAAAAATAAGCAAGAGGGGCTACATCAAACTTAAAAGCTTTTGTATCTCAAAAGAAATCATCACAAAAACAAAAAGGCAACCTTCAGAATGGGAAAAAAATATTTGCGTACCATACAACTGATAAGGGGTTAATTTAGAAAATTTACAAAATATTTACACAATCCAACAACAAAGAAACAAATGACTTAATTAAAAAATTGGGCAAAAGATCTCAATAGATACTTCTCTAAAAAATACATTCATATGGCCTATAAACATATGGAAAATGTTCAACATCACTTATTATAAGATAAATGCAAATTAAAACCACACCAAGGTACCTTAGCCCTGTGAGAATGGCCCATATAAAAAGAATGGAATTATCAAAATTTCAATGTCATTCTTCAAAGAAATAGAACAATTATTGATGAAATTCATATGGAATCACAAAAAACCCCGAATAGCCAAAGCTCTCCTGAAAAAAAAAGAAGGGAATGGAGGCATCACACTCCCAGACTTCAAACTATACTACAAAGCCATAATCATCAAAACTGCATGGTATTGGAACAAGAACAGACATACAGACCAATGGAATCGAATAGAAAATCCAGAAATAAACCCACAGATTTATGGTCAACTAATCTTTGACAAAGGAGCAAAGACTATGCATTGGAGCAAAGAAAGTTTGTTCAATAAATGGTGCTGGGAAAACTGGGTCACTACATGCAAAAGAATGAAGCTTGACCACTACCTCACACCATACACAAAAATCAACTCAAAATGGATTAAAGAACTAGACATAAGACCTGAAACCATAAAATATATAGAAGGAAATATAGGCGAAACACTACGTGATTTGCACATCAAAGACATCTTTACAGACACATCACCCAAAGCAGTGATAGTGAAGGCAAAGATAAACAGCTGGGACTACATCAAATTAAAGAGCTTCTGCACAGCAAAAGAGACAATAACAAAAACAAAGAGAAACCCCACCAACTGGGAGAACATTTTTGCACCCAACACTAATGATAAAGGACTGATCACAAAAATCTGCAAAGAGTTGATGAGACTCAACAACAACAAAGAAAATAATCCAGTCAAAAAATGGGCAGAAGAGCTAAAAAGAAACTTCTCTGAAGAGGAAATGCAAATGGCCAACAGGCATATGAAAAAATGTTCAACATCACTTGTCATCAGGGAAATGCAAATCAAAACTACCATGAGATACCATCTTACACCAGTGAGAATGGCACATATTAAAAAAAACTAGCAACAACAAATGTTGGCGAGGGTGTGGAGAAAAAGGAACTCTTCTGCACTGTTGGTGGGAGTGCAAACTGGTCCAACCACTGTGGAAAGCTGTGTGGAGATTTCTGGACCTACTAAACATAGAGCTTCCATATGATCCAGCAATTCCACTCCTTGGTATTTACCCAAAGGACACAGAAACATCCATTCCAAAGAGCACCTGCACCCCTATGTTTATAGCAGCACTGTTTACAATAGCTAAGCTTTGGAAACAACCCAAATGCCCAAAAATAGATGACTGGATCAAGAAGATGTGGTACATATATACCATGGAATATTACTCAGCATTAAAAAAAGATAAACACATGCAATTTGCAGCAACATGGATGGCGCTGGAAGGGATCATGCTCAGCGAAATAAGCCAAAAAGAAAAAGAAAAATACCGGATGGTCTCACTCATAGCAGGAATCTAGAAAACTTAAATAAGGGACCAGGAAAATGAATAACTATAAGAAAGTGAAAATCAAAATCAACAAAAAACTATGAACCAGAGACACTTTTAGGGGGGCGGGGGCGGGAGGGGAGGGATTGGGGTCAGAATGGGGGGGCTGCAATTGTATGGGGAATATAACAATAAAATTTATTATCTAAAAATAAAAAATAAAAAAATAAAAAAAATAAAAAGAATGGAATTAACAAATGTTGGTCAGGTTGCAGTGAAAAAGGAACTTCCAACATGGTGGGGATGCAAAATGCTACAGTCCCTGTGGAAAACAATATGAAGATGTCTCAAGAAAATAAAAATAGAAATTCCATTTGACCCAGTAATACTACTATTAGGTATCTATCTAAATAACATGAAAAATTTAACACAAAAAGATCTATGTACACCTATGCAGCACTTTCTACAGTTGCCAAATCATGGAACCAACCTAAGTGCCCTTCAACAGATGAATGATACATTTAATTATGGAGCATATATTCAGTGGAATATTATACAGCTGTGAAGAAAGAAATGCTGGCATTTGCCACAAAATGGAAGGACCTTGAGGTTATTATATTGAGTGTAATCAGCCAACAAGTGAAAGACAGATTTCGGATAGTTTTGCTCATCTGCAGAATATAAACACCCCCAAAAAACCAATGGCATGCAAACAATAAAAGAAAAAAAAAATGAACTGAGCAGAAAAGAATTAATGGTTACCAGAGAGAATAGGGGAAAGGGGGGAGGGGATGGAGCACAGAGAAGATAGGGTTTGGGCATAGTAGTTTAGGGAGGCAGTAAAAAAAATCTCAATCTAGTTGAAGTTTTAAATAGATTAACAAGTGTCTATCAGGTTTAATGCCTGTTATAAAAAAAATAATAATTTGGGGCCTCCCTGTTGGCGCAGCAGTTGAGCACTGGGTTGCGAAGCTGCCCGCGGCCTCTGCAGCGCCGGTTCGATCCCCGGCTGCTCCCCGGCCACAGGAGTAGGATCCCACATGGCGTGCAGACCTCTCCTGCCGCCCGCTGCTCCCCTCAGCAGTGTACTTGGGTCCTTCTGCCTGCTCTGCTCCCCGCTCTGGCTCTGGTGAATTCTCTCACCCTCCTGTGCTTCTGACTGTACCCAGTGTTTGTAAAAATAAATAAATCTTTTTTAAAAAATAATAATAATAATAATAATTTGTCATCTACACAGAGACTTCCAAAATGAAGGTCTAGTGAATCAATAACAGGTGAATGAGAGAAAATAATTAAAGCCAGGTTGATGGGTGAAAGCCCCAGTCATCTGTAAATTGTGTAACTAGGGTAAGTTGAATCCATATACAACATAATCTCTGCATTTTTACATGCATGGTTTAATGGCTTAGAAGCTGTGGAACCTGGCTCTTTCTGGCTGAAAAATGAGTCATGTTTTCACCATATTTGTGTCAGTGTCTATACACCGACTTGGTGTTTTCTCATTCCCATTCCTACTGAAGCCTTGCCTGTTTTCTTTTGAGTTTAGTTATTTCCTCAGGGAGTTCTAAGAATCCAGCTGCAGAGATGAGTTGTGATTCAATGTGTAACCATCATCATATATCAATTACAAAACCCACCGCCACAATCTCCATTCTTGCAAACCAGTCTCAAAACAACAAAAAGATGTTATAACTATATCTAATGTTAGATTAATTTTTTAGGAGATGGCGATTCTAATAAAGATCTTTATTATCTTTTTGGGGATATGGTAAATCAGAGTCTACTCTTCAGTGTATCAATTTGATAGTTCTCCTGGAGAAATTTCCAGAATGATAGCCCCGATATTGCGGAAATATACATTTATTTGTTTACTTTTAAAAATAACCCTGTGATTTATTTTAAACAATCGGAAACTATAAAGTGGAAAATAAAGGAACATACAAAATGAGAATTTTGATAGCCAGTCTGGCATCTTGGGTCACAAAGATTTTTTTCTACTGTCTGGCTCACATCTCAAGATTTTGCTCAATTTCTTATTGTCACTTTGCCATCTTAATCATATGATGGACTGTCCTGACTTCCAAGAACAGTACTGTCTGGCGTTTTCTTTGAAAACATGGATGAATAAGCAGTGTATAAAAATGTCTAGGAGTTTCCATAGAAGAGTTTCTCTTTCTATGTTCTTATAAAAACAAAATGCTCTACCATAAAGGGTAGGGAATATATGGAAGAGGTGAGAGAGCCAAAGCACCCAAAATGTACTTTTAGGAACATCAATTCTTTACTACTATTGAGTAATCATAGAGAGAAAATGGTATGTCTTCTCAAAGAGTAATATTCCAGATTTCTGCACTGAGAATTACCATAAAAGGAGACTTCCTTGCTTAAGCAATCTATTTTCTATATGTTCAGTCAGTAACAATTATAAAGCAAAGCCATACCTGCATTTTCTATCTGCTTAACTGCTTTTAATGATAGAGTTGAATATGTTTGCCTTTAAAAATGCTAATGGTGCTCTTTGGAATTGATGTTTCTGTGTCCTTTGGGTAAATACCTAGGAGTGGAATTGCTGGATCATATGGAAGCTCTCTGTTTAGTAGGTCAAGAAATCTCCACACAGCCCTCCATAGTGGTTGGACCAGTTTGCACTCCCACCAGCAGTGCAGGAAAGTTCCTTTTTCTCCACAATAGCTAAGCTTTGGAAACAACACAAATGCCCAAAAATAGATGACTGGATCAAGAAGATGTGGTACATATACACCATGGAATATCACTCAGCATTCAAAAAAGATAAACACATGCAATTTGCAGCAACATGGATGGAGCTGGAAGGGATCATGCTCAGCGAAATAAGCCAGAAAGAAAGAGAAAAATACCGGATGGTCTCACTCATAGCAGGAATCTAGAAAACTTAAATAAGGGACCAGGAAAAAGAATAACTATAAGAAAGAAAATATCAAAATCAACAAACAACTATGAACCAGAGACCCTCTATGGGAAATGGGGGGCGGGGAAATGAGGGCTTGTCAAAATAAGGGGGTTGTAATTGTAAGGGGAATATAAAAATAAAATTTAAATAATAAAAAAAAGAAAAAAATGCTAATGGGTCTCCCTGGTGCCGGAGTCCAGCTCCGACCTGGGCGGGGTCCTCACCAGGATGAGACAGTGTTGGCCAAGTAGAGGGATGAGGGGAGGGGGAGATGAGGTAGATAAGGTAGTAAGGAGACACTGACACTTGATCAGGGTGCAGACATCTCCTGCTGATAACCTTAGTGGAGCTTTATTTATACATCAGAAATTGTTATTTGATCATTACATCATGCAATCATGATTGATTTTATTTTTACATTGTTTCAGAATTTATTAATGATCATCAATCAGTGCCCACAACCCTTTCTTAATTTTCCCAGTCTATGATTAACTTGGTTGCTTGGTTACATTAACTTGGTTACATATTTTCCTAGGTGATGTATGTTATTCAGAAAATAGAAACAGGTGCTATACACAACATGATTTATGTGTTCAAGCTAGGTAACTAAAACAAGGCTAAGCAGGCACTGTAAGATCAAGGACAGCTTCCTATTTTCTATATAGAACCAAAGGGTCCCGGTGCCATGGGAACAGTGTGTGGTGTGTTTTCTCAGACCATTTCGCCTCCGGGGGTGCCTCAGGGTCTTCTCTAGTGGGGACTTTTACCAGGCTTGATTCCATCAGTTCTATCAAGCATGGTTTGTTAGAGAACTCAGTGTTACTCATGGTAACTGAATTACAAATTGGAGGATGTGGAGAATTATTGGAAACCCTTTAATTATCAATCATTTTGGAAGGTACATTTTTTCAAACTACTGAGGTGTGCATTACCGAAACTGGCATTAATGCCAACACTCATTGTGTTATTCTAAAGCTTATAGAAAATTTCTATGGTTTCAATAACTGCCACAAACAAATGAAAGGAAGTAGCAGGAGCCAGCTGAGGAGTTTTCTGACTTTACAGAAACTTTCCTCATACCTGGACCTTGTCAGATAGCATGGGCTTCCTGACTTTTCAGGGGTTTCCTTCATGCCCAGACCTTGTCAGACAGCATGAGTAGCATGGCCTGCACCACCCTGGTAGTGCAGGGGTTAAAGTCTGAGTGCTATCAATCTAGCACCAGACACTAGGGCATGAGCTTGATACCCAGCCAGGGTGCTGACCCATATGGCACAGGAGAACTGTTCTGTCTCACCCGCTGCTCCCCTCAGCAGTGTATTTCAGTTGATCCACCTGTTCTGCTCCCCACTCTGGTGAATGCTCTCACCGTCACCCCCGCACTTCTAGCCTAGACCCCAGTTCTTATATGCATAAATAAAAAATAATCTTAAAAAATAATAAATAAAAATACTGATGATTTTGCTTCTGATTCTAGATAGGTCAATAAGAAATGGGTCAAATGTTCTTAGGGAGAAACAGGGCATTTACAGTAAAACTAAGGCATAAGTACACACAGAAGCAAGTAGTTGCTAATTGTCATGATCAAGCTAGGGTGGGTGTAGGAACTTCACTTCCCTCTTTTCCTAACCACTGTCTCCAAATCTCTTCTAGCACTTCTCTAGAAGTGCTACTATTGCAGTCCAGCACTTCCCCATTATGATATCACTTGTCTCTGAATTATAAATCAGACATCCTGCTGGGGAGGAGGAGGGAGGGGGTGAGAGGGAGGGAGGGAGGAGCAAAGGGGACTGAGGTGATGGTGCATGGGTGCATTGGGGAAGGAAACTCTATGGGGACTACACCTGAGGTGGGGGGGAGCAAATATTGTTTAAAAATGAATAATGTTGTAAAAAAATAAAATACAAAATAAAAAAATGATATCACTTTTCTCAGTGTATACTAAGATAAAAAAAACTGATCTCAGTCATGCACACCTTTCTGTAAAATTTTATCACTGGATGACAGAGCCATTGTTTTGGTAGGTGGATCCAAGTGTCTATTAGCGAATGAAAAGCAGTTATTCCCCCAAAAGAATTTCAGGCATGTGAGATGGGACATTTGAGGGAGAAAAGAACTTTCAGTTCGAACCTAAAATTGCAACAATTCTGCTAATAGAAAATTCACAAAGCCGGTGTTCTCAGGGTGCCTGGCCTGCTTTGGGTGGGATGTTTGAGACTTCAACAATCTTGCTTTGATTTTTAATCATTTTCTGAATTATTCTCAGGTACACTGATATGGTCATATTTACGTCCCACTTACATCACTATTTCATGATTAATTTATATTTTACTTTCCAAATGGCACACATTCTTTTGTCATTTCCACTGGAAGACAGAAAGCCATTTAAACTGTAAAGTCACAAGTTTTTCTGATCATGCCAAGCAGCTTTCTTTCTCTCTTCCAGCTATGAAGTAGGATCATTTAACTTTTACTCTTTAATTTTTTTCAAATATTTATTTATTTATGCATACAAGAACTGGGGTACAGACCAGAGGTGCAGAGGGTGAGAGGATTCACCAGAGACAGAGTGGAGAACCAGACAGGCAGAGTGACTGAAATACACTGCTGAGGGGTGCAGCAGGCAAGGCAGGAGAGGTCTGCTGCACCAAGTGGGCAGCAACCTGGCCGGGGATTGAACTCATGCTGCAGTGGCTGCGGAAAGCTTCATAGGTTGCGTCTTAACCCCTTGCACGACAGGGAGGCCCAAATTTTACTCTTTAAAACCACTGCCATTTCAAAATGATTATTCTCTATTCTACTGTCTTGGCAGCTGTTTTTCTATCATGTTACATTTATCAAGTTCCCTTTAGATCTCTTGTTTTCCTGTCAAGTCTGATATCATGTGTTGGCTACATCATTGTATGGTACATATCTGTTCTCCTTTAAGAGGCAATTTTTATTTTATCACATATTCCTCTCATGCCCTATTATAATACGCTCCTATAAAAAAGCGCCATTCTCTTCTCTGTATTCTAAGTAATTTACACCATTAAGTTTTAAGTTGTAGCTGCCCAACATATAATTGTTGGATTTAAATAAGTAATGGAGGGCTGAGTATCTTATAAAATACTTGTATCCAAAATATGCAAAGAACTCCAAAAACTCATCAGTAAGAGAACAAGCAATCCAATTAAAAAAAAAGGGGGAGGAGGGTAAAAAATCTGAATAGACACACCTGCAGGGTGAGTGAAAACAACAGTTTTCTCCGTTTCTCAGGCTGATTTTTGCCGCAACCTTCCAGCACAGGTGCCCTAGTAGGTAACATGCACCTTTGAGATGTAGTCTGCATGTGCAGAGAGCAAGTAATATGTGATCCTGATGTATAGTTCTAAGGCGCAAAAATACATTAGACTTGATGGAGGGGTGGGGGGAAGTGGGGGGAGGTGGGGGGATGGGGAGGTGGGGGGGGGACTGCCGCTGCTGGATGCTGCAGCTGTTGCTACTGCTGCCACTGCCACACTATTGCTATTGCTGCCTTTGCTGCTGCCCCTGGGGCCAAGAGAGAGCCCCAAGAGCCTTTCATTAACCAGGCTGCACTGAGCTGTCGCTACTGAGCCAGGCTGCTCCCACCAGGTCAGCAGACAGAAAATGTTGCTGTAATAAAGACTTGTTCCTGGCGCCACATGTTAGCTTCCTGACTTGTTTTCTCATCTGCTGCCATCATAACTGAGAAGCTTGTAGCAGAGACCCAACAACACCTTATTATAGAATACATCCAGCGGCAAATAATGATACATAAAGATGTTCATCATTTGTCAGGAGCGAATTGAAATTAAAGCAATAATGAGACACCAAATATATACCCATTAGGATGGCTAAAATCCCAATGACCGGTTGGCAAGAATATGGAATAATAGAAAATTTCACTCATTGTTGATGGGAATTAAAAATTTCACAGTCACTTTGGATTATAGTTTTTTATAACAGTAAACATCGTCTTCCCAAACTATCCAGCAATCATGCTCTGAGGTATTTATCCAAGTTATTCAAAAACTTATGTCTACAGAAAAACTTGCATAAGAATGTTTATAACACCTGTATTTAGCACTGCCAGAGTTGGAAGCAACCAAGATGCCTGTAATAAGTGAATATATAAACATTAATGTAGCCATATAATATTCTGCACTAAAAGGGAATGAGCTATTGAGCCACATAAAGATTTGGATAAATTCTACACGCATATTACTAAGTGAAAGAAGCCAATTTAAGTTTAAATATTCCTAGCTATCCCTTTTTATTTTTCCAGAGAATGTGCTTATCTGTTTGTTAATATTGAAGTGATGTGTCAACTGTAAAAGAGACCACTATTCTTGCATTTCTTACCTAATGAAGTACAGAAATCACTGAAAATTTTCAAAAGATGTTTGCTGTCAGAGTTCCAAAGGGTTCAAATAAATGTGGCTTGCCAACTCTTCAAACTTTGAGCTCTATACACATGTGTTTATTGCAGCACTATTACAATAGTCAAGAGGCAGAAGCCATCCAACTATCCATCAGAACATAAATAGATAAAATGTAGCATTCTGTACAATAGAATATTATTCAACTATAAGAAAGAAGGAGATACTGACACATGCTACAACATAGTTAATGGTGAAGACTATGCTAAGTGAAATTATCCAGTCACCAGGTTTTGGCGTGGGAAGATGAAAATTTTCTGGCATGGATAATGGTAATAATTGTATAACAATATGAATGTGCAAATGAGCTTAGAGGATGAAATTGTTCTCAGAACCTAAAGCACAAAAGAAAAAAAAAACTTTTCTAAACTTTTCTTTGAGATGTTTTCACCAATAGCAGCCTCAGAATGCAGACATGACTAACTTGAGGTGAGCCCCAAATCAGTCAGCACAGGGAAAGGGGACTCACAGAGTTGAGATGCCCAAGAACAGAAATTTAAAGCTCCAGTTGTCTGAAGAAAAAAAAATCTCTTTATACTTCTCTGTGTATGGGCTGCCCTCTAACTAGTCAATGAACTTCATCCCAGTAACCATTTCTTTGTCCCTACCCCTTCCTCAGTTATTAAAATGTAACTCCTTTATTCTCAACCCCATCGCCCCCAAATGTAACTCCTTCATCTACCTAGAGAGAAAGGTAAATTTTGAGTTTTCTCTTGCATGACCTGTAATAAACAATTTTCCTCTTAAAACCTGGTGTCATAATCAGTTCATGCAGCGAGTCCATTGCTGAGCAGCAAATGTGCTAAATCAATGATATTACACTTAAAAATGGTCAGATTGGAAAATTGTATGTTATGTATACTCTATAACACCCACAATTTAACTTTTTGTTATAAAATATGAAATCCTTTTGCAATAAAATAAGAACTTATTTAGTTATTTAAAAACTAACACATTAAATATTATGTAGTTCTTGCCTTAAATAGAATTCAGCATGTAAAACACCAGATATACTGCTTAGCAGATTGTAGGAACTTAATAAATGATTAAGCTGCATGATATGGCAGTCTGTCATGTGGAATTTTTGATATTATGTTGTTGCTGTATGTGTTATTATATGAAGATGAATTGTTACACCTAAAGGGCCAATATAAGTCTCCAAACTTTGTCGGTACCAATTGTGTCCACTCATTTTTCAAACAGAAAAACTGCAACTGAGTAGGAAATAATTTTGTGAGCTAATGACTGGGAATCTGCCTTTCTGGTTTTATGAAAGCTCTAAGTGCCTCAGAAGGAGCTCTTAGGTTTTACCCTGCAGGTAATAACTCACCTTCCCTGAAATGGAACTGGTTTTAAGAAGTACAAAATTCAAACAAGTCATTTTCAGGGTTATATAAGACTTGGCAAACTAAAGTATTTCTAGAACATTGTTTCTTGGAGACATTCTCTCTCTCTCTCTCTCTCTCTCTCTCTCTCTCTCTCTCTCTCTCTCTCTCTTAAAAACACTAAAAAATGTTTGATTACTTCTCAAATATATTAAGGAAAACCCATATACAGTAACTTGTCCATGTGTGGAGCTAACATAAAAGAGAACTCTCGGGCCCATGGAACCATCATGATAATAGTAGCGAGGGTCATGGTAAGAAGAATTCAATAAAGGGAAATTCAGGAATGGAGCCATGCACTTAGAATTAAATAACCACCTCTTTACACTTTGAACCTTAACCACTACTCAAAGAGGTTCTGTGGTTTGTTTTGTTAAAGGAGGAGATATTTCCTTACATGGCACTTAATCTTTGAAAGAGGGAAGTTTTCAAATTGCTTTAGCCTGATGTTCACATTTTTTTTAGATTCAGATATTTCAAATGAAAATTTTATTTTGCGGGCCTTCCCAGTGGCGCAGTGGTTGAGTGCTGGGCTGCGAAGCTGCCTGTAGCCTCTACAGTGCCAGTTTGATCCCCCGCTGCCGGTGAGGGTCCCTCATGACACCCAGACCTCTCCTGCTGCTCCCGCTGCTCCCCTCAGCAGTGTACTTCGTTTCAGTCTGCCTGTTCTGTTCCCCGCTCTGGCTCTGGTGAATTCTCTCACCTTCCCACGCTTCTGACTGTACCCAGTGCTTGTATAAATAAATAAATCTTAAATTTTTTTTTTATTTTGTAACCTCTTAAATACTTTGCTAAGACAAATTTGCTTCTAAGACATTTCATTTCATAACAACAGCATTTGATTTCATACAAAGAAGTCCTTTGTAAATTCAAAGAGAAAATTACACAGTGAAAGAGTAATTCTTAGTAAGAAAGGGTGTCTCAGATTCTTTTTTGTGTGAAATTCCCTGAAGTGACTCTTGATCTTCTGATCTGCTTTCATTTAGAAGTTTATCATCCCACAGATAGAAAAAGATGAATCATATTCAAAGAATCTGAAAGGCCATACTACTTCTAAAATAATACCACTCTATGCCAATTATTATTTAATGTCATTTATTTGTTCTGAAAACTGATAATCTGGATCCAATTTGAATTGGTTATCTTAAGCTATTAAATAATACAAAAGCAAAAGTGATATCTGAAATGAGCATGAAAATTCTGGGAATCTAAGTGAGTAATTTTAACTAGAAGATCTCTTATAGGAAAAGGCAAGATTTATTTCCATAAAACTGAAATGGCTCAGTAGGCTTTTCTCTCACATATAAGGTGTGTATTATGTGTCCCTTACTGTGTGTCTATTTCTTAAATACACCTGATAATGTATCAGATGGTTTCTTCTTTCTGTTGCCCATCCTTTCAATATTGAAAGGTCCAGGGCCTCCCTGGTGGCACAAAGGGTTAAGACGCAATCTATGAAGCTATCCGAAGCCACTGCAGCATGAGTTGGATTCCCCGCCAGGGAGCTCCCCACATGGTGCAGCAGACCTCTCCTGACTGACCCAATGCTCCCCTCAGCAGTGTATTTCAGTAGATTCACCTTTCTGTTCCCCATCTGTCTCTAGTGAATCCTCTCACCTCTTACACCTCTGGCCTGTACTCCAGTTCTTACATGCATAAATAAATAAATCTTTTTTAAAAAGTCAACTCGTTCAAGTGTCAGTATTTCCCCAAAATTACTAACAAAAGTTAGAAGAATTCAAGAATCAAGCCTTTTTAAGAAAGTCACTGTAGGAGTGACATAACCAAATGAATTCTAGGAGCCCCAGTCTCTGTCTCCCCACAAAGACCAACAATTAGACACCTAGGTATTCACAAACAAAAACTACTCTGGGAGGGTTCTTAAGTCCACAAGAAATTTCGGCAGAACAGAAGCCCAAAGAATAACTACACATAAAAAAAAAGAAGACAGCTTCCTGCATTTTGCCTGCATCCTCCCATCCCCAAGACAGTATCACTCAGTGCCAAGAAGGAACTCCCCAGATCAGAAAAGTCCCCCTCGTCAGGAAAGTAAGAGCAGGATCAGTAATCAGCTTCCTCAGGCTTTAAGGGCACTGCACAAAGGCTGTTTGGGTTTCACCCCACCCAGATGGGCAGAGATGAGACATGTAGAAATGAATAGGAACAAGGAAGAAAAGTAGGCACTATCAGCAGCAGTCACGTAGTAGAAGTCACAGTTTACAGTGACCTGTTCTGCGAACAAACCAAGCATGTTTTATCACAGATGAAACTAATGGCCTGCACAGCTGTTATAGACACCTGCAAATTTTACCACCTTTCACCTGTAAAGAATTCGTTTTCACTAATGCCAGCCACCTAAGTCCCTCTCCACTCTCCCCTGACCCTCGCTATAGCCCAGGTACCACACTGGCCACCAGCTCAGGCTTCTGTGTTTGTGAGAATGCAAGACACCAAGAGCTTCCAGAGCCCTGACTGACTTAGGACTAGTCTTCCAACTGTGCTCTTGTACAAGGCTGGCCCGATGCTTGTCACCAGACTCCAGTGCTGTGCATGTCCCAGGGGACCATGGTATAGTCATGGGAATGCATGTCTAAGACTCCCAAGTTGTTTGTGGACCTAAATCAGCTAGTCTGCACCACCATGGTTACCTGTAACTAGCTCCTTCCATTGTATACCTACATGCCCTTGACCCCTCACAGGCTTCTGTTGCTGTGCACTCCTGATGAGAAGTTACAGCCACAGTAGTGCACACAGATAATCAGGACCCCCTCAGTCTTCCAGAGTGCCCCTGGTTGACCCTGTTCCTTGCTGTCTGCCTTAATTTCCCTCCTCTATTTCCACGTGTGCCTATAGCCAGCCCCTATCATTATGGGGGCACCTGCAGAACACCACTTATAGCCACCACCACTGTTTTTCCTAATCTTTTGGAGCTGGAAGTGCCACTGAAGAACCCCCAAACCATTGCTATCATTGTGGGTCCCTTGCAGTGTTTCCCAAGGACCCTAAAATTTATCACTGAGGACCTCAATAGCCTAAGTAAAATCACATCATGCCTCCCTTAACTTGGGAGTTTGCCCCCGAATTTGCCCCTGAACTCGTATGCCCGTGCCCTTGATACCCTGGGCCCACGGTCATAGCATGCTCCCGAGTGTCCACATCTGCAGATCCACATTTTCCCTTACTGAATCAGTCCTTCCAGTCTGGGAGAGTGGCTCCTTCTTCAAAAAATTCTTCAAAAAAGAATTCAAAATAATTGTTCTAAAGATTAGAAATAGAAAGCTATATGAGTGGATAACCAATTTAACAATAGCAGGGAAACAATATAAGAACAAATGTGAAATTCAACAACAAAATAGAAAACCTTTCAATGACAGAAATTTTGGAGCTAAAGAATACTGAGCTGAAGAATTCATTCAAGAGCAGACTCAGCCAAGTAGAAGGAAAATATTGTTATCTGGAAGGCAGATTAACTGAAATTATCCAGAGTCCAGAGGAGCACAAAGAGAAAAAGAAAGAAGTAATTAACTAGGTCTATGGGACATCTGAGGTAGCTTTAAGAGAAAGTATGTACACATCATCAGAGTCCCAGAAGGACAGCAGAAGGATAAGGGGGTAGAAGTTTATTTTAGAAAATATTTAATGAAAATTACCCAAATCTGGGAAGAGATTTGAACATTCAAGTTCATAAGGTGAAACGATCACTTTAAAACTGCCAACCAAGAATGCTTTAGCCAGTAAACTTTTCCTTCAGAAATGGAGGCAAGAAAAGAATTTCCATAATGAACTAAAGATGAGGGAGTTAATCACCATTAGACCTGTCTTAAAAGAAATGGTAAAAGACTTTTCTCAACCTGAAACAAAAGAACACTAATAAATAGCACATTGGCCAAGGTGAGCACATAGATTCATAATACACTAGTACTATAATACGATGATGTGTTAGCCACAAAGCTATAATATAAACAATAAAGGAAAAATTATTAAAAATACCTATATACAATAATTTGTTAATGAATATACAGCATAAGATAATGCACATCATAACACCAAAACCAAAAAATGGGGAACAAAAGATGGAATTTTTATGTGTGATTGGAATTAAATTGTTGTGGCTGTAAAATAGCCTGGCACTTACCTACAAGTCTCTTAGCAAGTCTTACAGTAAGCAAAAAGTAAATCCTGTGGTCTTAAAAAAAAAAGATAAAGAGTAAATTAAAAGGATGAAGAGAAAGTCATCAAGCACGCCACTATAGAAAATCATCAATTCACAAAAGAAGGCAACAACAGAGGAACAAACTATAAAACAGGAACAAACTATAAAACAAACTATAAAACAAACTATAAAACAAACTATAAAACAGGCTAAATAAGAGGTATCAGGCTTTTCTGCTCTCCTACCATTAGGACCGATGATGGATCCCTGAAGTCCTGAATGCATGCCTGATGGTGGGGACCTGGAGTAGGGTGTGGGCATATGTAAGTGGGTACACCTGCGCTGAGACTGGGCTTATAAGGGCAGCATCACCGGGACAGCAGTGGAAGAGCAGAGAACGAAAGAGGAATAGCAGAACCAGCAGAGAACAAGAGAGAGAGAAGCAGAGGCCACGAGAGAACGCTAAAGAGCCCAGCAAGAGTAAAGACTCGCTGGGAGCTGGGAGGCCTGCCAGCCTCCAGGTCCCCCAGCACCCCTGCCTGCCGTGTACCTGGTAAAACCCAATAAAAGCCTGCAAAAGCAACTGAGGGCTCCAGGACTCCTCCTTTACCTCGTCTGCCTAATCATAGGAAACCTGCCCTGTGCCCATCCTCCTGCTACAAGGCAGAAACAGTGAATAAGATGTAAGGTGGCATTAGTCTTTATCAATAACTACTGTAAATGTGAATGGATAGATGTCTCCAATCAAAGATATGGATGAATAAAAAATAAAGCCCAAGTTTAGACTGCCTACTCTCTTTAGATTTAAAGACACACATAAACTCAAAGGAAAGGGATGGAAAAAGATGTCCCAAGCACATCAGCAGGAGGGGGAGTTGATGCACCTGGTGGCACTTGCTCTCCTCCCACCCAAACCCCTAGGGCTTCTGATGGCTCCCAGCCTCATGCACTAGGACTAGGACATGAATGGACATTTTCCCAAGGAAGACATACAAATAGCAAACTATGCATGGAAAGATGCTCAACATCACTAATCATCAGGGAAATGTGAATCAAAATCAAAGTGAAATACCATCTTATAGATGTTAGTATGGCTATCATCAAAATTACAAAAGATAACAAGTGTTGTCAAGGATCTGGAGAAAAGAAAACTTGTAGTGATGGTGAGAATATAAATTGGTGCAGCCACTATGTAAAGCAATATGAAGTTTCCTCAAAAAACTAAAAGTGGAAATACCGTTTGATCCAGTAATCTTGCTTCTGGGTATACATGCAAAGGAAATGAAAACAGGATCTCAAAAAGATATCTGCATTCCATGTTTATTGCAGGATTATTCATAATCATCAAGATATGGAAACAATCTAAGTGGCTGTCAATGGATGAATGAAGCTATATATGCATATAGTGAAATAAGTCAAACAGAGCAAAATGAATACTGTATGATATCACTTATATGGGATCTAAAAAAGTCAAACTCAGAAAAAGAGAGGAGGGTGGTATTTATCAGCAACTGGGGAGTGGAGGAAATGGGAAGATGTTGGTCAAATAGCACAAATTCCCAGTTATAAGATGAATAATGTCCACCATGATTATTATAGCTAATAATACTCTATTATATCTTTGAAATTAACTAATTAGATCTCAAATTTTCTCACCACAAAAGAATACTAATTATATGGCATGATGGAAGTGTTAACTAAGGCTGTGGTGGTAATCATTTTATACTATATAAGTGCATCAAATCAACATGTTTAACACATTAAACTTGATGCTGTATGTCTAGTATCTCAATAAAGCTGAGAAAAAAAAGTCAACATACTAGAGTTTAATGAGTTATGAACAGAAGGTCAAATGAGTGGATTCAAATCTAAGCTCTTGATACTAACTTACATGTGGAACCGTAATCAAGTCATGTTACTAAGGGGCTTTTGACACTAGCTCTTTCCTTCATTTCTGCCTGAAATAAGAAGAGAAAGCTGGAGCTTACAGTGATTAAGTTTCTTGCTCAAGCTCATCATTCTGTAGGGTTGAGACAGGATTTCAAATCAGAGAGTCTAATTTCAGGGACTGAACTTTTAAGCAAAAACCTCTAGAACATATATATATATATATATATATATATATATATATATGGTAAATTGATTTTCTCTCTTTTTTAAAGATTTATTTTATTGATTTGTGCATATAAGAACTGCAGTACAGGCCAGAGGTGCAGGAGTGAAAGGATTCACTAGAGACAGAGTAGGGAACAGAACAGGAAGATCTACAGACATATACTGCTAAGGGGAGCAGCGGGCAAGACAGGAGAGGTCTGCTATGCCCTGTGGGTTATCTCCCTGACTTGGGATTGAACTCATGCTGCAGTGGCTGGAGATAGCTTAATAGTGCTGAGACTTTAACTCCTGCACCACCAGGGAGGTCTTGTCAAATTGATTTTCTACACAAGTGCCAAGAAGAAAAGATAGTCTTTTTTTTTTTTTGCAATAGACTAATTTACTTATTAATGGCTAGCTAAACCCCAATAATCCTCAGAGTGATATTAGAAGGGAGATTGTGGATGCAGCTTAGACTTTTGACTTAAGAAAGGGGTCTCTGACTTTCCAATAAGATTATAGTTTCAGGAGTAGTCTTTTTAATAAGTAGTGCCAGAACCACTAAATATCCACATGGAATCAAATGAATCTTGATTTCTGCTTTGCATCAAATACATAAAGTTGACATAATATGTATGACATGAATTTAAAATATATGGCACAGGCT
The DNA here is from genome assembly GCF_964194135.1 of Talpa europaea. Taxonomy (NCBI): domain Eukaryota; kingdom Metazoa; phylum Chordata; class Mammalia; order Eulipotyphla; family Talpidae; genus Talpa; species Talpa europaea. The sequence continues at coordinate 101,550,053 of NC_140071.1, forward strand.
TAAAATAAATTTTCAAGTTTCTAGAAGAAAATTTTTCTAACTTGGTATATACAAAAGTGTTTTTTAGACAAGATAATAAAAATACTATTCATGTAAGAAAAAATTGTGAAAGTTGACTTCATCAAAATTAAAATAGAAACTCATGCAGTTCAAGAACAGGAAGATTAAAACTTCAATAATAAATAAAGTTTTTGCACAGGTACTTCATGAAAAAATGTGTAAGAGAGCCAAAAACACACGAAAAGATGTTCAACATCATTAGTGTTATATTGGTCAAAATCTTCTGAAAGGCATAATTCAAATAAATAAAAAGTTCTTGAACTTGTCATAATTTAAAGATGAATGACACCACTTATAAGTGGAAAGTTTAAAAAAGTGATTAATTTTTATAAGTATTTGGTAATTGTGTGTGATTATTAAATTAAAATGTGGTAAATTTAAGCCATAAAAAATGAAAGCAAGTCATAATTTATAATCTTTTTCCACTCAAGCTTAAAATACTATTCAGATGTCAAGGGTTTCTTTTGTTTTGGCTCAATATGTATTATTTCCTTAAAATTAAATATAACCAAAAAGCAAAAGTAATATACTTTCAATTTTTCTCTAGTGATTTAAAATAAACTTTCAAGCACTACTATTTACTAATCTTCCATTTTACAATAATTTACTAGAGCAGTTAACAAAATAACCACATCCAATTTTAAAGATACTGTGTAGAATAATATATACATTTTGCATATTGAAAGCTAGTTTTCGGGAAGCATTTCTTTGAATTACAAGTATCTCAAATAATACAAATTTGATGCCAGTTTTTATACCTATAAATCATACACTTTTATGTTTGTGTAATAAAACCAGCATGATAGTGAGCCTTAGTCCAAGTCTATGAAAAGGTATGAGGCCTTGCACAGAATATAGGTTTCATCATCTTTATGTATGGATAAAATGTCTGTTTCTCACACAAAAGTGCACACTTTTACACACTCCTGGTTTTTTTTAAATGTGCATTTTGTAAAATATAAATGTATTGCATATGTCAAAAAAAAAAAGCCACCATTCACCATACCATCAGCAGTAACAGATGACTGACAGATTGAGATAGACACTTGAAGAAAAATTTTGTACACAATTATGGAAACTTTGAGAACAAGTAAAATGAGTGCATTAAGAATTAATCCCAGGACATCATCTTTCAAGTTCTCATAATGTTTCTACTCTGCTCTGACAGCCTTTGCACCATGTGATGGGTGGGTCAGGACCTCATTTGGACACCACAAAGGGTCACATAACTTGATGACCAGTATGGCATTTCACCAGAAGCTGTGTCAACATTCAAATGACTTGGCTTTCCCCCTCAGCTTTGCCAGAGTAAAAGATTTCCTTCTATAGTGACTAGCTTAGAAATAGAAGCCTTCATCCAAGCCAGTTGAATTTCTTTTTCATAATGAAACCACAGAAGTAAATAGGGTTTGAGATTACTAATTCCCATAACAAGGAAGAAGGAAGTTTAGCAACACAAAAGCTCCAAGGAATTTTTCATGAAATATTTGAATTCTCTTCTTTTTCTCCACTAAGAGAAAAAAAAAAATCCACCAACACATTAAGCCCGTTCACTTTCAATTTTAAGACTTTCTAAACAAAAAAATATATACGTGTATATTTACATAACTTATTTATCCAATTCTGAGGTTAAACAAGACTAAAATTTCACTGTATTTGCTGCAAGTCTTTTTTAGTTAAAAAAATATAATTCTAAAACCCCACTGACCAATCCATTTGCCTCTTTATTGTTGAAATTTGGTGAATGCATCATTCTTATTAATATTCTGAACTTTACTTGATTTGCATGTTAGTACAAATAATAGATACCATTATTTGGTGCTTTAAAATTTAGATGGTTTAGGGTCAGGAATGACACAGGGCAGGTTTTCTGATCCCATGCAGACCGGGTAAAGGAGGACTCAGAGTCCTCAGTGGTTTTGCAGATTTTTATTTGAATTACCAGGTACACCGCAGGCAGGAGAGCTGGGGGGCTGGCAGGCTGGCAGGCCTCCTAACCCCCAGCAGGTCTTCACTCTGGGCTCTCCCGCCTTCTCTCGGCTTCTGCAGGCATCCCAGTGACGCCGCCCTTAAAAAGCATAGTCTCAGCCCAGGTGAATTCCATCTACCTATGCCCACACGCTACTCCAGGTGCCCGCCATCAGGCATGCATTCGGGACCATAGGGTTCTGTCATCTATCCTGATGGAGGGAGGGCAGAAAAGCCTGACATTTTTCCTTACCCTACAGTCCACCCCCTCAGGGTTTTCTGCCCTACAATCTACATATATACAATTTTCTTAGCAAACATAAACAATGCAGCCATGGCCCACAAAAGAAAATACACCACAATATAACAAAACACAACAGAACACAAATAAATCCAGGCAGGGCCCCAACCTAGTGGCAAAAGACAGTTATTGGTATTGTTTCAATTTCACTCTGTAAAATGGCATTGCTTATCCACTTGGCTACTGAAGGATAGTAAGTTGTTTTCGTTTCTTATTACCAATAGTGCTTATTTTGCAACCATCCCAGGCTAGGTAGCTTCGTTGGTGGTTCTAGAAATTTTGGAGCCCTTGGCACCATTTTTATAGATTTTAGTGGTAAGCAGAGAGGACAAGCTAGCAGGGAGACAGCATGCTGAGCCAGGTGATGCTGTCCTTTTATCCCCTCCCTCCTAGGCACAGGGGAGCACACTTGCACATGCGCACACACCCATGTTCAGGTGTCCAAAATCAGGCACATGTACCCCACACCCAATGCCTTTTATATTAACAAGATCAAAGCCACTGGTGATAGCCCATTGGTCTGAATGTCTATTTTTAGCTCAATAAATATTGTTTTTATTACTATTGACTTGTAGGATAATTTTAAGTCTAGGAGTGTGATACTTCTGTTCTTTTTTGTCCAAACAGTTAAGACTACCCAAGTTCTTTTGTGTCTCATATGTATTTCAGTAATTTTGCTTTTTTTTTTTTAAGAGTGTGTAAAGGCAGGAATGGCCACAGTGCAGATTTTCTGATCCCATGCAGACCGGGTAAAGGAGGAGTCAGAGTCCGCAGTGGTTTTTTGCAGGTCTTTTATTGGGGTTCACCCAATAAAAGGCAGGCAGGGGTGCTGGGGGGCCAGGAGGCTGGCAGGCCTCCCAGCCCCCAGCAAGTCTTCACTCTATCTGGGCTCTCCGGCCTTCTCTGCTTCTCTCCCGGCTTCTGTTCGTTCTCGGCTTCTTGGTTTCTCTTCGGCTTCTGCTGCTTCTGCTGGCATCCCCGTGACACCGCCCTTAAAAAGCACAGTCTTAGCGCAGGTGTCTCCACTTCAGGTGCCCACCATCAGGCATGCATTCAGGATCACAGGGTTCCCTCATCTATCCTGATGGCGGGAGGGCAGAAAAGCCTGATTTTTTACCTTACCTTACAGTCCACCCCCTCACGGTTTTCTGCCATATAATCCACACATACACAACTTTGTTTCTTAGCAAACACAAACAAAGCAGCCATGGCCCACAAAAGCAAATACATCGCAATATAATAAAATACAACAGAACACAAATAAGTCCAGGCAGGGCAAAAGACAATTATTGGTACCAGCAGATAAGCCACCAAATCTGCTGCCGAAGGCACTGCTCATACGAGGGAGGGGAACCACTCATGGCATCTACTGTAACACGCCAGGAGCCGTCAGGCTTCCTGGCCTTCTCTGGCTGTAGTCTCGGCTACAAGCCACACACAGCATCCACCCCCAGGATGCACTCACTCTGGGATTGGCGATTCTATTCTACTGTTGGGGGTAATCGCCAACCCTCAGGGTTTCCTGTCTGCAGTCGCTCCAACACTTGGCCTTCAGGGCCACCAATGCGACTCGCAGACCCCTGCACTCAGGCCAACCCACTGCACAAGCACATGGTTTGGGGATCCAGACTCTACATGCGGCTTGGGCTCCACCCCAAGCCACGTTCCCCACCAGTCCCCCAAGGACAGGTTACTCAGCTCCTCACCCTCACTTGACAATGAGCAGGGCATCACCCACAGGTGATTTTACGAGACTCACAGGGCTTCAGCATACTCAGGCTGCTTAGCAGCTGCTCAGGGCTTCCCAAACTTACATCAGCACCAGCTTTTGCCTTCTCAGTTGGCTTTTCTCTTCTGCCTGGCTGCTGGGCATATACAGGCTGCTTTTGGCCATCAAGGCCCACTGGCCACCCCCAGATTCCCATCTCCTGGGGTTTACAAACAAAACTGTTCCACCCCAGGGTCCCAAAACATATCAACCTGCAAGGTCCTCCGCCTTCTGGTGGGATTGTCAGTCCAACTCCATTAGTCCAAGTCCATTAGGCCTCTCCCGCTATCAGCACCAAGAGCTCCGAATCGTGGCCTGTCTTCCCGAAGATTCTTGCTGCCTCAGGGGTCGTTGGCTGGTCCTTTCGGGTGTCATTGGCTGGTCCTCTCGGGCATCTCCTTCTCCAGGTGTGGTCTTGTCCTGTAGATCCTGGGTTGTCCATCTCCTGGGTTGCCATGATGCCTCCAGCATCATCACAGGCAGTCTTTTACTCCTTAGTCCCTCCAGGTCTTCGGAGGGCTCCATACCCGTCTGCATGGATCATCTTGCCGACTTACACCAATTGTAAGGGCAGGAATGGCCACAGTGCAGATTTTCTGATCCCATGCAGACCGGGTAAAGGAGGAGTCAGAGTCCTCACTGGTTTTTTGCAGGTCTTTTATTGGGGTTCACCCAATAAAAGGCAGGCAGTAGTGCTGGGGGGCCGGGAGGCTGGCAGGCCTCCCAGCCCCCAGCAAGTCTTCACTCTATCTGGGCTCTCCAGCCTTCTCTGCTTCTCTCCCGGCTTCTGTTCGTTCTCGGCTTCATGGCTTCTCTTCAGCTTCTGCTGCTTCTGCTGACATCCCCGTGACGCCGCCCTTAAAAAGCACAGTCTATGTGCAGGTGTACCCACTTCAGGTGCCTGCCATCAGGCATGCATTCAGGATCACAGTGTTCCCTCATCTATCCTGATGGCGGGAGGGCAGAAAGCCTGATTTTTTACCTTACCTTACAGAGTGCTACTGAAGCTCTGATAGAGATTACATTGAATCTGTATATTGCTTTGGTTTAGATGGTCATTTTCACAATGGCCAATGGCATAAAAGCCTGATCACCTTCATTTACCTACAGTGCTTCATGGGCATTTTTATACATCTTGTTCTTATGAACATGGTTGAGGATTTCTCTAGGGCAAACACTGAGAAGGAATGATGATGGGGTAGGAAGTTCTTATCCTCAGCTTTAACGAGGTCTTGCCAAACTGCTTTCCTCCAGCCACATCCATATTCCTATTTCCTCACATTCTTACAGAATCAATGTTATGATATTTACCAATTGTCAGCCATCTGAAACATAGCACATTGTTTAAATTTTATTTTCTTGGATAACTAATGAAATTAAACATCTGTTACACTTATGTGAACTATCTATTCATAGTCTTACTTATTTTTCTAGTGGATTGTTTGTCTTTGTCTTATTGATACAAAGAGATTGTACTATATTCCTGAAACCAACTACAGAAGAATGAGACTTTTATTATGTTTAAAATTAATGTTATGCTATCTAGATGTGTCAATTTTATTTTATTATGGATGAGTCTGAAAAGAAAAGCTTTACAGCTTGTTACTTTTATCCCAAGCTGCAAGTCTTACTCAATATTATACACATGCTATCTTACCTATTTTAATATGCCTTGTTATAGCTCTCTATTATTTCAGAGACAGTTTCACATTATGTTTAAGAGAACAGGCAGGCTCTGGGCCAAATGGATACTTCCTAGCTTTGACTTTGAGCTCTGTAATTTCCTAGTTACACAATATAGTTACATTATACAACTTCTCTGTGTCTCAGTATTTTTACCTGTTAAATGTAGAAAATGACTAATTATCTTGTAGTTATTAGTAAAGACAGAAAGCATAGCACAATGCCTTGTACAAAGTAAGCACTCAATTTAAGCTAAGATTATTACCCAAAAGTAGTTTAATAAAAATAATAATAAAAAGTAAATGCCGGGCCTCCCAGGTGGCGCAGTGGTTGAGCGCTGGGTTGCGAGGCTGCCTGCAGCCTCTGCAGCGCTGGTTCAATCCCCAGCTGCTCCCCAGCCACCAGAGGAGGGTCCCGCATGGCGCGCAGATGTCTCCTGCCGCCCGCTGCTCCCCTCAGCAGTGTACTTCAGTCCTTCTGCCTGCTCTGCTCCCCGCTCTGGCTCTGGTGAATTCTCTCACCCTCCCGCGCTTCTGACTATACCCAGTGCTTGTATAAATAAATAAAAATAAATAAATAAATAAATAAATCTTTAAAAAAAAAAAAAGTAAATGCCCAAAATACATTATGCAATGCTTTCGTCTATGTTTTTTTGATGGCTTCAGGTCTTACATGCAAGTATTTAATCCATTTTGAGTTATTTTTTTGTGTATAGTGTGAGAAAGTGGTCTAGGTTCATTTTCTGCATGTTGCTGTCAAGTCTTCCCAGCACCATTTGTTCAAGATACTTTCCTTTCTCCAATATATACTTTTGGTCACTTTGCCGCAGATTAACTGTCTGTATAGATATGGGTTTATTTCTGAGCTTTCAATTCTAGCCCATTGGTATGCATGTCTATTTTTAGTTCAATAAATATTGTTTTTATTACTATTGACTTGTAGGATAATTTTAAGTCTAGGAGTGTGATACTTCTGTTCTTTTTGTCCAGATGGTTATAACTATTTAAGGTCTTTTGTGTCTCATGTATATTTCAGTAATTTCGCTTTTTTTTTTTTTTTAAGAGTGCCACTGAAGCTCTGATAGAGATTACATTGAATCTGTATATTGCTTTGGTTTAGATGATCATTTTCACAATGCTTATTCTTCCAGTATCAGCAAGGAATCTCTTTCCATTTCTTTGAGTCTTCCTTTATTTCTTTTAACAATGTCTTATAGTTTTCATTGTACAGGTCTTTTACCTCCTTTGTCAAGATTACTCCTAGGTACTTACTTCTTTTTGATGTAACTGTAAATTGTATTGTTTTCATGATTTCTTTCTTATCTACATTGGTTGTTTGCTTGGAGGAATACAGCAGATTTTGCAAATTGGTTTTGTAATGTTACTTCATTGTACTAAATTATTGTTTCTAATAGTTTTTAGTTGGATCTTAAGATTTTTATGTATGTCATCATGTCATCTACACATATTGATAATTTTACTTCTTTTCCAATTTGAATTACTTTTATACAGCTCTCTTAACTAATTGCACTAGTCTTCCGGTAATAGTTTGATTGTAGTGGTTGAGAGTAAGCATCCTTGTCTTGTTTGTGATCTTAGAGAGTTTTTTTTTTCCTAACATTGAGTATGATGATTTTAATATAAGCCTTTTATTATGTTTATAGATTTCTTCTAGCCCCTCCTTTTTTGAGAGCTTTCATCCTCTATGAATGTTGAATCTTGTCAAATGCTGTCTATGCATCTGTTCAGATCATATGATCTTATGATTTTTATATTTTTTTGTTGTTGAATTGGTGGATTATATTGATTTGTATATGTTGAATCATTCCTTGTGTCTTTGGAGTAAATCCCATTTGGCCATGTATGAACCTTTTAATGTATTATTATTGAATTGAGTTTATTAAGATTTTATTGATTATTTTTGCACTTAGATCTTGTCAATATTGGCCTCTAGTTCTCTTTTGTGTGATGTTCTTGTCTGCTTTTGTTATCATAGTTATGTTCGTCCCATGAAATGTATTTGGAAGTATTTCCTTTCTCCATTTTTGGAAGAGTTTAAGATAGACAGGTTTTTGTTTGTCTTTGAAGGTTTATTAGAATTTACTAGTGAAATTGTCTGGTTCTAGGATTTTGCTTTTATGGGAGACTTTTGATTAGTGTTTCAACATCCTTGCTTATAATTGGTCTGTTCAGGTTTTATATTTCTTCTTGATTCAGTCTTGGAAACTTTTATACCTCTAAGAATTTTTTCATAGCTTCGAGGTTATCCAATGACTAGCATGCAGATTTTCATAGTAATCTCATATGATCCTCAATACTTCTGAGATGTCGGCTACAATTTCTTCACTTTACTTTTTGATTTTATTTACTAGAGTTTACTCCCTTTTTTTCTTTATGAACCTAGCTAGAAGTTTTTCTATTTTTTTAAAGATTTATTTATTTATGCATACAAGAACTGGGGTGTAGGCCAGAGGTGTGGGATGTGAGAGGATTCACCAGAGACAGAGTGGGGAACAGAACAGGTAGATCTACTGAAAAACACTGCTGAGGAGAGCAGCAGGCAAGACAGGAGTCTGCTGCTATTGAATTTCTCTGCTGGCTCCCATGTCAGTTGTACAATGAAACACTAGGTGTATAATGAAAATCAACTGCTACCTCCCTACCCTATTCCCTTATTGGGGATCATAGGTGAGATCTCTTGCTCACAATCAATAGAGTGAAAATGAAATAGGCACTTTTTTCTTAACTGTCCCTTTCAATCATTTCAAATAGACTGTGCTACTTAAAGGCAAAAGACTCTTTTGTAACCCCATAGTCCCTGAGACCAATACCAGAGTGACCCAGTTTTTAAAATTTTAAAAATTTATTCATTATGAATTACTTTACATTTATTTTTTAAAGATTTATTTCATTTATTTATGCATATCAGAGCTGGGGTGTAGGCCAGAGGAGCAGGGGGTTGATGAGAGGATTCACCACAGACAAAGCAGGGAACAGAGCAGGTGGACTGACTGAAACACACTGTAGAGGGGAGCAGCAGGCAAGAGAGGAGAGGTCTGCTGTGCCATGTGGGTTAGCTCCCTGGCCAGGGATCAAACTTACACTGAGCTTGACAGTGCTGTGACTTAATCCCTGCACCACCAGGGAGACCCTATTTTTGTTTATTATTTTAAAGAGCCAGCTTTTAGTTTCTTTGATCGTTTGAATTTTTTTGAATTTTTATTTTTTTTATTTCCTTTCTAATTTTGAATTTTTCCTTCCTTCTTTCGGTGTTTGTTTTGTTTTTCTATTTCCTTAAGTTGTAAGATTATTATTTTCTAGTTCATTAAGTTGTAAGATTATTATTGGAACTCTCACATTTTTCTTTATGTAGTCCTGTATCTTTATACCGCTCCCTTTTATTGCTGTTGTTGCTTCTCATGAATTCTGGTAGCATATGTCCACATTTTCATTTGTCTTTTGGTATACTTTAATTTCAACTTCAATTTCCTCATTAACCCAATAGTCATTTTGTAGCACATTACTCACTGTCCACATTTTTTAGGGTTTTTTCCGCATTTTCTGCATGTGGTTGATCTAGTTTATTACCTTTGTGATCAGAGAAGATACTAGATTAGACTTCAATCTTCATGAATCTGTCACTGCTTGTTTTATGATTCAACATGTCATGAGCTAGAAAATGCCCCTTGAGTATTTGAGAAGAATGTGTACTCAGCTTTTTGAGCAAGTGGTGCCCTGTAAATGTCTTTTAAGCCCATCTAATCTAATACTTGATTCAAATTTATTGTTTCCTTGTTGATTTTCTATCTGATTGATTTATCCACTGATGTAAATTTGGGGTGTTGGAGTTCCCCACTATTGTTTGTTATGAAAGTTGTATTTTGGTGTGTTATTAAGTGCCTTATGTATTTTGATGCTACTTTACTTGGTGCATATATATTAATAAAAATCATGTTCTCCTCATATTTTGATCCATTAATCACTACATAATGTCCATCCCTGTTTCTTGTTAACTTTTTCAGTTGACTCTGGTGAGCTTAGTCTGAACGAATTGATCTATAAAGCTTGTTTTAATTAAGTTTATGCCAATATTTGCTATTTGTGACAGTCTCCATTGTTATTCATCTCCTCTGCTCTCTGATATACAAATATTTAAGTCTTATATGCTATACTTCTGAGTCAATATAAAGGTGATCAAATTATGTCAATAAAAGAGAAGGGCTATGTAATGAGGAAAGCAGAACTGGTCTCACATAACTAAGGAAGTGATACTTAAATATTTAGGTTATTGAACTATATATCTCATATATATGCCAAGGTTTCCCAGAAGACTCACAAGAAATAGAATTGTCTTGTCTAATAATTCTGCTAACCTAATCAAGAGAACATTCTCTCTTTGACAGCTTTTAGACATCATCTTACTTTTTCAAAGGAAAAAGAAGAAGAAAACTAAAAATTCTATTTTGCAAATTTTCTGAGGTTTTTGTCCTTGTAAATTGTGGCTTTGTTTTTGCTTGTGGAGAAAAGGTTTTTAGACTTTATATGCCAACTGATATTACTAAGAGTAAATTAGTCGATGTGCAGAAAGTTGCTTATCCACTAGTAAAACCATTGGTAGCTTGAAAAGCAAGATGATAATATTTATACTTCAGGAAATTGAAAATTCTGCAAATCAGTGCTTTTGTTTTAGAAAGCCTCTTGCCAGCACACCACTATCAAAATATTTTGTCTTCCTCATTGTGGCAATTATGAAAATATAATTCTTGGATCTATGACTGTAAGGAACTTAATTGACTATTGGCTTCAGCCACTATTCTCTGATACCTACTACTCTTTTGACCTCAAAACCATGTCTCCAAAGCATTGTTCCAGCTGACAATTCAGCATGGCAAAAATAATGAAGTCAGTCCCTTCTTGGAAGATGTAGGTGTCTTCTGACAGGTGATTTTGGCTCTAGCACCGACTTCCTTTGAACTATACTGCAGTCTAAGTACTTCCAACCAACTCTTATACTTCCAACCAATCTCTCTTCACTGACTCTTTACTCAGGGTCTGACCTGCATTATTGTCTTCTGGATCTCTCAACTTTCTCCAGCTCCCTTTCCATTTTCTCTCACATGAATTTACTCTAATAAACTTCTATAATATAATTATAGTTATAATTAAATAGCTATAATTAAAATTATAATTATATAATCTTTTCTCAAAGCTATCAACTACTGCTGTAGAGTATTCCATGATATAAGTATATTATATTTGGTTTATAAATTCTATAGTTGATAGACTTTTCACTAATTTCCAATATAGAACCACTACAAATAGGATTACTATGAATATTCTACCATATGTCTTAAAAAAAGTTTGAGCACATTTTTGTTGGTTTACCTAAGAAAGGACTTACTGGGTCATAAGTAATGTATGTGTCAGTTTTACTAGAGGCTACCAAACTGTTTTCTAAACTGTACAACTTACATTCCCATCAGTACATTCAAGAGTTCAAGTTATTTCATATTCTTACCAATATTTGGAATTCTCTGTCTTTAGTTTAGTCATTTTGATGGGTACTCACTGTTTATCTGCATAGTTACTTCAGGATTTAGATCTACAGTTGTTTTGTTTCTAAACCATTACATGGTTCAGAGAGAGTGACAGCTGCTGATTCTTATTCTACTCCTTTATTAAATTTTAGTTATCTATGCAGAAATGTTGCTAGTTTCATGTCTTTCTGGCATGGATAGAATAATAGTTATCTTCCATTTCTCCTCTAGTTCTTTGCACTCATTGGTGAATAAGTAACTAGTTAATTACATAATACTTTAGTATGGATCAGTGAAATAATTTTAGAAACAAAAGTAACCTTCATATGTTGGTTTGGAAATGATCTGCAATGACAAGTTCTTGTCTTATTTCCAGAGTTGCCACACACCAGGATGTGAAAGAAATGTTATATCTCTCATACTCTTTGCCCCAAGGCAACCCAAGAGAAGAAGCTTAAACCAGGTGCTTCCCAATTCTGCTGGCTTTGCAAGGATGAGTTGTTTCTCCTTTTCTTTCTACCCACAAACCATAAGGTTTTCACTATCCAGGGGCATAAAATTTAGTTATGTGTATAGTAAATGAACACTTTATTTTTCCAAAGGGGACCAAATTCATTTTATTTCATCAAACAAATCTGATATCATCACTTGGAAGCACAGATATTATTCCTAGCATTAGAATTTTATCTCCGGTAATGAAAGACTGAGAAATTGGTTACTGAAATAGCTTGTGTCCCAATTCTGTTTTTTCTTAGCGTATAACCAATCTCTAATTCTTCAGACATTGGTTTTGAACTCTCAAAAGGAAATCTGCATTTTGGCCATAGATTGCAAAAAGAAAAAAAAAAGAATACCAAAACAAAAGGAATAACATATACTATAATCAAATTATTACAAATTGTAATCAAATTATTACAGACTGAGTGCTACTTTTGTCCTGATTTTTTTTTTTTACTCACAATCTGCTTTACTACTGGATTAAATGCAGGCATTGTATTTGGAAAGGACTTTTGCAACCTGGCAAGAATAATTATTTTATCAAACAAATACATGTCATTCTTTCCAAGCAAGAGACAAATAATTGGCAAAGCTTCAGAGTTCCGTGTCATCAGACTGTCTTCCAAAGAAAAACTAAATGACTATTAATGACAGTTTCATCTCTATATTTTCATGATTCAGTGTTTAGCAAAATCCCCAAACAATGCAAACCACTGTCTTGTTTATTTTACATGTATTATAGTACTCACAAAATCTGTCACTTATCATTGGCTCTTTTTTTAAAAAAAGATTTTTTTTAATTTATTTATGCATACAAGAACTGGGGTACAGGTCAGAGGTGTGAAGGGTCAGAGGATTCACCAGAGACCGAGTGGGGAACAGAACAGGAAGATTGAAATACACTGCTGAGGGGAGCAGTGGGCGAGTCAGGAGAGGTCTGCTGTGCCATGTAGGTTACTCCCTAGCAGGCCAGGGATCTAACTCGTGGCTGCAGATAGCTTCATAGATTGCGTCTTATCCCCTTGAGCCACCAGGGAGATCCTCATTGGCTCTTAATACATGCTATTTTTGTGTTACTTTTTAAGAAAATAGTGATTGACTTGTAATCAGGGAAATGCAAATCAAAACTACCATGAGATACCATCTCACACCAGTGAGAATGGCACATATTAAAAAAACTAGCAACAACAAATGTTGGCGAGGGTGTGGAGAAAAAGGAACTCTTCTGCACTGTTGGTGGGAGTGCAAACTGGTCCAACCACTATGGAGAGCTGTGTGGAGATTTCTGGACCTACTAAACATAGAGCTTCCATATGATCCAGCAATTCCACTCCTAGGTATTTACCCAAAGGACACAGAAACATCAATTCCAAAGAACACCTGCACCCCTATGTTTATAGCAGCACTGTTTACAATAGCTAAGCTTTGGAAACAACCCAAATGCCCAAAAATAGATGACTGGATCAAGAAGATGTGGTACATATACACCATGGAATATTACTCAGCATTCAAAAAAGATAAACACATGCAATTTGCAGCAACATGGATGGCGCTGGAAGGGATCATGCTCAGCGAAATAAGCCAAAAAGAAAAAGAAAAATACTGGATGGTCTCACTCATAGCAGGAATCTAGAAAACTTAAATAAGGGACCAGGAAAATGAATATAAGAAAGTGAAAATCAAAATCAACAAAAAACTATGAACCAGAGACACTTTTTGGGGGGTAGGGGGCGGGAGGGGAGGGATTGGGGTCATAATGGGGCGTTTGCAATTGTATGGGGGAATATAAAAATAAAATTTATTATTTAAATTAAAAAAAAGAAAATAGTGATTGATTCTTAATTACAGAATGAGAGACTGAAACTGCACTTTAAAAGACCTAACAAAAGGAGTAAATATTTTTTAAGATGATCTAGTAAAACAAAGAGTATCAACAGAAAATAACAACCACCACAACTACGGTATCAGTGAAATATGATCTTGATATGTATGGTACATTAGCATTTCTAGTGGTTATAACAATTCCTAATGAAAATTCTTCATAGTTAATTCCAGTCCTTACAAGTTAGTAGTTATAGCTTGCTGAGTATGATCATGATGCAGTTAAAATAAAAACTAATTTTTGCTAATATAAATGCAATCTCCTCAAAGAATAGAGATGAGAGGAAAAAAAAATATGAGGACAAGATTTTTTTTTTCAGAATTCCCCATAAACATGAAATTGCAACTTTTGAAAAAAAATGCTATAATAGGTAAGTAGGAATAAAGATGCTTTTCCCAGTGGGTGCTAAACATGATCCAATTATTTTGTGTTAGCAAGTGGAAGAACATGAGATAAGAGAGGATGAGAAGAGAGTGGAGAAGAATCAGTGAGAGACAGTGGACCATGATTTTCAGCAGTCCATCTTTTCCCCAACTTGTATTATGGTAACTTCTAAAAGCATAGTCTGGAATTAGCAGATACTTGGGAGTGCAACCTGGTAAGAATTTGGTATTTGCACCATGATGATCATGTAAGAATGAAATGTCATTAAGAGTTGTATAGCAGATTCTGAGCTCTTACTAAACCTAAGAAATGGATTTAAGTCAAGTTTAACCAGTTTCCAAAAGACAAAAGGGTTCCATTTGATAACTAGATTATAAATATAATGGCTACTTAGAAATGGAAATTGTCTATGAAGACTCAAATTTGTACTATCTGTGGAATATAGTACATTTGTACTATCTGTGGAATATAACACATATGACTGTACCTATGTCAAGTAATAACGTCTATGACTACTTTAATTTCTACCCAGTACTTCTTTTGAAAAGGGACTGCAACTTATTCACTCATTTATATTACTTGGAGTTTCCAGCACAGAGAATAATAGATGCTTGATAATGAATTAATGAAGATGATGTGGGTGGATTAATAAGAACATGTGATGTGATAGAGAGAGAAATTTGATTGGCATCAGAAGACCTAAGTTCAAATCTTGGCTCGAGATTTCCATAAGCAAGTTTCTTAAAATTTCAAAACTTTAGACTTATCACTTACAAAATGAGATCATAGTGTTGTATTAAGTTGAAAGAGTGTAAAAGTATCAATTAAATAACAGGCATAGGAATACAGGGTGTGTGTGTGTGCTTGCACACACAAGTGTGTGTCTTATACATGCATTTTATTATTAGGTAATCAATAGTTATAAGTCTTATATATTAAAATTCAGTCAGGTAAATGCTATCTTCTACTTAATTTTGTATGACTATGGGCTTTTGTAAAAAGAGTTTCTGTGAACCTTTCTGTGAGGTTTAATTTGTAATTTTGAGTATATCTATGTGTAACTTTCCCAGGCCACACTCTATCTCTGAATAGTGAAACAATTGTAAATGTACAAAGCTCTTTTTCTATGTAAAGTAAAGCATGTCTACTATTACCTCTCAGAGGACTAAAAAGTTATAATGAGAGTAAAGAAATATTATGTTAAAAATGTCTTTGTCAATAACTCTTTGTAGTAATATTGTGTTGCATAAGATATCTGGCATTACTCACTTATGGCTTTCGCAAAAATTCAGACTTCAGAAAAACTCTACTATTACTATTCACAGTATATCCCCCTCAGTGTCTGCGGCCTCCTTTAGCAAGAATGTAGCAAGGAGAGAAACTGCTTGGTATTGCAGAATCTTAGGAAATCTTAAAGACCTCATGATAACTGTTGAACCAGAGAGTTAGGAAGTGGTGCATTCCAAGTACAAATAAAACTTAATTTTTTCAAATCTTCATATAGATTAAAATCCTTTCTGGATAACAATATTTTTTTTTCCTATAATCTCTTCCATGCAGCAATAACCCACATCCAGTGATTACTGGCAGGTGAATTTCAGGCGCGAGAGAGAAGACTGAGCATCCTCAGAGAACTCATTCAGTATCTGTGTATTTTTCTTAAGAGTTCTTGGTCCTTGTATCGTAAATCAAGCACCTATGAGCAAGAGAATAATTCCCATATGGATTCAGGAATTCCTTATATTTTGGCCTCAAAATTGTACTTCCTTTGTTTGACACATGTGGTTCAACACTGATTATTCAACCCAAATTGAAGGCAAGTAAACATGAATAGAACCAAGAGATAAATTAAAGGAGGGATGCCTGTACTGTCGATCTTCTGATTAGATTCTTTCAAAATCCTTTAAGGGATTTGTTTTTATCAGTTGATTCTGTGGGTCTGAGTTGGTAGCCAAGAGTTTGGCTTGGCAAGTTCTGTGTTTTCAGATAATTTGAATTATTATGACTCCAAATTAGTGTCCTCCAGTTTAATCTCTGTGACCACCTGCTGATGGTATTCAGCTGCTCTATACATTTTCCTAACTTGTTTTGTCCCAGAATATAGCAATTATGATGACAATGATTGTAGACCCTTCACATATTTTGAGAAATACATTTAGAGATTTGGCAAGTTTTCAAAACCCAACATACTCGAAAAGCAGACCTCATGGAAGGCAAAGCTATACAAATATGATTAGTGATGAGCATAGCTCATGGCTGCCTCCGGTACTGCTCCCCATACTATAGCTCCACAGCCTACATGCCAGGTTCACTGCTCCCCATACTATAGCTCCATAGCCTACATGCCAGGTTCAGTCACCATGTGCTATAGTTTGTTTATTTACTTATTTAGGTTCCCATCTTCTTATTTTTACAGTACAATTTTATAGTTACAGAAAAATTGAAATAATATTACAGAGTCCTCACATATACCATTATCACTTTCCATTGCTATTAGCAACTTATATTAATGGGTGCATTTGTTTTTATTAAAGAACCAATGTTGATACATTGTGGTTATAGACTGAATGTTTTGGTCCCTCCACAATTCATATGTTGAAATCTCCCCAATATAATGATATTGGAAGAGGGACCTTTGGAGTTTGTTTGTTTGTTTGTTTTTGGTTGTGTTTTTTTGTTTGTTTGTTGGGTTTTTTTTTTTAAAGATTTATTTATTTATTTATGCAAGCACTGGGTACAGTCAGAAGCGCGGGAGGGTGAGAGAATTCACCAGAGCCAGAGCGAAGAGTAGAACAGGCAGAAGGACCAAAGTACACTGCTGAGGGGAGCAGCGGGCGGCAGGAGGGGTCTACACGCCGTATGGGACCCTCCTCCGGTGGCCAGCGAGCAGCCTGGAATCGAACCGGCTGTGGACAGCTTCGCAACCCAGAGCTCAACCGCTGCGCCACCAGGGAGGCCCTTTTTGGTTGTGTTTTTTATTAAGTTCACATTGGTTTACAAAGTTGTATATGATTTACAAGTATAGGATTTCCCCCGTTAGGTTTTGTTATCACACTACACACCCACCACCAAAACCCACATAGTTCTCCACCATCATCCATTGTGCTCCCTCCCCACGTTTTTCTCTCCTCTTCCCCTTCTCCTCTGGCAGCCTCAGTTCTACAGTCAGATTTCTGGGATTTGTTTCCTTTGGGAGGAAATTATGTCATGAAAGTGGAGTCTCTGAAAAAAGAGGCATGAGAACCAGCGCTCTCTGCTTTCTGCCATGTGTGATCCCAACCACTTAGTAACTGCTACCTGGAAAAGGAAGCTTGCTGGAACCAGGCCTTGCTGGCATAAATTCAGGACTTCCAATTTCCAGCACTGGGAGAAATAAATGTTAGTTATTTAAGGCCACCCAGTCTATGATACCTTTTTTTAAAATAAATTTTATTTTTATATTCCCCATACAATTGCAACCCCCTTATTTTGACCCCAATCCCTCCCCTCCCTGCCCCCCACCCCCCATAGAGTGTCTCTGGTTCATAGTTGTTTGTTAATTTTGATTTTCACTTTCTTATAGTTATTCATTTTCCTGGTCCCTTATTTAAGTTTTCTAGATTCCTGCTATGAGTGAGACCATCCGGTATTTTTCTTTTTCTTTTTGGCTTATTTCGCTGAGCATGATCCCTTCCAGCGCCATCCATGTTGCTGCAAATTGCATGTGTTTATCTTTTTTGAATGCTGAGTAATAACCAATAATTAATATTAACTGAAGTCTTTATTTATATATTCTTAAATTTTACTGATTGTCCTTTTTCTATTCTGGAATCAATCAAGGATACATTACATTTAGCTGTCATGTCTATTTAGACTCCCCATGGACATACGAGTTTCAGAATTTCCTTGTTTGAGATGAGCTTGACAACTTTGAGAACAGATTAGGGACTTTTGTAGATCGCTTTCTACAGGAATTTTTCTGATGTTTTACTCATAAGTAGACTGAGATAATGAGTTATTTGGAGGAAGATCCCAGAGATAAAATGCCATTTTCATTACATAATTACATTCTATCAATGTGACTTATCACTGATGATGTTAATGTTGGCCAACATAGTATTTCCCAGGTTTGTTTAGTGTAAACAAATCTTTTCTCCCTTCTATACAGTGTTCTTTGGAATGAAGTCAGTATGAGCAGCCCACACTTTATGAGTTCATAGTTATGCTACATAAACCTCTTTGAGGAAGGTATATCTACATAAATACTTGGTATTATTCTGCATGGGAGAGGGTTGTCTGTGTCTTCTCCATTTATTTGTTATTTTTCACATTTATCTTTTTAATTGAAGCAACAGATTTATAACACTGAAGATGATTTGGTTTTTTTCTTCACTAAATTGCAATACAAAAGTTACAGGATATTATTTTTTATTTCAGAGGAGAGCTTTTGTAATAGAAAATCGTTTGATGAGCCTGGTCTATGAACACCAATTTCTTTAAATCAAGGAGTACAGCTGCATAGACCACATTATATTTTAAAATGTTTTAATTGTATTTTTTTTGTCACTGAGGTAATGTTTACAACTGTATAGGATTTAGAGGTATAGGTAACACCTTTTCAGATGTATATTATCCACATACTCACCACCCAAGCACCGATAATCTTCCACCAGAGTGCACAGAGCTCCCTCACCCTTTTATACCCCTCTGGTAGCATTAATTCTACAATCAGGTTTTTAGGGTTTTTGTGGATTTTTTTAAAGATTTATTTTATTTATTTATGCATACAAGATGGGGGGTGAGAGGATTCACAAGTGGCAGAGTGGGGAACAGAACAGGAGGATTGACTGAAATACAGTGCTGAGGGAAGCAGCAGGCAACTCAGGAGAGGTCTGCTGTGCCATGTGGGTCACCTTCCTGACCAGGGATTGAACTCCTGCTGCAGTGGCTGCGGAGAGCTTCATAGTGAGACTTAACCACTTGCACCCCAAGGAGGCCCAGGTTTTTAGGGATTTTTATTGGTTTGGTATTATCTCTTTTTTTTTCTGTATATTCGACATATGAGTAAGACCACCCAGTGTTTGTCTTTGTCTTTCTGACTTAGTTTGCTTAGCATAACCACCTCCAGTTCCATGCATTAAGTCATAAATGTCAAGAATTTGTTATTTTTATATAAGTAGTATTCCATTGTATATCTACACCACATCATCTAAGCCAGTCATCTATCTTTGAGCACTTAGGTTGTTTCCATAGCTTGACTAAAGTAAATAGTGCTACAATGAGTAAAGGAATGCATAGATATATGTATACATACATGTGTATATGAGTATATACATATATATGCATATGTGTACATATACAATTTCAGATATACATATATACATATATATATTTGACATAGTGTTTTTCATTTCTTTGGGTAGATACAGAGGAGTGGGATTGCTGCTTCAAATGATAGATTTATTTTTAATATTTTGAGATCTCCAAACTGTTTTCCATAGGGGATAGAGCAGTCTACATTTCCACCAACACTTGTTATTTCTGGTCTTTTTGATATGGGTCATTCTCACAGGTGTGAAACAGTATCTCATTGTGGTTTTGTTATAGGACAGGGAGAGGGGCAGCCCAAACCCCGCAAACCTGCCTATTCTAAATGGGTTCGGCCATCCGCCGCATCAACACAAAACACATGAGACTTTAATGGGAAGGAACTTTAATAAAACTAGGAAACAATACAGGTAAGGCAAAGAGTCTAGTTTCTAAATGAAGCACCCAAAGTTACCCGTCCCCTCGTGGGTAAAACTCCATCCATATGGGATCGGCCCAGAACAAGGCCCCAAAGCCTACTACAAGTCTAAAGCATCTTCCAGTGGGGACCCACAGAAAAGGGTCACAAACAACCGGACAAGCCCGGAAGGAAAAGAGCAAAATCAACATCAAGATAAAAGCTGCCATTGTCACCTCCCCACGGGTATCACCCACATCTGTGTCACCCAGTCCACGACCAAAAGACAAGCTCAGTTTCTTTACGTGTCTCTAGGCTCCATGCGCCTCCTCCAGGTCTCCTTCTCCATCCTGCTTCCTTCCTCAGTCTCTTCTGCAGCTTCTCCTCTTCCTGCTCAGCTCCACCCTCCCTTGGGAGGGGCAGGGAACCTCCCCCTTTCCTGGGGACCACCCTGTTACAGTTTGGTCTTGCGTTTCTTTGGCAATATGTGATAAAGAACATTTTTCCATGTACCTGATGGCTATCTATATGTCTTCTTCAAAGAAGTGCCTATTTGGCTCTTCTGACCCTGTTTCAGTTGGGTTATTTGTTTTCTTTTTGCTGAGTTGTGTGCTTTCTTTGTAGATTTTGGATATCTGACACTTGTCAGATACATGATGTGCAAATATATTCTCCCACTCTGTAGGGTGTCTTCCACTGTGCAGAAGAAGCTTTTCAGTTTGATAAAATCCCAATTGTTTATATTCTCTTTTAATTCTCTTGCAGTTGGGGAAGAATCTACAAAGGCATAACTGAAGCTGATATGGAGTGTTTTGCCTTTGACTTCTTCAATGTATTTCATGGTTTCAAGTATTTCACTTAAGTCTTTTATCCATTTTTGGTTAACATTTGTGTAGGATATGAGATAGTGGTCTAGTCTCATCCTTTTGCATGTTTCTGTCAGTTCCTGCTAAATTTTTTTCACTTCCCAAATCTATGAATTTATGGGCCTTGTCTCTAAATTATACCTCCCTGCCACCTAGACAGCTCTTCCCCACATATCCTTCTTCCTTTTGTGTGGCTAACTCCTACTCATTCTTCAGACTCTTGTATAGATTTTCTGGGGGAAACCTATGCTAGCTATCTGCTTCCTGTATCTATCAACATTTAATTAAAGTTGTTTGTTTTTTATTTTACTCACTATATTTGTGAGATCCACAAGATGAGAGATGGCAGAGGGGGCAGGAGAAGGGAACAGGAATCCAAAAAAGGAGAATATGGAAATGAAATTTAGATAGAACTCTGAGGAAGAAGTCACATGTGGACTGAGAAGATACAGAGGCAGGAGGAATTTTCTCTAGAGGGAAACAGTGTTTGTAGGAACAGTGATACCAGAGTTGAATTTCTAGTTGGTTCTTGCTTGTACATCACTCATGAATCTTTATACTTCATACTTATGTTAATGTACAGTGAGTATTAGAAAAGAGAATAGGATTAGCTCCCTATCACATGCTGGTCCATAAGGGGAATAGCAGCTTCTAGCACCCAGAGTGATTATAAGGAAGGACCGACAGGTTGCAATGAGAGGACTCTGCCTCATTCCACATTGTAGAATAGAAAAATAAAAAGGTGGATTTGAAATACCCAACAGCAGTATATAATACTAGGAGATGGATAAATGGAAATCAAAATTCTAAGGTTCTTGGTTTTTTTACTAGAAATGTAGAGTTAATCCTAGGTAAATTGAATTTCTTGAAACTGTGGATTGTTGTTTTTCATTTCCAAAAGTTTTTAGCCATTGTCACTTCAACTATTGTCTCTGACCCTTTGTAAAAATACTGCTAGACATTGACAAGACCTTATCATTTTATCCTCTATGTCTTTGCATTTCCTTTTTTGCAGCTTACTACCTATTTATCCCTCAGATATGATTTCCAGGTAAAGTTCTTTGGTTTTATTTCCAAGCTCTCCAATTTTCTTTTCAGCTATGTCTAATCTGTGATAAAACTCATTCACTGTTTTTTAGTTAAATTGTTGTAACTTTGTTTTTAAGATTTTTTCCTGACTTATTTTCAAATATACTTGTTTTTAAACCATATTTTCAAGTTCTTTGCTTCAGATGTGTCAGTTTTATTCCTGAATTAGCTGGGAAGTACCTTATAACATGTACCCCCTTCCTTCTTTCACTTTGTCCCCTGCTGTGCTAAGCTGTCTACATACATGGACTGGTGGACTTAAATTCTGAAGTCAGACTTAGGGTTAGGGCAAAATTGGCAAAATGGTAGACAAAGGGGTCTTGAAAAATTTTCTTTTTTTTTTTTATAAACTTTTTTTTTTTTATAGAGGCGTGTTTTTATTTATTTGTTTGTTTGTCTGTTTTTGTTTATACAAGCACTGGGTACAGTCAGAAGCGCGGGAGGGTGAGAGAATTCACCAGAGCCAGAGCGGGGAGCAGAGCAGGCAGAAAGACCTAAGCACACTGCTGAGGGGAGCAGCGGGCGGCAGGAGAGGTCTGCGCGCCATGTGGGACCCTCCTCTGGTGGCCGGGGAGCAGCCGGGGATTGAACCGGCGCCGCAGAGGCCGTGGGCAGCTTCGCAACCCAGCCCTCAACCGCTGCGCCACCAGGGAGTTCCCGAAAAATTTTCTAACACTCTTGGGAAGAGACTATTGGAAATGTGTTCTGTTTTCCCACAAATAATGGTTTAAATTTTCCACATAAAATAAAAAAAAACTAAGGGGAAGCATTAATGTTTTCTAAACCAAAATATGATGTTTACTGTAAACAGAGACATTCCCAATAAATTCTGACACTTCCAAAGAAAGACAAACATCTGATCATTTTAACAATAAATTTTATTTTAAATGTTTCCTAGTTACATTACATACTTAATATTTTTGTGCTATCAGAAACCATAGAAAAAATATTTTTAGGAACACATAAAAGCATTTTAAAATCAAACAATTAAAATAAGCATTAAAAAAACCAATAATTTAAATTCAATTATGCAAATATATTGTGTGTATCAGTTTTAACCAGCAAGAAACTGCTTTGTTAATATTGTCTGGTGAATTTTTATTATTTGCCAATTCAACTAAAATTTCAGATAAAAATCACATTCATACTAAAAATGAATTCATGTTTATCAAAAATAAAATTAACTGGGTGTGCCAGTTAATATGTTTGTCCTAATTTTGCTAAACATGGCAACCCTGATCAAAATAGATCTCTCATAACATAATTTACTCTCCAAAATAGCTATAAATCCACTATCATTGAACTGTTCTATCAAGAATGCCCTCTTTCCTACTTCTTCAAATTCATGCATAAATATGACTGTATTTTTTGCTTAAATAAATATATAAATAATAAATAGTGAATAAGTTACACTTGAAAACAGTTTCCATGACCATGGATAAAGTTAAAGTGTCTCCACATTTCTCACATCAGTGTGAGACAGGATGGTAACTGATTCTTTTCTCTAGTTTAGGAATAAAGAAGAAACTGAATTGAATAAAGATTCATGGATCATGATCAGCAGACCAGGGTTGCAAGATTTAACAACTACAAAAAATATAGGATTTCCATCTGAATTTGAAAGTATAGTAGAAAACTCATCATCTAAAAAAATAAATGTGTCCTAAATATTGCATAGGACAATGTCCATGGGACATTGAAAAAAAATTCTTTATTTTACTGAAATTCCCATGTGGGCATCCTGTATTATATCTGGCAACCCTAACCAGCCCCACATAGCGCACAGAAAGTTGAAGTAGATGTGTTTGAAATTTCATTGGCATTGTTAGTTGGGAATTCTTGGAAACCATGGCGAATGCATTTTTTTTTCATGAAGTTTGTTTCTCAGCTCTGAAAACAAAATAAAAATTTAAATAAATTAACAATGTTCTAATAAGGAGGATAGTATGGTTCTTGAAAATACATTTAACATAGAAATTAACAGTCTTAGATATTCATGTGTTAGAAATGCTTTGTATTTTCAGCTGTAAATAGGAACCATGCTAATAACCCGAAGCACGGCACACCCCAGCATACCCCGGCACACCCCAGATTTCCCCGGACAAAATGAAATTCATGATGTTCTCAGCTGTAGGTACATACGATTGCTGATTTTTTTTTCTTTTATTTTTAATCAAAGAGAAGATTTACAGCAATAGCAGGAAGTTTATAATCTGACTTTTAAGTTGTTTGTCTCAGGATAAATAATCAAAATTTTAAAAACTAACTCACCTCTTCAAAAATTGCTGTACAACGAACTGCACCCACTTTTCCTTGGGGTCCAGACAAACAGCTTTTCCATTAGTGAGCTTGACACTGAAATGAGATAAATACAATTAAAACCATTATTTATTGGTTTCAAGCATCCTTTTGCCATTCAAGTTATGGTTATTTTAGGACAGGTATTAAGTCTAAGTCCAGGGCTTCCCCAGTGGCGCAGCGGGTTAAGTGCAGCACTGTGAATCTGTCCGCAGCCTCTGCAGCTGGGGAGGGGGGTGGGGGGTTTCGATTTCTGGCCTGCCAGGGAGATTCCCACATGGCGCAGCAGACCTCTCCTGCCTCACCCACTGCTCCCCTCAGGAGTGTATTTCAGTCAGTCTGCCTGTTCTGCTCCCCACTCTGTCTCTGGTGAATCCTCTCACCCTCCCATGCCTCTGGCCTGTACCCCAACTCTTGTATAAAAATAAATAAATCTTTAAAAATAAATAAATAAATCTAAGTCCAAAGCAAATTTTGGCAGTGAGCCATGGAAAGTACCACATTTAAAGGCCTTGCTCACAACTGTATTCCTATACCCTAGAACTTTTTTGGTTACTTTCACCTTTTTCAATCTAGATTTACTAAAGTAAAATCTCTTAAGTAATTTTAGATATTTCTACTAATCAGCCTTGAAAGTACTTACATGACTTCTGAATGTTCACAGTGTGGTCCACTCTCAATCACTCTCAGTTCTTTAATATACTTGGGAGGGAAAAATTTGGAGTGCGTATTTATGCACTGGCATCGAAGTTCTGTACTAGTTCCTGGCTGAATTGCAGCTGTGAAAAAAATGGAAACCATTAAGGATTAATCTTATCAATAGGCACAGCTGTGCTAGCTACTCCCTTTTTAATTCTAATACAATAATTTGCTGTGTGTTTGGTAAACACAGCAGTTTTGGCAAACTCATTACTGAAGTTGAATGCTGGATCTTCACCTAACCCCTGGTTTCAAATTTTTTCTTTTTTAAAAAATAGTCATTCCGACTAATTTGAATGATTTTCTATATCAAGACTTGGGGGTTGGCTTTGTGCACTCTTGACATCCTCAAGCTACTTTTTCTTCTACCTGACAATGTCTAATCCTCTGTAATGCTACTTATAGTTGGCAAACTAAGATTCATCAACAGAGAAACTGCCTTGAGAAGGAATGAACAGAAATAAATGAATTGTAGAGAGATGACTTTTATCCTAGTAAAATCCTGAATACTTAAGAAAAAAGAAAAAGTTTAGAAAATATATACCATAAATATTCTAAACTACTTTATTTCATGGGAGGGAAACTGAGAAGGCCTGTAACCTGTCAGATATATTTAAATCAAACAGAAATTGATATCAATAGACTAGCACATGGAGTAAAATCACCTGACTTAACTTGCTCAATAGTAATAGATAACATGGGTATCTATACTCTTCATAAGATAAACTTTCAATTGTACAGTCATATTAAATCTATGCATGCCACAGAGTATGAATGATTGTAACAGAAAGCCTATATTAATCAAAAGCTATACTTTTCTAAGTATCTTCTAGAAATGGACTAAAAAAATTAAAACTCCACTTTAACAAGAAAAGATAGCATTTTCTTTTCTTGAATAAAAAGGCTGTTATCAAAACATTAAGGTTCATCTTGCTTTCTAAGGATCACATTCAGACACAGGAAACTCTAAAGTCCAGAAGAATGAGCTTACCTTCACACAGAGCTGCAGCGAGCATGACAGCTGCCAGGAAAGCCACAGTCAGCTTGGCAGTCATGTTTGCAGGAGGCGCTGTCTTTCCTGTTTCTAAACTGGCTCTTGTCCGAGAGTCTGGGAACTCTGCTGTCCTACAGTGCTTGTGTTGGATGAGACTCCTGTGGCTTTTTATATTATCGCAACAGTGAGGAACATGTGCACCCTCATTCACCCATTAGGTCAGAGGAAATTCCACAATATGTAACGACTTACTTGTCCTTTGAAAGCAGACCTGAGTCATCAGACTCCTGTTGTTTTTTGTCACATTATCAACTCGATGAAGCTATATTTGATCTTTAAAACAATGTGTATTTTTTAAACCATGTTTATTTTAACTAACCCTTGAAGCTGAAGGAGGTGGCATGAGGAAAAGGGGAGGACATGATAGACTATGGTGGAGGACTCTGGGTGCTTTGATGGGAGAGCTAAGGTGACTGCACATGTAGGGAGAAAGCCTATACTGTCAAAATAGTAACAAGTTTGTAAAACAATGGTAATACATCCATACATAAAACATTTTAAATCATGTTTATTTTAAATCATGTTTTTAAAATAATTTTTAAATATTCAAACTTCCCAGTGTAATATATTATTATCAACTGTATTCCTTTTCATTGATAAATAACTTTCTTTACTATCCGGCAGCTGTAAAGTCTTTATGATTATTTTGGGTAAAGTCTTTATGATTATTCTTTTATGGCACAATTTTTCTTTACATAAGTAATAGTGACATTATAGAGAAGTTAATGTAGTCAGCCATTTTTATTGAGGATAATTTATGACAGGTTTTTTTGTAAGCACATCTAATAGGGACACTCAAGTGACAAAACAAGGACATGGTTAAGCTTCAGGAAGTGGATCATGGGCTTCTTGGTTGGTGTTAGATGAGATGATAGCTAATGGAAAGATAAGCAATACCTGCTTATCTGGGCTCAAACTGGTTCAAACACCTAGTTTTCATGTTTTTTAGACTTTCTGTGTTCTAGTTTCTATATCTAATGAAATGGGTTTAATAACAAGTACCTATTTCATAAGGTTAGTATATGTAAGCTTTCGAGCTTACATTTTCAACTGGTTGATTCTCATTTATTCTAACAGTTATGGCTTATACTTCTCATTTTTGTCAGATCCTTGACTTCTAAACTGCAAAAATAATCAACAATTAACTGCTAAAATTCTCATTTGCCTTAAAGACATTCTTGATAAAAGATCAGTTTCTGGAATACCAAGATGGATCAAATTACAGCATGCAGTATAACAATATAATAAAAACATCAGTTCCAGTTATGGTTTGCTAAAATTAAGCCTCCAGATTAAAAATTATTGTATTAAGATTCAAGTTGCCTTTTCAGATTGGGTTATGGAGAATCTTAAAATCTATAGAATTTCACAAGATTTGAGGAAGTAGCTAGTTTAAATATTGTTATAGATTTAAATTAAGTTTTAGACAAAAGAATAATTGAATATTAGACCAAGAGTAATGTTGTTTTAGGACGTGAACATTTGTGGTTTGGGGAGATAATTTTGTTTAGCGATAACAGCTCGCTTCTTAAATACTTGATAACAGGGAACTGTGTGTGTGTGTGTGTGTGTGTGTGTAATTAAACCCTTACAACATTTCCTACTTCATTCATAATTTGTAAATATTTACAATTTGTAAAAATGTTAAGTTGGTACATTTTGCTAAATGCTGTATCTTTTAAGGAACATATTTTCCAAAGTTTTGACAAGTTGAAAAATCAAACAGCTAAATATATCGGCTTTGAACAGTGTCAAGTCAGAATATGTTAATTGTAAGAATACATAGCTGTTGGAAAAAGAACGCTTTCAATCCCTGTTAAGCAACCTATTTACCAAACAACCATGGGAAGTTTTTATAACCTCATTGAGTCTCAGTTTCCTCACCTGTAAATGAGAATAAGACCAGTTCCATAGGATCACAGTGAAAATTCAAAGAGGGAAT
Source organism: Talpa europaea (assembly GCF_964194135.1). Classification (NCBI taxonomy): domain Eukaryota; kingdom Metazoa; phylum Chordata; class Mammalia; order Eulipotyphla; family Talpidae; genus Talpa; species Talpa europaea. The sequence goes on from NC_140071.1 coordinate 101,577,785, forward strand.
GTGTGGAAAATACCAAGAGTGGTACTGACACAAGGTAGCTACTCAATAAGTGTTCATTATCATCCCCTCTTACCTTTCATTTAAGTCACAACTTTTGCTGGAGAGGGAGAACCACATTTCTTCTTTAAAAAAGAAAGTTACATATATTTTTCAAAGGTTGTATTGATACAACAAATCTCCAGCTGCTTTTTCCCCCTCTTTATTATAGAACTTTTATTTTTATGTCTAAAATTTTTTGTCTAATAATTTTTTTCAAATAGTTTTTATGTCTAATAATTCAATTTGCATAGCATTTTTAAAGTTCTATTGATGTACACAAAGAATTGTTTCTAATTCTATATCCCAATTGGTGGATATTCTGAGATAAGCTAAAAGGATGGGGATTGGAAAAAGAAGCCAGACATAAAAAAAAAGGGCATTTATTGTGGACTTGGGAAATTTAAGATCAGCCTGTCTTCAATGAAATGAAAAAAAAAATCAAATATAAAAGTTTACTTAACCTCATTTATTTTATTTGTTAAATTTATTAAACAAAAGCTTTATACACATATTTCTTTTGTTAGATTTATACTAAAATCAGAGAGGCCCAATGTTTACAATTAGGTAACTTTAAAGTTACAACATTATAATTCTTTTTTTTTTTTTTTTTTGTGAAGACAATAGGAAATGAAATCACTGACAAAAAGGGAAGTTGCTATGTTAGAAATGACTGGGCTTATGTATGTGCTTAACTATGTATTAAGATGCAAATAAGACCCACACACGCAATTGAGTCATGACAGAAGGGGGGAAAATGTTTTAAAAATGCTGATTCAAGGTAATACAATTTTATAAAGATATTTATTTTATTAAGTGTTTATTATTTTGGTTTTTTTCATAAATGTGATTTTTTAAAAGCTGATTTGAGATGGAACACAACAATTAGTAGACCGTAGCACAAGTTCTCATATTGTAATGTCCATATTTTTTTCTCATAGTACTAAAAACTTCGATCATTTTAACATTGTTGTTTCAAAATATGAACTTTGTTTTAACTCATTCTTTACCCCATTTGACAGTAGGAGTTGTTGAAGTATTTTAAACACACTGGACCAAATAAAAACTCTGCTAAATTCAAATTATGTTAAAGTGAGAAGTACGCAATCCATTTGTGGGAGTGTTTTTTGAAACATATCTTATGACTTGCCTGGAAATTTTACGAGTCCCCATTTGCTGGGGTTTGCTGGTTTAGCTCTTCCCTATTTCCAGCCCACCATCTCCACTTACTAGAGTTATAGTTCATGTCTGCTTTATTTATTCTGTGCACCAGCTTTTAGTCCAGTGTCTCCAAATAAGAGGTGCTCCACAAACATTTATTGATATAAGTACAAAGTCCTCAGTTCTCAGAAACTTTTCCAGCAAAAGAAAAATCAACAAAAGGAAATGAAAGGTTTTTTTGTCTATCTTTTCCTCTCTCAGGAGTCTCTCTTTAGTAGGTCATCTTAAAGCTAGCAGATGGTTCATCTGGAGTGCAGAGTCCTTGGCCCTTGCTTCAGTATACATTTCGATATTGAAATCCCTTGCCAAGTTCCAATCTCAATCCCCATTTGCTGGGGTTTGTTCATTTAGCTGCTTCCCCTTTTCCAGTCCACCATCTCCACTTAATAGAGTGTGCAGATTTAGTCCACAATGGGAATGGCTGATGGTGCCACATGGAATTGGGCTGGGTTCAACTTAGAGACTGAATTGGTTTCAGGATTAGACCCGGTTCAATTTAGTCCACTAACCAATATACCATAATCTTTAATTTTATCCCAGATTCCATGTTGGACCCTGCTCACAATCCAGTCTGTGATTCCACATTTGTTTGGAATCTTTTCCCAGGTTCTATGATAAGAACTGTTAGTAGCATCTGCGGTTCTCCATTTGTTTGGAGTCCGTTTGTAGTCACCATTCTTTGAGATCTTTTGATTCAATCTTGTTCCCACTCTCTATTTCACTGGCTACCACTGATATCCACAGTTCCATTTTCTGGGGTATTGTTGGTCTATGCAAACATGCACATGAGGTAAAGGTGATTGCTAAGAGAGAATTCTAGAAATAAAAGACTTTGTCTATCATTTGGCTGCAAGGAAATCCAAAGACAGCTAAAATAAAGGGGGTTCTTTATATCCAGAGTTAGGTGTGTTTCCTTATGTTTAAGAGCTATAGTTCTAAAAGAATGCTAAGATCTGACTGAAAATATCCTAAAATTACAATAAGCATTATGGGGAACGAGCCATCCAATTAGACAAGAATATTTAAGAACTGCTTAAAATAAGAGTTCCTGTAGTATTGAAGTTTATCTGAAAAATTCTTTTTTTAAAAAGATTTATTTTTAAAAGATTCATGCATAGAAGAAGTGGGTGTAGGCCAGAAATGTTGGGGGTGAGAGGATTTACCAGAGACAGGTTGGGAAACAGAACAGATGGAATGACTAAAGTGCACTGCTGAGGGGAGCAGCTGACAAGGTGGGAGAGGTCTGCTGCACCATATGTCGGTTTGCTCTCTGGCCAGGGCTCGAACTAAGGCTGCAGAAGGAGATAGCATGACAGGGCTGAGGCTTAACCCCCTATGCCACCAAAGAGGCCCTTCAGCAAAATTCTTTTTATTTTTTTCAGAAAAATTAAAGATATAATAGATACTTAAAATGAAGAACAACAGAACTGCCATGACTCCTACAAGTCTGTCTTTTTTCCCTGGGTATTTGTGTTTTATACATTCCCTGTCTGAATTGTCTCTCCACATTACATGATATTTAAAAAAAAAAAAAAAACAAAACCCACTAAGTTGGTAGCTTTACCCATACCTCCATATGTGGCCCTCCCTGGATCCATGGGACCATGAGGGATTTTTTTTTTTTTTATGGTGCTACCAGAAAGTCCCTTAAACAGTCAAGGTGACACTAAGATTAAAATGAATAGAAAACATTGCCAAATTCTGATAGGTATCACAGCTATCCTCTCTACTTGAAACTTCCCCCAGAGCCGGCAAATCAAATCCTGGAAAAACTGACAGAAGAAGAAGCTCCTTTTGCTGAATCAGTTTTCTTGCATCGCTGCCTCTGGTATCCAGTAGAGACAGGAAAGGGAAATTTCATGTTGCCTATTCCTTTCCAACTCCAGAATCATTGCTCTCCCCAAAGACAGCTGTTGTTTTCCTGCTTTTGTTTTCTTTTTTTCATTTTGTATCATAACAATTTCACTTGGTTACCATTAGTTTGGGGAGCTCCAAAATATGGCTGGACAGAAATGTGGGTAGAGCTCCATTTGTAGCTAGAGTCCGTTGCCAAATCTCAGGAATTAATTAAGTCTTTCTTTTGGCTTTCTTTAGGAGCAGCTCTTAATCCAGGGAGAATGAGATCTTTGGTTCCCTCTTCGGGAATGCACCTTGAGTTCATTTACTACCACTAGAAATATTTACTGCTTACCCCAGCTAAAACCAGAAAGAATTTAAAATGATTTATTTTTTTGAAGTAGCTTTTTTTAAAAGGCTTCTCCTCTTAGGAAAAGTATCCAGAGGAGAAGAAAAACAGTCCAATTTATGGAGATGGGTGTGTCCACCCTCGACATCATTTAGGCTTCAACACTATTCTCTGAAGAATTAAAAATAGCTCTCTTTACTTTGTTTTTATGGGACCATAGGTGTGTTTCCAGGAACAGTTCAAAGTTCACTCATCTTTACCATCCCAGAACCTCCCTTATTTATCTGAAATGTGTGTAATGTACTTATTGTAAACAATTCCAAGTCCTTCTTGCAAAGTTTGCCTATTTTCTCTGAGCCTTTGTTATTAATTTTCAAAAAATTAATTTTTGAAAATGTCAAATTTGGGGCTAAGTTTCTCATCAAAGGAAAACTATTTGGAAATTGGGCTGATAGAAAATTTTAAGTGAGTGTCCTCTCCACAAATACTGGTAGTAAAAGGCTTTAGTCATCTGAGCACATACATTTAATTTTTTTCAACTGCTTTTTATAAGCTGTTTCTTTATAAACTGTCCCTTTATAAATTGGTGGGTTTTATTTTTTTTTAAGATTTTATTTATTTATATAAGAACCGGGGTACAGGCCAGATGCGCAGAAGGGCGAGAGGATTCACCAGAGAGGGTGAGAAGATTCACCAGAAATAGAGTGGGGAACGGAACAGGCAGACTGACAAAATACACTGCTGAGTGGAGCAGCGGGCAAGGCAAGAGAGGTCTGCCGCGCCATGTAGGATTCTCGCCAGCCGGCTGGGATCGAATCAGCACTGCAGAGGCTGAAGACAGCTTCACAGCGCAGCGCTCAAGTGCCTGCGCCACCAGGGAGTCCCCTATAAATTGGAGAGTTTTATACTGTATTCAACTCATGACTAACATTTTAACTGAAAGCTAAAATGTCTCTCTGCACCACCTCTGCCTGTATGTTGTGTGTGTCCCTAGTTGTGTGTGATGTTCCTTACTTCCAAGTGGTTTTATCAAAATTAATACTTGGTTATTTTAAAATTTGAGCTCTTACTATAATTTAAATTTCCCTAAAATTTTAAATTTTTTGTAAAAGCTAACCCAAATGTTTTTCAAATTAACGTGATTTTGAATTATTTTTGGTAATAAAAGCTACTTGAAGTGCTTTGGTTTAATAAAGTGTGCATGTTTTCAGAGCTAACAGACATATATGCAACCTGGGTTTATTCTCATGTTATCCCTATTACAAATTTTCAGCAAGAAAAATAACTTATACATGTAACATTTAAATAGATATAAATGAATATAAGTTTTTTAGGTGAACTCTTCAACATTATGTTAATGGTCTTAAAAATAACTTCCAAAGGCTTTTTGTTATTGTTGTTATTAATTTATACCCTTAGAACTTAAGTTAAATAATGAAAATTCATTGATTATCTAGATAATTCCCAGATTAGATGGAATACTGAAACTTAAATTACTGATCGCAGGTTTATTTATTTTTGGTATCTTATTACAGATGAACTGGAAATATGTCCAATGTATTTTGAGTCACATTGAAAAATTTGTACCTTGAGGAAGCAAATTTTTCTGAAAATTATAAAATATATTCATAGATTTGTGGATTTAAAGAATGCTGGTGTAACAGACAGTTCTTAATTGTTTACTTCTTAGTTTTCACTAGAATTTAAAGATTCTAAGGGTTAAGAATTATAATTAATATATGTAATTAAAGCTCCTAGAAATAATAGGGGATCTCTTCTCGACCTTTTGGCTAAGATCAAGGAAAATAATAGGGAAACATCCCTGTAAACAAGGAAAGTAAGATGTGTGTTTTCAGTAAGAGTACCAAAGGAGTAGAAATATTTTTGTAATGGGAAAAGAAAGTATTTTTGCTCCAAAGTGAGGTTGGTTAATTAAAGACATATGACAAAATTTGTATGTAAAAAGGAATCTAGGGAAATAAATTTTATGTGTAATCAAGCTGGATAAAGTCAAATAAATTAGTTGTAAGGATTTTAAAAATAAGCTTTAACATAAGTACTTTTACAAAACTAAACAAGGTTTAGTTTATAGATGCTTTTCTAAGACTATCAGTCTTAATAAGATATTGTGAGCCTTTAAAATAGTCTATCTAGAAAGTAAAGGTGTGCTTATTCAAAATAATGTCATGTGCTTCAAATAATCTTTAACATAGGGTCTTTGATAACCTCTTCCTACCTCTTGAATATACTGCAGAATTTGCTGCTCAAACAATAATAGCCCAGCAAAAGTTCTCAGACTATGTGATAAAATTTGTTATAACCCTTTATTGCCTTTTGTCTAAGCAAGGAGGTATCTGTGCTATACCAATATCAGTTGCTGCTCCTATACTAACACTTCTGTAGAAGTGTATAGAATTTCTGGAGAAACACAGTTATGTAAAATCACTGTGCCATCACTTGACTTCAAAAATTGACTCATTTAATGGGGTCTTTCTTCCATTGGTTTGGATCTTAGAACCGTGGTTCGGAAGAAAACTCCAAACAATTGAAATTATTCTGCTTATAGTTACCATAATAATCTCTCTCACTTGTATTCTTTCAAAGCCTTTGCATGCATGTTAGCAGATGCTAATCACAAGCAAAAGATCTCCTTAATACTGGAACATCAAAAAAAAAATTAAAGAACAAATCTAGTTGAGATCTAAATGCCATATGACTACCACACAGATTATCAAAATTGTGAGACCTTCAAAGTGGTAGCTTGGAGTGGCACTGATGCCTTAAATTTTGATCAAGCCTTTTAAATGTTGATCTAATCTTAGAGAGTCAAAGGAAGGATTGTTAAAAATAAATAAAAAGGAAGGAAGGGGCTAGAGGTAAGGGAGAGTGGGAAGGAGGAATTGAGGGAGGGAGGAAAGAAGCACAGGTCCAAAATGAAGTAGTTTATGCCAAGCCCCACCAAGACTTAACATCTAAACTAATTGCAATTTTAGTCTCTCCCATAATGTAATATTAACCAGTCAGTCTGGAATTCCCCCCTATTTTCCCTAAAGGGAAGGTGACTTTGCCTGAAATAATCATTCTGTTCTGACTTTGCCCTCTCTCTGACCTTAAAATTTTTCTGTTTTGTGCAAATCACCCTTCTATGTGTTCTACAATATGAGGGATGCCGCCTGGTTTATGAGTCATTTGATAAAGTCAAAAAAGAGCTCCACATTTGTTCATTAAAAAAATTGTAATTTAACAGTGCTAAGACCAAACAGAAGAACTTCCCTTTTAGAAATCACTTCAATGGATCTTAATGATTTTTTTTAATCTTAACTTGTTAATCTTTTGACAATATAATAAAATTTATGTGCCTTCTCCTTACCCCTAAATCCACATAAGTCCAATGTACATAGTTGCATAAAAATTTTCAGGAAGTATGCTGACCTCCATTTAAAACTCTTAAGAAATAAGATTAATGAAGAATAAATTGGAGCTATAAAATTTGAGAATAATAAATGAATGCAAAGTTTACCATCAATAAGTCATTATTAAGACATGCCAAAGGAATATGATTGATATTTTCTTTTTTTTTTTTTTTTTTTTTTGTTTTTTTTTTTTTTTTTTTTTTTTTTTTTTTTTTTTTATGGGTAACATTGTTCTTTATTTTTCTGTTAGGCCAAAATAGGCTCTTCTTAATCTTCTCCCTAGAGACTTTTATTTTTTTTTTTTTTTTTTAAATAAATTTTATTGTTATATTCCCCATACAATTGCAGCCCCCCCATTCTGACCCCAATCCCTCCCCTCCCGCCCCCCTAAAAGTGTCTCTGGTTCATAGTTTTTTGTTGATTTTGATTTTCACTATCTTATAGTTATTCATTTTCCTGGTCCCTTATTTAAGTTTTCTAGATTCCTGCTATGAGTGAGACCATCCGGTATTTTTCTTTTTCTTTTTGGCTTATTTCGCTGAGCATGATCCCTTCCAGCGCCATCCATGTTGCTGCAAATTGCATGTGTTTATCTTTTTTGAATGCTGAGTAATATTCCATGGTATATATGTACCACATCTTCTTGATCCAGTCATCTATTTTTGGGCATTTGGGTTGTTTCCAAAGCTTAGCTATTGTAAACAGTGCTGCTATAAACATAGGGGTGCAGGTGTTCTTTGGAATTGATGTTTCTGTGTCCTTTGGGTAAATACCTAGGAGTGGAATTGCTGGATCATATGGAAGCTCTATGTTTAGTAGGTCCAGAAATCTCCACACAGCTTTCCACAGTGGTTGGACCAGTTTGCACTCCCACCAACAGTGCAGAAGAGTTCCTTTTTCTCCACACCCTCGCCAACATTTGTTGTTGCTAGTTTTTTTAATATGTGCCATTCTCACTGGTGTAAGATGGTATCTCATGGTAGTTTTGATTTGCATTTCCCTGATGACAAGTGATGTTGAACATTTTTTCATATGCCTGTTGGCCATTTGCATTTCCTCTTCAGAGAAGTTTCTTTTAAGCTCTTCTGCCCATTTTTTGACTGGATTATTTTCTTTGTTGTTGTTGAGTCTCATCAGCTCTTTGCAGATTTTTGTGATCAGTCCTTTATCATTAGTGTTGGGTGCAAAAATGTTCTCCCAGTTGGTGGGGTTTCTCTTTGTTTTTGTTATTGTCTCTTTTGCTGTGCAAAAGCTCTTTAATTTGATGTAGTCCCAGCTGTTTATCTTTGCCTTCACTATCACTGCTTTGGGTGATGTGTCTGTAAAGATGTCTTTGATGTGCAAATCACGTAGTGTTTCGCCTATATTTCCTTCTATATATTTTATGGTTTCAGGTCTTATGTCTAGTTCTTTAATCCATTTTGAGTTGATTTTTGTGTATGGTGTGAGGTGGTGGTCAAGCTTCATTCTTTTGCATGTAGCGACCCAGTTTTCCCAGCACCATTTATTGAACAAACTTTCTTTGCTCCAATGCATATTCTTTGCTCCTTTGTCAAAGATTAGTTGACCATAAATCTGTGGGTTTATTTCTGGATTTTCTATTCGATTCCATTGGTCTGTATGTCTGTTCTTGTTCCAATACCATGCAGTTTTGATGATTATGGCTTTGTAGTATAGTTTGAAGTCTGGGAGTCTGATGCCTCCATTCCCTTCTTTTTTTTTCAGGAGAGCTTTGGCTATTCGGGGTTTTTTGTGATTCCATATGAATTTCATCAATAATTGTTCTATTTCTTTGAAGAATGACATTGAAATTTTGATTGGAATAGCATTGAATCTGTATATTGCTTTTGGAAGGATGGCCATTTTAATAATGTTTATTCTTCCAATCCATGAGCAGGGGATGTCTCTCCATTTCTTTGTGTCTTCTTCTATTTCTTTTAACAGTGTTTTATAGTTTTCTTTGTATAGGTCCTTTACCTCTTTTGTTAGATTTATTCCCAAATATTTGATTTTTTTTGTTTCAATAACAAAAGGGATGGTCTTTTTGATTTCTTCTTCTTCAGATTTATTGTTTGTGTATAGGAAGGCTACTGACTTTTGCGTGTTGATTTTGTATCCTGCCACTTTACTGAACTGATTGATGAGTTGAATTAGCTTTTCTGTGGAGTTTTTGGGGTTCTCTATATATAATATCATATCGTCTGCAAATAGTGATAGTTTGACTTCTTCTTTTCCTATTTGGATTCCTTGGATGTCTTTCTCTTGTCTTATTGCCCTGGCTAGGACTTCCAGTATTATATTGAAAAGCAATGGTGAGAGTGGACATCCTTGTCTTGTTCCAGATCTTAATGGAATTGCTTTCAGCTTTTCACCATTGAGAATGATACTGGCTGTTGGCTTGTCATAGATGGCCTTTATGATGTTGAGGTATGTTCCTTGTATCCCAAGAATTTCAAGGGCTTTTATCATGAATGGGTGTTGCACTTTGTCGAAAGCTTTCTCAGCATCTATTGATATTATCATATGGTTTTTATATTTCTTTTTGTTGATGTGTTGGATAACGTTGATTGATTTTCGGATGTTAAACCATCCTTGTGCCCCTGGAATGAATCCAACTTGGTCGTGGTGAATTATCTTATGGATACATTGTTGGATTCTGATAGCTAAAATTTTATTGAGGATTTTTGCATCAGTGTTCATTAGGGAGATTGGCCTGTAGTTTTCCTTTTTTGTGTTGTCCTTGTTCGGTTTTGGTATTAGTGTAATGTTGGCTTCATAAAACGTGTTTGGTATTGTCCCTTCCTTCTCAATTTTTTGGAAGAGTTTGTGAAGGATAGGCACTAATTCGTCTCTGAATGTTTGGTAGAATTCATTTGTAAATCCATCAGGTCCTGGGCTTTTGTTTTTGGGGAGGTTTTTTATTACCATTTCAATTTCGCTAATTGTAATTGGTCTGTTTAGGTGTTCTATTTCTTCTTTATCTAGCTTTGGGTGATTGTAGAGTTGTAGGAATTTGTCCATCTCCTCTAGATTGTTGAACTTGTTTCCATATAACTGTTCATAGTAGTTACTGATTATTCTTTTGATTTCTGCTGTGTCCGTTGTGATTTCTCCTCTTTCATTGATGATCCTGTTTATTTGTGCTTTCTCCCTTTTTTCCTTTGTGAGCCTGGCTAGGGGTTTGTCTATTTTATTGATTTTTTCAAAGAACCAGCTCTTGGTTTCATTGATCTTTTGGATTGTTTTTTTAGTTTCAATTTCATTTATTTCTGCTTTGGTTTTTATTATTTCTTTTCTTCTACTGGTTTTGGGGTTTTTTTGTTGTTCTTTTTCTAGATCTTTGAGCTTCGAGATTAGGTTGTTTCTTTGCATTCTTTCTTGTTTCTTGATGTGAGCTTCTATTGCTATATATTTTCCTCTTATTACTGCTTTTGCTGCATCCCATACATTTAGGATATTGGTGTCCTCCTTGTCGTTCAATTCAAAAAATTTTTTAATTTCTTCTTTGATCTCCTCATTAGTCCAATGGTCTTCCAGTAGTGTGGTTTTTAATCTCCATGAGGTAGGAAAGTTCCTTGCCTTCTTTTTATGGTTTATTTCTAGTTTGATGCCTTCATGGTCAGAAAAGATGGTTGATATGATTTCAATCTTGGTGTATCTGTTGATGTTTGTCTTGTGCCCCAGTATGTGATCGATCCTGGAGAATGATCCGTGTGCGCTTGAGAAAAATGTGTACTCCGTTTTTTGGGGGTTTAGTGTTCTATAGATGTCTGTTAAGCCCAATTGCTCTAGGTCCTTATTTAGAGCTTTAGTTTCTTTACTTATTTTTTGTCTTGTTGATCTATCCATTGTTGATAGTGGTGTGTTGAAGTCTCCCACTACGTATGTGTTTTCTCTGATGTCTGTTTTCAGAGAGGACAACAGTTGTCTGATATATTTTGGTGCTCCTTCGTTTGGTGAGTATATGTTAATGAGTGTTATTTCTTCTTGAAGTATTGTCCCCTTGATCATAATGTAGTGACCCTTGGGGTCTCTTTTTATCTTTTTGAGTTTGAAATCTGTTTTATCTGATATAAGTATAGCTGTTCCTGCTTTCTTTTTTGGTCCATTTGCTTGTAGGATTGTTTTCCATCCTTTAACTTTGAGCCTATTTTTATCTTTTGTAGCTAAATGTGTTTCCTGGAGACAGCAAAAGGTTGGGTTTTGTTTCTTAATCCAGGCTGCAACTCTGTGTCTTTTTATTGAAGAGTTTAGTCCATTTACATTCAGAGTTATTATTGATATGTTAACATCTGTATTTGCCATTGTGTTTGTCTTTCCTTTGATTTTATTTATTTATTCTTTTAATAACTTTTTTTTTTTTGGCCTTCTTTCATTGTTATTCGTCCCTCTGAGGTTCTGGCTTTAGGACTCCTTGTAGTATTTTTTGGAGTGGGGGTTTAGTTGCAATGAAATTCCGGAGTTTCTGTTTGTCTGGAAAGGTCCATATTCTTTCTTCAAAGAGGAAGGAGAGCTTTGCGGGATAGAGTATTCTTGGTTGGCATCTGTTTTCTTGGAGTCTGTTGACTATGTCCCTCCACTCTCTCCTTGCCCGTAGTGTTTCTTCGGAGAAGTCTGATGTCAGCCTGATTGGTTTTCCTTTGAATGTTATCTGTTTCTTCCCTCTTGCCAGCTTCATTATTTTTTCCTTGTCCTGGATTCTTGGGAGCTTTACTATTATGTGTCTTGCTGTATTTTTCCTTTCGTCGTGGAAGTTTGGTGTTCTTCTTGCTTCTTGTATATCAATTTTCAGCTCCTTCTTCACATTTGGGAAGTTCTCTTCAATTATCTCTTTGAATATTTTCTCTGTTCCTACATCTCTCTCCTCTCCTTCTGGTATTCCTATAACTCTTATATTTCCTTTCCTCATGGAGTCAGATAGTTCCCGAAGTCTTTCTTCGTTCTTTTTCCTTCGTACTTCTCTTTCCTTTTCTGTTTTGGTTCTTTTTATTTCTATGTCTTCAAGATTACTTATTCGTTCTTCCATTTCATCTATTCTGCTTTCATTGCTTTTCCCAGAATTCTTTAGTTCTTCCATTAATTCTTTGATCTCCTGCATTTCTTTTACTTCCCTCTTTAGGGACTCAATTTCTTTCTTCTGACCATTGTTTTCCCTCTCTAGGGACTCAATTGCATTCTTCTGATCATTGATTATTTTTCCCTTATCATTGTTTTCCTTTATGACTTCTGTTAGTTTTTTAATCACGGCAATTTTAAATTCTCTTTCTGGAAGGCTCAGAAATTCTTCCAAGTTATTGTCTTTGCAATCTGGGGGCTGGCTTTCTTTTTGTGGTGTGCTTTTTCTCTGGAGAGTTGCTAGGTTGCGTGTGGTTCTTCTCTTCCCTACTGTCTGTTTTCTAATTTGCCGTATGCGTTGGGACAGTGTGTTGTTGGGACTGGCCGGCATCTTGGGTGGGCTTCTCTGTTCCCCTCTGGTTCTTCCAGGAGTCATCTGTCAGTTTCAAGCAGTCTTTACTGGAGAAAGGTCCCTGTTCTAAAATGCCGATGTAGGGACACACTCCCCTGTGCGCCTGGTCTGCCCCGGCGGTGGGTTCCTGCTCCCCTCTGGGCTTGGACTGCAGGCCAGAGGGGGTCTGGCGTGGGCGAACTTCCCCCGCTCACCTCTGGCTCCTGAGGAAGCCTTCTGCAGGTAGTCTTTACTGAAGAAATGTCCCTGTTCTAAAATGGTGATGTGGGACACACTCCCTGCGTGTCTGGTCTCAGGCACACTCTTCTGTGCACCTGGTCTGCCCCGGCTGTGGGTGCTCGCTCTCCCTGTGGGCTCAGACTACTTGTTCGGAAGGGGCCCGGTGTGGGCAAACTCCCCAGCTGGCCACTAGCTCCTTCAGGAGCCTCTGCTGGCTTCAAGTCGCTAGGTGGTGCCAGAGATCTCTCCTAGAGCCCTTGGGGAGCTGATTTTCCACCCCGTGGGACAGGGAGCAGAGCGGGGATGGTAGGGTACACCTCAACGGCTTTGGGGTGCTGTGTCTGCCTTGTGCCCCACCGTCGTGGGGAACCCACGCCCCTAATTTCGTGCCCCGGGTCTCTGTTCCAAAGCCCTCAGTTCCAGGATGCGGGCTGTAGCCCAGATCAGTGGGGCGGGAATGGCGCCTTTTGAATCCTGCTCCCCTGCCTGGGCGCCTTGTTCCTGCTCACTCAGGATGGGCCTCCGCCGTCTCCCCCTAATTTCGTGCCCGGGTCTCAGTTCCAAAGCCCTCAGTTCCAGGATGCGGGCTGTAGCCCAGATCAGTGGCGTGGGAATGGCGCCTTTTGAGTCCAGCTCCCTTGCCTGGGCGCCTTGTTCCTGCTCACTCAGGGAGGGCCTCCGCAGTCTTCCCCTAATTTCGTGCCCCGGGTCTCAGTTCCAAAGCCCTCAGTTCCAGGACGCAGGCTGTAGCCCAGATCGGTGGCGCGGGAATGGCGCCTTTTGAATACAGCTCCCTTGCCTGGGCGCCTTGTTCCTGCTCACTCAGGGAGGGCCTCCGCAGTCTCCCCCTAATTTCGTGCCCCGGGTCTCAGTTCCAAAGCCCTCAGTTCCAGGACGCGGGCTGTAGCCCAGATCAGTGGGGCGGGAATGGCGCCTTTTGAATCCAGCTCCCTTGCCTGGGCGCCTTGTTCCTGTTCACTCAGGGAGGGCCTCCGCAGTCTCCCCCTAATTTCGTGCCCCGGGTCTCAGTTCCAAAGCCCTCAGTTCCAGGACGCAGGCTGTAGCCCAGATCAGTGGCGCGGGAATGGCGCCTTTTGAATCCCGCTCCCCTGCCTGGGCGCCTTGTTCCTGCTCACTCAGGGAGGGCCTCCGCCGTCTCCCCGCAAGCCTAGGTCGCAGGCGCGGGGACCTGGGCAGCTGCGATCCGGTCCGGATCCGCCCCGCTTTCCGCACGCAACCTTACCGGGCGGCCGGGGCTGTGTGCTGGTGCTGGTCTCCTCCTGGGGGGCGTGGCTCTCTTTAATGGCGCCTGGAGCTCACCTCCGCGGCGGATCCTGCAGGGTTCGCCTCTCCCGTTCACAGGGTGTGGTGGCTGCAATAGTTCCTTTCCACTCACAGTCCCACTTGCTGCGTCCGTTTTTCTTGTTGGCCGTTTTGGTTTGTTGCTTCCCTCCTTTCTGCCGGTCGGTCGGAGAGTGCCGACTTTGTGGGCGGGGGAGGGGAGCAGGGTTCTGCGCTTCCCTCCCTTCTCGTCCTCTTTTATGGCAACTTTCTTCTTCGGGCAGTTTGCTGGAGTAGTCCGTTTATCTTCCGTGTCCCAGTTCTCACTGGGACCTGCCGCTTTTCCTCCCTATTAACTTTTTTTAATGGGAGATCTTACTCGCAGCGTCTCCTCGCCGCCATGTTGCTCTGATTGATATTTTCTGACTGCTGCTTGCTGTGCCTTGATAGGTCTGGCACAGAGACGTCAGAAAAAATTTCTTGAAAATCTCAAAAAATAAGAGTCGAATAGAGAGGAAAATGCGGAGGAGGAAGAGACTCTTCACACTAAACGAATTCAAGATATTAACAACTTTGTTTACTTCGTATGCACAGGGATAAAACCAAAATCACCCCCCTTACCAAAAAAAAAAATGAAGATGAAAACTGAGGGCTACTTTTATTTTTTGAAGATTTATTTATTTATTTATAATATAAGAGCTGGGGTACAGGCCAGAGATGTGGGGGGTGAGAGGATCCACCAGAGACAAAGTGGGGAACAGAACAGGCAGACTGACTAAAATACACTGCTGAGGGGAGCAGTGGGCGAGACAGGCAAGGTCTGCTGTGCCTTGTGGGTTTCTCCCTGGCTGGGCTGGGATCAAACTCCAGAGGCTGTGGGTAGCTTCAGAGTGCTGTGCTTAACCCCTTGCGCCACCAGGGAGTCCCTAAGGACTACTTTTAACAAATCTAACCCCATAGTTAATTTCCTTTTTTAAATTTCTTTCTTTTTTTAATGTATATTTTACATCATTGTTAATTTTTAAACAATGTTTGCTTCCCTTTACCCCCAGGTGTAGTCCCCATAGAATTTCCTTCACCAATGCACCTGTGCACCATCACCTCAGCCCCCTGTGCTCCTCCCTCCCTCCCTCTGATCCCTCTCCCTCCTCCTCCCCAGGATGTCTCTGGTTTATAATTGCATGCTTGGTTTTGTTTTATTTTGTTGTGTTTTGTATTGTTATTATTTTTTTGCCCTCATGTCTTAATTTTCTTAAAGGCAATGCTGGTGGCAAAGGTGGCTTGGTGGAGGAAGAAGTTTTAGTCCTCTTATCTCTCCCTTCAACTTGACAAAGTAGACATACAATTTAAAAACTATGTTATGTTTTCATATAAAAATAAAACCAAATTACAAAGTAACTCAGATTGTGTATGGGTAGAGAGACATGGACCAAATCTTTCAGAATTCTTCAAATTTATTCAAAGGATATAAAACTTCTTATCCATCTCTACTTATTCTGGTGCCTATGTTATCTCATTTCCAGATTTGAGTCCCCCTCTAGGATAATTTATTCTTTTCCATGTCTTAAATGTAAACTTTCTTAACTGTATTGTATTACTCATTAAAATTAAATCCTCCTTGTGGTCCCTAAACCAGGAAGGAGGAAATCACCACCTTCAGAATTTAGTGAAGTTTTGAAACAAAGGAAAATTTGTCTACTCCAAACTCGTTGGATGAACTTGTCATGCACTTCCTTTCCCCAGCTGTAGGAATTGAGCCTGGAAAACACCACTGGCACCATGTTCTACAAAGTTGTAGATAAAAGCAAATGGGCAGAAGAGGGGAGAAATAGATAAGCAATAACACACCCAACCAGAAGGACGGCACCCTGAAAGGACAAAGTAAAGAGACCCAAGAGAAGTGAAAAAGGTATGGGTGAGTCAAGATTAATGAGAAAAGAAATTAAAATGTGCATTTCTTTTCTGAGCTTGACTTAACTTAGACTTTAGCAATGAGTGCAGAGTACTTACTCAAGAGTGATTGTACTAACAGCAACTTATTACTAAATGCTTCAGGTTTTATCTTTGTAATATTCAGTATGACCCTATATTTTGGTATTATTTATTTCCATTTAAAATATGAAGAAACAGACTCAACAAGGTTAAATAACTTGCAGAGGCTCATCAGTAAGAAACAGAAATAGTGTTTGAACCAAAACAGAGTCCAAAGACTCTGCTGCCTCAAGAAGTTTCTCTCATGTGCCTGTAAGTCTAGTAGACATGGTTTTAAGTAAATTTCCCTTCTTTCTTCTGCATTTTCCTACCTGAATGGATTTTGAAGGATGGAGAAGAGGATCCTGGTTCAGTGAAGGGAGAGACAACATAATTCAGTAGGAGTAGTCCCTTCTCTAATGAACATCAAAGATTTCATTTTTAAGATGGAAGAACTTGCCTACACAATCCCTTCCAATGTATTATTCTAAGAAGCAGAGTAATGTGTAACCAATAGGGAACTTCCTCTAAAAACTTGACTTGTGCCAAGAAGGTTGTGTCCAACCCTCAAGTGCCCAACCTCAGATTTAATAGAACTTCAAGAGTTTTGTACTTGCATGTAAGTGTAGTGAACCAAAATATGTCATTTGCAAGGTTCTCATCAACTGAGACAAAGGCCTGAATTTTAATGGATTTAATGTATAAAGGTCATAGGATCTGCGGTAATGAAGATGGTATGAATTGCAATCAGCCTCTTACTCTCTCATCCTCTCATTAGAGGAAATGCATCTTGTGCTTTTTTTCTCTCCTGACACTGTTTCCCCTTATTTAGATTTCCTCATGACTTATGATGAGGTGCAAATGTTGACCTTTTATGATGAAATGAACAATGCAGTTGGAGTCGAAATAGATTTTGAAAAAAGGGAAAGAAGGAAGGAAGATTTGTTCCCCCCCATATAAAAACCACATCAAATTAATGACTATCCATGGGGCTCCTCTTTCTAATTTTTTAACCATTAGACAGATATTATAGAGGACCTTTTATATTTTAAGCATTTTTTCTAGTTGCTTGGGGAACGATAGACAATACTAGGCATAGAAATTGTTACCCTTAGGGAAAAAATGTAATAGGGATAAGAAAGTACAGAAGGGAAGAAGGAACAGGGTGTCAGGTGGGTGAGGAGTGAGCAGATGACAGCACTGGGTGTGTTATAGAGCATCCCTGATATTGAATGGGTTCCTGGCTGTGGGTCCTCACCCGCGCGCTTAAAAGGGACTTATTAATACTCCACTACAGGCTCACACAAAAGGTTAATAAAAGGTTTATTTACAAGGGAAAAGGAAATAAAGAAAATGTACAACTCAGGGAGAAAATAGGGAAATAAAGTCTTTAATGCGTCCTACCTGATCCGAAGACCTGGAAAACCAAAAGCACTCTCAGAGCTGGCCAGACGCTATGAGCTGGCAGAGAGCCAAAATGGGGGGTCCCCCAAAGCCCACGTGTCTGCCTTTCTATCAACCTGGCTGCTTAACCCCACTCGCAGGTCCCAGCCACCTTCCCTTTGGTGGTGATGGGATTTGGAGTTCCCAGTGTCTTTGGCTTTGGCCTGGGGTGGGGGTGGAGTCCACAAAGCCTGTATGGAATTAGCTTTAGGACATCCTTTTCCCCCTAACAGGTGGACAAAGGAAGCCTTCTTAAGAAGCTGCAATTGAACTGTGAATTGCGAACTATGGGAACTGGCTAAGTGGCTAGGTGGGTGAATGTTCCAAGCAAAGGGAAAACTAAAGGTAATGGTTCAAGTTGGGAGCATGGCTGTGTATTTGAGCAACAGTAAAGAGGCCAGGGTGACTAGAAGAAGGGAAGAATGAGTAGAAAAGTAGGAGTGAGAGTAAGGGTCAGATCAGAGAGGTTTTGCAAATTATTTTAAAAATTTCGCCTCCACTCTGAGTGAAGAGCCATTGAAGGATATGAAGCAAACTAGTTGCATAACCTGATGTTCAGATTGTGAGGGGGTAAAAAGGGTTTGTAGTCAGGGCAAAGGCAGATCAGAAAGAGCAGTTAGAGGTCATCGTGGAAATCCAGGAGAGAAATGACAATTGGTTTACACCAGGTCAGAGTAGTAACAGTAGAGGTGATAACTAGTGGTTAGACTCGATATTTTGAAGCCAACAGAAAATCCTGAGGGACTAGGTATGAGAAAAAATAAAATTCACTGATGATAAAGGTTTGAAGTATAAGCATCTGGAATGACAGAATGTCTATCAACTTAGATACTAGAGAAATTATCTAAACCTATACTACTTAATTACCTGGGCATGCTTAACCAATCATTTCCTACTATGTCCTAAGTGCACTCTCATTAGGCCCTGTAGTTACATGAAGAAGCAGCTGTGGCTGGTGGTGCAAAAAAGATAGAGACAGGAAGGGAGCATAAAGCTACAGTGGTAGATCAACATTTATGTCTCTGGACCTCCCCGGTGGTGCAGCAGTTGAGCACTGGGTTGCAAAGCTGCCCACAGCCTCTGCAGCACCAGTTGGATCCCCTACATGGCGCGCAGACCTCTCCTGCCGCCCACTGCTCCCCTCAGCAGTGTGCTTCGTCACTCTGCCTACTTTGCTCTCCACTCTGACTCTGGAGAATTCTCTCGCCCTCCTGTGCTTCTGACTACCCAGTGCTTATATAAATAAATAAATAAATAAATAAATAAATAAATAAATAAATAATATTTGTGTTCCTGTCACTGTACTAGGTTTTGTTTTGTTATTTAATAAATTTGTGTATTTTAAGGTTTACAATATGGTGACATGATTACATACAGGTAATAAAATAATTGCCATAGTCAAGCTAATTAACTATCTTTTTCCATAGTTACCTTTCTGTATGTGTATTATAAGAGCACCTAAAATATATTTTTAATAAATTTCCTTTATTCAACATGGTGTTATTATTTATAGTCATCATATTGTACTTTATATCCTAAACTTATTTATCTTATATAACTTTTTAACCCTTTTACCAATAGCTCTTAATTTTCCCCACATCACCATTCCTGGTAGCCACCATTCTGCTCTCTACTTCCACATAATTGACTTTTTAGTTTCCATATACAAGTGAGATATGCAGTTTTATTTTTCCTTCCTGTATTGTATTTCATTTAGCACAAGGTCCTTCAGGTTTATCCACACTATTATAAATGGGAAATTTTCCTTTTAAAGCCTTAATAATATTTGGCTTTAATATTATTTATATTTTTATATTTATATAAAATATTTATATTTTATCTTTATATTTCATAGTATTCTTTATATATTGACAATATTCAGCATTGTATTTTTGACACTATGCTCTTTTTACTCAAGATGGCTTCTTTTTAATCTGATGTTTTGTGGTTTCATGTGAATTTTCAATTTTTTTTTTTATTTCTGTGAAAAATGTCAGAATTTTGATAGAGATTGCATTGAATCTGTATATAGTGTTGGATATAGTACATTTTTAAACATAGTTTATTCATTTAATTCTAACTGCAAATTTTGTGTTGGGGCAATTATCTCCAATACAAGTGAGGACACTGAACCTCAGAAGGTAAAAATTGTTATTATAGAGAGAGCAAGCAGCTGGGATCAGTATGAATCAAATCTGGACCCCGATTTCTCTGACCCCAAAACCTGAGCTCTTTCCCCTCTGCAGAATGAAGCTCAGCCTGGGAATGGCTCCCACAGACTGTAGAATGCTCAGTGGCCTAAGTCCTATGAATTCTAAATCTACAATCATTTTAAGTTTAAAAATGAAGGGTACCAAGAGCTTCAGGAAAAGCTTCTGATAGATTTAAGTTTTGCTACTTTGAGCAAAGTGCCCCATTACTAGCCCCTACATCTAACCTATTAAATAACATCTGTGGTTGTAAACAGAGTTTATCCAAGGGGTGGGGATGAAGAAAAATAACATTAAACCTGGTCTTTGATGTTATCACTGAATAAGATCACTCACAGCCTCTGTCAGAAATATGCTAATAAGATTGAAATAAAAGCTATTTAATATCCAGCTTTGAACTTTTTATTCCACCTGGGACACAAAGGCTCAATGTACACTGAGGTGTACATGTAAATATGAATATAAGTATACATGTATATATAAAAGATTTTAGTAGACTATAAAGAACATATGTATTCTACTACATAAAATCTCTTTGCCAATTTTGTTGAGTTATAATGGACACACATCATGTATAAGGAATACAGCATAATGATTTTTTTTACATATGCTGTGAGCTTTTATTTATAATAGCACGAACATAGTACAATGTATTTGCTCAATCTTAAGTACAACTTATTAAATATAGGTAACTGATTTGTTTTTAAAATGTTGTTGCCTACTCTGACATTTCTTCTCCTTTTTCTCACTCTTCTTGGTCCACTTTCTTCTAACTCCTTCCCCCATTCTTCAAAACAGTGGTATTCTACAAAAAAGGGAGACAGTAGCTCAACTCCCCTTGATCTTTTTTTTTTTTTAAAGATTTATTTTTATTTATTTATACAAGCACTGGGTACAGTCAGAAGCGCAGGAGGGTGAGAGAATTCACCAGAGTCAGAGCAGGGAGCAGAGCAGGCAGAAGGACTTAAGTAAACTGCTGAGGGGAGCAGCGGGCAACAACAGAGGTCTCCTCCGGGGCCCGGGGAGCAGCCCAGGGATCAAACCGGTGCTGAGAGGCTGCGGGCAGCTTCACAAGCCAGCGCTCAACTGCTGAGCCACCGGGGAGGCCCAACTCCCCTTGATCTTACAGAGGCTTTGTGAGCAGAACAAAGCACTACCTCCCTCATAAATACTCCATGATATGGGAAAAAGAAACTCTGAAAAAATAAATACTGTTCCTGATCAGGTTTGAAGACTTTCATAGACTCCAGCCTGGGCCTTGGAACCTTGTAGCTTGTAAGATAATGTGTAGAGTGCTAGTGTTCTTTGCCTTTGATCATATCTAGATAGTAAAGTAGAAAGGCTTATAACTAGGAAAAGCAAACACTGGAAACTTTGTGATGTTCAATATGTCTCAATATAAGCCCCACCTTGTGGTCAGGAGGCAGCAATATCACACTCCTGCCTAAAAATTGCCAAAAGGTGGGGCTGGGACAGTTTCAGGAAGTGTAGACAGAGCTTTCGGCCGGCACGTTATCCCCTACTCTTCTGCTTTTCTTCTTTGTCTGGAATTGTACCAGTTCACATTCTCATTTCCTCTGTGCGTGTGTATGTGTGCTGGCAGGAGCGCATGCACACGCATGCTTGCTAGAGCCCTTAAACAATTGAACTTGTCAGTTTCTACACCTACCTCCTCCCACTTTCATCTTCATTGGAATTTCCTGCATTGATGGATTAGGGTCAGGGAAGCTTGTTCTGAATAAGCTCAGCTCTGAAGCACCATGAGGATTAAGGTATAGCCTCAGCAACACTGGCTGGTTAAAGAGTTTATGACTGGGGATTGTGTGTGCCTGTGTGTTGGAAAAGGTGCACTTTGTGTGTTTAACCATTAGGTCAGGTAGAGAGAGTGAAAGGATGAAACAGGAGATAAGAAAGGAAGAAATGAGTAATGGTTTTTAGGATATCTGTTTTCCTCTCCCCAAAGCAGTCATTTTCTTAATGCCAAAGACTATTAAAAAGACCAAAGCATACATTGTACAAAAATGAAGAATGATGTAAAGATACATATAAAATTAAAAAAGACCACATCAAAAAATCTTTGGAACTTGTAGCAATGCAATATATAATAGCTCATTACACATTGTACATCATACATTGCCCAATGATACAGCATTTTTAAACAACTGTGGTAAAATACACGACAAAACTTACCATCTTAACCATTTCAGTATGCAGTTCAGTCATTAAATATATTCTTGTTGTTGTGCAACCATCAACATTATCCATCTCCAGAAACTTAGTGCTGATTTTTATATTAAAAAAAATGGTCTTAATTCAAACCAAGGTCCCAACACTTAGAAGAATTACTTATGCCTCAAACCTCAGTATTTCTCCTTTATAAATAGATTATAAAGCAGATAGGGCTGTTATGAGAATTAAATAATAATGTTTGTAAAGTGCTTAGTGTAGTGATAAGTGATAGCATTAATGCTATTATTATGACTTCCTGAAATTTGTACCACATTTACTCCTCCATAAGTGTCATGATCCCAAACCTTTCTACCATCACCTAATGACTCTTCTACCCAGGTCCTCGGCAAACATCCAGCTGCTCAATAGATTTCTTACATTATTTTTATTATTTTTTAGAACTATGTCATTTCTTATGGCAAGGAATTGGACCCAAAAAACAATAGTTACTACCACAGCAATCAATCAAAGAGTAGTCTTTAGAACAATTCTGCTCCCATTATCAATGTATCTCAACAACTACAAGCAGCCAATGTTCTGAATCGTGACGCAGGGTCAGGGTAGCTAGTTCCTGGCACAGCTATGGCAGGGCTGCCTCCTCCCAGAAATCAGACTCGAAGGTGCCAACTTCTCTGCACACACATCTCTTTGTGACTTTTCTAACTCTGGCTAAACCAATGGATATTCCAAAGGACACAACCTACTTCCACCCTAGCTTGGCTCCCACCTCAGGCCCAGGTCTAATCCCAATTATGTCACAATAGAGTTGAGCTCAGTGTCACGGCATGGCGGGCTTGCTTTGTAGGAAATTTTAAGGCAGATTATATTTAAAATGGCTCCTCCAGTAGGGGTTATAATTTATCTCTATTTATGAGACAATTCTGACTTCCCCCAATTATTCCATTCAGTTTTCAAATATGTTTCTTCCTAGCTTCCTCTCTCCCTCCCTCATTTTTATTTTGCCTTCCTCTTTCCTAACTCTGTAACATGTACAGTTCCTAATTATAAATATGCTTACATAAAATGTGGAAAATAAAGGAAATATAAAGAAAAAATATTTCTATAATCCCAACTCCCAGTGATAAACGCTTTTTGTATAGAAGAACTAGTGTGTAAGACAGAGGCTTGGGGGTGATGAGAGGGTTCACCAGAAACAGAGTGGGGAGCAGAACAGGCAGATCCACTGAAATACACTGCTGAGGGGAGCACTAGCTGAGACAGGAGAGGTCTGTTGCACCATATGTGGGTTAGCTCCCTGGCTGGGATCAAACTCAGGCTGTAGTGGTGATCGTGCTGAGACTTAACCCCTAGGCCACCCGGGAGGTCCAGAGATAAGTGCCGAGGACCAGCCTCCTGCAAGATGTCGTGTCAGGGGTTCCCTAAAGGATGAGACTGCGTCGGCGAAAACGAAAGGGCTGAAATTTAAGGGCTGAAGGGAAGGGGACGAGGTAGTGAGGAGACACTAACACTTGGATGAGGTGCAAGTATCTTTTGTCGAGAGACTTAGCAGGTCTTTATTTATTCATTTTTAGTAAGCAGGAAAAAAAATACATTGTCATGTGTAAAGCAGAAACAATTAGTGTATTTTATTCCCATGGACTACTGGCTCCTACGGGTCCCAGCTAGACGGTAGCCTTCAAGGTTAATAGATAAAAAACCAGACCTAACACTAAAACTTATTATTTCAGCTAGACAATTATCTAAGATAGTGTATAGCCACCAGTGCATCCCTATCAGCTAAAGCCTAAGCATCAAAAGACTATTTTATTCACATGGCCTTCAGAGACCAGCTGCTACTCAGCTATCAGAATTTTTTCTACCTGCAAACTTCTTAACACAGTTAACTTCATTTAAAAACTTTCCTAAGAAACTTCTAAATAAAAAGGAAACTTCTGAAAAAACAAAAGAAGGATTTACTATAATTGTTATGCTGGATTGCTTGTCAGATATATACAATAAATTGTCTCCCATTGTTAATTGGGCCGAATTGTGTAGTAACTAATTTCTAAACAGGTAATTTTCTGTGCCAATTGCTTGAAGTCTGCTGATACATATAATTTATAGCCTAATGTACTTTTTGGGAAATTTTGTCTCTCTTTATGACCAAGAGCAAAAAATGAAGGAATGTTAGATCTTCAGCCCCACGGTGTGAGGCCCTTTACCTTCGCTGCTTGCCAGTGTCTTATCTGGCTGGGGCATCAAGGCCTCCTGCAGCAGATAAGCACTTTGATAAATGTCTTCCAATATTGTGCATGTATTTATGAACATGGGCTTCAAAATTTGGATGTGTTGCACATATAATTTTTTCTCCTAATTTCACCTTCTACTCTTTTGTCTGCATGTAGTCAGCAATTACCAACATTTTTAGTATTTGTGATATATTAGATATGTGGTTTTGCCCGGTCACTTTTTGGGGGCCTGTCTGGGGCCATTTCCCCTTTTCCTAGCCAATGCAGTAGAATCTGAGTGTTCCTCTTGGTATGAATCACCAACAAAATCTCCTAATCTTAAACTTCATCTCTTTACCATTCACTCATTTCTGCAAGTGAACTTTTTAAAATGCAAATCTGATCATACTTTCTCCTGGATTTAATCTTTAATGTCTATCCCCACCTCCTGGTCTTCACCTTAAGAAAAGTCCTGACTCCTTCTGGCCAGTCCAGATATCTCTCTGTATCTGTCAGTCTCCTGTCCTGTCTTCAGCTTCAATCTTTCCATCCCTGATTCTTTGAGCTTAATGCATTCCCAATTTAGAAGACCCTTCGCACACAACCTTTTACTTTCGGTTCAGCAAACTTACTGCTCCTTTTCAAAGTCTAGGCAGCAGCATCCTCTCCCCTCTGCCACAATCTGCTCCCATTTAACTCCGGGTCTGCTCTCCTTTATTTCTGTGAGCCTTCCTAGATCATTGTGGGCACATTAGAATTACATGGAAGCCATGTTGAATCATAACTCAATGTACTCTACTCTCAGAAATCCTGTTTCAAAAGGTCTGGGGGCCACAGGTGAGGTTGATGTTGCTCAAGCAAGGACTAGACTGCTGCTATGTCTGAGACACCATGTTAGGAGGATTCCTTTTGTTTCCCTCTCTGGACAGTGACTTTGTGTAAAAGGTTTGAAATGGAATCCCAAAATCCTAGTACATGGTGAGCACATAAAGGCATCTCCTGAGTAGAGGAACACTTCCAGGAGTCTTTTTGATAGTTGTGCTGTTTCTGGGGGCCTGCATTATGCCGGATTCCTGAGCGTGACTCAATATAAGTTCTTGTGCAATTTCATTTGCTGACATGCTCCAGGAGTCATGGGTATGAGCCCCTAGACCATGTGGAATTCCCCCAAAGGTTTCAGAAATCTCCCTTTAAATCCCCTTTTCCTCAATGAATTTTCTGTGACAGATGCCTTAAAAATAAGAATAATAAGGCATTGTTTTCCTATGGTTAAATCACTAATAGTATAAACATCTCTCATGACCTTTGTTATTGAAAGCCACAAATAAAGATATAGAGGAGGTTACATGAGGTTTATCTTCAAATATTGATTATTTTTTTTCAATTATAAACAATTTCATTCTGATAGTAAGGAACAAAAAAGGTAGAACTCTATGCCAAAGAAAATAATGTGTCATGAAAAAAAAAAAAGTCCCTTTGAATGCGACCTAATGGAAGAATTGTAAAGGACCAATTCCATTTTATCTACTACCCTATGAACCACATCTGCTTTCATACAGATGACATGACAAATCTAAATCTAATATTACCAAATACGGGAAAACAATTGCTTGTTTAACTTCCATAAACACTGAAAGGGCTGCTTTCCCTAAAATATCCTGCTGTTATTTGCATGTTAACTATAAATGCTAAGACACTCTTTTAAAATGTGCTAATAATGTATATTAATAATTTGTAATTAGTTTTCAAAAGGGATAATTTCTACAGTAGTAGCAGATAAAAGAACTCATCTTACGGCCTTGGTTTTAAAGATCCCCATGAAAGACATTTTAATTTTTAAGACAATCTTGAACTGCACAAAAATGAGGAGGAGAAAAAGAGGGGGACAAGGAATAGCGAATGTTCACATGTGCTTTTAATTTAACATTGTCTATTCCCAAAGGATCAAATTTTGGCATGTCCTTATTTATGCTGCTTAGTACACAAAAATAGACCCATAAATGTTGGGTTTCAATTAAAGAAGCCAAGCCCAAACAGAACATTTGACAGTCCTAAGAACTCTGAAGAACATGGATTTAAAATTTCCTTGATACTTTCCTGCCATCATTCAGCTGGTATCGGGATGTCAGCAGAATGTAATCAGCATATGGAGGAGAAAACATACGTCACTTTAACATTTCCTTCTTTCCCAGCCCCAAGCAGACAGGTAACTGAGTGACTAATGAAGCCATGAGCAACATGAAAGGCAACCGAGGTGGGTTGCATGCTTCCAAATTCCCAAGCACAGCATTGAACTAGAATGTATATGAAGCCACAAGATCAACATGGAGCATTGCTTTAAAGGATATACAGTAAATTAAAATATTGCCTTTATGTTCCTTTAAAATTATATAAGAAAAAATTATCAAAGAAAACTTGTGAAGTTGGAAATGTTACTTGAAACTTTAAGTTCCAACAAATGCCTTCAAAGGAATTTCACGTTTGTATGGGCCATTAGGCTAATACAGCTGGTTCCAAAGCCTCAGATTTCATATGAACCTCCTGTGCCATTGGAGATACCTTAGGTTCAAAATCAGAGGCATTGGCCCGCTGATTTCCAGTCACTCTTAATGACGCCTGTCAGCTCTGCTGTAGTTAGCAGTTTGTTGTATTTATGTGTGTGCTTACTTTCTGTTTCCTACTAAACTGGGTTCTTCATGAGGTCAAAGACTGACATAAATCTGTTTTCTGCACTGTGCCCAGAACATTAACTTAGTGCATCCCTGTAGTGCCAGGAAGGCACAGAGCAGGGTATCTATCATCTGGCAGATGGGTAAAGGAGAGTCCTGGAGTCCTTGGTTGCTTTCTCAGGCTTTTATTGAGCTTTTGCATGTAGTGCAGCAACCAGGTACACCCGCGGTCCAGGAGGCCTCAGAAGTCCAAGCCCCCTGGCAAGTCTTCATTCTGGGCTTCTCTGGCAGTCTTTTTCCCCTTCTCTCTCCTGCCTCTCTTGCCTCTGCTTCTCTTGGCGAAAATATCAATACTGCTGCCATGGCCCACAGAAGTAAACAACACTGTAACAAATGCAGTACCCACCATCAGGCCGGGCAATCCTAATGGCTGAAGGGCAGAAAAGCCTTAGAATCATTTATCCTACAGTTGCCTACAGAATAGAACCATTAATTACTTTAGTTAGTTTAGGAATATTCAAGTGAAGGATTGGTTACAAGCAAAACCTTGGATAAGTCTGCCACCAGGTTTCCGAACTACCCCAATTCTATGCTTTCCTCCCAGCAGCCAGGACTTTTATTTTCTCTCCTCTTTCCGCCTTTTTTTCAAAACTTCCTTTTTGGGTTGTCTTTTACAATATGACATATATGATTAATGAAACTTAGTGTCCTCCCTGATTTAAAAAAAAAAATGTGTGCAAAGAGAACAAATCCTTAAACTAAAGGGAACTGTAAATAGCCGTCAGTGGGTAGAAAGGTGGCAGTTTTGTTATAGGGCATTCCTAGTTCTCCTAAAGAGACATTACTTAGACAATTGATTATTCCAGTGACTCATGAAGTCAGACTTGAAGTAATCCTATGCTGAATCAAATGAATCAGATTGAATTCAATTTTTTATGACTTTCAAAAGTAAAAAAAAAAAAAATGTTATTTTCAAAGTCCAAATGAGCTGTCAGTGCTAGTCTACACTCAGGGACTTCAAGGAATTGAGTTCTCATCTCTTGCTCAGCTGCTCGCCTGCTCTCTGACCTTGCAAAAGCCATTGGATCTCTTTAGGCATCAGAATTTACTTACGGGTCCAACAACAGATGAGTGGATTAAGAAGTTGTATTTTAAGGGGTCTCCCCGGTGGCGCAGTGGGTTAAGCGCAGCGCAGCACTTTGAAGATGTCCACAACCTCTGGGTTCGATTTCCGCCGGCCAGGAAGATGCCCACATGGAGCAGCAGACCTCTCCTGTCTTGCCTGCTGCTCCCCTCAGCAGTGTATTTCAGTCTTTCTGCCTGTTCTGCTCCCCACTCTGTCTGGTGAGTCCTCTTGCCCTCCCACACCTCTGGCCTGTACCCCAGTTCTTGTGTAAAAATAAATAAATCTTTTAAAAAAAAAGTTGTATTTTAAATACACAATGGAATGCTACTCAGCTGTGAAAAACATTCTTCACCTACTTAATTAGGATCATCATTCCTTTCTGTAGTGTCCTAGTGATAGAGTCAACCTCAACAGTATTGATCTCATTTGAGGGAAATGTCAGAGAAAGTAAAATTATATGCTTTAAAGTTTGGTA
This sequence comes from Talpa europaea, assembly GCF_964194135.1. NCBI lineage: Eukaryota > Metazoa > Chordata > Mammalia > Eulipotyphla > Talpidae > Talpa > Talpa europaea. Next base: position 101,605,898 of record NC_140071.1, read on the forward strand.
ATCCAATTACTAAAAAAAGCTTGTATCAAAGTGGAGCTATGATAAAGCCATGATATAGTTTGAAGTTTTGTATATTTCATAAAAGAATTCAAATTTCTTATGTGTGCATTCTTATTTTAAAAACAAAATATTTGAGCTATTTGAGTTGTTACAAAGCCAACTTTGAATGTGTTGGTATAAAAGATAACCAAGCATTAACAGAAAATTTTCAGTAATCTATTTGCAGTCTAAAATTGTTATTTATTTGAACTACATTAGTAGATCAGCTAGTCTTCAGTTTACTAGTATGTCAATTTGACATCTCTTCCCTTACTTTGGGATAATTTGAGTTACCTTAGGGGAAAAATAAATAAAAAGGAATAAAAAGAAGAGGAAGATAGCAATCTATCTATTAAAGTTTTACCAAATTAATCCCCAGATCAGATATCCATTAACATGCCATCATTACCAGTATCTTGAATTTTGAGCAATTGTTAAGACTATAGGGCTTCCCTAGTGGTGCAAGGGGTTAAGAGGCAACCTATGAAGCTGTCCGCAGCCTCTGAAGCACAAGTTCCATCCCCGGCCAGGGAGCAACCCTCATAGCGTGGCAGACCTCTCCTGACTCGCCCGCTGCTCCCCTCAGCAGTATATTTCAGTCAATCTGCCTGTTCTGTTCCCCACTCTGTCTCTGGTAAATCTCTCACACCTGTGGTCTGTACCCTAGTTCTTGTATGCATAAATAAATAAATCTTAAAAAAAAAGAATATAATTGACACTAGAGGAGTTTTCACAAGTCTTCATGGTGCTTCTGTAGTGTTTCCAGAATGGAAACTCTGTAGCAGATTATTTGAGCATGGTCCTTAAAGGAGAAAATTACCACAGTAACTAACCAGTGTTAAAATATTCATGGAAAAGGGAGACAAAATTATTTCATGGGACACTTGAATTATTTTTGTTTAGCAATAACATGCTAATCTAGCTTCCTCAATGCAGGTTAACTTGATACCACCTATTGATGTTTATCTTTCACAGCTATCAAGTCTGCCAAGCCTAATATTACTTATGTCTTTCTACCTTCTATCATTGTACCCACAATGACAGTGAAAAATTGAGCAATCATGCACCCAGGTTTAAGAGGATTTCATTTCCAAACTGTGAAATCTGTGAGGATTAAGCACAATCTTCATGTTAACCTCTGTTCTAATGTTTTATGAAATAATTGGCCCACTTGATTCCTTAGCTATGATTCAACAAAAAGCAAGATTCCTCTTTTAGTAAACTTCCTGGTGATTTTTTATAAATATCCAGGTACTTCACACCATTATATGCTCCCCTCTTCCCACTCTGGTGTTTATGCCTGGGTCAGGAATAAAATTGTGGTCATGGATTTATTTTTACCCAGCTCTAATTCAGTTCTCAGAGCACAGATTATATGTTCAGACAAGCCCAGCTTCCATCTCTGAGTCTCACACGCTCACCAGTGATGTAACCTTCAGCAAGTCATGCTGTGATGGAGTCTCTATGATTCTTGTGTGCAAATTGGGATAATTATAACTACTTTGAAAGATTAACCAATAGGATACATGTATGCAGAGAAATCAACACACAATAGGCATTCAATAACTACTGTGATTATTATTATTTAACAACTGCTGTTAGTAATTTGTTGAAAAAATTATTACCAGTTTATCTAGAAGAATTAAATTAAATGAAATCTTACATCAGTTTCCAATGCGTCAAGAGCAGCAATGAGCTGTGTCAAATATCTTATTTGAACATATAAATATTTGTAATTTGCCAGTAAATTGTTGAGAAAGACAGCCTGACACAGAGACAACATCCTCTTACTTCATATGCTGTTGAGCACTTCCATGAAATAGCATTTCTTCTATTGATTTAGAAAATTTGTTCCATTTACAAGAACATATGTGGTATCATTGAGATGTGCCAACCATTCCCCTCACCATTCTGACCTAGAAAGTGTAAAAGGTCACAACCATATTCTTTGTTGTCATGAGTCAAATGTGAAACTAAGCTTGGAGCTTAGCAATAAAAGGCTACAATTTCTTAATTCTTTTTTTTCTTCCAAACTTTAACACTTCTGCATCCCAGCAACTTTCATGTATGCTATATTGTTTCATCCCCACCGCTGTAAGATAGGTATTTTTATACCTCATCACTGATATCATGTACTCATTGACTGTGAGCTATCCAAGAAAGGGGAACTACCAGAAAAGGGGCAGTCATAGCTGTTATCAGCCAGCACCACTAACAGGAGGGGGATGGGCACACTGTCGTGGGGAAGAAGATGGGTATGGGCACCAACAGGATCTACCATATCCCATTTTGCAGGAAGGAAAGGGGAAATGAGGATGAGAGAATTTACATGTTCACATACTTGGTAGTAGAAAGCCACAACCTAAATCAGACTACTTATTTCAATCAAGTTCTCTTTCTACCATACCACAGCTAATTTACAGAGGATATTAGGGGGCAGTTCTGCATTTATATTAACCTTTTATGAAGTTGTAGATTTGATGAGTGTATTAAGTGCATTACTCACTGTAAAAAGTAGCAGTTTCTCCTCTGATACACTGTTGGTAGGAATGCTCCATCCTCTAAGGGAAACAGTATGGAGGTTTTTCAGAATGTTAAAAATAGATTTACTATTTAATTCAGCAATCCCACTCCTAGGTCTCTATCCAAAGAATGTAAAAAGTACTAATTCAAAGGGATATGTGCACCCCTATGTTCATTATAGCTCTACACACCATAGCCAACTTATGGAAACAACCTAAGTGCCAAAAGACAGATGAGTGGATTAGAAGATTTGTGCACAGACACAATGGAGTATTACTCAGCTATAAAAGAAGATGGGGGCCTCCTGGTGGTGCAAGGGGTTAAACACCGCACTATGAAGAGATTCGCAGCCTCTGCGGCACAAGTTCCATCTCTGGCCAGCCAGGGAGCAATGCACATGGTGCAGCAGACCTCTCCTGTCTCGCCTGCAGCTCCCCTCAGCAGTGTATTTCAGTCAGTCTGCCTGTTCTGTTCCCCACTCTGTCTCTTGTGAATCCTCTCACCCACCACATCTCTGGCCTGTACCCCAGCTCTTGTATGCATAAATAAATAAATCTTTTTTAAAAAATAAAAGAAGATGAAGTTTCATCATTTGTGACAGCATGGATGGAACTGGAGGAGTATAAACCAGTTGAAATAAGCCCAAAGTAAAACAAATGCTGGGTGATTTCACTCATTTGTAACATATAAAGAAACAAAACAAAGGAACAGACAAAATGAAACCAAACTTAGCCCTAGAAATTGGACTGTGGAATTGAGGCTACCAGAAGGGGAGCATGGAGCTGGGGAGCAAGGGGAGAGAGAAATCACTTTGTTGGGGTGAAAGATTATTGGTGCTTTGGTGGTGGTGTGATATAATGTATGTCTGAAGAGGTGTACCCTTAAATCATATAATCTTGGCAGTGAATAGTACCGCAATAGAGAATAATACAATTAAATATAAAAAGCAATAGTTCCTCTATATTTCCCTACATTTAGCTTTTTTCAACTTTGGCTAATGCTCTCTTCACCTTTCTTTTATGGAAATCAGAAAACAAATCCATGGGCATTGTATCTATGCCACCTGTGACTGCATACAACAAATTTCTCAGACTTTTCAGAAATTCATTTCTAACTTGAGTCTCATCCTTGCAGCTCACCTCACAAAGCAATTTTTATTTCTTTGAAAAATTGGTCAAGTTTGGGACTTGACCACACTGTTGATGTTAAGAAGGCCTGTTCTTGCATATCCTATATTTTGTAGTCCTAACCCAGATAACACCTATAGCCATCACTTGATCTGTGACCACTTTAAAATATCACAATGGTGGAAAAAGACAGCACTTCAATTCAGTAAATTGAGGATACTACTTCATCTAGGTCTTGCACAAGCATCTGCTTAAAAGAAGATTGATTCTCTGAAGACAGTTACACATTTACGCAAAATTGCAGAAATGTTGAGGTACCGAAAAATGTTAAGATACAGAAAACACTGGAGTTGATTCTAACTGAGAGGATATGGAGAGGCTTCTTGGAAGAGTATGCAATTAAATTAGACTTTGAATATTGAGGAGAACTTTAACAAGTAGAGTCATTTGAGGAAAAACATGAATAAGGAAGCAGACTAAGAGACACAGTTTGAAAGACAAACATTTCCCTCTAAAGGCAAAAGTCAGAACTGTAATCAGGACATAAAGCAAGTAGATAAATAACTAGAGTCAAGATCTAACAGCACTGAGCTCATAAATATAAGGAGGGTTTAGGATCCAGAGGATAAACAGATCTAAAACCAAGACCAGGCCTAGAGTCAAAGTGCAGCTGATGAGTCCAGGAAGATATCAAGTCTAGAAAGACAACCCAAAGGCACTGGAACCTAAAGATGCTATGTGACATTAGACACAGTTTCATATCAGAAAGAGCTGCCCAGTGACTTTGGCAAGGTCATAACAGGAAGCAGAAGTGAGTGGTTAGGTCACTTTTGCCTCATCCTGTCAAGGTCACCCTGTGGCTTCTAGTCACAACCTAAATATCACAGCTGTTTTTGAGAATGATGATTTATGAAGACCTTTTATCCAAGAATCATTTTTGAAGAGCCAAGAGCCTTACTCCCATTCCTAAGATCTGTTTAGCCCAATCTTGGGATCTGGAAAGTACAAAGGAAAATGGCTGAGTCTTTAATGTCTTACATCTAACATCACAGACCAACAATGACCTATAACATTTTAGATTTTTTTCCTTACTTTATTGCTTTATTTCCTTGCTTTATTTCTTTTGCTCTTTGTTGTTGTTGTTTTTTTTTTAAGACTTTTGTCATCTCTATGTACCCAGTAGTCTAGACACTGTCAAGCTGAAACTAAACTACTTATAATTACCTGAATTGTCTTAATTGAAGTAACAAGAGAAGATATGTGGAGAAAGGTGAAGAAAGAGACATTTGGGGTAAACATCAGAAAGCATTCCTTTCAGGGAGTTAACTGGTCATGGTGTCAGACATAACATAGCTGAATAGATTTGACTCAGGACTCCCAAGGGGTAAAGCAAGAGGAAGAAAAAGGAGTGACAGGAGTAACATTTCCTAGTGTCAGGCACAGTGCCAAGTAATTTGCTTATTCTTGTCTCCATTTAGTCCTCTTCGTGTTGTAAATTAGTGTGTTTCCAAAAATATATTGACTCAAGATAAAATAGGCTTCCTTTCGAAGCATACATACACACTCAAGTGTGTATGTATGGCATTTTAGAACAATTTTGGATCACTTAGAAGATCTTCACTGACTGTTCTTTGTTTCCAGATAAAAATTAAGAATCACACAAGGGATGGCACAAGGGGTTAAGTCTCAGCACTATGAAGCTATCCCCAGCCACTGCAGCACGAGATCCATGCTTGGCCAGGAAGGTGACACACATGGGGCAGCAGACCTCTCCTGTCTCACCTGCTGCTCTCCTCAGCAGTGTATTTCAGTCAATCGCCTGTTCTGCTCCCCTCTCTGTGTCTGGTGAATCCTCTCACACCCCTCATCTCTGGCCTGTACCCCAGACCTTGTATGTATAAAGTAAATCTTTAAAAAAACAAGAATTAAGAATCACTACTCTTATGATATTAGAAAGCATAATATTGTGTTTAATCATTATAGAATTGAATGGCAGATACAGCTCAATGTGTACGTGAGGAAGTGTTTAAAATATTTTTTCCTGTTTTTATTGAGCAATCACCCATAACACCCAGATATCACAACTTTATGAAAACCATTGGTATAACAAAGTGTAAATGTGTATAGTTCCAGGGGATAAAAGCCATTAATGATCTGACTCCTTGTTCAAAATTGAAGGGCCCCATTACATCTCAGTGAAACCACTGTCAGCTATAATTTTGTTTATATCTATCCAGATATGATTGCAGATTAAAAGATTAATTTCATAAGTATATTTTGACTACTCAGTCTCTACAATGAGAATTAAGACCTAAACAGTTTTAAAAGCCTTTGCTTAAACACTGTGAAACACATTGCAATTAAATTCAACAGAGATTCGGTAGCTGAAGATTTCAAGATATTGTTGAAATGGCTAGTTACACAAAACCATGTTTAATATACTCGAGAAAGAAATTCAAAACAACACTAAATATTTTTTTTAGAAAATCAAATTTCAACAACTTTTTACATTAGCTATCCTATTGAACTTCCCAATTTTTGATTCATTGAGAAATTTGGGGGGCATTGCTTGTTTTCTTTGACCATAATCTACCTCAAAATAATATTTCTTTGGTTTCTTAGTGTTCCAGTCCTAGGAAAAATCTATTATGCAAAAAAGATGATAAGCTCATCACAAAAGTGGAGCTCATCACAAGACACTCATGACTGACTTTATAGCTGAATGCTGATTCAGTCCATTTCATCATTGCTATTCATCAGATATCTTCTATATCAATTAATTGTTTAAAAGTTAGCTATTAAAAACTAACATAGTCTATAATACTGTAGACCACATAATTTGAAATTCAGGTTTTAAATTGAAGGAGAATGATGAACCTGCTATACTGTATACTCTCCATGTTTATCTTACTCACCATTTTACCCCAAGAAGATTCTTATAAGTGGTTCTACTTTTTCCTGAGCAGTAATGGATATCTCTATATTTCTAGTCCAAGTTAGTGACATTAAAAGAAGTCTATGTGGGCATCCCTTTAGCCTATAATGGAAGTAAATGTTGGCAGGCCTGTGGAATGAAACAGAACTCATTCATACAGTAAATGGCTCCAAACATTCTTAAATTACATGATATGGGTTTCCAATTTTAATAACAGTTGACATTATCTCAGGTATCAAACAAAAAAATTAATTGAATTATCATGTAAGACAGTACAGACCTCAAGGCTAAGACTCACTCTCTCTTCCCCTTCCACATAGTACCGGAAATACTACCTAATACAAGCACCTAATAAGATCTTGCGTACAAACCTTACTTAGTGATTGTGACCTTAAATAACACAGTGTTCCCTGTATAATGAATCCATGAGTCACTAAATTATTCAGAATATCTCGGTTCAATCTTTGCCTTCGTCTCCACAGGAAAAGCCTTCACAGGAAAAGTCTTATGCCCATTTCTGACAAATGGTCTAGCCTGTAGAAAATCTACAGATGACACATGGTGAATGCTTCCTTTGGCATTCTGGCTCACCTTCTCACGGGAATAGTGTGCGGACATCCCAAACCCAGCGCAAAATCCTGCTCCTTTGGCTGTGCCTTCTGAATCCTTTCCTGGCATCTGGTTATATGATTGGCAGAAAGTCCACTTGGTCTTGCTTTTCTTCAACTGAAAAATGAAGAGCTTAGCCAGAGAAGAAAGAAAATTCAGATTCTACATTTGCTATTTACATTATTCCCAAACTTGGATAGGGCCTTCTCCTGAAGACGCTGTTGGGAAGAATGCACACCACCAGGATTTGGTCATTCCACTTCAGTGCAAATAAATAACAAATATCACTTCTGGCCTAGGATAAGCGATTCTTGGTCTTTGGAACTAACATCCCCATGCAAGAATCACAACTCACAGTGCACGTGGCAGCTACCACAGCAGATATATTAGGGCCACTCAATTTCCAGTGTTTGGAAAGAGCCATTTTCAGCTTTAGGGTTAACGCACACTGTGGAAACACCTGGCAGAGTATTTCAGGGAGTTAGTATAAGGGATGTTTTACTTTACTGTCATCATCTCTCCCTCCTTCTAGTTGTCCCTAATGCATAAAACAGCTTATTCCTGAGATTTCAGGTATGAAGCCAAGTCCTTCATATCAGATCAAACTTCTCATGATTACATTTCATTAAAGTATAAATGTTTCATGAGGACAGCAAAAATTATCTTATGGTTTTATGACATACTCTAAGCAATTTTTATTTTCCCACATTAGAAAATTTCATCATCCTTTGGAGATATAAAATCATACTGTTTATTAGCAGATAAGATATCATCATGAAATTATGAATAGGATTGAGTTTTACTTTGGGAAATCTCAGTATTTTTTTTAAAGAAAAAAGCAGGGTCTGTGATCTTGTGTGCCAATGCTAAACCTGATATTATGCTGTTATATAATTTTTTTTATTTTATTGCCATAATGCTGTGAGGAAAAATGTTAAGTGATCCATAGCATTTTACCTAGCAGCTCACCTTATTCTCCTCAGTTTATTTTCATCTCTTGACTTACAAAAACACTGACCTTTCCTGAATTTCTGCTGCTTTTCTGATTCTACTTCTGCTTCCTCTTAGATCTCCAAATGTAGGTGGGCCTCAAGCTCCAAACTTGGGCCTCTTCCCTTCTCTACTTAGATAGTTCTGGTAACTTAAAATGCCTTTAATACTTGACAATGCCCACATTATTCCATCCAGTTTAGCCTTCTGCTGACTCCAGGCTCAATTATACAAATGACTCCCCTGACATCTCACTACGGTGGCAACAGGAATCTCAGATTTAACTTGTCAAAGTCATGTGTGGTTCTCTCCAAAAGATTCACATTTCCTGACCTCTCTGGTGGTACAAGGGCTTAAGACACAACCTATGAAGCTATCTGTAGCCACTGCAGCATGAGTTCGATCCCCATCTGGCCAGGGAGCTGCCCACATGGCACAGCAGACCTCTCCTGACTCGCCTGCTGCTTCCCTCAGCAGTGCATGTCAGTCAGTCTGCCTGTTCTGTTCCCCACTCTGTCTCTGGTGAATCCTCTTACCCCCCCCACACACACACCTCTGGCCTGTACCCCAGTTCTTCTTGTATGTATAAATAAATATATCTTTTAAAAAAATCACCTTTCTGTAACTGGAAGCTTCCTCTTTCTATTACACCACCTGAAAACTGTGGTGACATCCTCCACTCCTCCATTTTTCCCCATACAAGCCTCATCTCCATTTAATCTGTTTTACCCACATTGATTTTCCCCCTCCTCATGGTACTAGGCAGGTTCTTGTGGGAAAGTCTTGATACTAGCTCTCTTTCTGCTGAGTGTTCTCTCATATCTGCATGACTTCCTCTTACTCCCTTTTGGGAATCTGTGATTCTCGATGTAGATTTCCATGAACATCTTACCTATAATTGTAAGTCTTCACCATCCTCAGTTTCCCATCTTTACCCCAATAAACACTCTCTTACACCTTTATACTTCCTTTTTCTCTTGGATACTTATATGCACATGACATACTACGTATTTTATCTTTCTATTGGTTTATTACTTGACTCTCCACATTGCCCCCTCCTCCTACACACTCACAGACCATAAAGGGTGGGGATTCCTGTGTGTTTTTTTACACAGCTGAATCCAGCATGTAGAATAATGCCTGGCACATTGTAAACACTCAATACATGTATGTTGAATTAATTCCCATTTCAAATTAAAGTTTTAAAACATTGACCTGGATCATAGTGTGTAAATGACAGAGCTAAGGTTAAAACCCAGTTCTGTCTGCTTCTTACAGCTCCCTGACTCTGAACTATCAGCCTCTGCTATTTACTTATTTACATGTTTAATTTACTTAACACCAATTGATTCTAAACTTGAATACCCAACAGTCAATATCAAAACCATCAGTCTGATATCTTACCTGGAAAGGAGTAGAAATCTCAAACACAACTTGTCCAAAATAAAGAAATGCTAATTTTCGTTAGTACACCAAAAGTGCTGAGAACTTGGGACTGCTAATGGCCCTCCTCTTGTAAATGGTTAGATCTCTACTATGAGAAAAGACAAGGATAGGGCCTCCCCGGTGGCACAGCGGTTGAGCGCTGGGTTGCGAAGCTGCCCCCAGCATCTGCAGCGCTGGTTCAATTCTCGGCTGCTCCCCAGCCACCAGAGGAGGGTCCCACATGGCGCGCAGACCTCTCCTGCCGCCCACTGCTCCCCTCAGCAGTGTATTTCGTCACTCTGCCTGCTCTGCTCCCCGCTCTGGCTCTGGTGAATTCTCTCACCCTCCCGCACTTCTGACTGTACCCAGTGCTTGTATAAATGAATAAATAAATCTTAAAAAAAAAGAAAAAAAGAAAAGGATAGGACCAGATTTCCTTTCTCACAGAGACAGATGATTTGGTTCTTCCCTTGCCCTCTCTCCATCAAGCTCAAGTCTATACATGGCATATGCCCTACTTTTCCAAGATGTTATTGCTGAACATTCTTAATACTTTGAGGAAATAATACACATGCAAATTTAAATTTGAAGAAGGAAATATATATGAGTTGTCAAGTTCATTGGGTTAAAGTTCATCAGTTCTTGGAAAATCTTCCTCTTTTGGTGACTAACACATACGGAATTGTCCATATAAATTTTTTAAAGGCTATGTAAAAAGTCATGAACAAAGAAGTTAGAGAACTGATAAAAACCTAAAATGCATATGCATTTATAATTTTTTCTAGATGCAGAATAGTCTGTAAAAGAGTTGCACATATATTTAGCTCATACTAATTAAAACAGTAATTTAGAGGGACAGAATGTAATTGTGGTAAAGAGTATATGGCTTTGGGAGACAGAATGCCTGGGATTTGAATCCCAGTTCTACACACTACTGGTATGTCATCTCGGCAAATTAGTTAACCTCTCTGCATTTATTTACCAATCCATTACATCTAGATAGCGCACCTAGCTGACAGTATCGTTGTGAGGATTTAGTGTGTTAACATGAAAGTATTGCCAATATTACTGTCAGTCTTGATGTCCATATGTTACAATGTGGCTAAAAATCTGTGTTAATGATGTAATGAAGATTCTGCTTAAAATTTACAGAATAGTGCTTAAGTACAAACATCTGAAAAAGTCAAATAACACTAGGTTGGATTCACTTCCAAAGATCACCATTAACGTGGACTTGAAACCCATCTCCTTTCTTCCACATCTCAGTCTAAAATATGATGCCAATTTTCCCTACCTAAAATATGGTAATAAGTTAGTTTAGAATGAAGTTGATATTCATAAAGCCCTCAGATAGAATTCAGCACAAAATTAGTACTAAATATTTGGGCACACTCATTCTCACCACAAATTACAAGACAGAAATTTTAGATTTTTATTGTAAAGAATCACCTGATACATGCTGCCTTATATACTATCCAATGGCAAAGAAAGGAAATTTATTTTACTGAAAAAGCTTTAACCTTTTCATTTTTTCACAGCTTTCCTCTGTCATCCCAGACTCAACTGGACCAATTGCCCAAAACATTGATCACAACCAGAATTCAAAAATTCTTGGTAGTCTGGATAAGCTTGTTCCTCAAACTTAGTCAAAGAAGTCATTTCTCTTTTTTATGATGATGTCAACCTAATTCAGTATTTTGGTAAAAAACAAAATGTTCTTACATGTGTTACTGATGTCATAGTTATTCACCTCGACATGAGGATGCATATTGTGGAATAAGTTAAGCAATGGTAGAAATCAGAAAGATCAGACTTCTTCAAAGTGAACTTGATCCTTAGGAATCCTGCCCAATCTATGCTTTTGATCTACGTTCCCCAGTAACCCAGTTACCAGCAGTTGAGGCAGCCAGCCATTTGCTGGACCTCTGCCTCTGGACTTTTCTATCTCCTTTCCTTAATCTATAAAATGGGGAAATAGTAGCAATTCAGATTAAGATTAAGAAAAATACGAAAGCATCAGCCAACATTAGGCCACATAAAACATTATTATGTGGTAGTCATTATAGGAAAGTTGTCAGAGAACCAATTCACCTGCTTAAATAAGTAATCCACCAAGTTTTGCTAAATTATGATCAAAGTAAATGTAATTTTCCAAACTAGATCCTTCATCCTCCATTGGACTTTTTGATTACTATTTGGCATTTTCAGAAAGGGTGATGGTAAGTGTTATATCAGACAAATTATTTTTTTAAAAGATAAATGAGCTTGTATATTTTTGTAGTTTCTAAAAGGCTCCTCTGACCAACAAGTGCCATCATTTCTTTGTTCAGAAAAACTGTATTTCAGTAAAAATTTCTTTATTTCTTTCTCTCTCTCTCTCTCTCTCTCTTTCTTTCTCTCTCTCTTTCTCTTTCTCTCTCTCTCTCTCTTTCTCTTTCTCTCTTTCTTTCTTTCTTGTATATGAGCAGCTTAGCTAAACCACTTGGCCCAGTTGAAAACACAAAGGTAAAACTAAATAGTTCAAATCTAGAATCTCAGCCCCACTGTCATTGTCTGTAATCCTAGTTAACCCTGAGTTTCAGTTATTTTCATCTATAAAATAAACTAAGAACCTCTCTTTACAAAATTAATGCAAAAAGTATTTAGAAGCAAATGGAAAACCAGTGCATTGCCTAATTCAATGCATATTCTCAATATATACATGAATTTTCACCCTTTTTTGTAATCTTTGTTCTAGTGTAGTCTCAAATTCAGTAATATAAACATCAACACACACATATAATCACACCAAAGGTGTAAAACTTTAAAATATACAAATTTCTTTCAGTTAAACTATTGGAATCTAAGACTCTGAGATCACTATTGTCTTTTGCAAATCTGCTGAGCTGCAGAGCTGGACCCCAGCATACTGCAGCTCTCCATCCCTCCCTTCGGCCTCACACACAGCCAAAGCCAGAACTGCCTATACTCTACTGAGCAGTTTTCAGAAAGGGAGAGTAAGCTAGGTGTGGATTCTTAATTTGGCCAAGAAGATTTCTGCAGAAGTGCTTAAGGCAAGATTTTAATTGCAATAGGAAGTCATACGTGTGTTCTTGTCCTGCACCTTACTGTCTCAGAGTAGAACTTCCATCCAGTTCTGTGACTCACATCTTTATACAAACATCTGACCAATCTGGAGTACTGTGAAGCACCATGGTATATGAGCCCTCTGGGACCTGTCAAAATGATAAACCCTGCCTCTCCTAACATGTAAGTTTCCATAGCTGTGGGAAATCACGTCTTTTTGTTTGTTTGTTTGTTTTTAACGAGTGATTTCTAATTATCTAGAACAGTATCTGGCACTTAGTAGTGTTCAATTAAAATTGTTTTAATGGAACAATTACACCTCACCTAATGGGTTTCTGAGCATGACATCACATGGAAATCCCAGACAGATGTGAATCTGGTTCTATCTGGTCTGAGAATATCTGGCCAGGAGTTATCCATCTCATGGTATCCTCCAATCTGGACGTATGCTCTTCTAGGATTGGGGGACTGCCTTGTTTCTTAAGGAAAAAGTATCTAAAATGGCAGAGATTGAATACAAGAATAACTTCTCTTTGAAGAGTTGTTTTTGTTTTTTGTTATTTGTTTTTTAAGATTTATTTTACTTACTTTTGCATACAAGAGTTGGGGTGTAGACCAGATGTGTGAAGAGTGAGAGGATTCACGAGACACAGAGTGCGGAGCAGAACAGGCAGATCTACTGAGATACACTGCTGGAGGGAGCAGCAGGAAAGACAGGAGATGTCTGCTGCACCATGTGTGTTAGCTCCCTGGCTGGGGATCGAACTCACGCTGCAGTGGCTGGCAATTGCTTCATAGTATTGAGACTGAACCCCTTGTGCCACCAGGGAGGCCCCCGAAGAGTTGCTTTTGTCTAAATTATCAAGTCACTTTATTTATTTAAAATAAAGTTTCTACCCCTTTCTGTCATCTCCTTCTATATCATCACTTTTATAGATACAATTGCTAGAAAAATTCAGACAATTTGCTGACACACACAGGCAGAGGTAGTGCTTTCTTTTATAAAAATCTAGTGTGGCAGTGCTGTAACCTATAATCTAGTGTGTAAGAATTTGGTTTGGGAAAAAAATTGGAATCAAAAGCATAGGAGATAGAGGATTTGTGATTCTTTCACCAGATCAAGGAAAGGCCTTTCTAGAGACCAGGTTCCAGTGGTCTCGTTGCTGGAGCCTCATCCTGCTCCCCCGACTTCTTTAGTTTTATTGCATGAGGCAATGTTTTTCAAGAGGAACTTTCAAATAAAGATAGAGGAAATTATGACTTAATATAATGCCTTATTAAGGAAAAAATGGTAATTAATGTAAAACAAATTTTCCTGTCCAGTTTTGGGTAAATATCTGCTTTGGCTTCTGCAGTTGTTCTTCCTGAGTTTCTTGATCCAGCCTTCTGAGTAGCCCACTCACCTCCTGGGACGATTATTGTGAAACAACTTCAGAACTACAACAGGGTAGCTGACCCAAGGATTGTATGCTTACCGCCACAATATTTTAAATGGGAATGTCACTGAAGATAAACATATTCAAGTGTTTATAAAATAATATTTCAGCGTTTCCAGTGAAAATTATCTCATTGCGTAGCGCAACAACTAAAAGTCATAACATGAACTAACAATGGTGTTTTTCTTGCAATCTATTGGTCTTGGTAAGAACACCCAGCACCCAGCACTGCAGGCTGTCCTGGTACATATGGTGGCAAATAAGCAACCATTTTTTTGGAGTGAATGCATATTTCTTATGGCTCTTGTAATAAATTTAACATCACAGACATCATGGTATAATTAACAGGGCCTTGGGTGAATATCCAGGATTTGATTCACAAACAAGCAACTTTGAACGAGTAACTTCCCTGAATTTCTCTTTGCTCTTAGAAAATTGTGGAAACTGAGGTAAATTATTTTTTAGAAACTTTCCACCTGTAAAACGTTCTCTCTTTCTACTTTCACATAGGATATTTTAACACACCTTACCTTGGGGCATACAGACATTCTTTGCTTGGAGCATATTTTTCCAGTTAAAATGGAGCAGGGGTTCTGAGAATTCCTTCTTGGAATGCCCACCAGGCCAGGACATTTGGGAAGGGGTGTCTAGCACATGAGAAATAATTTCTTTGTCTTTCAGAATTTCATTACCAGATAGACCCTTGGCTGGTATCAAAAGAACCACCTTCAGGGCCTCTCCGATGGTGCAGTGGTTGGGCGCTGGGTTCCAAAGCTGCCCGCAGCCTCTGCAGCACCGGTTCGATCCCCAGCCACCAGGTGAGGGTCCCACATGGTATGCAGACCTCTCCTGCCACCCGCTGCTCCCCTCAGCAGTGTACTTCGGTCCTTCTGCCTGCTCTTCTCCCTGCCATGGCTCTGGTGAATCCTCTCACCCTCCCATGCTTCTGACTGTCCCGATTGCTTGTATAAATAAATAAATAAATAAATCTTTAAAAAAAAAATAAAAATAGAATACCTGACACAAATAAATCTACTTTAAAAAAAAAAAAAAAGAACCACCTTCACCCATCAGTCCAGTGAGGACAAACATCCTCTGTTACAAGAGTTCCCTTGGGGGCCTCCCTGGTGTCCTAAGGGTTAAGTCTCAGCATTATCACTGCTGAGTTCCATCCCAGGCTAGGGAGTGAACCCACACATGGCACAATAGACCTCTCCTGTCTCACAAACTGCTCCCCTCAGCAGTGTGTCTCAGTAGATCTGCCTGTCTGCTCACCACTCTGTCTCTGGTGAATCTTCTCAGCACCCCCGTACCTCTGGCCTACACCCCAGTTCTTCTATGCATAAATTAATAAATAAATAAATATTTATTTAAAAAAAAGAGCGAGTTCCCTGGGTAGAAGAAATCAGTTAACTAAAAGCAAATGGGGAAACGGAGCCACTCAGCAGAGGACAGTGCAGGTGGAGGACAGAGGCCCCAAGGGACAGGGTGTTCACACAGTGTGGCAGGTAGAGCTCACAGGGACCGAGAGTGATACCTGAGCACTTGTGGCCAACAATTAACACTTGCTTTTTCTAAATATTTATTTTAATCACTACATTCCTTCAGACATACTAATTAAATCCAGACATACAAATTGCCTCTTCATTTTTACCTCAGGGAGTCAAACTTCATATCCTGTTAGTCAAGAGAAGAGAATTTTTCAAGTGGAAAATGAATAAAGTGAAGTAGTTTCACTCTTTTGGTCTAGGTATAAATAACAATTAAATTTCCTGTAGTGAGTTTAGCACTCTGGAATGGAAGGAAAGGTGGGAGAAAGGAAAGGCATGTCAGGGAAAACCGTAGGCTCTCAAGCAGCACCTTTCATATCCTGTATGCAGGACCTTGACCTTTCTATGAAATGAACACGCCTTGGCCCTAGCTTGAAGGACAATTGGAAGAACAAGACTGTAAACTAATATCATTGTCTAGGCCAAAAGAAAGTCAGAAAATATTTGTCACAAAGAGATTGCCTTCGAGAAACTATTTTCTGTGTCATATCTTCCTTGCCTTTGTCATGGGTCTGCTATTTCAACAAGGGGAAAACAGCATGACTTTGAATCTGCTGGCATCCTGTTGCCCTCTGCACCCAAGGTCAAACTGCTTCTCCTTTTGTTTCATTTTTACTCCTTTTAATGCACTTGTGACGGGGAGATGTGAGGCTGCGATGATTAGCGTTAAAATTATATGAGTTTTGAATAATCATCCTGAATTGTGCAATGTTTCATTTGCCAGTTTCTTGAGTCATAAGACTGACAAGTGGGTACAAACCATGAAGCAGTATTTGCTGAGTCAATGCATGTGAGGAAGATGTTACAGATAAAGGTTAAGCACAATGGACATGCCTGGGATCACCATTTACCTCCAGTCTTATTCCAGGATGTAGATATCTCTCTACTAAATTGAGTAACATTCATTTATATAAATTTAATGTAAACTTCAGACCTTCAAGAATATATCCCAAGATGTGTGATGAACAGTGTGTACTATTCAGCCCCTTCCTGACCTAACTGTGACAATCTCTCACAAAATTGTCATCATTTAACACCAGGAATTGACAATAGCTGACTGCCAATTAATTCATATGCATGGTCATACAATAGCTCCATTTTTAGTAGTTTGAGGAACCTCCACACAGCTTTCCATAGTGCTCGGACCAATTTGCATTCCCACCAGCAGTGTAAGAGAGTTCCTTTTTCTCCACATCCTCACCAACATTTATTGTTATTAGTTTTTTTAATATGTGCCATTCTCACTGGTGTAAGTTGGTATCTCATTTTGGTTTGATTTGCATTTCCCTGATTATATGTGATGTTGAACATTTTTTCATATGCCTGTTGGCCATTTGCATTTCCTCTTTGCAGAAGTGTCTTTTTAGCTCTTTGCCCATTTTTTGATAGGATTGTTTACTTTGTTTTTGTTGAGTCATGTGAGTTCTTTGTAGATCTTTGTGATCAACAATTCCACTCCCAGGAATCTACCCAAAGAACACAAAAACATTAATTCAAAAGGATACCTAGACCAGTATGTTCACTGCAGCACTATTTATAATGGGTAAGATATGGCAACAACTCAAATGCCCAAAAACAGATGACTGGATCAAGAAGATGTGGTATAGATACACAATGGAATACTATTCAGCAATCCAAAAAAGATAAACTCATTTCATTCACAGCAAAATGGATGGAGCTGAAAGGGTTTATGCTCAGTGAAATAAGCCAGAAGGAAAAAGAAAAATATCAAATGGTTTCACTTAGTGGAAGAATATAGAGGAACTAAATAAGGGATCAGGAAAAAAAAACAATAAATAAAAAAACCCAAAATTAATAGGCAACTATAAATCAGAGATATTCTTCAGGGGTGGAGGAGGGAGAGGGATCAAAACAGGGGAGATAAGAGCACAGGGACTATAGTGCTGGTGCACAGGTGAACTGGTGGTAGAAATTTTATGGGGACTACACCAGAGAGGAGAGAGCAAACATTGTACAAAAATGAACAATGATGTAAAATGCATATAAATAAATAAATAATATTTAAAAATTCATATACATGTTGATATCTCTTAGGTATACTTACCACTTAAGTAATCTCTCAGGTGATAAGCGCAAACTGAGAAGTGAATTTCCTGTTGTTGAAATTTTAACACTTTAGACCTCAATGAACAAATACTAGTTTGTTCTTCTCATTAAAACAGAAAAAGTAAAGATTTGTTTTTAAATTAAAAAAATTAAGTGTCCTGACAAATGTCAATATGATTGGTTAGTTTCCTAACTTATCAAAAGGTGGCTGTACCTCATGTTGCAGTTTTTCAAGGAATAACTGATGAATAAAACCAAGAGTCTCCATTTTTCCTAATCATGTCCTATTGTTCTGTTATCATAAACAACTTTAATTAAAATTTTATTCTATTAATTGTTCAAGAAAGCATACATCAAAATAATATACATTTATACCTTAGTTATATATGTATCATCTGAGAGCCTTAACCATGAAATTGTACCCTTGTTCTTCCCCAAAAAATCCTTCCCCAATTCATTATGCACTTGCTGGCTCCAAAGCACTATACTCTGTAGGCAATGGAAGATAAAATAGAAATAAAAAGAAAACATTTTTCAAAAAGATAACACAAAATAATATAACAACTACTTGTTTTCAAAACTCAGTTCTTTGACTATTTGTTCTAGAATTCCTTTCGAAAATCTTCCCCAAGTCTAAAACTCTCCTACCCCATTCCCATGGAAAGTTGTACATAATACACAACACTCCTACTCTGTGTTGATTACTTATTTTAAGTGGTAGGTATACTTTTTAAAG
The DNA here is from genome assembly GCF_964194135.1 of Talpa europaea. Classification (NCBI taxonomy): domain Eukaryota; kingdom Metazoa; phylum Chordata; class Mammalia; order Eulipotyphla; family Talpidae; genus Talpa; species Talpa europaea. Next base: position 101,624,401 of record NC_140071.1, read on the forward strand.
ACAGAGACCATGTTCTCCTTTCTTTTACCCCTAATGTCTAACCCAGTTCCTGAGTATTATCTGACACCATCATCACCTATTGTCCTGAGCCATAGGGTAAGCTCCTTGATAGAAGGAAATGTCATATAGGTGGCTCTCAGAGCCTGCTTAAAACCTGCTATTTAATAAACGCATATTAAGTTGGTAAACTAAATATATGTCAAGCTTCCAGAATTAAGTCTTATTGAAGACAAGAGAGAACAGCACAGACCATGTTCCATGCAGCTAAAAAAACTATAAAGAAAATACCACCAGCTGGGAATGGCTTGGAAATCCAAAGTAGCTCCTGGGCCCTATCCCACCACTTTAATCACACATTTGTCTCACTGCAGAATGTCAAAGTAGTTGACCTTGGTTGGGCTCATCCAATGGATCATCACCTTAAAGTTGGTTGAGGAACCTCCTAACTCTTCCTCCTACTTTTTTGTTCTGTCCCAACACCCCTTTGTCCTTTCCTGCCCCTTCCTCTCGCCTTCTATTAGGTCCCTTACTTTTGACCTCTTTACCAACTCTTCCTCTCTCACTCCCTCACTGCTGAATCACAGAGGCACCTACAGGCATGCAGGAGAGAAAGCTATCTTTCAAAACACAGACCTCAGTGCACCAGAGGGCCGTGAGTAGCAGTTCAGCATTCTATAACTCCACAGAAAGACAAATCAATATGCGAAGCTCTCTGTCTGTACCACAAAGACTGCAGAATTTCATGTTCAAAACAGGACAGCTTGGGAAGTCTTCTACCAAATTTCTACCACATTTCTTGGTTAATGGCTGAAAGGCACACTAACGTTACACACAGAATTTTGGGACCCTGACTTGACAACAACTCACAGGCCTCTCCCCTGTGGCCTCCTACTTTCACAATAGGGTTTTCTTTATTTCCTCTATTTTAAATTGTAAACTACATCACATTCACAGGGTAATTGGCTAAGAACACAAGTCAATAGCTAAAAAGCTTATTAGAAATGAACATAAAACATTTCCAGAACCTCTTTCCCAATACCAATCCCTCCTTCTGCCCCCAAAGGTAACCACTTTCTGGTTTTTTCAGTAATCATTTCCTTGGCTTCTTTATAAGTTTCCCAGTTATTATGCATTCCTGAACAATACAGCTCATTTCCCTGGTTTATTACCTCATATAAATGGAACCAAGTGCTTGCATTTTTGATGCCTTAATTCGTTTGCTCACAAATATGTTGGTATAATTCATCCATGACATTTGGAGTAGCTGTTATTGGTTTATTTATCTAAGAGCAGGGACTCTGGAGCCAGGCAGGCAAGTTGAAATCACAGATTATGACTTTTCAGATGTGTGAGTTTATGCAAATTAATTTTTTTATTTGTGTGTTTGTTTTAATTTACTCAGAATTGATGTTGAGTGAGTGCTGTGTAGGCATCTATCATAGGTGGCTCTCCCTGGGATACAGTTATTGGTAACAGGTTATTGGTAAACACTCTCAGGAACAATACCCAGAAGGGAGGTAGGAAGGGACAGAAGGAGAACTCGAACTTGAATGATGAAACAATAGCAATAGAAGGCTCTGCAAATACCACAAGGAGCTTTGGAGTTAGGATGGCATTTGCCAGGTGCCTCATATTAATAGACTGGTACCCTTACATCAACCAGTTTCCAGAAAGAGGATCCCCTTAAGGGGGATTCACAGTCTTGAGCAAAGCTTCCATAGACCAAGGGAAATTCCTAAGGTAGGATTCCACTGTGAATTGTCAGCTCACAATACTCCTGACAGCTAGGGAATTAGTGATACCATCCTGAAGGGAATAGCTGGACGTACACCACAACATCCAACACATATTCAAATGTCCTAACAGCTTTCTCCACGGGTCGGCATTACTAACTTTTTCATATTAAGTGTTTTCAGAATTCTACTTCTGTGGGTTTTTTAATTCTGTTTTCTTGGTTAATTATATAGTTATAAAATTGATTGTTATCAACAATCAATTTTTTATTGATTGTTATATAGTTATATTGTTATTGTTATATAGTTATAAATCAGATTGCTATCAACACGCATAGTCAGTTGGCCAATGAAACAGAAAGTAGATGAGACTACAGAGTTACTATGTTCTTGACACTTTGACAGTTTTCCCCATCCCTCTCCTTCTTTTCTGTATATGAAATAGTTTCACTTCTCTTGCTCATCTGGATGCATCGTTTACTACTAATCCTCCAAAACTAAGCTGAAACATTCTTTTCCCTCAGAATCTTTCATTAGCCCCAGGTTCTTCTTGCTCTGTGTAATGGCAGGACAGGCCACGGAGCAGGTTTTCTGATCCAGCAGACCGGTAAAGGAGGAGTCAGAGTCCTTCCTCAGTGGCTTTTGCAGGTCTTTTATTTAGATTTACCAGGCATATGGCAGGCAGGGGTGCTGGGAGGCCAGGAGGCTGGCAGTCCTCCCAGCCCCCAGCAAATCCTCACTCTCTCTGGGTTCTCTCTGGCATTCTCTCTGCTTCTCCTCTTCTCTCGGCTTCCCTTTCTCTCTGCTTCTGCTGGCGTCCCCGTGACGCCACCCTTAAAAGCCCAGTCTTAGCCCAGGTGAATCCCATCTACCTATGCCCACACCCTACTCCAGGTGCCCGCCATCAGGCATGCATTCGGGACCACAGGGTTCCGTCATCTATCCTAATGGTGGGAGGGCAGAAAAGCCTGATACTTTTTATCGTACCCTACACTCTGTGATTCTTTAGAACCAAGAACTGTCTCATAAGCTGTGTATGTTCAAATTCTAACTCCAGTATTGCTGTGTGAGCTTAGACTAGTTATTTAATTTCTACACCTTCACTTTCCTTGTAATTTTCTATAATCATTACATTTAAAATGTTTATTACATTACCACTTTGCTTTCATAATATGCCTTGAATTATTTTTATTTTTCATCCTATATAATGAGTTTCTTCAGGGCAGGGACCATGAGCCATTCATCTTTGTATCTTTATCTCCCAGCACATAGTCTCACGTCATGGATACAACAGAAATTAAGGGTGATGTGGTTCATAATCTAAAATCTCAGTAGCACATTAGTTCACCAGAAAGAAAAATTGGTCAAAGATATTTAAATACAAATCACTTGTTTCTGGTAATAAAGCCTTACCATCTGAGTGTTTACTTTAACATCATAAAACTAGAGATTCAGTCCTTATTTCAAAGTCCCATTTCCTACCAAAATCCCCAGATTGTTCTTAGATGACTGCATCTTTTTCCCCGGAAAAATGATGCGCCACTCAACACTATCTCTGTCCAGCTCATGATCCCAGGGCTCCCAGTGGGCTAAGGGGAATTCATAAACTAAAAAATAAAAAGGGCATGAAAAGGAAGGACAAGAAAAGAAAACAGAAGAAGAAGAAGGGAGGGGATAGAAGGATGAGAAGGTGAAAGAGAAGAAAGAGGTGGAGGAACAACAATAACAAGATCAAGGGGGAAAACAAAATATCGCAATATATTTACATACACTTTCTCATAAACAACTAAGATACTAAACAGGATATCACTTAATATTTCAGTCTGATATCTTTGGATCACTTTTCTAAATATTTAAGCAACCCAAATGCCCAAAAATAGATGACTGGATCAAGAAGATGTGGTACATATACACAATGGAATATTACTCAGCAATCAAAAAAGATAAACTCATGCAATTTGCAGCAACATGGATGGAGCTGGAAGGGATCATGCTCAGAGAAATAAGCCAGAAAGAAAAAGAAAAATACCAATGGTCTCAGTCATAGCAGGAATCTAGAAAACCTAAATAAGGGACCAGGAAAAAGAATAACTATAAGAAAGAAAAAATCAAAATCAGCAAACAACTATAAACCAGAGACACACTATGAGGGCATGGGGAAAGGAGAGATTGGGGTCAAAATAAGGGTGGGGTGCAACTGCATGGGGAATATAAAATTTAAAAATTATAAATTAATTAATTAATATTTAAGCTACCACAGGAAAAAGAATATAAGTGATCTTATATTACTACCTAGACGGCATAACACTACTTCGGACAACGAGTAAGTATGCCAAAGACAAAAAGAAATTCTTTTCCCTCGAAACTCAAAAAAATAAGATCTTGTCTGAGCCTATGGGTCACTGAAACCTTTGCCAGGTTTCCAGAACAGTAACTGAGACCCTGTCCAGAGAAGCAGGGCTCCCTCCCCAACAAGCTCATGCCACAAGGGAAATTCCAGACACCAAATGCAGCTGCTTTTTTTGTCAGCAACCCCATCCTGGTCTTATCGCTTCATGTCAATTTTTGAATTTTATATTTTTATTATTATAATGTGGATTTCTCCTCAGTAAATCATGATTTACTTTAAGGTAATAATAATGAGATTGGGGCCACCCTGGTGGCACAAGGGGTTAAGCACCACTGCACTATGAAGCAATTTGCAGCCTCTGCAGCATGAGTTCCATCCTCTGCTGGCCAGGGAGCAACCCACACAGTGCAGCAGACCTCTCCTGTCTCACCCGCTGCTCCCCTCATCAGTGTAGTTCTGTCGATCTGCCTGTTCTTTTCCCCGCTCTGTCTCTGGTGAATACTCTCACCCCCTTCATCCCCCCAACTCTGGCCTACACCCCAGCTCTTGTATGCATAAATAAATAAATCTTTAAAAAAAATAGAAGAAGAAGATTTTGTATCCCTGCCTCCAGATATTGTGCATTGAGAAATACTGAGATCTGCTCTTAAATTGAATCTGGATTTGTTTTGCTTTTGAAATTTTGCTTTAATAGAAAGCTCAAACTTTGCACTGTTTCAATAGTGAATAGAATAAACTACACTGGTCTGTGGCAGACAATAAATGTTTGGCAGATGGCTCTATAATGAGACTTTAATCACCAAATGACAGGGTCATTTTAGATTTAACCTAATAAGCTAACTTGTTAAGGATGATCGGAGGTGATTCTGTCACTGCATCTCTTCTGTTCTGACATGATGTTATCATATCAAGTGAGGATAAGAATGGGCTCAATTGAAAACAAATTTACCAGAGTGAAACTGGAACTACATTGCTTTTTATATCCAAAAATATCTTTGGGAAAGTGGATGTGAAATTAAGCCAATAAAGTTGGATTCCAAAGTATAGTGCTTGCCTATGCTGTGGAAAGAAGACCCAGAGGGCTAGCTGGTTAGGTTATGTTGCTCAAAAGTGAAAAGATTGAAACAAACCCAAGGGCCATGGAGAAATTTGGATTGAGTCACAGAATCAAAAAGAATTTCCCCTTTGTTATAAGGCTTATGGTGTAAGCCTTATAACTGAGGAGGTTTTTGTTTCCCAGAGTTACCTTTGTTTTCATTCAAACTTTAGGATCCCAGCACAACTCAGTGAAGCAGAATGTGTCTGCTCCTTTGGAGCTTAATTGCCAGGGTACCATGTGTTTAGGTGACTGTATGACATGGCTCAGACCCTTATGGGTGTTAGTAGGTCAGGAGAATACCACTATAGAGCGTAATGACTGTGGCCATGGAAGGACACACCTGGAGAGTTCACTCTTGGTTTCTCCAGGGAAGTGACATAGAGCATTGCTATTCTTGCAACTGAGTGCCACAGTGAATTTCAGTGGCAAAACTCAAACTAGATATGATATTGCACTAATGAAGCAAATATCTGAGAGAACTTAGAATATCTGAGTGTGCTGTATTGATTGCTCTCCCTTGGCACAGGACTAAGTGAATAGCAAATCTTATCATGTGACGATTCAGCTCAATATGTCCAGTGACTTCCCATCTCACTAAGATAAAAGTTAGAAGTACTTACACTGGCTTTCATGTCCTTACACAATTGCCTCCTTTGTCACTTCTCTGACCTTATCCTCTACCATTTGTATTCTTTGCCCTGTGTCTGGTCGCAGCCTTCTTTAGCTGGTCTAATTGAAGCTACTAGCACATTCTAAGAACCCCCCTTCAGAGTCTTCCTCTGCTTTCTTCAGGTCTTTTTGCAAATGCTCCTCTTCAGCAAAGGCTACTGACCACACTACAAAAAACAGCAACACCTCCCCCTGGTATTTGCTTGCTCTGACAGCACTTTTTTTTTTTTTTCAAATTATATAGTCAAACCAGCAATATTAAATGAACATTTTACAAAGAAACAGAAAATAAAGCTGTCAAAGAAGTGTCATGCTTTATTTATCCACTTCTCTCCATCTACAAATCAACCTGGTCTGTTATTGCTGATCCTAACATTGTTTGCTTTGCTAATGTTCATAGCGAGACTCTCAGGCTTTCAATTCCGTGTGTTTCTTGTGTGAAATGTCTTCAAAACTAGTTACTTTTTACAAATGTAAACTTACTCATTATAAGTAGGCACTGCCTCCTTTATTACATCTTCTATTGTATCTATGTTTAAACATTTATATAAAACACATATTATTTAATTATTAATTCAATATCTTTAATGAAAATTAATGATTAAATATTATTTTTTCTTTATTTCTGCCTGATATTATGGGTAGGGTATTTTATTAAGTCCCATTAAACTAAGTGTGGAAAGAGATTTTATTGCTTCTGCATTTCATTTTTGGATCGTAGGGAATAATGTTGGTTATGTCAGCATTTTTGCTGTACATTGCTCTGTAATGCTAACAAAGAGATAAAATATAAGATTAAATATTTATTACAATAAGGAGTAATTTGGATCCCTATGGTTGGAGACAACTGATATAGCCCAGCTCCCTCATTAACAGATGAGAGAGCAGTAGCAATGACCCCTCAAGACTGCGATGTTTGTGACAAAGGCAGGCTGGCCCAGGGCAAGTAAGGAGAGACTATTACTCACTCTTTTTTTCTACAGCAGATTACCTCCATACGGGTCAGATTCTTAAATTATAATGGAAACCTGGAAAGAGTGTGGTTTTGTTTTCATTTTTTTATTTATATTATTTCTTTTGAGGTGATGTTGGTATACAACATACGATTCACCATATATGACTTGGAGGTTTAGATTCACACCTCTTCAGGTGTATATTGCCATACCCACCACCAAGGCACCCACAGAAATATGTTAAATTATGCTTCCTTCCTAAGAATTTTTCTTTTGAAGGGGAATTTTATTCCTAATTGGATTCTCTGAAATTGAATCCCGGGTTTTTGGAGAGCAGGCTCACAGTCCAAGGACTCCATGCAAGTTCTTTTTCAATTCTTGTCTTTGGCAAGGAAAGAATTCAAGTCAAGCCCAAAGATACAGTAAAGCAAGAGATTTATTGACAAATAAGAAAAACAGGAAAACTCTCTGAGGAGAGGGGTTCCCGAATGGGTAGCCAATTGATAGACAAGACGGACAGGAAATCTCTCTGAATAGAGAGAGGTTCCAAGTAGGCAGCCATGAGGAGGCAAGACGTACATGTTTATGTGGGTAGAGTGGGAAAGCAGTGGGGTTTTGTTGTTGGGTGTCTCTACACTGTGTCTCGATGACTTGCTTGGCCAGCAGGGTCTCATAGGCTACTGAGGCCCACTGAGTTTGCCCATGTTCCCCAGCCTACCTTTCTGAAATTAACTTTGGTCTGTTGCATTAGCACTGTGTTATTGTGTTAGTGTTCCTGACCTTCCACTTTTTACGGGGTTGGGAAGGGGCCTTCATGGTCTGCAATTGTTCTACAAAAAGACTGATAAATAGACTTGGGGTTTGTAGCAATCTATTCCTAACTGACTACATTATACCTATTTCCTCCTTCAAAATTACATCAATGAAATTTTAATCCTAATTGGATTGTCTGAAATCACTTTCAGTTCTACATCTTTTTACAGAAATCTGTAATTTAAGAGGCCTAAACTTTTATAAAATATATAAAGTATGCCAGTTCATAAATACAGCCTTTCAAAAGGCCATCACACCCAGTCATATTGTTGCACTGTTGTTTTTAAGTGTTTGGTTTCTATTGATTGTTCATGGAAGTCACCCCACAAACATTCTTGTATTTCAGTATCAAATATACACAAAATGTTTATATTGCGGGACTGTCATTAATTCCCACAGAATAATTCAATACTGCGGATGGGAAAGCCAACATTAAACAGAGATATATGCAAAATAGCAGCTTTTCAAACCTAACATGTGTCGCCAGACAGAAGAAACAAAACAGCCCAGATTGTGCATTAAAATTTAATTTTCTTATAAAAATGCTATTGGTGAAGGCCCATCACCACAGGCAATGCATGGTAGTCAGCTTTGAAATATGAATTTATCCAGTATGATCTCAAAGTTATCTTTGAGTTTCACTTCATGCAAATCTATATATTTTTTTATTATCAAACAGACTTTGTACTATATCTGTGTTCAGATATGTGTGTTTTTGCTATAGTATGAGTCCCAGTGCTTTGCATTAAAGTTATTTGGAATTGTGCCTAGCCTCATTGTAACACTCATGTTCACTAAGCAAATAATTTTTTACCACATTCTTGTACTAAGTGCTGAGGATATGAGGGTCTTTGACCCTGTCTTCATGGACCTCTCTGCTCCTAAAGGAAAGAAAGCCATGCTTTTCATCTGTGTTCCTCCATTTGATGGCTTAATATGATGCTTTGTACAACATGTTTACAGATTTGAGAAAAGAGAATAACAACTATAGATAAGAAGAAAACAACAAACCACGCTGTTGACCACCAAGTGCAGCATGCCTCACCCAATCCAGAGCCCAGGGACATTAGGTTATTTTCTTCTTTTTTGTCTGTTTTTTTTTTTTTCTGTTTCTTGCAATTTTAAAAAAAAATAATATCCTGAATAGGTGGTAAGCAATTCTACCTCCTTCTCTGGAAGACATCGAAAAATACAGGGAAGTGTTTCAGTTTTAGTCCACTAACACTGGTTTAAACAAAATCAAAAGCATTATTATTTAAGCAAAACTGTAACATACCAAACTACTCCAAATTCTTATTTGTACTATTTACCTGAATACAACAGAATTTGGATGTGTTTCTTTTGTGTCAAAAGCCTGCTAATGATAATAGCACTCAACTCCACCAGTCTAAAATGTCTTGCAAATCTCCTCTGCTTTCTTTTCCACAGTTTATCCTTTCACTGACTTAATCTCACGTAAATAAATTGCCAGCATCAATTTTCCTCTTCATCTATACCTGTGATTACTACCAGGAGATGACCTCACAAGACTATATATCCTTTTTTCTCAATAATCCCTCTAGAGATTTTTTTTTAAGATTGATTTATTTTTATACAAGAACAGTGGTACAAGCCAGATGTGCAGGAGGGTGAGAGGATTCACCGGAGACAGAGTGGGGAACAGAACAGGCAGACTGATGAAATACACTGCTGAGGGGAGCAGTGGGCGAGACAGGAGAGGTCTGCTCTGCCATGTGGGATTCTTGCCGGCTGGCCAGGATCAAACCCACGCTACAGAGGCTGCAGACAGCTTCTCAACCACCTGTGCCACCAGGAAGGCCCTCTAGATAATCCCTCTAAATTGGCTTCAAAAAGAGTTAAGAAGTTGCAAACACCCAAACCCACTTTACATCTCACTCTGGAGTGTGATGCATCCAACGAGTTCACCATGACCTTATTGATCCTTTTCTCTGGTAAAATATCACCTGAGATTCTTACTACCTAAATAGTGGTAAAATAACTGATTTGTCCGTATTGATTAAAATAGGTAGGATGGGTGTATAGAAACATCTATAACTTCTCTCTTCCTTCTTTATTTTCTTATGTCCACTCAAAATCTCTTGATCTTATTGTTTACTCCCTCTTGTTCCTAAAAATCTTTTTGGCGTCTTTTTTTTTTTTTTTAATTTTCTAGAGGCATGTCTTATTTATTTATTTATTATTTGTTTGTTTGTTTGGTTTATACATGCACTGGGTACAGTCAGAAGCGCGAGAGGGTGAGAGAATTCACCAGAGCCAGAGCGGGGAACAGAACAGGCAGAAGGACCGAAGTACACTGCTGAGGGGAGCAGCGGGTGGCAGGAGAGGTCTGCGCACCATGTGGGACCCTCCTCCGGTGGCCGGGGAGCAGCCGGGGATCGAACCAGCGCCGCAGAGGCCGCGGGCAGCTTCGCAACCCAGCGCTCAACCGCTGCGCCACCGGGGAGGCCCCTTTTTGGCGTCTTAAGCTCAATGGTTCTACTATTTTCTCTTTGGCTACACTATGTCAGTTTATTTTGTAATCTATCTTTCGTGTTTTAAAATATTGTTTTTCCCTCCAGTCTTTTTCTTTTTTTATTATTACAATTCTTCTTACCCAAGAAACCATTTATTTGCTAATAGCTCCCGAGCTATATCTTCAATCAAGACCTGTCTCCTGAATTAAAAAATTATGTACCTTCTGTCTTCTACACATACCCATTAGGTGACTTGTAGTTCATCTCAACCAAGTAAATTCAAAACTAATTTGTCACCTCACTCTTGTCTTGGAATCACCTTCTCTCTCGTTCATGAGGAGAACTACCAGTTGCTTAGTTGTCCAAGCATTTAAAATCTCTCTTTGACTTGTCCCTCTAGCTTAATCCTCTAAATCTTATCAATAACCAAGACTTCTACACTAATATTTTGCCAGTCTATTTACCCAATATCCCTTACCAAAATTATTAGAAATATTATTTCTTGCCTCAAGTCTTATTCTTCTTTAATCCATTCTACAGACAGAAAAGATCTTTCTAGGGCCTCCCTGGTGGCACAGGAGTTAAAAATAGCGCTATCGCCAGCCACTGCAGCACGAGTTCGAACCCTGGCGGGCCAGGGAACAACACACATGGCACAGCAGACCTCTCCTGCTGCTCCCATCAGGAGGGTATTTCAGTGGATCTTCCTGTTCTGCTCCTCACTTTCTCTGGTGAATGCCCTCACCACCCACACCTCTGGTTTACAACCCAGTTCTTGTATGCATAAATAAATAATTAAAAAAAATTAAAAGAAAAGATCTTTCTAAAACACAAAATTGATCATGTTATTTCTCACCTTAAAATTTTGTGATGGCTTTTTACATTGCTCTTAAGGTAAAGACTAAATTTAACCTGAAGTTATAAGGCCCTCCATTAATGAACTCCTCCCGAGCTTCCCATAGTCTTCTTCTACACTGCCTGCTTATACTTTAATGTCCAGTCATACTGTACATCCTTCAGTTCTTAAATATTATGTATTCTCTATTTCAATGGACTTTATGCCAGCTTGTCCCTCTTCCTGGAGTATTTTACCCTCACTCATGCAAGAACACTTCATGTATAAACATTTTCAGGACCATATATCTCAGTTCTTAGGTTACAGGTATTTTAAGTATTTTCTCTCTTTTTTTTGTACTGAATTTTTATTTATTTATTAAATATTTATTTATTTATTTATTTATTTATTTATTTATTTATTTATACAAGTACTGGGTACAGTCAGAAACGCGGGAGGGTGAGAGAATTCACCAGAGCCAGAGCAGAGAACAGAACAGCCAGACTGACCAAGTACACTGCTGAGGGGAGCATTGACCGTCAGGAGCGGTCTGTGCACCGCCGTGTGGGGCCCTCGCCAGTGGCCGGAGATTGAACCAGTGCTGCAGAGGCTGCGGGCAGCTTCGTAACCCAGCGCTCAACCGGAGCGCCACCAGGGAGGCCCTGTACTGTATTTTTAAAATGCTATAAGAGTGAAACCAAATCTTTCTTTCATAACATACACAAAAATTAACTCAAAATGAATCAAATACTTGAATGTAAGACCTGAAATGATAAAATGCATAGGAAAAAATAAAGGCAAAATACTCTGTGAGATACACTTCAATGATGTCTTTAGGAACTTGATTCCAGCAGGAAGGGAAACAAAAGCAAAAATAAACAAATGAGATTACATCAAACTAAAAAGCTTTGGCACAACAAAAGAAACTATACTTAAAATGAAAATATCCTACCAAGTGGGAGAAAATATTTGCACATCATAAATCTGACAAGGGACTAATATTATTCACGATCTATAGAGATCTACCTACAACTCAACAACAAGCAAACAAATCTAATCTAAAAATGGTCAGAAGGGCTAAATAGACACTTCTCTAAAGACATTACAGATGGTCAACAGGTCATGAAAAAATGTTCAGTATCACTCATAATTAGGGAAAGGCAAATCAAAGACACAGTGAGATACTGCCTCACTCCCATCAAAATGGCTCTTAAAAAAAAAACAAACAAAAAGTGCTGGTTAAGGTGTGGAGAAAATGGGGCCTCCCCAGTGGCGCAGCAGTTGAGCGCTGGGTTGCGAAGCTGCCCGCAGCCTCTGCAGCGCCAGTTCCATCCCCGGCTGCTCCCCGGCCACTGGAGGAGGGTCCCGCATGGCGCGCAGACCTCTCCTGCCGCCCGCTGCTCCCCTCAGCAGTGTACTTCAGTCCTTCTGCCTGCTCTGCTCCCCGCTCTGGCTCTGGTGAATTCTCTCACCCTCCCGCGCTTCTGACTGTACCCAGTGCTTGTGTAAAAAAATAAATAAATAAACACAGATCTTATTCTTAAAAAAAAAAAAGGTATGGAGAAAATGTAATCTTTGAACATTATTGGTGGAATATGGACTGGTCTAGACCCTACAAAAAACAATATGCAGATTTCTCAAAATATATATACCATATTATCCAACAATTTCTGTCCTCAGTATCTATCCAAAATGCAAAAATGCCGATTGAAAGATATATGCACTCTAGTGTTCATGCAGCAATATTTCATTAGGTAAGTTATGGAAACAACCTAAGCGTTCAATGACAGATGAGTTGATACAGAGGATGTGTTATAGAGACACAATGGAATACTCCTCAGTTACAAAAAGAGATGAAGTCTTGTCATTTGCAACAACATGTATGATATTGGAGGAACTTATGCTCAGTGAAATAAAGCAGGAAGAGAAAGACAAATACTGATAATTTCACTCATATGTTCAATATAGAGAAATAAAATAAGCCAACAGACAAAACTAAACCAAAATAAGCCCTGGAAATTTGATGGCAGATTTGAGGTCACTAAACAGGGAGGGAGGGGATGCAGAGCAAATGGTAAATGGAATCTAATGTTCTCAGGTGAACGATTTGGGTGCTTTGGTGGTATGTCTGGTGTGGTTACATACATCTGAAGTGGTATGAACCTACACCCCTAAATCATATAGTGTTGCAAACCAATGTTACCACACTAAGAAAAATTTAATTTAATTTAATTTAAAATGCAAAGATGCAATCACTTGTGAGGGAATCATTGCTCTTTCAAATTAATTGCAGGCAAACATACTAAGATTTTTATAGTATTAGTTATTACCAAGTGGAAGTGAACCTCTCTGTAGTAAACTTGAAATTTCCTATTCATCTATTTTTAAAGAAAGTGTTAAAATACATCATACTCACAGATATTATTCACCATCTTTAAATAACATTCCTCTGAAATTAAATTCATTTGGCAATTGTGTGTGTGAGACAATTAATTTTTTTTAAAGATTTGTTTTATTTATTTATGCTACAAAAGCTGGGGTGTAGACCAAAGGTACAGGGGATGGGGTGAGAGGATTCACCAGGGACAGAGTGGAGGCAGAACAGGTGAATTGGCTGAAATACACTGTTGAGGGGAGCAGCAGGTGAGACAGGAGAGGTCTGCTACACCACAAGGGTTAGCTCCCTGGCCAGGATGGAAGTGGTGCTGCAGTGGCTACCAACAGCTTTATGGTACTGAGACATAACACCTTGCGCCACCAGGGAGGCCCCCAACAATGAATTATTGATAATATCTCTCCTCACTGTAACTTTATGGTTTAAAAACATTCCTTAAATGAATCATTCAAATTATATTTATTGTGGTTTTGAACTATTGTTCAAAAGGAATAAATATTCTTTTCTTTTCCTGCTTCCTAGAACTCAGTGAACCGAGCAATTCTTAGATGAGGAAGCTTTAATGTGACAGCTAGAATGACAAATAAATCAAGAAAAGCTTAATAGGCCTTCAAAAAGAAATGAGGATTGTGAAACAAAAAATGCACAACTCAATCACTATTTTCCTTTTCTGAGAAAAGCCTCCTCGCAACTCCCAGAAAAATGGTCTGGAAAAGGCTCAGGAGAGTACAAAAATGAAAAATGATGTAAAAAATATATAAAATAAAATAATAATAATAAAAAAAAGAAGAGCAGCCCTTGTATATTCATTCTAACATCTGACTCATGCCTCCCTGTTTGTCCATCAGTCCTGTATTCCTGGAAGGAAGGATGTTTCCCTTATCCAAATCCTTGTGTTTGAGGCCACTGAAACTATGAAAATTAAAGCTTTGTTTGTTGTTCAAAAAAAAAGGCTCAGGAGAAGAAAAGAGAGTGAACTCAGAGCCACATGGCAGAGCCGAGGCAGAATTGCCTGGCACATTAGTGAGCACCCTTATCTCCTGCTTTCAGAACCCCTTCATCACTCGTATCTCCCTGTCCAGCTCACCCCACTGCCTATGCAATTAAACCAGAAGTAATGCAAATAAAAAAGTGTTCAAAATGTATATGATGTACTCCATAGACAGAAAGTAACATAGCAATGATGCTTAACTTGGAAGTCTTAAAGAAATCTCCAGCATCGTTTGACCAAAATAGAGCTCTTGATACTCCCCTTCATATTCCAGCTCTTCCCTCAAGCTACCTCTCTTTGGTAAGTGATACTATTATCCACCTAGTTGCTCAAGGCGAAAGTGAAGAAAAAAACTACCTTTGATTCCTGCTGCACTACTATTTAATGCATCAGTAAGTTCTCTTTACATTGGAAAGGCATCTCAAACCTATCTGCATTTCTCAGTCCTTACTGCTATTACCTTGGTCCAAACATCATTATCTCTTACATAGATCCAACAGCTGAGTGATCATTTAAAAAATAAACCAAATCACATTACTGCCCTGCTTAAAAATCCCCACTTTATAACTAAAGGGGCCTCCCCGGTGTTGCAGCGGTTGAGCACTGGGCTGCGAAGCTGCCCGCAGCCTCTGCAGCGCTGTTTTGATCCCCAGCCGCTGGTGAGGATCGCCCAGGATGGCCCACAGACCTCTCCTGCCGCCTGCTGCTCCCCTCAGCAGTGTATTTCGTCAGTCTGTCTGTTCTGTTCCCCGCTCTGACTCTGGTGAATTCTCTCACCCTCCCTCGCTTCTGACTGTACCCAGTGCTTGTATAAATAAATAAATCTTAAAAAAAAAAATAACTATAACTAAAGTGCCGACTGCTTACCAAGGTCCCTCAGGTTTTCAGACTCTGACCCATCTCAGCCTCTTATGTAGCACCCATTCTGTCCAGCTACCCATGCCTTTCTCTGATCCTCAATTATGCCAATTTCCTGATTAAGGTTTTGTGCTTTCAATCACTGCCTTGTGCTGCCTTGAAACTCTGTCCCTAGGTTATACATGGCTTCAAGTCACAGCTAAAATATCATCACCATTTAACTGAGACCATATCTGAAAATCCAAACTATATTATAAGCCTTTTATATGTGAATAATTTTTGTGTTCATTTATTTATTGTTTATTGTTCTTCGCCTCCCAACCGTGCAGGTAAACAGAGATGACTGGTATTTAGAAGGCCTGGAAGAATTTCATATATAGTAAGCTTTAAAAGAATATGCTGATGATTTTTTGTCCATTTTTAACTATCCTGTCTTCATCAGATGATTAAATCTTGGTCGGGGGGAGGAAAGAAAGGAGAAGGAGAAGAGGGGAAGTGGAAGGATAAAGAGAAAAAGGGGTCTCCCTGGTGGCGCAAGGGGTTAAGACGCAACCGATGAAGCTTTCCTCAGCCACTGCAGCATGAGTTCAATCCCCAGGCAGGGAGCTACCCACATAGTGCAGCAGACCTCTCCTGACTCACCCACTGCTCCCCTCAGCAGTGTATTTCAGTCAGTCTGCCTGTTCTGTTCCCCACTCTGTCTCTGGTGAATCCTCTTACCCCCGCCCCCCACACCTCTGGCCTGTACACCAGTTTCCCAGTTTTTGTATAAATAAATAAATCTTTAAAAAAGAGAGAGAGAGAGAAAGGAAACCAAAAAATAACTTCAAGGGAAATAGAACAGTTCATCCATATTCAAATGTTTCAAATGATTCAAATATTCAACATGAAATGAAAAGATATGAGTGTACTACTCAATGAGACTTATGCAAATCATGTGCAGGCAGCATTCAATGGAATTATCTGGATTTAGGTTAGTATGACTGCTATGCAAATATCTTAGTTGTCTTTATTATAGTGAATATTATTTTCCATTATGAATTTTGGGTGGAGTAAGAACAGTTTTTTGCAAAAATATTAACATCTTATATTTGAACAAGAAAAAAAAAAAGAAATTAGGGGCCTCCCTGGTGGCACAAGGGCTTAAGCACAGCACTGTGAAGTATCCGCAGAGCTACCCACATGGCGCAGTAGACCTCTCCTGACTTGCCTACTGCTCCCCTCAGTGTATTTCAGTCAATCTGCCTGTTCTGTTACCCACTCTGTCTCTGCTGAATCCTCTCATCCCCCTCTCCTCTGGCCTGTACCCCAATTCTTGTATGCTAAATAAATAAATCTTTAAAAAAAAAAAGAAATTAAAATGTTGCTCTCTACTGCCACATCATCCAGCGTCCCTCTATTTGCAATAAATGTCTTTCCATGTAAGAAATAAAAATGTTTTTTTAAAGAGAATTACAGAGGAGGAGAGATAGAGATTTAGATAACCATCCATATTGAATTTTGCATATAAAGTAGTGAAAATATCTTACATATAATGTGACTAAGACCCACCTAAGGACGGGGGGGGGGGGTTTCTCATTCTTGTCCCTTATATATATTTGTTGTTGATGAGTCATTTATATTAAAAATTATTCATGATAAACTCCACTCATTGTGAGTCAAAACTTTCAACCTTTGTTTTTTGAGTAGAGGTTTCTATTTACTTAAGATGTGTCCTTATGTCTGTAGATTAAAAAAAAAAAATTGGCAGACAGGAATAGCAGTTTTGTAATCTCATTAACCAAGGCAAATGAGCCCTACCTAAAATTCTCTGTAATAAAGAAATTGGTTATTGTGCTTAAAATACCAGATAATATCATTCTGTGATTTATGATTTTAAGGTATTATGACCGAACCGTGAGAGAGTACCAAGTAGATTTTACTTCAGTTTAGAAAGGTGATAAAGGCCTCTCTGGGGGCACAAAGTGTTAAGTCATAACACTATGACGCAACCCCCAGCAACTGCAGCATGAGATTGATCCCCAGCCAAGGAAGTGACCCACATGGCCCAACAGACCTCTCCTGACTCGCCCACTGCTCCCCTCAGCAGTGTATTTCAGTCAGTCTGCCTGTTCTGTTCCCCACTCTGTCTCTGGTGAATCCTCTCACCACCACCTCCCCACACCTCTAGCCTGTTTGTACCCTGGTTCTTGTATGCATAAAAAAAAATAAATCTTTTTTTAAAATAATGGTATAAGCTTTAAAAAAAAAAAAAAAAAGAAAGTGGGACTCCCTTGGTGGTGCAGCGGTTGAGCACTGGGCTTCAAAGCTGCCCGCAGCCTCTGCAGTGCCAGTTCAATCCCCAGCCACCGGCGAGGGTCCCACATGGCGCACAGACCTCTTCTGCCGCCCGCTGCTCCCCTCAGCAGTGTACTTCCTTCAGTCTGTCCTGCTCTCCGCTCTGGCTCTGGTGAATTCTCTCACCCTCCCACTCTAACTGTACCCAGTGCTTGTATAAATAAATAAAACTTAAAAAAAAAAAAAAGAAAGAAAGCCGATAAGAATTCTGATGACAAAACAAAAAAAGTTCAGTCAAGAGACAACATGAACAGTAAGGGTAGTGAGGTAGAAAATTAGTTCTCTGTTCTTTATCTGGAATAACTGTTTGGAACACACCAAGGATCTTCTTCCATCCATCCTCAGTCGTGGGCTTAATTATGACCCATAGGCTTGGTAAGAATCTACCTGTTGTCTCTAGAATAATCAGATTTTCTAGCATTGTATTTTATTTCTTTATTTGCTGCTTGAGAAAAAGTCAAGAGCTTCTGTAATATAAAAAAATACTAGTAAACCACAAAGGGCAGAAAGTTGTAATGGAAACAAAATTTACCCCCAAAATCGGAAGCCATGTTTCTATCCCAAGAAATTTCTCTGAACCTCATGTTCCAGAATGTAAATGAAATATAAAGAACATTTAAGGGGGCCTCCCCAGTGGTGCAGCGGTTGAGCGCTGGGTTGCGAAGCTGCCCGCGGCCTCTGTGGCGCCGGTTCGATCCCCGGCTGCTCCCCGGCCACCAGAGGAGGGTCCCACATGGCGCAGACCACTCCTGCCGCCCGCTGCTCCCCTCAGCAGTGTACTTCGGTCCTTCTGCCTGCTCTGCCTCCCGCTCTGGCTCTGGTGAATTCTCTCACCCTCCCGCGCTTCTGACTGTACCCAGTGCCTGTATAAACAAACAAAAACAAACAAACAAATAAATAAATAAATAAACATGCCTCTATTAAAAAAAAATAAAAATAAACCAACTTAGTGTTTAAAAAAAAAAAAAACATTTAAGGTCCAATAAACTAAAATAATGAGTAGAGCTTTCCTTAGGTGGGAAAGGATTAAGATTATATCTGCAAGTTGGCTTCCTTTCAATAAATTATTACAGATCAGAAACAATATGGAAGCTTGTTTTTGTTTTGTTTTGGTGTGGGGGGGAGATGTAATGGTAAAATTGTACTTTTCCTTACAGGGGAACATT
Organism: Talpa europaea; assembly: GCF_964194135.1. Lineage (NCBI taxonomy): Eukaryota > Metazoa > Chordata > Mammalia > Eulipotyphla > Talpidae > Talpa > Talpa europaea. The sequence continues at coordinate 101,643,074 of NC_140071.1, forward strand.
TACAAGGCATTTTTACACATTTAATTTAATTGTCCTGATAACAAAGTAGTAGCTAAATTTAAAGGAAAGGATCTTGACAGGAATTTGGCTCATATAGAAGATAACTTATATCCCCACCTCACATACACACATTTTTTTTTAATTTTTAGTCCTCATTTGATTTATCTGATGTAGCTATTGAGTTTAGGAAACTTGTTTAAATTTTTAAGATACTAATAAAATCTAGCTATTATTAAGACACTTTTCTCTTTCTCAATTTTTGTAAGAAGGCATTCACGAGAGGGTCTCCCCTCCCCTGGTGGCGCAGGAGGTTGAGCACAGTGCTGTGAAGTTGTCCGCAGCCTCTGTAGCACCAGTTCGATCCCGGCTGCCTGGTGAGCGGCAGACCTCTCCTGTCTCGCCAGCTGCTCCCCTCAGCAGTGTATTTCAGTCAGTCTGCCTGTTCTGTTCCCTGCTCTGTCTCTGGTGAATCCTCTCACACATCTGGCCTGTACCCCGGTTCTTGTATAAATACAAATAAATTTTAAAAAAAAAAAGTCACACACAAGAAAAGATGATCATTTTCTCCTTCCTCCTGGTTTGTAGTGACAGACCACTAATCTTTTGAGAGCATTTATAAGTTTTAGTTTCTTGAGTGATCCTGCATACAAGACATCCTTGAAGGAGGTTTTTCAGAAATCTTATTGAGTTCCTGTTTTCCATCAGAAAATATGTTTTATTCAAATGACTTCAATATTTCCACTTCTACCCCCTATTTCTAGATAACCTTGTTAGACTCATGTGCTTGAATGTCCCACAAGCAACTTGAGAACTCCCTGCCGCTGAAGTAAACAACACTGGGATGGCACAGATTCATGTGTCCTTATGTGAAATAATGTTGGTGCCAAGCACAACAACTTATCTTCTTGAACCACAGCATACTCTTTCCTGGAAGTTAAGACTATAGACCATTTAGATAGGTTGCTTGTTAAAACTTTACAGCTTCTTATGAAAACTTCAAGATTTCTTCCTCAGAATACCCATCAATTTCTACCACTCTCCTCCTTACAAAACCCACCGTATAGTCCCCCAAACCAGGTGCTGAAATGCTACAGCATCTATGCCTTAATCTAGCATTTTGAGGTATCATTAAAACTGAATAATGTCCTAGCAAACTTAACATTGTCTGAGTAACAGGTTTTTCTGGTAGAACTTTTTGGAATTGACGGTCAACACCTAAGTGCAATTTTTTCTTATTCTGATATTATTTCCTTCCCAAACTTACTCTTTCTTCTTTGATGACATTAGAATCTAACCAACACTGTCAGCTAGAAACATAATTATCCTTGACTACCTCCTCTCTTCTTCGATAAGTAATTAATCCTAAAGTCCCCCATAATTTTGTCCCTTAAATATTTCTCAATTTTCACCTTTAATATGATGCTGCTGTGTTTCCCCTGTCTTTGCATCCCCATCCTGGGTATTCTAGGTAATTAACTTCACCCACCTGGCTGCAGTGGTTGCAGGTTGGCATTACGTGTGCTGCCTACATCCCACACAGGCCCTCTAGATCCACATCTTCCAGAGTGAAGATTTGGGGGACTTCCTACCCATTCACCTTCCTCCCTGGATCAGGAAGTAGGATTTACTCAGTTCTCTCTCCTAACTAATCCACTTTTTTGCACAATGCTACCACATAGCCTCCCCACCATGGCCACGGTTACCTCTGCTGTTAAATTGGTTGAAATACAAGGAATTTTGCTTAGACCATCCTGAAGAACTAATTTTGATGGGGAATATGTTTGTCATTCCAGAGTTCAACATTCCTTCAGAGAAAATAGTAGGTTCTCATCCCCCCCAACTCCATCTTGGTACCCATAGGTATGAGGAAGAAAGAAGGGTGCTTATCTGTGTATGCGTCATGCTCACCTCATCATCTCAGCCACAATTTTCAATATTTTTATGAAGTTTGATATCTTTTTGTTGTCTTTTTTCCTAAAACTGGCTAAGTGTGAAGTAAATGTCTTAAAACTGAAGGATGTGGATCTTGGCTTACAGAATTCTCAGAGGAAGCTGGACTTCAGTCATTTGTCTACAGACACAACCTTGGTAGGCGACCTTCTCATGCAACAAAATGTGAGTCCCAGATGAGGAAGTCCCAGGTCCTGAGAATTCAGAATAATAAATTTACAAAATAAGATGCCTTTTAGGCTGGAAGAAGAGCTGCATGGGCCTCTTTCACCAATAAGGAAATTGTTGCTGCCCTTTTTGCTTTTACAGTTCCGTATTATTTTTTAACCACATCATTAGGTCAACAGCACATTCAGGCACAACCTTCCATAAGGCGATGATCAAAGTCTGTTTAACGCACATTCCCCAAGTTAGTAGTTGACATTTTAAGAGGAAATAAGATTAAATCAAATAGGGAACTAAACCCAAAATCAAAACTGGGGTGTATTTTTTCAAAAATTGCTGTTAATGTCTACTAAAGGCAAACCATGCCCAAACTTGTACAAACTTATTATTATTACCTTAATATTACTGATGAAGGAATAGAGGAAACACAAATAATTTAAATAACTTTCCCCCAATCACATAGCATCTAAGTGTTGGGATTTAGATTTAATCCTAAACCTGTGGGCTTAACTATTTCTCAAAATGTGTTCCATGGGAAAATCATGTTCCACATGATTCCCTATAAAAAATTATTCCTGGGCCATTTAGGTTCCCTTAATTCATGACAATTTACCATGAACGTTGTCAAATAAAGATTCTAAAGAGACTTGAATAATTTATAATTACATTAGCTCATTTGAGTAGAGCAGACTTTTCTGTTTAACCACCAATAACACCCCAGCAAGAACCACAGAGACAACTGTTTGCATGGTAACAGAGGTAGGATACCAGACTCCCTTTGTAGTCCTTTTGGCCTCAGACACAATGTATCACAATAAGGCTCACTCTCTATTTCCCAAGTAAATCACAAAATAAAAACTCTTTCTAAAAAAAGTCTCTAAATAACTATATGATAGTTTTATGTGCCTATACATATGTGTGGTCTTTAGTTTTGTCTAGTTGGAAGCTCCTCCAGGATGGGTTTGTCAAAGACTTAGTACATAAGATCGCAAAGCAAAGCATTAGAAATGGGTCATAATTGCACTGTGGCTTCCTAAAATAACAACAACAAAAGAAGCCGTACAATAAATCAATCTCCTGGCTGTACTCTGAGGTGAGGTCAACCAAAGTTTCTACAAGCAGGTAACTCTAAAAATTTCAACTAGTAAGTTCCTAAAAGAAGGTGATCGTCTGGAAATAAAAAGTAAAATTTCAGCAGAATTTTGTGTTTTCACTTCCAAAACATATATATGTACCTTACAGACCTCAGAGGACATCAGTTTGCAGACACAATGTCCTTGCACTGAGGATAGTGTTATATTCACAGCATACCTTGACCCCTATAGGTTATAGGAATTTGGAGATATTACACACTTTTTGAAATGAGAGAATGAAAGCCTTTTTCTCCTTTTGGAAAGTCCCATTCCAAAAGACTGTTATGATTACCAAACATGTCAATGCACTTAAAATGCGTTAATTCAGTAGCAGCACTTAACAGAGTCTCCTTAAAGTTGTTATTATTAAGACAGCCTACATAGTTCTGCAGAAATTTAGAAGCAGACATGTCACTTCCTAACTTCTTAATTCCAGGAAACTTTTGTCTTGTGTTGACAGCTTTCTCAAGAGTTCCTTGGCTTAGCAAAGAAAGAAATGGGAGTAGGTAGCCCCCTTTCTTGGCGATTATATAAGAAAACAACTAATCTCAACTCAACTCATAGGTTCTGACAGAAATAGGGTGGGTATCCAATTCCGGGACCTCCTGGTTCCACCAATATTAAATTGACAATTTAATAAGCTACAAATTAGAGTTCCCTGAATAAGCAAGTCTCAGAACTAATGAGAAAGAGACTTCTTTTCATCTTTGTTTTATTTACCAAAGCAGGGTCAACATGGAAATATCTTTAAAAGACAGTAAAAAGTACCATTAGCTAAACTGTAGTGAGTTCCTATCATGCAGTCTCTGGGCTAAGGACTTTATATATTGATGCATTCATAGATTTGATGCTCACAGTAACCTAATGATGTTGGTACTATTTTTATGACAATTTTCCAGACAAGAAAATATATATTTAGAGGGGTCAAGACACCTCAGGCCACACACCAGGCAAGTGTGTTGGTGATATGATCTGATCCCATAGAGTCTAGTCACTGAACCAGCACTTTCAGAAACTTGGCTGCACTGCCCACCTGGGCCAAACCCACTGCTTTGCTCAAATAATTCATTCTAAGTTGCCTATAAGAAGTTGTGTGCCTGTGATAGAGATGCAGCTTTTCAATGACCAGAGAAACAACCAAAATGTTATCTTTTAGGCCAGGACACATGCATGTTTCACAAACACTTTGCCCGCAATGCACATTTCCCATCATCAGAAACCTTTGATACTTGAGTGATACCAACTGGATTTTTTCATTGGTAATTTTAAGCATCCCAACTGCATATGACCTGTCTGTGAGTCTCCCTAATATCTCTAAAGAGGAGTTATTCCTCAATACCACAAATTCCGTCTTCAGTGAAGTCATTAGTAATCCTAGCACAGAGTGCTCATTAAAAGGAAAGGCAAAGATGTTTAGGCATGCACAAATCATATGTTAAGTGAGAGATTATATAGTTAGATCATTACATTGAAAACATGGAAATCAACCCTAAAATTAGGCTCTTCAGAACTAGGAGCTCTGTGACTGAATTGTCTTGCTATTTGTTTTGATATTATGAAGGGTTCCCTCTAGATAATCTTTTTTTAATTTGAAAACAGTCTATTTTTTTAATTTCATGTATATTAAACTCTTCTTTATTATGTAAATAAAAAATAATAAAGCCTAAGTTCTTGAAAATATTATATTTTTTACTTGAGAATTAAAGATACCACAAGAAATATATTTAAGGAAATTTAAAGCAAAAGTGTTGCAAAATGGTGATCACAACCAAGTCACTACACAGGCTATTTTGGCACCTATCTTTTTTTTTTTAAAGATTTATTTATTTATACAAGAACCTGGGTACAGGCCAGATTTGAGGTAGGTTGAGAGGATTCACCAAAGACAGAGTGGGCAACAGAGCAGGCAGACTGATGAAATACACTGCTGAGGGGAGCAGAGGGCAAGACAGGAGAGGTCTGCTGCACCATGTGGGACCCCCACTGGCCAGCCGGGATCGAACTGGTGCTGCAGGGGCTGTGGACAGCTTCACAGCACGGCGCTCAACCGCCTGCACCACCAGGGGAGGCCCTTGGCACCTATCTTATGTAGCCCAACAGTTGCCACTGGTATATAGGCTTCATGTAGAATTGCTTAAATTGGTATATTTCTGAATTAAGATAGTTATATAAATATATAAATGAGGATAATCTTTCTTATTTTCATGGTGTTTTCTTTGTAGTAGACAGAGTTCTCAGTTAATCTTTATTACAATCCTATAAGGAGGTGAAGAAAGTGAGGCAATGAGGCCAAGAAAGTTAGAAGACTTCACCTGAGGTCACATAGCTTGCAGATGACTTAGCTGGGATCTGAACCCGGAAAGTGTGGCTCCAGAATTTGATATCATCACCTACATATTCTGACTCAGTGTTGTTCCCAAAATGTTAGCTTCAAGCCCAGGAACTCATACTCATGAGGAACCCTGGGTGTGGAAGTTCATGCTCTGGCCTTCCATTCAGGAAACACTGTAAATGTTACCCAGATTGAAAATGAATGAACAAGTGCAAGCTAACTGGTAGTTGGAACCTGCCAGACAGTCCACCCTCTAAGGGTTCCTACAGAGAATGTGCTAGGTGTGTATGAGCACTGAGAGGGGCTGATGTGTGCAAATGCCCATCTGGCTACAGAGCTTATGTTTCAAGAGAGAAGAAGGGTTTTGGCACATGTGGGCCCTCTGAGGATTGCCCCATCTGAATGTGAAGTGTTGCATCAAATGTCCGGTAGGGACTGGTGACTGAAAATTCATGCAATTTTGTTTTCCAAAAAATCCCATTCTAAAATTCCTTCTTGACAATTGTTCTTGATTCTCACTTCCTTCAGACTTTCCTTGAATATGCGTAGTTCATTTCCAAGAAACTTCTATTACGCATTGGTTCTGTCTCTTTCAAACTGAGAAGTTGACCATCAAAATTAATGAGTTAACTCATGAAAACAAGACAAACAGGTTAGAGCGAATCCTTTGCCCTCAAGTCCTGCTCTGACTCAGACATAAGCATCAGGAGGCTTAGGAAGTGATGAGCAGCTCCCAGAACTAATGATACCCTCCGCCATTGACTCTGGGGCTGATATGCTACTACAGGATTGGGATAACTAGAGGCCTTTGTGCTTCAAAAGCAACTTCATTTGCATATAAGCCAAGTAATGCCAATTCTTGAGTTGACCCTGGCAATACCGCTTGGTTCATTCACAAGTGTGGGAAGGTCATTGCCAAACTGCCTGCAAATATGAAATAGATGAAATGAAAATTAGCAAGTGTTCAGTAATGCCAAGACACAAACTTTGTCTTGTAACTTTGCCCAGTAACCTTCTGTGAAATCTTGTGCTTGGGGAGTCTGTTCAGGACAATACTTATTAAACACTTGTTGTGAGCCAGACAACATGTCAGTTTCTTGTAAAGATAAATAAGAGTCAGGCCTCCCCGGTGGCACAGTGGTTGAGCGCTGGGTGCGAGGCTGCCCGCAGCCTCTGTGGCACCAGTTCGATCCCCGGCTGCTCCCCGGCCACCAGAGGAGGGTCCCACATGGCGCGCAGACCTCTCCTGCCGCCCGCTGCTCCCCTCAGCAGTGTACTTAGGTCATTCTGCCTGCTCTGCTCCCCGCTCTGGCTCTGGTGAATTCTCTCACCCTCCTGCTCTTCTGACTGTACCCAGTGCATGTATAAACAAAACAAACAAACAAACAAATAAATAAATAAATAAATAAAACATGCCTCTATAATTTTTTAATTTAATAAATAAATAAATAAATAAATAAATAAATAAATAAATAAATAAATAAAAGGATAAATAAGAGTCTCCCCTGGTGGTGCAGGCAGTTGAGCACAGCACTATAAAGCTTTCCACAGCCTCTACAGCACTGGTTCCATATCAGCAGGCCAGAGAGGGTCCCACATGGCACAGCAAACCTCTTCTGACTTTCCCGCTGCTCCCCTCAGCAGTTTATTTTGTCAGTCTGCCTGTTCTGTTCCCGGCTCTGTCTCTGGTGAATCCTCTCACCCTCCCGCTCATCTGGCCTATACACAGGTTCTTGTATAAATAAATAAATAAATCATTAAAAAGAAAAACAAAAAAAGATAAGTAAGACATAGTTGCCTCCAAGAACTTACAATGCAATGTTAATGGAAGCAAATGTCCATAGCATTAATACAATGGGGAACAAAATTATCTTCTTTCCTTTCTGATGGACACTTAATCTGAGATTAACTTAGAGACCCTGCTTATAGATAAATAGTTTTACTTCCTTTGTATTAGATTTTGAAGAGATGGATGAAGAACATATTGTTCTCAATTGCCAGGTTAAAAAAATAATTTAAATTTCTTGATAGTGACAAACTAAGAATGCTCTTGTTTCTGGAAATATTTCCAAGATGCAAACTAAACTCATTCTCATGTAAAGAGAGATCAGTTTGAGAGTGACAAATCTGCTGATGCTCCCCCATAGGCTAATAATGTCTACTCTTCAGAGGTAGCTTCAACAGGGAACACGGATGTCTGTAATTGTGTGAGAGAGTGACAGTTGTCAACCCATCTGCTTTATCCCTGCTAAGAGGATCTTGATTAAACCAGGTGCTCTCCACATTGTGACCACATGAATTCTGCCCCCACGTTGACCATGACTGATTTTGGGCCAGTTAGATGCCAGGGCTGATAAGATGGAAGCATGTCATGTGGTAGATAGTTCTTTTTCCACTATGGACATTGTGTCCTGCAAGTATAATGTTTGGTGTTACCACAACCATCTTTATCATGATGAAAGACAATGTGATAAGATTAGAATATAATATGGTCTAACTGCTAAGCTGTTCTTAAAACCAACCATTTCAACACTTCCTGTTATGGGAGATCTAATAAGCAATTACTTATACAAATGAGCAAATTACCTTGTCCCAGGCTTAAATATAGAAAATAGAAAGAGCTGAGATTACAAATCTAGATATATATGACTCAAAAATCATTGGCGTGGTCTTCTATGCCAGGCTAAAGAAGTAAAATCCTAAAAAAGTAAGAAATGGATATTAAATATCCTGACTCTCTCCTTCAAGGCTTTTCTTGACTTACCACTGAAGTGGATATCCTGTAGCCTAAATTAGTCAAGTCCCTCATGCATACAGGAACTTTGCTTCCTGTGCCCTTAGTCAAGGTCAGCTGTAAAACAGCTACTCAAGTTGTGACTAGTGGAGTTTAACCCAATAATCCTGTGTTAGAGAGCTCAATTTAAAAGCTCTTTAGTGATTCAAATCCGAATATCAGAAGTATGAATAATTCTTCTTAGTTCTCAATCTAAACAAACACTGAATGAGCATTCTTCTTGATATTTTGTTGGACGTTAATTATCTTCTCTAAAAACTTCCCAGAAATAATATTATTAACAATGCAGGGACTTCCCTGGTGGCGCAAGGGATAAAGACGCAGCACTGTGAAGCTATCCACAGTCATTGCAACACGAGTTCGATCCCCGGTCAAGGAGGTGATCCACATGGCGCAGCAAACCTCTCCTGTCTCATCTGCTGCTCCCCTCAGCAGTGTATTTCAGTCAATCTGCCTGTTCTGTTCCCCACTCTGTCTCTGGTGAATCCTCTCACACACATACACAATCCCCCCCACCCGCGCACCTCTGGCCTGCACCCCAGCTCTTGCATGTATAAGTAAAGCTTAAAAAAAAATGCACAAGAAAGAGGTGAAGAGGTAGTCTCAAGCTATATTTCTCGTGATTGCTAGGATGGGGTTAACAACACTGAATAAAGTAGAGAAATCAAGAAACAGTGGCATATAGAGAGAGTTTATAATTATAATGAATGATAACCACCAAAAAAATTTAAAAAAACAAATCTTAAAGGTGATTTCCTTTGTGTCGTAAGACATGTGGGTAAGGGAGAGGTCTGAGAAATAAGGATGGAAATGTTTTTCTTTTTTGATTTAATATCATCTGTACCATTTGAAATTTTTAAACCAAGAGCATACATTTATGATAGGTATTCCTTACACAGTTTTGTCATCTTAGTTTTGTCTAATTTTAGGTTTAAGGCACATGAGGAAACTATAATGTATCTTTTTTAAATTTTATGGTTTGAGCATTTATGCTTCCAAATAAAGTTAAGCCCCTTGACAATCTGTCTCTTCATGTGTCACTTTCCAAAGACATATTAACCCAGAAAAATTCATACAGGCATTTATATTTATACCTACAGAAATACATAAATACTTTCCAGAGAAACCAAATAAATTTCTGAAAGCATGCACATTACTTTAAAAGTTTTTTTCTGGTAAAAATGTAAATCATCTTGCACTAAAAACAGAATTACATGTTTCTCACAAATCAAAATTACTTTGAGAAAAGTAGAGCAATTTGAACACTCCTGGAGACAGAATAACATTCAGTTGTCATGGATTAATATGATAGTGACCTCAGAAGAAAAAGGCAATTCATGGAAGAAATGCAACTCAAAATCATAATGAGAGATCACCTTCTGCCTGTTAGAATGGTTATTGGCAAAAATACAAAAGATAACAAATCAGGTAAAGACACAAAGAAAAGGGAGCATTTGTATACCATGGTAGGAATTTACTTTTGTACAGCCACTATGAAAAACAGTATGGAGGTGCCTCAAAAAGAAAAAAAAAATAGAACTGTCATTTGATTCAACAATGCTATTTCTGGGTATATATGGAAAGGAAATGAAATTATTGTGTCAAAGAGATAGCTGCACCCCCATGCTCATTGAAACTTTTTTTTATTTATGCATACAAGAGCTGGGGTGTAGGCCAGAGATACAAGAGGGGGGTGCTGAGAGTATTCACCAGAGACAGAGTGGGGAGCAGAACAGGCAGATCTACTGAAATACACTGCTGAGGGGAGCAGCAGATGAGACAGGAGAGGTCTGCTGTGTCATGTGGGTCACCTCCTTGGCGAGAGATCAAACTCACACAGCAGTGGCTGCAGATAGCTTCATAGTGCTGCGACTTAACCCCTTGTACCATCAGGGAGGCCCCTCATTGAAACATTATTTACAGCAATACATGAAATTGACCTGTATCTACTGACAGATAAATGGGTAAAGAAATACGAAATACACACACACACACATATTTGAATACCATGCAGCCATTAAAAAAAAAGAAGGAAAATGTGCTACTTGCTGCGATATGATTGTACCTAGAGAGAAAATGCTAAGTGAAAAAAGTTATACAGAGATATAAATATGCTACTGTATAATCTCACCTACATAAGGAATCTGAGGGAAAAAAATAAACTCAGAAAAAGAAAACAGATTTGTCGTTATTGGAGACAGAGGGTAGGAGGTGAGAAAATTGGATAAATGGAATAAAAAATACAAACTTCCAGTTTCATGGAAAATATATGCTGGGGATAGCATGTACAACATGATGACTATGATTATTACTACTGCATGATATATTTGAAAGTTGCTAAGAGATTAGATCTGAAAAGTTATCATCACAAGGAAGAAGATATTCTTTGTAACTACATAAGATGAATGTTATCTAAACATATCTGAATAGGAGGGCTGTTGAGGACAATTCTTTCTGTCTTCAAAGTCAAAGGTTTTTTTTTCTTGATCTAATTGGTTCATAGAAACACATACAATATTTCAAATTTATCAAGCTTGCCATTTCTGTAAATACATAAGATATATCACTTTGAAAACCCAAGAGTTTGTTTTTTTTAAAGATTTATTTATACATACAAGAACAGGGGTACAGGTCAGAGGTGCAGGGGTCGGGGGACGGGTAAGAGTATTCACCAGAGACAGCATGGGGAACAGAACAGGCAGATCTACTGAAATACACTGCTGAGGGGAGCAGCCGGTATGACAAGAGAGGTCTGCTGCAACATGTGGGTCACCTCCCTGGCCGGAGATAAAACTCATGCTGCAGTGGCTGGCGATAGCTTGATAGCCCTGTCTTTAACCCCTACGCCACCAGGGAGGCCCCCAAGAGTTTTTTGATACAAAATTCTCACAATATTTTACACAAATATTCTGAAAGGAGTGCAACCCAACCTCCAATTTTAGCCCTCAGCTGGGGGTTAACTAGAGTTAATTTACCTCCTTTCTACCTGCCCTCCATTGTCCCCTTGCTCCCTAATCCTCCAGTATCTTTCACAGAGTTCATTTAAAATTAGTTACAGGTCAAAGGAAAACACTTCATTATTACTATATGAGTATATTCAACTTCCAAATTGCTGGTGCTAATGTACGGAAGCAAGACATAACCGAAACATTATTGGTCTGTATTGGTTTATCAGGTTTTATTTGATAATTTTCCTAACTGGACATTATAGACACCCCTTAAGGTACTGCTGGAACCCTGTTCTCAAACCACTTAACGATATGCACAGTGCAAAGGACATTCCCTAGTGAGAACACCAAAAGGCTCATTTGGAACATTTATACCACGATGTACATTAGCACATCACTTCTTCAGTGTCAGGCTAGCTCCTCTGAGCCAAAATCTGAATCTGCTTACAATGAATTCAGTAACTGGCAAGAATGACCCAAGGGTGAGAAAGTAGCCTCCAAAAATATTGAAAAGAAAGCAGATGTCCCAGCAGTTGAAAGTAATGTCTTAGAGTCTATTAGAAGACCACTTCACATGTAAATATATTGTTCCAAATACTTACAAAGTGACAAGCACTATTCTAAGTGTTTTACGTACATCCTTCTATGTTTCATCACAACTCCGCAAGGAAAATTCTAATTGCATTTTGCAAATGAAAATGCTGAGGCATGGAGAGGTTAAATATCTTGCATAAAACCACACTGCTTATAAGTAGTGGGCTAAGAATTTGAAGACTACAGCCTTCTCAGTCCTGTAAAGAGTGCAGTGCCTGTATCTTTAGCTCAATACTGGCACCTATAGGAAGGATTGGACAAAGTTAAAACCAAAAGAGCTATCATCTGTTTCTTCTGTTCACTCTCTCCAACAGATTTCTGAAATTTCCTTTAAGGAAATACCTATAGGTAAATCCCGGGGTTTCTGCAGCTGAAAGTTCTTAACTAATATATACATACCAAAACTGTATACTTTGGTGTACAGCAAATGAGAAATTTACATGCTGTAGTTTTAATATAGGTTTTACCAAGGACATCTTCCTGAAGACAGAGGATAGAGGATTGTGTCCTGACCAAAGAAGTGATGGGCTCTTATGTGGCTTATTTGGATTTTATAATTTGAAATTCACCATGAGGGGCTTCCCTGGTGGTGCAAGGGGTTAAGCATAGCACTGTGAAGCTATCAGCAGCCTCTGCAGCATGAGTTCGATCCCTGGCCATGTGGGTGGCCTCAGCAGTGTACTTCAGTCAATCTGCCTGTTCTGTTCCCCACTCTGTCTCTGGTGAATCCTCTCCTCCCCCCAGAACCTCTGACCTGTACCCTAGTTCTTGTATGCATAAATAAATAAATCTTTAAAAAAAAAAAAAAGAAATTCACCATGATAGGCTAATATGAAAAAAGCATTCACGCTGAGTCTGTCATATGGTTAATCACCAATGGGCACAACTGGGTAATACCCAAAATGTGTCAAACTCCAGGAAATCTGAAAATTTAAGGGAAATACTATCAGTCATAGAAAACCTTTAGTCTAAGATCAGGAAATTACGTTGAGAAATAAGACATGACCGATCTGATTTTTTCCTCATTTTAGTCAAGGCCAAGGACCCCATGAAGTTTTCCTTAGAAATTCAAAGAATTACATGTCTGGAACATGACTCAGTCTCTCCACTGAATCAACGTAGACACAGCTGCAAAATTTGTTTCCCCCATCCTGAACCTAACAGGCTACTGCAGCCCCTGCCACCTGTGTCCAATTCACATCTCTGCTTGTTTCCTGTTATTTTCTCATTGGCCTTTCTGCTGCCCCACAGGAAGATGAATCAACTCTGCTCAGGTTTGGAGAAAATCTCAAAGTTTCAAATGCCTAATAAGCAAAGGTACCAGCTAAGTACAACCTGGATTGTCATCTCTCCGTGAGCAGTTCTATGTAACATTGAATAAAAAGAGAAATAAAGAACATATACTCCTCTATGTGCATGAAGATATTAACATACCTGGGGAGGGGAGTGACTCTCAAGCATTTTGCAAAGATTTTGTTCATCTATCACTTGTCTGAAGACTAGTACACTGAAAAGTGAATAAATCAGGAGAGATAATATAAGTTAGAAAAAGTTAACCTACAGAGTTAGATTAAGATAAGTCAACTTCTATCTCCAAATTTCTAGTTAAGGTAAATTAAATTAAATTTTACTAACAAGCAAAGTAAATTACCAGTGGTCACCAATGAACACAGCTAGAGTCGAACCATCGTTTATGTTGCTCAGTGCAGAGAGGAAGAAACACTGTGGGGGCGGGCAGAGGGAGGGGGCAAGCTCCCTAATAGGACATTAGACAGAACTTATTTTACAACTGGAGTTTGTGTTAGGGATTGGGGTAGGGACTAGGAAGGAGAGCTTTGCCCTAGATTGGATGCCTTCAGGATGTGAGGCGATTCTGTGTTTGGGTCTCTTAATAATGTCATCCAGAAGCAACAGCACAGATGGACCTAGGGAATGTAGGGAATGTTATGCTAAGTGAATAAGTCAAATGGAGAAAGACAAACACCACACTTCTATGTGAAATATAAGCAAATGAAACTAATGAACAGACAACACAAGGCAGGAACAAACTCTTAAGACTGTGAGAACAGAAGAGTGGATACCAGAAGAAAGGGGGAAGGAATGGTAAAATGGGTAACAGGTACAAGGGATGAATTGCATGATGAACGATGGAAACTAGACTTTGGTGGTGATCACTTGTAGTATACACAGTAGGTGACTCATAATGTTTAAACCTGAAAGCTATATAATGTTATAAACAAATGCTACTTCAATAAAATTTAAGAAAAAAATTATGTAAAAAAATATATATGCCTGTGCTTTGAGTTAGTTATACCGACTGTGGAAATGCATCTTATGTAAATATTCTTTAAAAAAAGATATTAAATGTTGTCATTGGATTTTTATAGTAATTAAAATTTAAGAGCATTTTTATTTCAAATAAGAGCAGACACTCTAAATATATCTGCAGCTAAGTCTCCTAGCGAGTCTACTAAATCATAAGAACATAAGTGACTGTTACTGGAGCTAAAATGACCCCTCAGAGTTGTCAAATGGATCTTTAAATGTCCACCTTCTCAGCCATGGGTAGGACTCAAGTGAGGTGACTTTGCAGATGAGACAGTTGCTGGAGGGTCTGAACTGAAGGCCATCTGCTTGTAGTAGCTAGAGCAATGAAGGAAAATCAAGGACACATTTCATGTCCACTGAAGTTTGTCCCAAACTGTTGCATACATACAAGATCAGCTCTTCCAGGATTCTTGGTGCTGCTCTATTCCTGGGGCAAATTTGGGAGAAGAAATTAAATGGAAAGAGACAGAGTCTCCACCACTGCAAATGGACTTGGAAATGCAACTGATATTGTCTCCAATCTCCATTATCTGTTGTAGATTTCCCTTCTCTTCTGCTGATACTTCAATTTGTTTTACAAGTTTCCTAGGGATATGAAACTTGTCCTCAAGCAGTAGAAAGCTCTTCTAAAACCAGAACTGCTGCATTTGTCTATTACCATCAAAACTGGGCAAACAAATACTAAGGGACAACCAAGTGGATCACCTGATTTGGATCCACTGGTATGGTGATGATCCATGATCCATTGGACATATTATGTCCAATCAGAAGACACATTTTCCACAGAGGAGAAGAAGGAATCATTTCATGACCTTGAGCTCCACTGGGACTTAACACAGTGCCTGGCATCAAGAAAACTCTCTTCATCCTCTGCCAGTGAGTGAGGGGGGAAACGGAACCTACTATGCAAATGAAATGACTTTGTGTGTGTGTGTGAGTGTGTGTTTCATTGAGCCTGAAGCATAACAGGTGCTCAATAAATATGAATTAAATGAACTATACTTATGCATGTACATTTTGCAAAAGAAACAATTTAAACATTAGCATTCCCTTACTATCTCCAAACAGCAGAGGAGTCGCTTCTCTTCAACCAGGGAGAAGTGACTTTACAGTAGAGGATAGAGATTTTTCTATTATATTCCATTTTTCCATTGATTATGTTAATCCTTTATAAGGTTTGTTTCTAACACTTCTATATTTGCCACTTCAGGTCTTTATCTGCAGGTTGGAGAATCAGGCTGATTGCTTTCTTCTTTTATTCATTAGGAACCAAAGACTATGGTGAAAAAAAATCAGTAGAATAGCCAGTATAATTAGTTACTTTATCACTAGCTCATGTAAATCTCTTAATCCATCACGACCGGTATGCAATACAGCAGTCAGAAGAGCCTCCGAGCCTTTCTATTCGTTGATAACTCTTACTCAATGAAAGTGCAGGCGTAGCCTCAGGGGGAAAAAAGTCCTTTTATGCCACTAGAGGGCGCTACAGCCCAAGATGTGAGATGAGGCAGCCTCACTCCTATCGCACTGCAAATGCCCTTCACTGTTTTGTATTGCACTGTATTACTGTAATATCTCTATTGAATAGTTTTAATTAAATTGTGTGATATGATACGTATAATATGGATTTATGTGGTATTTAATTGGATTGTCTTAGAGAAAGGACTCTTTATTTGCTGTTATGTTTTTAATTTAATGTCTATAATTGATGGCCATTATTGTCATTTTCGTAAAAAGCAGTGGCTGAAATTGAAGCACAGCAAAGCATGACTCACTTCAAGACCTTTTCATGACACTCATTTAGAGACAGTATGTTATAACTGAAAGCACTGGAGACTATCTTGTGAACATTGCTTGCATACAGTAGGCACTCATCAAAGATATTTCAGTACTTGGACATGACTGTCTCATCTATGCTATCATCTGGGTACACTTGGGTAAATTATCTATTCATATATTTCTCAAAGTGGTCCCCTGACTACTCAGTCATATCATCACATATAACACTCATCATCTGGGTATTTAAATGTTTCTTATACTACTTGAAACAAATACATAAGTATTTCTGTGAAGTGATGGGGGGGGGTGTTTTAATAAGTATCCTATGTATATATCAAAGTTTTAGAACCATGGGCTAAATCAGGTATCCAGGTTTCTTTTTTCATCTGAAAAAGCAATGAATTAACTAAACCAATTCTTTGGTACAAGTTCCTGTACAGAGTATACAAAGTTAGTCCCATACAGAGTAAATAGTTAATCCCTATTTACTAGGGAGAGAAAATATCACTTCTCATAGTTGCAAAAGCAAAGATCAGCTGGGGAAGAAGACCCCTTCAGTTTACTCTCATCCCTTGCTTCTGGTCTGTCTTCCTCTCACCCATCAGAGGGGCTCTGGATGTTCAGGTGAGGGGGCCTAAACCTGGTCATGGGGTTCAGCAGAAATAGAAGAGGGTTCGTACCCAGTCATGGAAAGAGAAGAAGCTAACAGTGGTCAGTGCTATATTCCAAAGTCTGGATGGAAATCAGACATTTAATGGCTAGAGATGATGTATTGTACACAGATGTTGGATTATAATGCTGTACTTCTGAAACTTACATAATATTATAAACCAATTTTATCTCAATAAAAATGTGTTAATTGAAAAAAGTCTGCTCTGAACCAGTAACATCAGCATTATCTGGGAATATTTTAGAAATGCCAAGTGCTCAGATTTCACCAAGGACATAATGAATCAGAAACTCTGGGACCAGGACCAAGCAGTCGGGTGTTCTGGCAAGTCCTGGGGTGGTTCTGATGCACACTGAATTTACCAACCACGCTCTGTCGGCATGCAGTGCCAGGGGCCAGCTGAACTCGAGTCACTGCCCTGATTCCGAAAGGCCCTGTGGGCTCCAGTGTGCAGTGACGAGAGCATTGGCCTCTCCTTTAGGAATCAAACAGGATCTTTAGCAAAAAGACCCTCCTGGAAAATCCTATAGACCCTTCAATGACTATAAAAACATTTCAATAACGTGGTGCTTATTTAACCTAACAGTGCCTCATTGAAGCAGAAAAAGATAGTACTGCCATTTTGTTAATAACTTCCATGAATCTGAACAACTTGAAAATACGTTACCATCTTCATCACTATTCCTGTTCGACAGATGGGGAAACTAAGACACTAAGAAGGCACAAGTGATCACAGGTTGGACTGAGACTATTAGCACAGCCATCCCAGAGCTACAGCAGCAATCTCCCTGCTGCTTCATTTAAAAGACACTGGGTGGGCAAGACTATCTTCTTTTACAATTCAGTTCAGTTCCCCTGGGGGCCTCCTGGGAGCACAAGGGGTTAAGTCTCAGCACTGTGAAGTTATTTGCAGCCACTGCAGCTTGAGTTCAATCCCCAGGCAGGGAGCGAACCCACATGGCACAGCAGACCTCTCCTGTCTTGCCTGCTGCTTCCCTCAGCGGTGTATTTCGGTCCATCTGCCTATTCTGCTCCCTGCTCTGTCTCTGGTGAATCCTCTTACCCTCCCACACCTCTGGCCTGTACCCCAGTACTTGTCTGCATAAATATATAAAATAATTTTAAAAAAGGAAAAGAAAAAAATAATTCAATTCCCCTGATACTAGTAAAAGAGATTTTTCTATAGCCCTGTCCTTCTTCAGACCTTTGCTTGTAGGAACGTGTTAGGAGGCTGAAACTTTTGTCTGTAGGATAGAAAATGACAGATGAGGGGAATGGAATGTCACATTTCAAGATATATGGGGAAAAATATTTACAGCATTGAGTTTCCTTGACTATTTCCCTCCTTCCTTTCAACCATGCCTTTCCAACATTTCCCACTGACAGGCATCTACCTACTCCAAGATTAAAAGAAAACAACCCCAGTCCCTCCCTAAAGGAAAAGGTCTGCGGGGGGATGGCAGGGATGGAGGCTTATTTGTCTGCCCCCAACATGATTATAATGGTAAAAAGAAGGTAAATCTGACATGTAATTCAAGTAATGTCTTTACTTCTGCAGCAATTGTTTAATATAATTGTGGTCACCATTTAATGAGTGACTACACTCATTGGTTAGATAATATTATGTGGTATCAATTATCCATAAGGTAACCAACCCTGTATATATATTTTTTTTTTCTTGAAGTTTACAGAAAAGGAAATTGAGGCGTCTTGCATTTTTTCTCTCCCAGCCTTCAATCAAAATATACTGAATTTTAATCAGTCTTTAAATTTCCCTGCTCCTTCCTGTCATAGATCTTTTTGCACATGCTATTCCTTCTAATTATAATGCTCTTCCCACCCCACTAACTTACAATACAATTTAGAACTTAGCTCGCTTTGTAATTATATATTCATTAGTATCCTCTTGTTACAGGGCAGCCCCCATATAAACAGGTTGCCTGGCTGTGGGTGCTCACCCGCGCACTTAAAAGGGACTTATTAATACTCCACTGCAGGCACACACAACAGGTTAATAAAAGGTTTATTTACAAGGGAAGGGGAAATGAGGAAAGGTACAACTCAGGGAGAAAAGAGGGAGATAAAGTCTTAAATGCATCCGACCCGCTCCACCCGACCTGGAAGCCCAATGGCACTCTGAGAGCTGACGGAGAGCCAAGAGCCATGAAGCCAGGAGGGGAGAGCCCCCAAGACCCATGTATCTGGTTTTATACCAAACCTGGCTGCTTAACTCCACCCTCAGATCCCAGCAACCTTCCCTTTGGTGGTGATGGGATTTGTCTTTCCCAATGTCCTGATGGCTTTGGTCTGGAGTGGGGGTGGAGTCCACAAAGCCTGTATGGGATTAGCTCAGGACATCCTTTCCCCCTAACACTCTTCAAAAAATGTCTGTCTCCTATTTGATATCCTGAAACCTAATGAAATCAAGGATTACAGCTACCTTTGTTCACGATCATATCATCCGAAGTAGTGCAATACCTGGGACATAGTAAGAATGCAATAATATAGGTTACATTAATTAATTTGCCCAAATTGTCAGAGCTAAGAGTTAAACCAATGTGTTTTAATCTTTCAAATTGGTAATTATTTAAAAGAAGGAGAATTCAGGAGCTATCCAAGGAGTGTACAATTAATAATTTTTTGAGAGAAATTATTTTAAAATGTACATTCTCTTCATTTTGTAACAGGGTGGTCCCCAGGAAAGGGGGAGGTTCCCTGCCCCACCCAAGGGAGGGTGGAGCTGAGCAGGAAGAGGAGAAGCTGAAGAAGAGACTGAGGAAGGAAGGAAGCAGGATGGAGCCAGGAGACCTGGAGGAGGCACATGGAGCCTAGAGACACGTGAAGAAGCTGCGCTTGTCTTTTGGTCGTGGACTGGGTGACACAGATGTGGGTGAGACCCGTGGGGAGGTGACCATGGCAGTTTTTATCTTGATTTTGATTTTGCTCTTTTCCTTCTGGGCTTCTCTGGTTGTTTCTGACCCTTTTCTGTGGGTCCCCACTGGAAGGTACTTTAGACTCATGGCAGGCTTTGGAGCCTTGCTCTGGGCCAATCCCATTTGGATGGACTTTTACCCACGAGGGGACGGGTAACTTTGGGTTGTTGATTTAGAAACTAGACTCTTTGCCTTTCCTGTCTTGTTTCCTAGTTGTATTAAAGTTCCTTCCCATTAAAGTCTCCTGTGTTTTGTGTTGATGAGGCGGATGGCAGAACCCATTTAGAATAGGCAGGTTTGCAGGGTTTGGGCTGCCCCTCTCCCTGTCCTATAACAATTTGACAATTTTTTCTTGATTTTTTTGGACAATTTTTTTCTTGACAATTTTTTTCTTCATTTTTTGAGAAGTACCAAAAAGACATAATCATGACTGTGTGTAGTCATTTATAAATATTTACTACAGTGTTTTTACAGTCATATAAATTTCTCACAATAAGGAACTGATTAAGTAATGACATATCCATATGCTCTTACACAGTGCAGCTAGTCAAAATTACACTGCAGGAAAAAAACTGACATATGGGAAATAGTTCATAATATGTTTTATGTGATAAAGTAGGTCATAAAACATTAAGTCAAATGTAATAACATTTTGGTAAATATCCATAAAGAAACTGTCAATAAAGACATTCACCAAATTGTAGTAACCATATTTGAGAGTTGAAAGTGTAGGTGATTTTTTTCCCTCTACATGTCTGTTTTTCAAATTCTTATTCCTCTACAGATCTGAACTTACCAAATTTTCCACATGGCACATGGGAAAAATAAATATAACAAAATACAAATTATAAATGTATGAAAGGGTAATGATTCAAAAACAGAAGGAGTCATTGAGCCTTGAAAAGAAACCAGTTGAAACAGCCATCAAAATAAAGATTTCAAAAATGCAGCAGATAAATAAATGCAAAACTAGGCTGTCCTGATACCGATAATAAACAAATGATCTCCATAGATAGCAGACAATGAGGGTGAAGTGTGGATTTCAAAAGAAATCCCAGAGCCTAGGAGCTGTAAACACTATAGGTCCTGTTAGTCATCATTCAAAGGTCAGTCCATATCAGCAGTCACAAAACCAGGGCCGGGCTGTGGGGGTGGTGGGGAGGGCAACCAGGTAAGCAAATTAATACTACAAGTAACATTAAGTCACACAGGCCTCATATCTGAGGTTGTGGAAGCTTTGATTGTAATCCAATGAGTTCCTTTGCCTGATTCTCTTCAGTTTATGGAAATAGCACAAAGAATGGTAACACTAATGATATCTAGTATCACACACCATGAGATAACTAGGTTAACTGACCTTTTGAACAAATAGAATCCTTAAAATACACTACCAAACAGGTAATCTATAAATGAAAGTGACATGGTCTGTTGCTTTGACATTTGAACATGGAAGACAACAGAAATCGACTTTACTGAAATACCAATGTGTGTGCATGTGTGCAATAAAAGCACTTTCTATTTCTACAACATAATGTCATCTGAGAGTCTCTAAGTCTTGAGTGGGTCCCCCATACATTTTTTTTGTACAGATATTATTTAATTTTAAATAAAGATAAAGTTTTGGGGCCTCCCTGGTGGTGCAGGGGTTAAAGTCTCAACACTCTCAAGCTATTGCCAGCCACTGCAGCATGGGTAGGATCCCTGGCCAGGGAGTTAATTCACATGGTATGACAGACCTCTTGGGTCCCTCCCACTGCTCCCCTCAGTAGTGTTTCTCAGTAGATCTGACTGTTCTGCTCCCCACTCTGGCTCTAGTGAATCCTCTTACCCCCCACACCTCTGGCCTACACAGCAGTTCTTGTATGCATAAATAAATAAAAATAAATCTTTAAAAAAAAAAGTTTTGACATTTTGATAGTTTTCATAGAAGGGGGTTTTGTTTTTGCTTTTGTACTGTGTCAATGCCTTTATCTATTCCTTTTCATAAAATTGAGGTAAAATCTGGCATACAACAGTTTCAAGTGAACAACATGCTTTAATATTTATACATATTACCAAATGGTCACCAAGTAAGTCTAGTCAACTAGACTTTAGTGTCTTTGAAATTGGAGGTATTGAAGAACTCAAAGTTCACAAATTCAGTTTAGTAGGCAGTGGCTAAATTATTATCATTTCCTCTCTTATACTTTATTAAAACAATTTTCATATTTGATGTCTACCAGATTCTTCTGTAGAGCTTATGAAACGAATACAGGGGTCACCATCTGTTTCGGACCTACTAGATCAGATACAGGTGCTGAGCCAGGTTCAAGGGGTTAGCAAGTTGTATGGGTACCTAGGTGCAGCTTGAGTTGTGAGAATCTGCTTTGGGTAAAGAGGTGCTGTGAGGAAAGGAGGTGGCAAAAGAACAAGGAAAAGAAAATTAAATTTCTAAAGAGAAAAATTAGAAGAAACACAGGTGATAATGATAGTCACTCCTAGTTGGTGCCATCTCTTTTAGACCATTTCTCCATAGTTTGAATAAACTAGAGAGCAGAGGTTAGAATGAGCCCAAATGAGTGGGTTGTTGATCAGAATGTCAATTTACTCAAGATGTGTGACAGGGAGCAAAGAGTGTGCCTATCAGCTGCTTCTGAGAAAGAAAGTAAACACTCCCAACATGCACTGAGGCGCAGGGAGTGGCTCAGGTTTCTAACTCTTACCTGCAGAACGACACAGAGTAATCATTAACAGCTTCTTGGGCTTAAGGATCACGAGGAGGAACCCTGCAGGAGGGAGCCTGGCGTGCCGACAAGCGCCGCCCCTCCTCCCGCCTGCGGCTGTGCCCCGGGACAGGTGAGTGAGCTGACTTTCTGAGTTTGCGAGCTGTCGGGAAGAGCCAGGCGAACCAACTATCCGGGAAAGTTCTGCCAACAACTAAGGTAAAAAGGCTCATCCTGCTCGGAGTGAATAACAGGTGGAAAGAGGGGGATAGAAGAACCCCTCTAGACCCACGCCCGAGGTCAAGCTGAAGGCAAGTTGTTAGAAAGCAGCATCCACTGGCAGCCCTGTCGAAGGTGGGGATCAGAGCAGCCTGAAACCCGAGCATAACGTTTTCTTTTGAGATATATATATATATATATATTTTAGAATGCCCTTCCCTGACAAGGTAGGCATGTTGGGGGCGGGGGGCGGGGGTGGAGAGGGGCACTGGGGAGGAAGGCGTAGAAGAGAGAAGGGCAAAAGGAGTGTGTGGCCACTGAATGCCCGCCCTTTCCTCAAGGGATATTTCCATGCCAACTTTACATGGAATGGTGCTTGCTCTCACCAAGATGCTAATCTTTGGCTTGATGCCCCTGTTGTCTCCCTATTCTTACGGTATAGTATTATATTGAATCAGCAGAGTTGAATGTTCTTTTAAAGTGAGGGTTCAGCGAAATTTTTGTTTCCATAAAATGACAGAGCCATCCCGCCCCCCCCCCATATGAAAAGGATATCTGGTATAATTTCAGACCTCACCAACAAAAGGATAATCATAAATAATTAAATGGGAAGCCATGTGCTAAAGGTACAAATTCTGAAACAGGAAAGCCATGGATTCAAATCCTGACTTTGTCAGTTACTAGTCTGGTCCTAGCAAGTTGCTTAACTGCTCTAAGCCTCAGTTTGTCATCTATAAAATAAGGATCTACCAATAGATCATAACAGGATCTACCAATAGGGTTTTGGTAGGAACTAAACACTTAGTAAGTGTTCTATAAATGGCACCTCCTATTAGCACTAAGAAGTAAACAGCTCTGCTGAAGGGGCCAGATCAGGGAAGGAGAGATGAGCTGTGGAGACCAGACAGGATGGAGGTGCTGGGGTTGAACTGGTTTGCAGAGTGGAGTCAAGATAGGTGAGCAGATGGCTAGTGGGCAAAACATTGCTTTCCTAACAGTGAAATTATCTGAATTTTTTCTACTTTTCAAATAGAGTATATGGTGGCAATCATTATTTGCAACTGAATCACTTTTATTTTTAAAAAGTCACATATCAATTATTTCTAAAAAAAAAAAATGAATTTTACAGTAGGAGAGCTGTACATAATCCCTATTGTGAAACCCATGACATTTGAGTTTTACAGGAGCGTGCCCTTGAATAATTTTGATAAAATTAGAACATATAATCTGTGTCCTTATTGTAGCACACATTGTATTATTTGGATTTGAAGTGAGGTAGACTTTCATTTGTATTTACTGATAAGAACATAAAAGAACTGTTTTGTTGTTTTTCATCTCTTATTACAGGAGGTCACCTTATGAAATTTTATTTAAAGAGTCCTTTAGTTTATATTGCTGCTACTTTTATGAATGTTGATGGCTTTCAGGAAAGGAAAAACTTACAGAGCAGACTACCAAGGTATTCCTGCTGATGTCATTTCATTTTTTACTTTATTAAATTAAACATTTTAAAGGTTTGTAGTTGAACCTAGCTTAATATTGTTATTGTTTTAATACATTTTTTTTTCAAATTGCAAAGTTGAAATTCTCCAATGTATTTACTTGGATATTGATGGGAGAGTTGTGAGTAGAATTCCAAAGCTAACCAAATTGAACATTACTGTGTTATTGTCCTCTATAGATTAATTATATTTAGTATAATTTAGCTAAAAATTTATAATAGAATACAATCTATTTGGAACAAATTATAGTACCGGTACTCCTTAAAGAAAAAAATACACTTTTATGTCCATTAGATATTCTTAAAACTTCTTAAATTATATTTTGTATTTCTTAATAGACATATGTCTAAAAAAAAAACTAATAGCCCCAATTGAAGTAAATTGATGTAAACATATTTGAGATTAATTTATTAAACATAACTGATTGTAAGTCTTCCTAGGTAAAACTTAGTATATGTAGTTTTCATTTTACTTAGTTTTTTGATTTCTAATATTTCTAATATTATTTCCGCTTTTATTTATTTATTTATTTTCACTGAGGTAACATTGGCTTACAACTCTGCATGTGATTTAGGGGAATAGGTTTAAAGCACCTCAGATATATGTCACCACACCACACAGATCACCACACACCCAGTGTTCTTTGCCATAGACCCCTGACCCCTTTTTCCCCAGACCCACTCTCTCCCCGACATGTGTAACATTTTATGAAAAATTATTCAGTGTTTTTGGTCAATTAAAAGAGAGAGAGATTTAAAAACCAGCAATGAGGGCCTCCCCTGGTGGCCAGAGGTTGAGCGCTGGCCTTCGAAGCTGCCGCAGCCTCTGCAGCATTGGTTCTATCCCCGGCCACCGGCGAGGGTCCCACATGGCCAGCAGACCTCTCCTGCTGGGCCTGCTGCTCCCCTCAGCCATGTACTTCGTCTTTCTGCCTGTTCTGCTCTCCGCTTTGGCTCTGGTGAATTCTCTCACCCTCCTGCCCTTCTGACTGTACCCAGTGCTTGTATAAATAAATAAATAAATCTTTTTTTAAAAAATTAAAAAAAAAAAATAAAAACCAACAATGATTAAAAAATTAATTTTTATAATTATATTCAAAATAATACCATATGTATATAACTTGTCTTATTAACATGTAATTCAAAGTTTTAAATCTGATAGTTGTTTAACTCCCTAAAATAAGAAGCATGCTAGGGTAGACATATGTCTAAAACATGTTATAATTGAAGTAGAAATCTAATGCTAACAATTTACTTACACAAATTCATTGATTATATAATGAAGATAAGGAATTTATAATTGTTAGAGATAGACTTCATATAAAGGTTTTTAAATTTTAAAAAAGATTCAAGCACAGGTCAGTTGAAAAACAACCTCTAAAAAAGAACTTCTGAATATTTGCTGCACTAAAGCCTAGGGTTAAAGAACTATCCTTTTGAAAATGTTATCTGTCTTTCAAAGCTGTCATCCCTTCTTAACATCAACACAGATACCAAACTAAATACTACTACTGCTTTCAGTAGTTGAATATGAATGTGTGTCCTTTTTAAGTGATGATGAAGGTGTTTGTTGTCTTAGTAGCTGAAGTGGTTGAAGGGTAACTTTTCCATCCTTAGTCTAATAATAATAAATAAAACTCAACGAAAGTACTTACTCATTTGCAGCCAACATATGAACAGGAAAAAATGAGTCATGGTCCCAGTAAAGTCAATCTTAGAATTTTCTCTTGGAAACTCAAATAAAGCAGAGAACCCTTAAACTGTACCATAGTAGCAATTCTAGAAGATTCCAGTAATGGACTGAGCATCACCCTTCCAGATTGAGTGATTACATGAAGCCTTGAGTAGTGAAGTGGCTTAAAACTAGCTTGCTTCTACTGTTCCTGCTTCCCCCATCCTCACAGAGTATTCTAAGAGAGAATAAGCATGGCATAAGCACTGTATAAATATGCAATAGAATATTAAACATTGGTATTTCAAATTAGATTCCACTGGCCTTCTGGCAATGGCAGCTCACATAGGAGTCTGTTTGATTCATAACCTGTTTTAATCCTGTCTTAAATTCAAGCACTGTGGTATATTTTTATAGCATCTTAAAACAAACATTTCCTAACTACAGTCAGTATTACTTAATAAAGTCATAGTTTTATACTCCAACTCTCAACTTTGACTATTTCAGCTAATAAGTCACATTCTTTAGGAAAAATATGAGCCAGACACTTCCCAGAAACCACCCTTTCCTGGACTCTTTTTCTATATTCTTCAGCCCCTCAGCTACTAAGACAACAAACACCTTCATCACTTAAAAAGGAGATACATTCGTAACCAACTACTGACATAATAGTTGAATAATGTATAGAATTATAGATGTTTTGTCTCATTTCCTTGAAAAGATGTAACTGTATATGGCTCTGCTCTTCTCTACTCTAAGATTCCAGGTCAGTGCTTAGAGCAAACAGTGTTATCTTGTTGCTGAATACATATTTGTAACTTTGCATTGTTTCTTTTTTTTTTTTTTTAAGATATATTTATTTATTTATTTATACAAGCACTGGATACAGTCAGAAGCGCCCAAGGGTGAGAGAATTCACTAGAGCCAGAGCGGGGAACAGAACAGGCAGACTGATGAAGAAATACACTGCTGAGGGGAGCAGCGGGCGGCAGGAGAGGTCTGCGTGCCATGTGGGACCCTCACCAGCAGCCAGGGATCGAACTGGCGCTGCAGAGGCTGCAGGCAGCTTCGCAACCCAGTGCTCAACCTCTGCACCACCAGGGGAGGCCCTTTCCATTGTTTCTTTAGGCCAAATAGATTATTAAACATTTGGTGTTTCAATTAGATTCCACTGGCCTTCTGGAATAGTTTAAAGAAAAAGCACCCACATGTGTACAGGCCTTAATGTAACCTATTTCACAAATGAAATAGCCACTTGTTCTTCCAATGTAATAGTCTCTTTTCTTTTTAGTAACTTTTATGTGTGTTATATAAGACACATTCCTTGTACATGACTTAGAAATACATATAAAATCAGAAAGAAAATAACTTTAATTTTGTAACTCAATTTTACTGTTAATATTTCCTCTTACTGCTTTGCTCCATCTATATATTCATTATTTTATATCTGTTTTGCCTATAGACTTGCATCTATACTCACTCTAAGAAATAAAAAAATGAAATAAGCAATAATGTCAAATAATAGCAATAATTTGAAATAATAGTCAAATAAAATAAAATATGTGTAGAGAGAGAATGCAATAAGCAATTAGAAAACTACATGTATTTTGCTGTGAAAGTTTAGGAACAGAAAAATTTGGTGGGGGGGTGGTTCTGGGAAATCTAGAGACACTAGCTCCTGCATATTAGTTCATTGTAAAATTATTTCACACACTCAAGAACCCAGTGGCCTCAGGAATACAGACATAGGCTATGCTTCCTGTGCTAGCATGGTCACAGGCACAGAAAAGTAACTCATGAGGTATGTGTTGAAAATACTAAGGAGTGGGCCTCCCTGGTGGTGCAAGGGGTCAAGACACAACCTATGAAGCTATCAGCAGCCACTGCAGCATGAATTCAATCCCCAGTCAGTGAGGAGACCCACATGGCGCAGCAGACCTCTCCTATCTTGCCTGCTGCTTCCCTCAGCAGTGTATTTCAGTCAGTCTGACTGTTCTGTTCCTCATTCTGTCTCTGGTGAATTCCCTCACCCTCCACACCTCTGGCCTATACCCCAGTTCTTGTATGCATAAATATAAAAAAAAAAAAATACTAAGGAGTGAATCAAGTTTTCCATTTTAAACATTTAACCATTGAATTAATCCATGCTTGGGCACAGAAAGGTTCTATCTATGAATCGCCCATCTGAGCTCATTAGGGCTTGGATTGCCTTCCCATTCTTTGGCTTTGGTCTGGTTACTGGCCAGTCCAGATAAGGCCCCACTTAAGCAGAATTCGGAGTAGGGAGAGGCAAACTACTAATGTTCTCTGATGCTCCCAAATCTCAGCATTGCCTGCACACTAGCTTTGTTAGATTTTGCATTCTCAGGCTCCTGATCTCCTCTGCCTGCTCAAGCTGATTTTACCTTACTGGTCTTCTCCATTACCTGTTGAGCTTCCTAGATTTATTTGAGCCTATTACTACCTATCTAGTGCTTCCAGGACTGTTTATTTCTTTAGGAGTAAATTGCTGGCCTATCTTCTTCCCTATCTATTGAGTTCCATTCTACCTGGGAATGAATGAATGAATGAATGAATGACCATACTTAACTAAATGTGATTTTAGTTCATACACAATCCAAGTCAATATGTTCTGGCCCCAGGACCACAGCCCTGTAAGATTCACCTCCACATATAAAGTATGTAGATCTGTAACAACTACTTTCCTCCTCAAATCACAGTTTATTATGAGCTACAAAATCATTATGGAGGTTCTTACTAAGAATCATAGGCTTCTAGACCTGTAATTTTTCTTTCCATAAATCTTCTTCTTCTCTGCTAATTATGACCTTTGTCATTCTCCTCTTAAACCTTTTGAGGAAATTAATTCAGACCTTAAATCTAACAAGTCTTTACAGTTTAGAAGATATTCACAAAGGCCCTATCAGGTTTTAATTTTCTGTGAATCATGTTAATGGGAATGGAGATAGGAAACTATTTTTATTCATAGATTTACTTACTTTAGCAATTAATAAAATAAGACTTTTAACACACCATGTTTTTATCTTTCAGGTAATTGTTGAGCCATTTTTTTAGATTCATGCATGGTCTATAATATTTCTTGTTTAATTATCATATACTGCCTATGAACAGAAATTTTGTCCTTTCATTTTCTTCCTTAAATTTTATTCAACAATCTCCCTTTCTAAAATCACAGAATGATGTAAGATCTTTTGAAGTTCTTTAATCATCTCCTCTGCCATTTTCTGAAGCTGGCTATAGTTTGCTTTAGTATAGACCACAAGTTTGATAATATAATTACAAAGCAATTTTTTTCTTTCTTTAATGATACCTTTCCTATGTTTTTATAATACAAATAGAGGAAACCAGTCAAGAAGCTGCCTGCAATGATTCTTCATCCCATCACTGTCAATTTGCACATTGTGATTCTGTGAGGCTTCTGTAGGTGGGTCTTCAGCTCAAAATAACTCCAGCTTCTAGTTCCAGCTAAACTATGTTAACTATGAGATCAAGAGAAGTTTTATGAATAGCTATTAATCCTTCAGGCCACATCTAACAACTTCACATAAGTCAGTAACTCAAAAAATATTAATTGAATTCTTTCCATGTTCCAGGCAGAATTCTAAGAACTAGATGTACACGGGTAAACAAAAAAAAAAAAAAGTCCCTTTTCAGGAAATTCCTCTTGTGATGGGGAAAACACAGGATGTAAATAATAAGGTCTTTTCAGATACCAGCCTGAACTCAGATGAAAATAATGTAATAATGACTGACCTGATCAGGGAAAGTGTCAGAGAGGAAACACTTGGACTAAAATCTGCGAGGTGAGGGGGAAAAACAGTCATTTGAAAACCTGAGGAAGGGTGATCCAAGGAAGGAGCAACAAGTACAAACCTCAGGAACAGGCATGAGCTTAAGGAGGCCAACGTAGAGGAAATATAATCAATGAGGGAAATAATGAAGGTAGCTGAATGCTGATTGACAGGACCTTGTAGGTCATCATAAGGAGATGATATTTTAAGTGTCTGCAGGGTTTTAATCATGGAATGATAAGATATATTTCCAGCTTTAAAATTACCATTCTAGGCAGTTCTCCTGGCCTCCTGTGACTATGCAAGTGTTTCTTATCACAAACCTTATCCCTTTGCAAAACAGGAGTGGCAGCTCTCCTGCCCACCTGTGACTTTGCAGGTGCCTCTCTTTTTCTTTTTCTGTCTATTTTTCCTAATAAACCCATCCTTTTAAAATGTAAAAGTAAATAAATAAATTACCATCCAAGATGCTGAGCAGAGACTAGAATATGGGTCACTATGTGGATGCAGGTAAACCAGTCAAGAGGCTAACTTAGTAATGCAGGAGAAAGATGATGGTGGCTTGGCTCAGTGTGGTAGCTTTGGAAATAGAAGCTTTTGGAATCAAATTATATTTTGAAGCTGCCATTCCATAGGACTGGCTTTTAGATTGGATTATGATAAAAGAGGGAAAAATAAGACTGAGACTTAGTTTTGGTGCTTAATTATAAAGATGGGACAGAATTGTGTATCTAGAAATTCTAGAACCTAGGAGGAAGTCATTGGTTCTATTTTCACCTTGTTATTGAAAGGTCCATTAGACATCCAAGTAGAGACATTAAGTAAGGAGTGGCGTGAGTCTGGAGCTCAGCAGAGAGGCTCGACTGAAGATAACTATATTAACAGAAGAAAGTAAAGGATGAGAAGAGAGGAGAGTGGAGGATGGGCTCTTAGAACAAGCCAGCATTTGTAATTGTATAAAGGAGTCAGCAAAGGAGACTAGAAAGTTTAGGCATGTGAGAAAGCAAGAAAATAACCAGGCTTTTGACTCAAAAGCCTCAAGAAAAAAAGTGTTTCAAAAGGAGAAAAGCAGCCTTATCAAATATTGCTGTGAGACAGAAAAAATAAGGAGAGAAAATGAACCATTTGGTAAGCCAGAGGCCATTAGACTGTGGGAGGAGAGATGCAGGGAAGAGTAATAGAATAGATGGCAAATAATCTGGATCCAGGAAGAAGATAGAGTTTGGGCAGCAAGGTGATCACTTGGGGAATCTTGCTATGGGACATTATGCTTCCTTTTTTTGTGGATGATTAGAATGACAATATCTGGGAGCAAAACTCTAGTTTTAGAGGCAAGAGCAAGGATTGTATAAGCAAACAGCTCAGACTAAATCCTGTGACTGAGTAACTGGGATTTGCTGAGCTCATGGAGCATGCTGTTCTTTGTCCCAAGGCAACCTAATATACCCACGCAACCTCTAATCTGCAGAGTTAATTTGTCTCGTTGGCTAAGCTTCTATCGCTTTTGTGAGATTCCCTCCCTCCCAATGATGTGCTGTCAAAGAGGATGATATTCCCAACTAAGGAAGCACCATGCTGCAAATCAGAGGACATAAAAAATGGGAGATAATGCATAAATCAATCAAGATAATTAAAGGTAGAAAGCAGAAAGTAGCATCACTGTCTTATAAATAATGGACTATGAGAAGACTTGATAAGGTCCCCCTAGCACAAAGGACTAGAAGGAAGCAGAGCTCTGGGTCTGCCATAATGAGGGCCATCTAACTGGTGAGGACAGAAGCAGTGGTATGACATTCCATTAGACTAGGAAGGCCTGGGATTAAAGAAAACTTCAATTCTGAATCTGGAAATATAGGTTTGGGTAGAATTGTAAGAAGCCTAAATGTTAGATTATGAGAATGTATTTGCTAAGATTGAGATCCCAAAAATGATTATGAATATGAGGATGATGTGATGGTCAGAATGGTTAGCCATTAAGGGAGAGTAGTCAAGCATTCAGCCTTGAAACTGTTACCGTATGCCTGATAAAATGTGCTCATAGATTTCAGGTATATTATATAATTTCAAACTAACAATGCACCATAAGGAAAAATATGCATCAGGGATTTTGTGAGAATAGATTTTCTTTTCTTTTTTGGTGGGAGGAGTATGGGGAGAGGGTGGATAGCCCTGTACTCCGCTGAAAAAAAAAGAGGCCACAAAATGTTTTCCACATACCTTACTCACTCAAATATAATCTAATCTGGAAAGAAAAGGAGAGAAAAATCCTCCCCCTCTTTTTAAAATAAAACAATAGAACTTTTCTCCCCAGCCTACCTTTTATTCTGACCACATCCCCTATGGTTCTGTAGCCTTAAAGGCTATAGAATGAATAGAAAATATTATACTTTAAAATCTCTGGTCACACCTTAAGTCATTTATATGCAGACATAAAGGAGTACATTTTTTATGTCTGACTGCAGTTTCCAGAGCCTGAAGGAGACTGGAAGGATGTTACATCAACCCTTCGAGTTAGAACTTGATTTTCACTGCCTGGAAACTTAAAATTGCATTTGTGGGACTGGGGCAGAGTTCAGCCAGTTTGGAGTGAGTTGTTGCAATAGAAGGATTGTTCTCTTGCACAGTTATACTGAAGAGAAGTCTTTCTAGAATTACTCCAAAAACAGACTGACTGATTTGGCTAGTCCTTCTTTGCCATGTGCCTCTGTTTCTATAGTTTTCCAGTACACAGAGTGTATTTTCTTCTTCTCTGCATACCTCTACTCATTGCCCTGGGATTTTTTTCTCTACTTTAGTTCTCTTGTATTTCCATCTTGCCAAAAAAAATCTCAATAATTGCAAAATACATCTTTCTGGGTAGTAGAAGTTTTTGGAAATTTAATATATTCTTAAAAATAACATTGAGCTGCTAAGTAAATGGAAATTTAAAATTGACTGAATTTTTTTATAAGTCTCCAGAAATTTTATTTAAAAATATAACAACAAGACATCAAATTTTTTTCATAGACTTCTGGAAATGTTATTATAGCGTATAAAGCCAGTAAGACTTCAGAAACAACATTCCAGCCAGGCAGAATTCCTCTTGTGTCTTTGCTTTTTTTCCTTTGTATGCTTCTCAATAAAAAGTAAGCTCTGAACCAGGAAACAGCAACTTCAAACACCCAAGCACATCTGTGCATTTATGGAGAGATGGAAAAGGAAGATAAATAGGAAAACCTGGTCATATCAGCACTGCAGATAAATTGAAAAATGAAAAAAGTCCTTCGAATGTATTCCAAATCACATACTAAAACTTCAGAAATAGGGTTCCTTTTAACAGGAGATATGGTGAATCTGGACATACTAGATATAGTCATTACTAGGAATATAGCTAGCACAGCCATCAGCTGTAAAGTGATGATCAGCACGAACTTGAATCAGAATTTCACTTATACATTTGCAAGTCATTAGCATTTATCTTGAACCAACATTGTGGTATGTGTTATGCTTTCTTAGAAATACTGCTCTATCCCGGTCTGCCTAGCCCCTCTATCTCTCTATCTCACATTTGTCAGTCTCTCAAACTGATGACAAGGAGTGGACCATATGTCAAGTTATATATTTCTGGCTCATCTAATATTTCTTCAAATGCTCTCTATATCACCTGTTTTTAAAGATTGCAAATATTAAATTTTGTGTTTCTCTTTATTTACTACGATTTTCCATAAATTATATGAAGAATCTAAATGTTCAATTTAAAATGGGAAATTGATATCAAGAGAGATGAAATGGATTTTTTCTCATAAGCACATAATAGGTAATCAGAACAGAGGAAAATATCTTAAAAATTTTTAAATTTATATGGAATTGGGCAGGGGGCAGAAAAAACACATTATTACTTATTCCCAAAATACATTGTTAAGTGATAATTGAAATTCTGAGAAAAGGTTTAGAGAATGCCATTTTAGAAACTGACTCAAAATGAGTTAGAATTCAAACTCTCAACTGTAACCTTACTTTCTTACAGTTGAAGGTTTTGGAGAACTTGTCATCCTCAATATAAATTCCTTCAGGCATGGGGAGAAAATACTTGAAAAGACTCTTAGAATAAATCAATTCAGAGAGGGTCAAAATAATTTGTCTTACCTTTTTCAAACTGCAGTAACAATTTGGTAAAGATGACAAAGTAAAGGTTTTGTTGACATTTAGACCTTGTTTCAAATTATGTGTTCCTTTAGTTACTAAGGTGTTTTAAATAGAGACAACACCATAGCTGCCTGCTGGCATGCTCTGAGGATTAAATGAGACACCCTCTACAAACCAGCCCACCACCAGAGTGGAAGATCCATAGCAGGCACATGTTAAAAAATTCTTCTATTTCCTTCCATTCCTGACCCAACTCCCATGCCCATCTGTAAAACACTTTGAAACATTCCCCAAATACTTTTATACACTAGGCACACAACACAAAATTCAGTTTAAGTCAGAAACTAGTGTATGGCTATATCACAGGAACATACAATTAATATTATTCTAAATTTTTAGGGTATCCTCAGATGATCTCAAAAAGGAGAAAAAGATAACTATGATGGCTCACCAGTACTCTTCTTGGATCTTCATCAATGAGAGGACGTTCATTACCAGGTATACCCGTATTATATGTTATTCCACTCACCACTCATTTGTGGCTTATACTCCAACATTATGTCATTCTAAGTAAGATATATGACCCGCAAGACCAAAAATAGAAATCTTCAGCTGAAACTTTGAATAAGAAATTGAGTAAATATGTTCCTACAGGTTGCTAACCATATTCTCTCATGAAACACTCATGCTTCATAAACAGTGATCTAATATCACTAAAAGCTACATTTCTATTTTAATAGATGCAGCATGAACTGGTGGATTGAAGGCTTCTCATCAAAGTTATAGTCCAAGAAATAGCCCAAAAATAGGTGTTTCTGGCCCAGTCATCTGCCCTTGTCCTACAGGACACACTTCACTTTCTCTATTTCCCTCTTGAAAATAGGTCATACTATATATGGCCAGCACCCTAAGCTGTTTTCTTTTTTTTCCAAGATTTATTTATTTATGCATATAAGAACTGGGGTACAGGCCAGAGGTAGGGGTGAGAGGATACACCAGAGACAGAGTGGAAACAGAACAGGCAGATTGACTGAAATACACTGCTGAGGAAAGCAGCAGGTGAGTCAGGAGAGGTCTGCTGCACCATGTGGGTAGCTCCGGGACTGGGGATCAAACTTGTGTTGCAGTGGTTACGGACAGCTTCATAGGTTGCCTCTTAACTCTGTGCGCCACCAGGGAGGCCCCTAAGCTGTTTTCTTATATGCAGCAAATATTGTGTATGTTTGTGAATAATAGAACAGAGATTTGAAAACTATGAGAGTAAAGATTTTGAGAGCTGAGCCTTGCTGAGCCAAAGCAGAAACTGAGAAGCTTTAAAAAAAAAAAAAAAAAAAAAAGTATGCACCACTGAACCATTACCACGTCTTTTACTCAGGGAAGAGAAACAAACCAAAGAAGTGACAGAGGAAACTAGGTGTAAGTTATAAAGGACTGGGCAACAGAAAAGCAGCGGGAATAAATATGGTCAAAAATGGGGTTAAAGTCACAACTGGAAGGTTAGCATGAAATATAAGAGGCCCGAAAAAGACATAGAAGTGAAAGAGGATTCACTTATTCATTTCTTAGTAACTTCTCACCATGGCTAGTACTCATGTAGGTATTAAGCATTTAGCAGTAAACCAAACAAAACCTTTACCTTCATGTAAAACTCTTACCTTCATGGAACCACTTCATAAAAGGAGGATACAGTCAATATGTAAGATAAATGAGTAATCAGTGTACTATTAGAACCTGAAAGGTATGAAGAATAAATAAAGAGGGAGAGAATGGATTGAGTGGGGGGTGTAGAAAGTAGGAGAAGTTATAATGTCATATAAAACAGCCAAGGAAGGCCTCAGTGAGATTCAGCATAAGAGAAAAAATTTGAAGGAAGTGAGCTAGCAAGCTCTGCAGGTATCTGATTGGGAGCATTTCAGCAAAGGGGACAGCAAGTTCAGAGCCCCAGGCAGGTACCTGCCTGTAGAGGTTGTGGGGAGCCAGTGTTGGGAAGGAAAGTAGGAAGGACTGAAGGAGAAGTTGGGTCAGAGCCTTAAATGAGCCAGAACATGTAGGGTCTTATAGCCATTGTGGGACCTCATCGTTCCCATGTTGGAGATGAAAAACCATTGACAGATATTGAGTACATGAGTGACATGATCAGTCTGTCTGCTGTGTCAAGAACAGTCTGAAGAGAGCACAACAGTGAAAACATAATAGAAACAGCTCAAGAAGCTGATAACCCAGGTTAGAGATGATGGTGGTTTGAAACAGGTTGGTATTATAGAGAGGTAGAAAAAAGGAATGATCAGATTCTGGATATACTTTAACAGAAAAACAATCAGATTTCCTAAGGTTTAAATATGGGGTGTAAGAGAAAGAATACACAAGGATGATCCCAAGGGTTTTGGTATAGAAGAATAAAGTCAACATTTTCTGATACAAAGTTTACAGGAGGAGCAGGTTTGGGGAGTTCAGATCTCCCAGGGAATAAATGTAGATAAAAGAGACTCAAGGTCCAAGGTTAAAAGAATGAAATGGAGATGGAAAACAAGAAATCAAAACAGAAACACCTTGGGTGGAAAAAGGGCAGGATGAATATGTAGCCTGAACAGAGAGGAAGAAAAGTTTATAGTGGGTAATACAGTATATATATATATACACACACACACACACACACACAGATATATATATATATATATATATATATATGATACTACTTTGGGATGTCAAAATAACTGAAGTATTGATGGATATAATAGGAGATGAGGGAAGTTAAGGAGATATAAAATTGTAATGAAATATTGAGAAATTCATTTTAAATATATTAATTACATATGACAGATAATGAAGGTCAGAGAAGGTAATAATCACATAAAATAAAAGGTAAGCGGAACAGATGCTAGAGAGTGGTTAGAGGTAGCGGGACGTACATTGTTGAAAGGACCTGAATGAAACATGATCATTTGGGAAGAGAAGATGAAGATGAAAGAAAAGAGAATGTGAGTGTTCTGCAAGAGAAGCAGGAGGCAAATGGGTTCAGGATAGATAAATAATGGAGAGAATGCAGAGACTGGGAATGAAATAAGGACTCACAAAAGAGTGATAGATAGTGAAGAACAAGGTACAGCTAACAACTTAAGCAGACCCAGCAGGACCCCTGACTTCATTTGCCTCCTCTCAAAGAAAATTAAGAGAGGAGAGAGGTGTCTCTAAGGACACTGTGATCTGCACCAGTGTCCTTTTGCCTAAGTGCCTTCTGCGCAGTTGAAGTTAAGCCAACCAGGAAAAACAGCTTTTGCACTGAGAGGGAAGTTTAGAGAAGAAACAGTACACAGCATAAGAGAAGAGTGTACAAACCCATGTGGTATTTTCCTGTTACTCAACTCTGACTCAGTTCCGCTCGCAAATCATGATTCCCAACTGCCTCTGCCAGCACATTGCTAACCTACTCCTGGGACCCTCCTCTCAGCATAGTTACAACTGCTTTCCCTTCATCTACTTTAGCTGTAATATAGCAGCTCTTTACTACTAGATTCCTGAAGAAATCAGGACCTTATCTCAGACTTTTATTTTTTTAAAGGTTTATTTTTATTTATTTATGCATACAAGAACTGGGGTACAGGCCAGAGGTGTGGGGGTGAGAGGATTCACCAGACACAGTGGGAAACAAAACAGGTGGATCTACTGGAATACACTGCTGAGGGGAGCAGGGGATGAGATAGGAGAGGTCTGATGAGCCATGTGGGTTAGCTCCCTGGCATGGGATCGAACTCATGCTGCAGTGGCTGGCAATATCTTGATAGCACTGAGACTTTAACCCCTGTGCCACCAGGGAGGCCCCTTATCTCAGACTTTTAGACCTCACTTTTATGATCAGATTAAAATCTACTCTCCACAGGTAACCAGGTAACCCAGATAGCAAAACCATAGTCCCTATCTATACTCACTGACATCTCCATGAGTCAGAATCTTCTCTTTTTTTTTTTATTTACAAATATATATATTTTATGTTCATTTTTTAAATTTTATATATGTTTTACATCATTTTTCATTTTTGGACAATGTGTGCATTTTTTTTTTATAAATTTTATTGTTATATTCCCCATACAATTGCAGCCCCCCATTCTGACCCCAATCCCTCCCCTCCCGCCCCCGCCCCCCTAAAAGTGTCTCTGGTTCATAGTTTTTTGTTGATTTTGATTTTCACTTTCTTATAGTTATTCATTTTCCTTGTCCCTTATTTAAGTTTTCTAGATTCCTGCTATGAGTGAGACCAGAGTCAGAATCTTCTCTGACAAAAACTCAAGCAAATGTCACCAAAGAGCCCTACCTACTCTTGTCTTCTCTTAGGGGTGTTCCTGTACTGCAGATCCCCACCATTTATCTGCTTGTTTCTTTTTCAATCTCTAGGTTCTTTCTGTCCTTCAATTCTTTCTCTAGAAGGCTTTTCTTCATCTTCATAAAGTGATTCATTCTGTTTCAAATTAATTTATGTCGATCTCATGTAACCATGAATATTCAATGGGAAATTTTCATCGTGGATCTCCACATTCCCTTCTTTTGTTCGTCAGTGTAATCACAATATGAGCATCAGGAATTTTTACTGAAAATAGGCACTTACTCCACACACTGGTCATTACCAAATCATTTTTTGTTGCCTTTGTATTATTTAAAAGTTTCCTAGTTTTGATTCCTCACTTTTCTCATGGAATCCTTCCTCAACTGCAGTATGATTTTAATTAGCCCATATTAATTACTTGTTTATTTTTGCCTTAAAAATATTTATTGCCTCACTATGAAATATAGTTGTTTAATAAATTATTATATTTTATATATTCAGATAATTATAAGTTGAGAAAATGTCATCCTCAGGTATCTATAAAAATATGAGATTGAAGAATAAAAGTTATCTATTATCTCACCACTCAGAAAAAAGTTTAATTTCCAACTTCTATGAATTCTATTTACATAGTTGAGATCATACTGTATCTTATTTTACACACCTGGCATTACATTGCAACTATTTTCCCATACCATTCAAGCGTCTTTCTTAAAGTTTATTTTAATGACATTGTAGTATTTAAGGATATAGAAATATTGTGATCATTTCCCTCATTTTGATCTTTGAGATGGCCCCATTTTTTTAATATATAAAATTAGTGTACAGAAGTGAAATTACTATGTCAAAGCAAAAAAATAAATTTAATGTTATTGCTCTAAAATATTAGAAATTAGTCTCCTAAAAATTTTTGGTGACTTTCCCTTCCCACCAACAACTTAAGTCCTCCTGGCCTGTCTTAATTATTTCATACACAGATGCTTGATTTGCCAAAGTAGAATGTAAATATTGTGATGGTAAGGCCTAGTGTCTTTTTCTGACTGTATCCCACGAAGGGGTACCTGGATGACTTTGGTACCTGAAATAATTTTAGGTAAAACATAAATGTTCATTTTTTATTTGGACACATATGAAAAGATTAGAAAAGCAGAACTAGCCAAAAAATATTTGCTTTCACATACGAAAAACTTAAAAGGGAAGTTAATTAGAAAAATATAAAATGACCACAGATGATACTTGGAGCATCATGGATTCATATCATAGTGTAGGCCAATTATAAAACAGGAATACATAAAGGTTCCCAAATTTTGTTACTTTCCTTTCTCTTCTTGTACAAAACAGTACAGGGAGTTATTTTATAAGAAAGGGATTAATACATTCTGACTGAAGGTTATGGCACTACATTTGTTCAAGCAAATGTACTGCCATATCTTAGGGGAATATATTTCCAAAGAAGAGTCTACAATTCTGGTGATCCTTATTTCATGTCATATTTTGAATGACCAAATTGAGGACTTGCAGTTTATCTTCTATAGCCAGGTCCCTTTTCAAACCTTAGATTCTAAGTTTGTTTGTTTGTTTTTTTTAAGATTTATTTATTTATTCATATAAGCACTGGGTACAGGAGAAGTGCGGGAGGGTGAGAGGATTCACCAGAGCCAGAGCAGGGAGCAGAACAGGCAGAAGGACCGAAGTACACTGCTGAGGGGAGCAGCGGGCGCGGCAGGAGAGGTCTGTGTGCCATGTGGGACCCTCGCCGGTGGCCGGGGATCTAACCGGCACTGCAGACATTGTGGCAGCTTCACAGCCCAGCACTCAACCACTGTGCCACCAGGGGAAGCCCAGATTCCAAGTATTAATTGGAACTCCCTGGTGGTAAAATAAAATATTATAGCATTTCACAAACACCAGACTTAAAGATAGCATTTCTACAAATGGGTTCCCACCAGGACTCCAATCAGATGCTTATTAACAAGGCAGGTCCTGGGCTTTACATGATTCTACTGCATGTAAAGACTAAGCACCATTGCTGAGAAAAGGAAAGTATTTAATTTTGAAAACTGACCTCCTGACATAAGCAAATTTTGTAGATTCCTGGGGAGATCTTTATGAGTCTCCAGATATTATAACTAGCCACCTGTGATAACCAAAATGTCACAAGTCTGACAAACATTTCTGTTCATTTATTCACTTAACAAGAAGTTATTCCTCTCTTACTCTGTAGGAGGCATTGTTCTAGAAATTAACAACTTTTTTTTTTTTAAAGATTTATTTATGCATACAAGAGCCGGGGTACAGGCCAGAGATACGGGGGGTGAGAGGATTCACCACAGACAGAGTGGGGAACAGAACAGGCAGACTGAGTAAAATAAACTGCTGAGGGGAGCAGCGGGCAAGACAGGGGAGGTCTGCTGCACCACATGGGTCTCTCCCGGCCAGCCGGGGATAAAACTCGTGCTGCAGAGGCTGTGGATTGCTTCATAGTGCTGTGCTTAACCCCTTGTGCCACCAGGGAGGCCCTAGAAATTAACAACTTTTTAAGGGATTTTAATTTTACTGCATACAGAAATGTGTATGTAATGGAATTTAATAGGAAAATAGTACTGCTTATTGGGAAACTTGGTTTCAGCAAATTTCATGAGAACTTCATATATCAACAAAATTAAGAGGTCTTGATTTTAAAGGCACAGTAGACAGTGTAACCTTTGTGTCTTACTACTGGATGAGAATTCTCTGAGTTTAGAAACTTCTCTGGGTGCAAAGTTGCCATATGTTAGCTTCATGCTCAAATGACTGAGGTTCTAGTTGCTGTCATGGCCGAGGATATCACTGCTTTGCTGCTTGACGTGGTAAATATTGTGAGTGTGCTAAGTTTAAAAATACAAAATTTAGGGCCTCCCTGGTGGCGCATCGGTTGAGCGCTGGGTTGCGAAGCTGCCCGCAGCCTCCGCAGCACCGGTTCGATCCCCGGCCGCTGGTGAGGGTCCCACATGGCGCGCAGACCTCTCCTGCCTCCCGCTGCTCCCCTCAGCAGTGTACTTCGGTCCTTCTGCCTGCTCTGCTCCCCGCTCTGGCTCTGGTGAATTCTCTCACCCTCCCATGCTTCTGACTGTACCCAGTGCTTGTATAAATAAATAATAAATTTCAAAAAAAAAAAAAAAGTGGTAAACTGTTCAAAAAAAATAAATAAAAATACAAAAGTTTAAAAGATTCCATATGGCTGCTCTCCAAGTATTATTTCAGGTACTAGACTGAAATCAGGGCACTGTAGAGATGAGTAAATGCCAACCCCGTATTTGAAAAAAGTTCAAATCCAGTTGTAGAATGGAGATCAAATTTCACTCTCAGAACCTGTTAGACATTTTCCCCTACTTAGAAACTTAAAACCATCCTTTCAGGCTACTGTGCTCCTAACACAGGCCCAAAGGACTCATGCACATCCCTGTCCCTAGTAAATAAATAACTTTAATTAGCATGATGTAATAAGTTTTAGCAGAAAGTGAATTATTCCAGTTTCTTTTTCCAAGCACATTGATTGCTGAGACAAAGGAACCAGCCACCTGCACCCTTCAGCACAAAGTCATCACAAAGAGCCAGTGTGCCACAGGCTGCACCTACCTGACTGGCAGAGCCAGAGGGCAATATTTGCCCTGGTTCCACCGCCAGGGTCTCTCTTGATCAAAGGAACAGGAGCAAACCCCACGTGAGCCCAGTAGGTAGGTTTGTGAAGAGAGGGCACCACTCTCCTGAGGGTTTATGGACTAAGAAGTCTTTAATAAAAGGACACAGAAGCCCTCTGACATATTTTTATAAGGAGTCAGGATTTTAAAAGAAGACAGAATCAAAAAAGTCCAAGACATGTTTAGGACCACCACCTTAAGAAAGGAAAATTTTTCTATGTGAGGATTGTTTTTAAAATTTTATTTTAAGGGGCTCCCTGGTAGCGCAGGCGGTTGAGCCCACACTGTGAAGCTGTGCACAACCTCTGCAGCGTGGGTCGATCCCCACCAGCCAGGGAGAATCCCATATGGCACAGCAGACCTCTCTTGTCTCCCCCACTGCTCCCCTCAGCAGTGTATTTTGTCAGTCTGCCTGTTCTGTTTCCCACTCTGTCTCTGGTGAATCCTCTCACCCTCCCGTGCATCTGGCCTGAACCTAGGTTCTTGTATAAATAAATAAATCTTAAAAAAAATAAAATAAAATTTTGAAATTCCATTATTCATGTTTGAGGGCCTATGAAAAATTTTCATTATGAAAAATTGGATATCACATCTATTACTATATCACAAAAAGGTCAGTGTCACCCCCAGATATGTGAAAAGGTCATTTATTGCATTTTCTTTCTATCAGATATTTTTCAATGAGTATACATTGTCAAGAATTATTAAGTTTATCAATGACTGTTACTTCCCCCCAAAAATTATACCACACTTCAGCTCATTAAATAAATTAAAAAAAACAATGAGATCATTTGTCTGCTTAAGATCCACTGGACATGTCTATTAATAGAGAGTCTGATGAAGTCAAAATTCAATGATTCTAGAAATATATTACACTTACAGCGTGTAATGTATTTACTTGAATTTCTGGATATCTTAGCTGCTCTAGTGAAAGATTATATCTACCTAAAAGTAGCTGAGGATTCAATTTTCTATATTTTATTCCCTAAACAAATAATTACTGAGAGCATATTATGAATCCAGAAACTGTACTGGAAGTTTGTGCATGAAATTTTGAGCAAAAAGATACTGGGCTTACCTGGTGGCGCAGGCGGTTGAGCGCAGCACCGTGAAGCTGTCCGCAGCCACTGCAGTGCGGGTTCCATCCTGGCCAGCTGGGAAGATACCCACATGGTGTGGCAGACCTCTCCTGTCTCGCCCACTGCTCCCCTCAGCAGTGTATTTCGGTCAGTCTGCCTGTTCTGTTCCCTGCTCTGTCTTGGGTGAATCCTCTCACCCTCCCACACATCTGGCCTGTACCCTGGTTCTTGTATAAAAATAAATAAATCTTTAATAAAAAATTATGGAAAAAAAAGAGAGACCTATGCTTGTTGCCATCTGAAAATACAGATCTCTAACTTGAACTTTCATCAGAATAAGCTGGAGAGCTTATTAAAAGAAAGATGCTAGGCCTCATTCCGAGTTCTGATTCAGTAAGTCTGGGATAGATGAGCATTTGCCTATGTAACAAGTTCTCTTCAGGTGCAGATGCTAGTGGTCTGGTTTCAACAAAGGTTGAGAAATACAGATATAAAGGCCTGGAAAACTGAGGCAAGTGTTCTGAAGGAAAGAAAGCCTGTTATTAGAGAATAAGGACCCTGTTAACACAGGGTTCCAGAGATCTGAATGATGAGGGAACCAGCAAGGTTAAAGGGATTGGGCAGCAAAGTATGACTGACACAAGTGTCTATCCAAAATCCTAATGGTCAGAGAAGCACAGAATTCCAGCAACAAAATGATTCCCAGTGTGACTGATGTACAGGACACAGGGAACACCAACTCTGGAGAGGAGGCTAAAGAAGGCAAGAGAAAGACTGAGCAGAACTATACCTGCTCTGATAAGAATTTGGGGTGTTTATTGCAAGAGCAATGGGAAGACATTGGGGGATGTTCAGTAAGGTAGGCTATATGATTAGATAGGTTGGATAGACTCTGGATAAAGTATGGGGAATAGATGGAGGATGCCCAGAATAGAAACAAGGAGACCACTTCTTTTTAATTTCTCTAATGTGAGAGAATCAGTGGTC
The DNA here is from genome assembly GCF_964194135.1 of Talpa europaea. Classification (NCBI taxonomy): domain Eukaryota; kingdom Metazoa; phylum Chordata; class Mammalia; order Eulipotyphla; family Talpidae; genus Talpa; species Talpa europaea. The sequence continues at coordinate 101,686,795 of NC_140071.1, forward strand.
AGAGTCATAGCAGCATAATGGAAGAACACGGGAGGAGCCTTGCATAAGAACGGCTCCTGTCTCACGCATGCTCATTTATTACTCTGCCTGCCTGTTGTTCCAGACCCTCTAGTAATAATAGCAGTGTTCTAGAATGCTGAAAGGTATATCACTAAAGTAGGTGGAAGACTTCATTAAAGGAATAGGTAGATCATATCCCATTCCGAAGAGAACAAGGGGCATTAGACTGTGAAGTCAAGGTAGTCAACCTCAACAAGCACAAAAGCCTCTCAAGTTGCTCATACACAGAGGGTGTTATTTTACAGCCAGCCTGCATCTGCTACAGTAATGACGGGTGTTATGTGGCACACCTGTGTTTAGTTTTCAGCAAACCTGTAAGACTTCTATTAGAAAAACCTGAAAGGAAATTTAAATCATGGAAGAATGAGAAACAAGAACACAATATGAGCTAAATAGCAACCTAATTGCTTCATTCCCTTACCTTTATACAAGACCCATAGCAATCAACTTTACCTCCAACAGCCAACCACTTCTCACCATCCAGTGCAAGCTTTCATTCTCTCTTGCCTGAATAACTGCAAGAGCCTCTAAGTGAGCTGCATCCAACCCCTCCCTATAGTGCCTTCTTTCCAGCAGTCAAAATGTCCCTTTTATTATAGTCACAACAGCCTGCTTGAGCCTGCAACTGTTCCTATTGCCAGCTCTATACCATAAGAAGTCTCTAAGGCCTGAGATGATCTGGCCAGAAGGACACCTGGAACTTCATCTCGAACCATGCTTCCCTTCTTTCTCTCCTTCAAATATGACAAACTTATTCCTGTAGACAGGACATGATATTAGCATCTCTCACCTAGAACACTCACTTTGACTCTTCACATGGTTGGCTCCTTCCCACGTTTGCGGTTTCAGTTTAATGTTTTTGGTATCTTGCTCACACACTCTAAAATATCTTCTTCAATGCACTTCATCACGTGATCCTGTGTTATTGTTATTTTTTTCCTCTTAATTAATTTTAGATATTTACATGTTTTACTTTTTTATTATTATCAAGGGAATGTTGATTTATAACACTGTATATGTTGAGAAATGTAGAACCCCTACCTCTTCAGATATATGTTACCATACCACACCCACCACCAAGGCATCCACAATCCTCCACCATAGGCCATTGTGCACCCTTCCCCACACTTACACTACACCCTCCTGTTCCCCAGCAGCAGCATCAGTTCCATAAGACTTCTAGCACTTGTCCTTAGTTTGGCCGGTCTAACCCTTAGTTTTGTTTCTCTGTATTCCACATATGAGTAAAAACATATTTCTCCTGAATTATTTCACTTTACTTACATGTGAACAAGACAAAACTTAGGGGTATACAGATAGGTGTTTCTAAAACTGGAGCTAGCACCAGGCTCACATGAAGGGCTTGTGGAGACACAGGTTTCAAAGTTTTTTATTGAGTAAACTGGGATGAGTTCTGAGAATTTACATTTCCAACATATCTTCACATGATTCTGATGCTGTTATCCAGACATAACACTTCGCAGTTGATTCTTATAGCTCTTGGGAACTTAGAATCAAAGTGACATTATTCTTTTAGGGAAAGAAAAATATTTCCACTGGCAAATTGCAGATGGAAGTAAGTGGTCATCCCAAATAAAACTAAAATAATTACATATGACCAGAACAGTGTAATTGCCACAGAAAGGAGAGCTTCCAGTTTCCCTGCCACACCTAAGGAATGGTGAGGTGGCAAGGGGAGGCTAGGAAGGACCAGGGAGAGGATATTTGGAGAGAAGACTGGGAGAAGGCACGTGGAGCAGAGAGACATGAGGACGCTGTGCTTGCTTCTCAGCCTTGGGCTTTGTGGACAAGGAGGGAGACAGCTGGCGCCAAGACATGCAGAGACACTTGAAAGAGACTGAGAGACCCTTGAGGAAGCTGACAAAGGCAACTGTTACCTTGATTTGTACTTTGATTTCCTTCCAGACTTGCCTGGTTCCTTCTGCCCTTTCTCGTGGTTCCCTGCTGGAAGGTACCTTAGACTTGTGGCAAACATTCAGGTCTTAGCAGCCCTCTTTGGCCCAACCCTGTTTGGCTGGACATTTGGGGCTATGAGGGGATGGGTACCTTTGGGTATTTCATTGAAAAAGTAAATTTAAAAAAAAGACAGTTCCCAACTGGAATATTAAGTTGTAAATTTAAAAAAAAAAAAATTCATAAAAATCTTTAGAAGCCAAACCATAGAGGGAAAGAAATAGATGTCTCCCTTCCTTTGAGGTTATTGGAAAACATGTTACTATGTTAAAATGTCAAATACTAATACCTTAAAAAGGAATTTAAAACCAGATATCATACAGAGCACATTTGAACTATCTTCAGAAACACTAACATTTCTGGGCTCAAGGGGTTAAGACAAAGCGCTATGCAGCTATCTGCAGTTCTATCCCAGGCCAGGGAGCTACAAACATGGTGTAGCAAACCTCTCCTGTCTCACCCACTGCTCCCCTCAGCAGTGTATTTCAGTCAGTCTGCCTGTTCTGTTCCCCACTCTGTCTCTGGTGAATCCTCTCACACATACACACCCCCACCCCGCCACACACACACACACACACCTCTGGCCTATTCCCCAGCTCTTGTATGGATAAATAAATCAATCCTTAAAAAAAAAAAAAAACTAACATTCTAAAAAGTAATACAACTTCTTTTATTATTTTCTACTACTGCTTCTTTTCTACTACCACTCTCATGTCTTAACAGCTAATGATGTAGTTATGAGTCAATAAACTTCCTCTCTTAAAGAATGCAGTTTTCCTTATTAAGAAAATGTTTTAGGTATTTTTCCTTGTTTTGTATCTACTAACTAGCCCTCACTTAATTTTTTTTAATACTGTGAAATTATTCTTTAATTTTAAATCCTTTTGTTTCTATCTGAGACCTAGTGTTACTGACCTAACTGGGTCATATCGCTTGCACTCAGAAGGCCAAACTGCACCATGAGACTGTTTTCACAAAGGAAGCATTTTCTCAGCAATCAGTGCCACATCAGGAGGACATAGAGCCAGTACTCAAGAACAGATTGCCTCTTAGAATGGCTAGCAAAGGAAGATTATATAGGAAAAAACAGAGTGTGGAATATGCAGGAGAGAACGTCTTCATTCTCAGATTGGGGGGGGGGGGTGCTAGGTAATCTAGGGATAGTCAGTCACAAGTTATTGATATTTCTGGAATAGCTATTCTTTTAAGATGACCCCCAGGTATTCATCAGGCACTGATGTTTAAGCGTCCTCATTCTGGAATAAAATAGAAATATTTCTTTAGCCTTTACACAGTCCATCTTCATGGCCCTGGGAAATGCAGTAGTGTGGCCTCTAAGGCCATGTTATTGCTCTTGGTTTAGTTCCGACCATATTAGTAGTTGAGGACCTGAAAAAAGCTGGCACCTGTATCCATGAATGGTCCCAGGGTCATTTTTAATCGGGATAATCCCGAAAAGATGAATGTCTTAGAAAATATGAAAGTCACAAAATGGCCAAAAGCAATCAGGGCAAATATGTGGTGGGGTTAGACAAGTCTGGTTATGTTACCTTATTGATTAGATTAGATCAGTTGTCAGCACCAGAGAGGAAGTTAGGGTCTAAAGATAGAACTGCTTAGAAGAATAAAGGAAACATCACAAGAACCGCCATCCCAATGGCCAGCAGTCATAATTGGTACTCTAGCAAAGAAAACCTGCCTTCTCAACAAGGGCATTGCATTTAAAAGAAGTCAGGAGAGTTATAAATATAAAAACACAATGTTCCTGGGCCTCCCTAGTGGCACAGGGTGTTAACGTCTCAGCAATATCAACCTATCGATCGCCACTGCAACATGAGTTCAATCACCTGCCAGGGAACTAACCCACACTGTGCAGCAGACCTCTCCTGTCTCTCCCACTGCTCCCTCAGCAGTGTATTTCAGTAGATCTGCCTTTTCTGCTCCCCACTCTGTCTCTGGTGAATCCTCTCACACCCTGCACCTCTGGCCTGTACCCCAGTTCTTCTACGTAAAAATAAAAATGAAATCTTAAAAAAATTCAGCATTCCCTACCAATTTAAGGTCTGCATTTTTTCTTCAATAAAGGTAGCCCTCCTCTTCCAACTTCTCAGCTTTCAAAAGGCAGAAACAAATCCCTTCATTTGCATTGGAAATGTGAATCACCTACTTTGCTAGCTGTGAAAGAGCTCTATGCAAAGGTTGAAAGGCATTCTTCTTTCCTTATCATTCAAGTCAGAGATGAGGCCAAAGGCAAAAAAGATCTGAAATTGAAGCTGCAGAAGTTTCACAGTTTTAACTCTAGAATTTAGGTGAACAGTAACAGGATAAAGTAATTAGGATAATTTTGCTATTGGGGCCTCTCTGGTGGCACAAGGGGATAAGTCTTATACTATGAAGATGTCTGCAGCCACTTCAGCATGAGTTTGATCCCCGGCCAGGGAGGTGACACACATAGTGCAACAGACCTTTCCTGTCTTGCCTGCTGCTCCCCTCAACAGTATATTTCTGTCAATCTGCCTGTTCTGCTCCCCATTCTATTTCTGGTGAATCCTCTCACCCCTGTACCTCTGGCCTGTACCCCAGTTCCTGTGTGCATAAATAAACAAATCTTATTGAAAAAAAACGATAATTTTGCTATTGCTTGGTGTATTGTGGAATTGTTATAGGACAGGGAGAGGGGCAGCCCAAACCCCGCAAACCTGCCTATTCTACATGGGTTCTGCCATCCGCCGCATCAACAGAAAACATAGGAGACTTTAAGAGGAAGGAACTTTAATAAAACTAGGAAACAATACAGGAAAGGCAAATAATCTAGTTTCTAAATCAAGCACCCAAAGTTACCCGTCCCCTCGTGGGTAAAAGTCCATCCATATGGGATTGGTCCAGAGCAAGGCCCCAAAGCCTGCCACAAGTCTAAAGCATCTTCCAGTGGGGACCCACAGCAAAGGGTCAGAAACAAGCAGACAAGACCGGAAGGAAAAGAGCAAAATCAACATCAAGATAAAAGCTGCCATTGTCACCTCCCCATGGGTCTCACCCACATCTGTGTCACCCAGTCCACAACCAAAAGACAAGCGCAGTTTTTTTACGTGTCTCTAGGCTCCATGCACCTCCTCCAGGGCTCCTTCTGGCTCCATCCTGCTTCCTTCCTCCCTCTCTTCTGCTTCTCCTCTTCCTGCTCAGCTCCACCTTCCCTTGGGTGGGGTAGGGAACCTCCCCCGGCAGGTTTGCGGGGCTTGGGCTGCCCCTCTCCCTGTCCTATAACAGATTGATGCTTTGTCTTGGCAAAAGGATTAATGGAAGACTACTTCTTTTTTCTGTTGCTCTCCTATTTCTTGGTTCCATCTTTCCAAAAAACATGGGAGCTTGTAATGTGTTTTTTTTTAACGAAGTAAAATTGTGAAAAATATTATGAACATATAAAATACTTATTATGTAGAGTTTGGAAAGCATACAGAATTACCACACATAAAATGAAAATCACAATCTAAACTCCCAACAAATGGTCAATTTGTTTCCTTAACATGTTTAATTCATAGTTAATTAAAGAAAATATATTAAGTTTTGAACTCAACATGACAATGTTAACTAATCTCATTGCTAAAACCTAACATTATGAACAAAATCAGCAAGGGGGAATTAAATGTGTAAGAAAACAAGTTAATGTTTTTATAGTGCCTGATTTTCATCTCCTTGAAGAGACTTTTTCAACCATTTTAGATTCCTGCTCTTAAGTGTAGTAGCAAGCACAGCAGAATATTGCTCCTAATAATGCAGTTCCATGCTGCCTGATCAAGAGCTTGAACATTTTCCAGCAAGTCTCCAAGAGGCAAAAGCAACACAAACTCAGGAGGCACTGCCAGGGCCAACTGTGCCTTTCGGGGGCTGCATTGGGTTGTATTTTCCCCTGAAGTTTATTTTTGCCATGTGGCAATCTCTGAAGTTTGTGTTGGCCTCCAGCATATGTCAATATATCTTGTTTGTCTTTTGTGGATCCAAATTGTAGCAATCAGTAAAGAGTGGAAAAGTGTTGGTTTTTTTTTTTTTTTTTTTTGGTTTCCAGGGATGGAATCAGATATCTACTTAATTGTGTTGTAAATCATTAAGACATTAGAGAGAACTCTTATTTGCAGCTAATATTTGACACCCATCTATGTGGGTGGGTGCAGAGCATAACTCCCACCCACCATTCTCTCTTCTATCCAGTCATATTGCAGTTTTATAAAATCAAATAAAAGTTGTTTCTTCTAACTGGCTAAATAGAGTGATAAGATTGAGGAATTCATTTCTTGCAAGTACATAATTATGGCAAACATCAGAATATGGGTAATTTCCATCTGTTGAGCAGCTGCAATTCTGGTGACAAAGTACACAGTACACCTAAGCACTTCCCAGTTGACTCAGAAGCTGCTATTACTCATTAAAATCAAACTGGAAGCCTTAAAGAAACAGGAGCCCAGAGTTCTCCCCTACACGCATATGATCCACCTGGGCACCCCCATGCTGAGTCTCTCCCTGGCTAGCACTCTTAAAGGATCTGTAAAGAATAATTCTGGGTGTCCACTGGATCCTCTCCCTGCACTGCCAGTGCATGGTACAGCTCCTGTCCTGGGGAAGCTTATGATTCTATGAATTCCTTTAGCAAGATTTGGACGTTTGCCATGAATTATGTACTTGCAAGAAATGAATTCCTCAATCTTATCACTCTATTTAACTGGCTAGAAGAAACAATTTTTAAAAATACTTTTTAAAAACCCTTGTTATATATTGTGATGCAGTATTTCAGGCTCATAGTAAGTTAATTTCATCTGTATCATATATAAAGTATTCAGTGTATTTGAACCTTGTGTCTACTTAAGTATTCCTATTGCTTCCAGACATCACAAATTTGTAAAAAGATTAGATATGGAATCCATGTCTTATCATCCATTTAATAGCTTTCTTGGGGCAATATGCTTAGCAATAAAGATTAGGCAGGTTGAGGAAGTCTTTAGGGGCTCAGCAGAAAAGATTAACAGATTCTTTTTTGTTGGGGGTGGGGTAGGGAAGTCCATGTATAACATTTAAGTGGGCCCTGAAAAATCTCTTATACTAACTATTGACAAGTCACAGTGCACATTTTTCAGTGCCCCCTTTCTTGAGTAGGGGACTGCCCAGATAGTACTTTAATAATTAACTTTGGTTTTCCTAAACCCTGTACTTTATGTCCCTTCTAGACTTCAGATCCTTTGATACATGTGAGGCATTTGATGTCCTTTCTATGCAGCAAAGCTTTGTTCCCTCACCTCACCCCCAAGACTGTTACAGTGGCCCCATCCATCTTGCTACCTCCATCTTATCTTCTTGCCCTGGAATCTGTCTTCCATAAATTCCCTAGTGGCCTTTAGATCATCATGTCTTTCTCTTGTCTAGAATCTTCAGTGACTGCCCATTGCCAGCAGGGTGAATTCTCTCTGCTTCAAATGGTTTATAAAGCTCTTGCCAGCTTCTTAATTTATTATTCCCTACTCTCTATCTTATATTGTGTGATCTTAGAATTCCAACTCTGAGATTTCTTCACAAAAGCTGTAGACATAGAAAAATGACATGTCCTTGTTATATTTTCTTTGCCTGATAAACTCTTCAGACTCTTGTTTAATTTTTACCATCCAAGGTTTGCTATAGGCAACATTTCTTCCTTGCAGTTGTCACCCACTCTCAGAGAATGACTGATGCTTCCTGATTGTACTCACACAGTAACTTTGTGAATGTGCAAATGAATGACCCTCATACAGGTCTTCTGTTCAAGGACATGATTGAATGTATAAGCCAATCATCTTCAAAGGTTCCTCTGAGGTGTGAACTTGTTCCCCTAAATCATATACAGTGTTATAAACCAATGTTAACTCAATAAAGAAAAATATATATATAATAAATTTCATTTGGCAGATGGTGTAGCTATAAGTTGTAATGGGGAAGTGCAAATTAAGAGCATCAGAAAGTGACTTTTATACAACTACATGAAATTGTCTTCTAATTTATTTTTAATAAATGTACTGGGGCCGTTCTTTAAACTGTTCCTCTGGTAAGTTACATGCTTTTAAAATATGGTGTTGTAGTATTTAGGATGCATTCATCCTTGCTATAATTGTTCACATACTAATACATTTTTTCTAATGCTTCACTCTTTCTATTGTGCCATTAACTTGTCTGATTTTATCCCAACACTTTATTTTCCTGAATTCCCCTCTTCTTTTATACTCTAAAGTCCTTCAAAGTATCATTCATAATCAAAGATCCTGCCTATAATAAAAATTATAGAAGACCACTGTGGTATTCAGTTATTCCATGTTAATATGGTTTGTGAGTTTGCAGACTTTCTCTACAAAGGGCTAGATAATAAATGTTTTAGGCTTTGTGGGCCATACAGTTTTTGTCACAATTGCTTAACTCTGCTTTTATAGAAGGAAAGCAGACAATAAGCTAACAAATTAGTGTGGCTGTATTCCAATAAAACTTTATTTATAAAACAGCTAACCCCTGGTCATTTGGAGACTTGTTTTCACAAAGGAAGATTTAGTTAGGTTCTGTTCAGATACAGGAACAAATTCTAAGTGCCTTGTACCAAGAGTATAATATTTCTAATTAAACATTGTAAATAATTATACACAGTAAATAATTTGAAGGATATTTGTATCACACCTTAGTGTGCACTTTTATCAGAAACAGTAGCTGTTGGGGGAAAAGATTATGTAAAACTTCATTTGCTTTAATAGCAACTCACAGCTCAGCATATTAGGAATTGCATCCCAGTGGAACCAGAAATTTCTGTCTGCTGCTCTGACATTCAATAACAAGAGCTATAAAAGTGTTCATGCACTTTACTGGTACTGTAATTTTTAGGGAATATTCCACAGCAATGATGTTTCATAACCCAGATGTGTCCCAAATGTGAATCTGAAACTGACCTCTATGTACAGAAGGCAAGGATGGACTAAAGAAAGGCAGGCTATTCAGACTGGTAGGTAGCAGTTTTAATGAACAAGGGGACTTACTTAGGAAGCATTGTCTTGGGTGACCCCACAATGAGTAGTTTTCCACAGCACACCCCACCAAATCTCAAAGTTTTATAGAGGCTTGTATTATGTTCAGTAGATATATGTAAACCAGATAGTCTCAACAACACACCACACGTACACACTCTCTCGAGGCTATATCTGAAGCAGTTTCTGGGTCCTGCTGTTCCATGGGAGGAGGATAAGGACTGTCTCGTTGTCACAAAGTCAAGACGACTGCATATTCCCCTGGGGAGGGGAATGAGAAACCTCAGATTTCCCAGTCCCAGCTTGTGAGTCATTTCTTTGGTAATGTATTTTTAATTGCTTTCCCCAAAATTTGACTCCAAGGGAACAAAATCAATGTACTAAATGATAGTTAGGACAGGATGATTCATTAATGCTATAATTCTAAAGTAACCCTCCTAGAAAATGGAACAATAGCATGTGGGAATTCTATAGAATTTTCTTAAATGTTAATTGTGAGGAGTGTATTGATCCTCTAAATGTGCAAATTACAATTACAAGTGAGAAAAATGGGAAAAAATCAAATATAATCTCAAACATTTAAAAATCAATATTACAAATTATGATTTAATATTCATTAAGATTTTGTTGAATTAGAGCCTATTGTAAGCAAGTCTGTGCTGTAATTAAACAGACCAAAATTCCGTCCTCATGGAGCCAATATTCTTATGAGAGGAAGGCACAATTTGAACATGAAAGGGATTTTAGTGCTTAATATGTTTGGAAATTTAATATCATGAATTTCCCCCTGTAAAACTGCTTATATAAAAAAGCTTCCCCCACCCCATTTTGTTTGGTTTGTTAAGAATAAGAATTTCTCTGCTTACTTCATTTTTCAGGTATTTAATTTCTCTGTATGTGCCAAGCAGTCTTCCAGGCACAGAGAATACAGTGTAAACAAAACATTCAAATATACCTGCAGCTACAGTCTAGTGGAGGGAGATAGAATATGGGATAAGTAAAAATATTTTACTTATCAAAAAATGGGGGGGGGGATGGTGACTATGGGGCAGAGGAGAAAAAAAGATACACAAGTTTGGAGAAGACAAATTTTAGATTGATCAAGAACTCCTTGAGAGCTTCCCTGGTTGCACAGGAGTTAAGTCTCAGCACTATGAAGCTATCTGCAGCCACTGCAGCATGAGTTCGATCCCAGCCAGGGAGCTAACTCACATGTTGTAGCAGACCTCTCCTGTCTTGCCTGCTGCTCCCCTCAGGAGTGTATTTCAGTAGATCTGCCTGTTCTGCTCCCCACTCTGTTTCTGGTGGGTCCTCTCACCACCACCCCTCCATGCCTCTAGCCTGTACCCCAGTTCTTGTATGCATAAAAACATAAATCTTTAAAAAAAAAAAAAGAGCTCCTTGAAAAGGTGGCTTTTGAGTAAATAGTTAAATGCAGCAGCAGCAAGTGACAGTGAGTTGGGGGAGGGCCATGAAGGAAGAGGGAAGAGCATCAACAAGTTCAAAGGCCTTGAGGTGAGTGAGCATGTTCCTGGGCATTCAAGGAACATCAAGGAGCTCCGCTCAGAGACTGAAAGAAAGAGCAGTGGGAATTGAGATCAAAGGTGATCAACAGAGCATATCACATTTGACCTTTGAAGTCATTGGAAGGATGTTGGCTTTTGTTCTGATTACGGGAAAATACTGGAGATTTTTGAGGAAAGGATAGAGATGATCAGGCTTACATTAAAATAATTCCTGTTGTTGCAACTGATAGCAGATACAGGGAGGATTTAGGAGACTTTGCAATAGTCCAGATGAGAGACAGTGAGTTGGGTGGGATAAGCATCTTGAGTGGGAGCAGCACAGATGGAAGGATGGAGGGTTCCCACTGTCAGATCCCACCTGCCATGAAGGAGAAGAAAACTGGGGTGCAGAGACCATTCCTGAACTGTTAGTGTATCCCTAGTGGGAAGCACAATGTCAGACACATACTGATTGCTTAAGTTGGTTAAATGTTTGGGCCTCCCTGGTGGCACAGGCGGTTGAGCACAGCACTGTGAGAATGTCCGCAGCCTCTGCAGCACAGGTTCAATCCCTTCAGGCTGGGGAGATGCCCATATGGTGCGGCAGACCTCTCCTTTCTCGCCTACTGCTCCCCTCAGCGGTGTATTTCAGTCAGTCTGCCTGTTCTGTTCCCCTCTCTGTCTCTGGTGAATCCTCTCACCCTCCTGCACATCTGGACTGCACCCCAGTTCTTGTATGCATGAATAAATAAATCTTAAAAAAAAAAAGTCAAAAAAGAATGTGAAAACAAATAGCTATCTCATGGCTGCCTTCTGTTAGAGAACTCTGACTTCATCACTGCTCCCTCCGTCAGTCATTTCCCCAACTTTATGTATTTATGAATTAAAACCGTCAATGTTTGTTGATGTCATAAGAAGGCTTTAGTTTTCAATGACCTCCATTAAGTTAAAATTACAGAATAGTAAATATTTATTGAACCATTTCTTTCTTTTTCACACTTTATGATAAAGTGTAAGCACAAGTTATTGCCTTTTACTGTTAAAAAGCCTAAAACTATATGGAACTAAATGCAATACTTTCTTTTTAGGGATGAACTTAATTCTTTATTGAAGAACTATAACATTTTTTATGGGGACCAGAAAAATCTGCATATTTTATATGGACAGGTAAGCACATCAAAGAAATGTACTATAGTTTACTTTAGAAGAAAATATTCCTTTAAAAAAAGTCAGGATGAGTTTGAGTCCATAATCCAACAGCATGAACAGTCTAGGAGAAATAGGGGAATCTTTAACTTGATAATGATTTTTCTTTTTAGACACTATCACAAAATCCCAGATCTGGAACACATGACTTTCCAACCAGTTTTGCAGTAGGAAAGCATTTAAAATAATTTTAATAATGTATTTGCTTTTGAATTTAAAAACAGTATTTATCTTTTAAACACCAAGTCTACTAGAAATCTATCCCAATGTTTTCTTACCACACCAGGGCATATCTAGAAAGATGTTCACGGTGATGTCATTTCTAATGAAGAAAAATTGTGTCCACCAGTGTGGAATTGTTAAATAAATTATCACACATCTTTGGATTTAGTTAACATATTTGGACTTAATTAACATATTTGGATTTAGTTAAAATGGCTGAATTAGAATCCAGTGAATGGCCACGATGTCACAATAACACATTTTAAAATTTAGGAAACAGGGCCTCCCCGGTGGCGCAGCGGTTGAGCTCTGGGTTGCGAAGCTGCCCGCAGCCTCTGCAGCGCCTGTTCGATCCCCTGCTGCTCCCCTGCTGCTCCCCTGCTGCTCCCCTGCTGCTCCCCTGCTGCTCCCCGGCCACTGGAGAGTCCCACATGGTGCGCAGACCTCTCCTGCCACCCGCTGCTCCCCTCAGCTTAGGAAACAATTCTGAAAAGTACTGAAATTATAAAACATTTTTAGGGGTACAACAACTGATAGGCTACTGTACAAACTGAACTGATATTGTTTCCTTTAAAAATATTACCTATAGGGCCTCCCCGGTGGCGCAGCGGTTGAGCGCTGGGTTGCGAAACTGCACACGGCCTCTGAGGCGCCGGTTCGATCCCCGGCTGCTTCCCGGCCACCGGAGGAGGGTCCCACATGGCGTGCAGACCTCTCCTGCCGCCCGCTGCTCCCCTCAGCAGTGTACTTCGGTCCTTCTGCCTGCTCTGCTCTCCGCTCTGGCTCTGGTGAATTCTCTCACCCTCCCGCGCTTCTGACTGTACCCAGTGCATGTATAAACAAAACAAACAAACCAGCAAACAAATAAATAAAGCATGCCTCTATTAAAAAAAAAAAATATATTACCTATAATATTATATAGGTTTCAGGTATGTATCAGTATACATCAACATCTGCATATACTACATTATGTTCATTACTAAAAGTTTAAATCTATTCTTCACCCTAAGATTGACCCCTTTTACCAGATTTATCTTCCATTCTTTTCTTCTGACAATCATTGGTTCAGTCTTATATTCTAAATGTTTCTTTTATCTTGTTTAGTTCATTCTTATTTTGTTTCTTTATGTGCTACATATGAGTGAAATCATACAGTGTTTGTCTTTCTCCTTCTAACTTATTTCATTATGCATAACATTCTGTAAGTCCATCCACATTGTTGCAATGGCAAAAATGCATTTTTTTAATAATAAAGTGGTGTTCCCTTATGCACATATACCACATCTTCTTTATCCAATCATCTGTTGATGGGTACTTAGGGTGCTTGGCTATTGTAAGTAATACTGTGATTGCATAGAGTGCATAGATATCTTTAAATCAGCATTTTATATTCTTTAGATAAATATCAGAAGTGGATATATGGATCATATGGGATTTCCATTCTTAGTTTTTTTAGAAATTTCCATAATGCTTACAATGCACCAATTTACATTCCCACTAACTTTGTACAAGTGTTCCCTTCTCTCCACATTCATCTTACAGCACATGTCTTTTGGATAATTGTCATTTTCACAGGTGTGAGGTGATATCACATTGTATTTGTTTTCATTTTCCTAATAATAAGAGATGATGAATATTTTTTCATGTGCCTGTTGACCATCTGTATGGCTTCTTTGGAGAAGTATCCATTTAGATCCTCTGCCCATTTTTTAATAAAGTTGTTTGTTTTTTTTGTTGCAGAGTTTTATGAGTCCTTTAAGTATTTTGTATATTAACCCCTTGTCAGATATATGATTTGCAAATATCTTCTCCCTTTCGGTAGGAAGTTTTTAGTTTTTATGATAGTTTCTTTCACAGAGCAGAAGCTTTTCTGTTTGATGCAGATCCATTTGTTAATTTTTGCTTTTGGATCCCTTGTTGGGGATCAAGTGACCAACAATATCGTTGCAGTTGATATCGAGGAACATGTTATCTGTATTCTATGTATTTTGTGATTTCGGGTCTTACATTCTGATCATTATTTTCAATGTAGTGTGTGTTAGTTTCATTCTTTTGCATGTGACTATGCCCTTTTTCCAGCACCAGTTATTGAAGAGACTTTCCTTGCTTCATTTTATGCTCCTGATCATTTTTCATAAATAGTTGTCCATATATATGTAGGTTTATTTATGAACTTTCAATTTGGGTGTCTATATTTTCCAAATTTTCTATAATAATAATTCTTTAGTAATGGACTTTTATATATAAGAGAGAAAAAAATAAGATTGGAAAATATGTTCTCTGGGACTATGTTTTGACATTAATATTTATATTCACAGTATATGTTCAATCTATGCTGTGAATTTTTCTTTGCATAACATTTCCTTCTATGCTAATATTTCTAACTTACAATAAAATCTTCAGATGCTAATGACTTTTTCAAAAATATTTCTTTGTTCTGTATTTTCTATATAATTTTATAATACATTATTCATTCATTTTGGATAATAATCTTATGAGTTAAATTTTTCCTGTTCAGAAATGAGGAAAAAGTAAATCTCTCCATTGCTATTTTCCTGATTTGTAGTTTAGTTCAGTTTTTAACTCTGCTTTAATTTAAAATTAAACAGAATATGAGAATTAAACTTCCACTTAATTGAATCATAAAGTTTAGAAAGCATTTTCACATCCTATGTCCTGTGGTGATTATGACTCACTATGCTGTTTATCTCTGTTTTCAAAAATAAAAGAAAATTTCAAAGTAGAATTATTTGTAGCTAAATTAAAAAGCCAAACAATCTCACCTAAGAATTTATTGTTTTTGTCTATTAAGATATCTCACAGGGGCCTCCCTGGTGGCGCAGCAGTTGAGCACTGGGTTGAGAAACTGCCTGCAGCTTCTGCAGTGACGGTTCGATCCCTGGCCACCGGGTGAGGGTCCCACATGGCGTGCAGACCTCTCCTGCCACCCGCTGCTCCCTTCAGCAGTGTATTTCGTCCTTCTGTCTGTTCTGCTCCCTGCTTTGGCTCTGGTGAATTCTCTCACCCTCCTGCGCTTCTGACTGTACCCAGTGCTTGTATAAATAAATAAGTAAATCTTTAAAAAAAAAAAAAGATATCTCACACACTTTAGGTCTGCTTCTTCAGTTAACAATTTCACCTTCTATAAATAATACAAAAACAGTGTTGAGACCATTGATTTCTCCCCTAGACTGAAGATGGTAGTCCAGTTGTTGAAGGAATGTTGGATATTTTCTGGGGCGTTAAACGACCAATACAACTGAAAATACAAGATGAGAAACACATCCCTATGTTGAAGTCACCAGATGTCTTTTCCAAAGGGTAAGCTCTCCTTCATGTTCTTAATTCGTTAGAAGGTAATCTTCATATTCACCTTTATTATACACTCCTTTACCTTTATTGGGAGTGCTACTAACTGGTTATACATGGTCTTATTTAATTTCCCAGCAACTCTGTGAATTATGTGTTCAGAAACCAGGGCTCTAACTGGTGAGGTAATTTGTGCAAGATTCCCAGTTATCAAGAGGCAGGACTGAGCTGCCTCCTGTTTAGGGCTCCAGAGCCTACTGCTTCTCTCCTAGGAAAAGCCCTAGACAGCTTTCCTCCATTAGAAAAAGGCATGATGAAATGCAAAATTTCATTAGCTCTCGCCTGGTTACAAATAAGGGAGGATAAAATTTAAACTTCTCCCTTCTTGTAAAACAAACAGCTCTTCCTACTTTCTGGAGACTTTATTCTATATGATTGTCCTGATTATGTTTAGCAGGACACAGAAAAATGCATTTGATGCTCAATAAATGCATCAAACAGTTCTCTGTGTAGTTGTGTTAAATTTTTTCCCCTTTCAATTCTTAGAAAAAGTAATATTCACAGAAGGAATAATAGGAATAATTTTTTTTGTTTTCTTCATTTCTGCCTTTTCCCATTTTAATCTCTCTCTCTCTCTCTCTCTCTCTCTCCCCCCCCTCTCTCTTTCTCTATTAGTTTTGATTAATTAGCCAAGAATCCTTTGTGGGAACCAGCTGTACACTCAGCAGGAAGGTGAAGCATATTCGGATGGCTGGTCCCTTGTCTCTGGATTCCTAGCAGGTTACATAGGCAGCTAAGGTGCGACTCTGTTTTAATCCAAGCCTAGGCACCCATTTTGGCTTCCATTTTTAAGGTGACCTACATTAAAATTCTGACCTTTAAATGTAGTGGTATAAAGAAATGGACTATTCCCTCATTCTGTAAAAACTTCTCTCATGTCGCCTTCCCCATACTGGATTTCTGTGAGAACAACCTCTACTTCTGCTTTTACAAGATCACAGATTTGATGTCTCCAGCAAGAGGATGCAGAGTAAAGGATGTGAAAGTTCTATACTTAGCTGCTGGAAGGGCTGTACTTTTGTGTCTTTCAGTACACCCTTTGAATCTTCAGTTTGTTGTGGTAACTTTAGTTATCTTTGAAATAAGTCACACTGAGTCAGTTTAATAGAAGTGGTAGAGCTTAAAATTGAATCAGTTTGTTTATGATGTGACCACTTGGGATCTTTTATATAAAGAAGCAATTCTGTAGGCAGACCTTGATCCCTCATACCTGGTTCAAGTATTTTGCTTTGGAAATTTTTCACACAAAAAAATAAACAGCCTTATTGAGGTTTTATATGCATGTACCAGTTTTCATTTCTGTTTGTAAGGTCTTTTCAAAGTCTGCTTTGGAACATTTTGTGCAACTCATGGGAGGAAGAAGGACATTATAGAAACTGGACAGGTGTACATTTGAATACCATCAATAGTCTTTTGCCTTTCTTATAGGACAGGTAGAGAATTGACCCCATTCTATGTGACCACATTCTATTTGTATATCAAATTTCTACTTCCTTTTTATTTTGCAACTCATTAGAAAACTTCCCTTTAGCTTAAATTTGCTAATGGCATACATCCTGAAACTTGGTCAGAGCAATACAAATAATCCCCACTGAGGCACGTAGAACTATTTGACATTACGTAAAGTTCTCACCAATTACTTTTGAAAACTGAGAGGAAATACCCACAAGCTTAAGCATGTTCACGGTTGTATGGTAGCACTTCAGGTTACATAATCCAGAGCTGCTTTCTGCTCTGATGGTAGAGTGGCAACAACTCCACACACTCTCTTTTGAATGTGTTTGTCTCCCTATATTTATGTGATGCCACTGAACTGTAAGAGGGTGAAACCAGTGTCAAATCTCCCAAATCATGGCACCACTAGTCTGGCTTTCTAGTTTTTGCCTTTTGTTGATATTTTGTCTACACCATCATTCCTGTGATAAATCTCACTTATTTACTTCATAGAATTATTGAGAGTCAGTGTTATAAAAGTTGTCAAAAGACTTCAAAGGAATTCAGAGATCAAGGAAGAAAAGGATCATGTTTATTCATATTTGCTACCACTAGTATTGATAAGCATGTTTGTACTACCACTGATACTAGGTACACTATCACTGCAAATTCCCTATGGATGAGTATTTGTAGTTATAAGGAAGATAGATAAATGATATGAAGGAGACCCTTAGGAGAACTAACACTGTCCCAGCTAAAGTATCCTTTAACCTAGAGAGATTCAGGAATATCTTGTATCTCTAAAGGTTTCTGACTCATTGTAAAATGGATACAGATGGTGGCATTTATGATGAGGATAACAATGAAGATGAGGATGACTGTGATAATTTTTAACACATATTAATTACTTTGTATTCATTGGGTACTGTCTCAAGAATTTTATACAAATTAGCTCATTTAATCCTCTCAACAACTTTATCCTACCTCATGCAATTATTGTCCCCATTTTATGGACAGGGACACTAAGGCACAGAGAAGATAAGTAACTTATCCAAGGCCATATAAATAGAGATGAGTGTTGGTCTAGCTGATAAAAATAAATAGTTGTTTGGTTTTATTTATTGTGTGCATTAGCATGTGTTTGGTTATTAGCCTATAAAAGATAATTCTCATACTCTATCTTCCTTTGTAGATTGCTTTCTGCATAGTAGATATGCAGCATATCTTATTAATTTAGAGCTACTCTAGCTAACAATGCTTTGAATACAAAAAGGAACCCAATGCATATTAGCAAAACAAAGGTTTTTGTATCCATACTCTAAGAGCATTGTGGAAAATCTGAACAACAACGGCTTTATATTGGTTTCTACTATTTCTGTTTACATACGTTTTACAGAATCATCTAACCGTGCTTTTTAGCTTGTAACTGAATCATTGTATCAAGATATGTTCGAATAAAGTATTTATTTATTTATTAAATATTTATTTATTTATGCATACAAGAACTGAGTGTCGGGTCAGAGGTGTGGGGGGTGAGAGGATTCACCAGAGACAGAGTGGGAAACAGAACAGGCAGATTGACTGAAGCACACTGCTGAGAGGAGCACCGGGCAAGACAGGAGAAGTCTGCTGTGCCATATGGGTAGCATCCTGGCTGGGGATCGAGCTTCATAGTGCTGAGATTTAATCCCTTGCACCACCAGGGAGACCCTAAATAAAGTATTTAAAACCCATGCTGACCATTCTGCTATAAATATAATTTTAATAATATCATAAAATTGTTATAATTTAAGGTGCTATGTCTGCCTACATAGGTCCACAGTGCTATATTAATACTATAAATCTGAAAATGATCATAAGCCTCATCATGTATGCCATTTACAAAATGTTTTACTTTTCAGGAGAATGACACGCTGGGGGGAATTTGATGATCTTTATCACATCAGTGATTTGGACAGGACCCAGATTCCAGTGTCTGAAGCAACAAATTCCCAGGAAGGTTAGTATCAAACTCTTATTGATGGGGAGACATTTTTTAATTAATGTGAAACATGAATCTAAAATGTTTCTCTGAAATTTAATATTTTACAGAAACTGCTTAATAGTATATTTATATCTTTATAGTTTCTTAGGAACACATTCACTTAGGCCACTACAGTATTGCTATGATGTTTAAGAACTACTTTGCTATATAAAGGTATGATTTCCTTAAATTACAAGTCACTGATCTACTAGCTTAGGAAAAACTAATGGTTTAAATAAAGTTTATAGACATAAAATTGTTCAATATTTTCCCCAAAGATTAGGATCATTTATTATACTCAGTAGCTTGTTTTGTTAGACCAAGACTCTCAGTTAATTTTTCTTTCATTTATTTTAGGCAGAAAGGTCAGTTTTTTTGTTTAACTGAAGTTTTATACCACTGTAGGGAGCTATTACTCTCAAAGCTTCCCAAACACAGCCTCAGGTCACCCTTGCAAGCCTTTCTTCTCTACACAAGAGCTGAGCACATCCATTTTATTCAATAACTATTTGTGTAAACTGTACTAAATGAACCAAGACACTCAGTGGAACAATGTTTACATTAGTAAACAAAATAAATTCAACTCTCAAAATCTTATATAACTTAATATGCAACTACAATGCCAGGTACAAATGTATACATTCATCTCATAGATATTTTTCTGAACACTTAATACTGTACTGTGCTTTGTGTTGGATTCTGCAAATACAAAGATCAGTAAAACAATCTCTTTCTTACCAAGCAGATTCATTGAGGTGGGGAAAATAGATGAATAAATAACTACTTAGAACTAACTATAACCAATGTAAAATAAATAATACTAGCAATACTGATTGCCTATTAATAAGTATCATCACTTTTTATCAAATTAAATATCTCAGTAGTCTTAGGCTTCCAATATTTAAGTGTTTTAAAAAAGTACTTAAAAGTGTCAACATAATCCTCAAACTTCATTTGTGGTTCTGCTTATGATAGTATGTTAAATAAGACACTCTGAAGACTCTTATTGCTACAAAACAACTGTATCCACTATAAACCATGTTTTTAATATTTTGTTTTCAGAAATTAAGGGAAAATATTAAGTCTTCTCCATAAAAACAAGCTAATATACCAGTAAAATCCTGAGACCAAGGCAGAAGGTTTTGAATTAAAAGCAAACATGAAAACTGGTCTGATCTGGGGGATTAGTTAACTCTGAGTCAGGAACTATGCCTCAGACCTACTACAAAGTAGGAGAACTGGGGCGGGGGACTGGAAAAGTGTTTTGGGGGCGTGATGGTAAGGAGGGAAAAAGAGAAGGCAAGATAAGATCCACAGATTTCAACAGAGTCCCACTGGAGTTGGTTTTTAAAACAAATCAAGATCCACTGAACTAGAGGTTTATCCTAAAGAGACTATTTTAAGAATCCAAGTGTTAGATGCTGATCTTGAAGCACCAGGGAACTGAGTAGAAATCATGAAGTTAGGTGCCATTTCAAAGGTCAAGGGAAAAATTCACTACATTTGAAAGATTAGGAGAAGATTCAGCACTGGTAATTGCATATAAATGATTGTTTTGTTTTGTTTTGTTTTTAAGATTTATTTATTCATTTATACAGGTACTGGGTACAGTCAGAAGCACGGGAGGGTGAGAGAATTCACCAGAGCCAGAGCAGGGAGCAGAGCAGGCAGAAGGACCAAAGTACACTGCTGAGGGGAGCAGCGGGCGGCAGGAGAGGTCTGCGCACCATTTGGGACCCTCCTCCAGTGGCCAGGGAGCAGTCGGGGATCGAACCGGTGCTGCAGAGGCTGTGGTCAGCTTCGCAACCCAGCGCTCAAAGCTGGGCCACCGGGGAGGCCCTGCATAGAAATAATTGTTTCTCAAAAAAACAATACATTTATCTGTATGGATATAATAAATAAAGCACATCTCCTCATTCTTCAATTTAACTTACTAAAGATATTGCATAAATGTGAGCAATCATACATGATTTTAATAACCTCTATATTCCCATTCTGTCTTTTTAATTCATCAATAAATGCATTTTACTTGATAAATATTTATATAACATTGCTTCTCAGAAGAAGCAGAGATAGTCGAGTCACTCTATTTTTGTTTTTTTTTTAAAGTTTTTTTTTTTTTTTTAAAGATCTATTTATTTTATTTATTTATACAAGCACTGGGTACAGTCAGAAGCACGGGAGGGTGAGAGAATTCACCAGAGCCAGAGCGGGGAGCAGAGCAGGCAGACTGACAAAGTACACTGCTGAGGGGAGCAGCGGGTGGCAGGAGAGGTCTGCGCGCCATGTGGGACCCTCCTCCCGTGGCCGGGGAGCAGCCGGGGATCGAACCGGTGCTGCAGAGGCTGCGGGCAACTTTGCAACCCAGCGCTCAACCGCTGCGCCACCGGGGAGGCCCTCGAGTCACTCTATTTGATGGAGTTGTTTCAGTCATTTACCTAAAAGAGAAATCTGCTTGAACAGCATGTATTGAATTTAGCTAACCAATGAAAAATGCTAGTTCCTATGATATGTGACATTCATAGTTGTACCAATGATGGTGTTAGAATGATAATGAAATTACAAGTGTTGTTGCTAAAAGTCTAAATATGAGGCATGGAATCTTGTATTTTACATGGATTTACAAGTTGATTTTCACATAAATTATACCAGCCCAGGAGCTGCTGATTATTGAGATGAGGGTGAGGGGTCATGTTCCTGGGGTGTGATATTACCAAGCTGGGCTCAGACTGAGCAAGGGTATCCAGCTGACTTTACGTTCATGAGCCTACAACTTCCAATGTTTTGTTATTTTTTTAGATCTCCTACACTGTCTTTACAACAATGTAGATTCTATAACATGATGTTCCTTCCAATATTCCCTTATTCTCTTATGGCCTTTTGACATCTCTTATATCATAGTCCTTCCTATTAATCATTTGAAAATACTCATCAAAACACAGGGAAATGCCAATATTTTGACACCAAACATAACATAAAAATCTATTTGTATTTATTAAGCTCTACTACTGGAGAAAGATGAACTATCTTGTGCTTACTTGATGATACACAAATTACAATAGAAAATTATTTAAAGTCTGAATAAAGTGGAACACAAATGCCACCAGAGGAATCTAGTCTTATGAACATTGTTGTTTTCTCAAAGTTTAAAAGCATTATTATCCATTGTTTAGTTACATATTTACTTGTTAAACACCTTACATAAATCCACCCAGGATGCAAAGAGGTGGGCAGCTGAATGATACTGGTTTATAATCTTTATTCTTCCCAGATTATTTATTTTATCACAGCAACACTCTCAAGCCTATTGCAGAACAAGAGCCAGAATCCCCATTGCTCTATAGAACCATGAGTGAAGCAACCCTGGTGGGAAAAAGGATGAAGCCTATAATCATGGGCAGAAAAGACAAACAGAACCACAGGGCCTCTATTAATGGACATTTTTACAACCATGAAGTGAGTATAATCCCATTGTCATTTCAAATAGTATCCCTTTTGCTAATGATACTGCTCAATCCAGCTTGCATTTAAAAATTGTGGTAGTATAGGGTCTCACTGGTGGCACAGGCGGTTGAGCACCCGAGAATCCCACATGGTGCAGCAGACCTCTCCTGTCTCGCCCGCTGCTCCCCTCAGCAGTGTATTTCGTCAGTCTGCCTGTTCTGTTCCGCGCTCTGTCTCTGGTGAATCCTCTCACCCTCCCGCGAATCTGGCCTGTACCCATGTTCTTATATAAAAATAAATAAATCTTTTTTAAAAATTGTGGTAGTATACATAATGCTCATTGATTCCTCTATAGGTTGGATAGTAAGCTATTGATTTTTAATGAATTACCATTATTCACTAAAACAATCCTACGAAGTAGGCACCACTAGTTGCCCAACTTTAAATATGAGTTGAGGTTAACAGAGGTTCAGCAATTTGTTTTAGGTCACTGCTTTTAAGTAGCAACTCTGAAACTGAACCCAGACTTGTCTGACTCCATAATCCAAGTTTTTAACCAACAACCAATAAAATGGGTGAACTCTAAGTGACAGACCCTGTGCCAACCATGGAAACATAAAGATGACTCATTTGATGTATCTGCCGTGGAGCAGATGTGTCTACCATGGAGCTCAGGGCTTGGGTAAAAAATGCAATGTAACGGCAAATGAAATAAAGTAAGTGCTACAATTGATATTGGTTCAAAGTACCTCTGGGTATTAGCATTTATTTATTTTTTTTTTAAAGATTTATTTATACAAGCACTGGGTACAGTCAGAAGCGCAGGAGGGTGAGAGAATTCACCAGAGCCAGAGCAGGGAGAAGAACAGGCAGATAGCTAGAGGACACTGCTGAGGGGAGCAGCAGGCGCTGCAGGAGAGGTCTGCGTGCCATGTGGGACCCTTGCCGGCAGCCCGGGATCGAACCAGCACTGCAGAGGCTGCGGGCAGCTTCTCAGCCCAGCACTCAACCACTGCTCCACCAGGGAGGCCCCTGGATATTAGCATTTAAATAAAAGAATCAGGGCCTCCCCGGTGGCGCAGCGGTTGAGCGCTGGGTTGCGAAGCTGCTCGCGGCCTCTGCGGCGCCGGTTCGATCCCCGGCTGCTCCCCGGCCACCAGAGGAGGGTCCCGCATGGCGCGCAGACCTCTCCTGCCGCCCGCTGCTCCCCTCAGCAGTGTACTTCGGTCCTTCTGCCTGCTCTGCTCCCCGCTCTGGCTCTGGTGAATTCTCTCACCCTCCCGCGCTTCTGGCTGTACCCAGTGCATGTATAAACAAAACAAACAAACAAACAAATAAATAAAGCATGCCTCTATTTTAAATAAATAAATAAATAAATAAATAAAAGAATCAGTCATTTTTGTCACAGTCCCTTTCAAGTCTCATACATTATACGCCTATCTTTTGATGCAAGTATAGCTGGTGAATAGATATAATTTGTATTCTGATGTTTCACTTAGTGTATGTTATATTTACATGTGCATTTGTATAGTATTTGTAAGACATTCCACTTTGCCAAAAATAAGAAAACCTTTTATCTAGTGTCAAAAATTTTTCATGACATGTAATTTTACAATCATTCAACCATTCACTTAAATATTTTTTTTTTAAAGATTTATTTTATTTTTGGGGCCTCCCCTGTGGCATAGCAGTTGAGCGCTGGGTTGCGAAGCTGCCCGCAGCCTCTGCAGCGCCCGTTCGATCCCCAGCTGCTCCCCGGCCACCGGAGGAGGGTCCCACATGGCACACAGACCTCTCCTGCCTCCCGCTGCTCCCCTCAGCAGTGTACTTCGGTCCTTCTGCCTGCTCTGCTCCCTGCTCTGGCTCTGGTGAATTCTCTCACCCTCCCGCGCTTCTGACTGTACCCAGTGCTTGTATAAGTAAATAAATAAATCTTAAAAAAAAAAATTATTTAATTTTTATTTATTTATACATACAAGAGCTGGGGTGTAGGCCAGAGGTGAGGGAGGGGAAGGAGAATGGTGGTGGGAGGATTCACCAGAGACAGAGCAGGGAGCAGAACAGGCAAATCTACTGAAATACACTGCTGAGAGAAGCAGCAGGCAAGACAGGAGAGGTCTGCTGCACCATGTAGGCTGCTCCCTGGACAGCCATGGATCGAACTCATGCTGCAGTGGCTGGGGATAGTTTGATAGCGTGGTCTTTAACCCCTGTACCACCAAGGAGACCCCCCTCTTTTCTTTTTGATAATACCCACTCTAAGTGGGATGGCGTGATATTTGATTGTGGGTTTGATTTGTATTTTCCTTCATGATGTAATGATAAACACCTTTCAGTGCATCTGGCCATCTGTATATCTTATTTGGTAAAATGTTTATTTACTGATATTTGTACCTAACTTAGTCTAAAAACACAACAACAAAAACAGCAAAACAAGATAATTTTTTAAGTTGATAATTCTGATTTTTTTGCCCATAAAAAGGTCAGGTTCAGGATAATGACTCTTGTTTGTTTGATATAATTCTAAGGACTTATATAACAATCCTTTTTTTTTCCTAGACATCAATTTTCACTCCAGTCTTTGGTTCAGAAACTAAGGTCAGAATAAACAGTAACATGAGTACTGAAGAAGTAATAAAACAACTTCTAAAAAAATTTAAGGTAATCTTTATTTAAAATGATCTATATAAATATCTGGCATATAATTTAACTCTAGACACATATATGTCTGTGAACATATATGTCCTCTGAAATAGACCTACAAATATGTCAGTTAGTTCTGAAGACTTTTTCCTATGTATAACAACTTTCAGTAATTATGCCCTGAGAAATTATATTATTCCTGGGGATCAGGGAAGGTTTAACGTCTGAAAGTGAAAAATGGAACCTAATTCCACTAGCTTAGAAAGTATCTTATGACAAGGAATTAATGTCTGTTTATTTATTACATTGACAGATTGAAAATAGCGCCCAGGATTTTGCACTTTACATTATTTTTTCAACAGGAGGTAAGAAAGTTTGATCACCCTTTTTCCATGACTCCAGTGCGTTATTGTTTGTTTTCTTACTACCGAAAGACAAAAAATAGTTCACCTCATTACGTAGAAGAAAGGGATGAAGGGGGGAGGAAGGATGAGAGGGACTGTTTTAGAATAACCTTAAGAATAAGGGATCCGGACCTCCCCTGTGGCGCAGCGGTTGAGCGCTGGGTTGCGAAGCTGCCCTTAGCCTCTGCAGCGCAGGTTTGACCCATGGCTGCTCCCCGGCCACCTGAGGAGGGTCCCACATGGCACACAGACCTCTCCGGCCGCCCGCTGCTCCCCTCAGCAGTGTACTTCGGTCCTTCTGCCTGCTCTGCTCCCTGCTCTGGCTCTGGTGAATTCTCTCACCCTTCCACGCTTCTGACTATACCCAGTGCTTGTATAAACAAATAACAAACAAACAAGTAAATAAATAAAACATGCCTCTATTAAAAAAAAAGAATAAGGGATCCTAGGAGAGTTTATAATACAAAAGAACTTGTTAGCTAGACATTAAATTATCTGAATGGCTATCAGAGCCCTTGAGAACCCAGTGAGGGTTTCAGGAATTATTGGAATTTAAGTTTTCACTGACTTCTGTACTTCTTCCGTTTTGGCTTTCCCGTCGCACCTCAGCTCTTACTGGAATCACAATTGCTTACCGTTTCTCTCTGAACTTGTTACTGCATCTTTCTGAGCAATGTCCAACAAGCTGTTAGGGGCGTTACCTCCTCAGTAAACAAAACATTCATAACTTGGTGGTGGGGGTAAAGGATTAGATGTAGGATACTGGGAAGACACTAATGCAGGTTGGTAGGAGCAGGGAGTTAAAGAGAGATTAAAGAAAACCTAAGGCAAAGCCAAAATGAAATTTTTGTAAACCTTACAATTGAAAAAATGTAAATGTTTAATTTAGTAAAAATTAGGTTATAATTTGTGTTAGAATGTTTAAGCCCAGAAATTAAATAGAATAAAATAATACATTTTGATGCCAGAATATGAAAGCTGGGTCTCCAAATACACAAAATTAAAATCCGTGTAAATTGAAAACCTTATGGAAGAAATATATAAATTTTTGAAAATTCTAGAAGATACACATATGTGTGTATATATATATATATATACATGTAAATACACAGCTCTAGGTATGTACATATATCTGTAATAGGTAGATTGTAAAGAATAGAAGATAAAAATCATTTACATTGTCAAAGATTTCTTGCATAATGGTAATAAAACGACAACCAATGCTACAAAAATAGAAAAAAGTATGATAAAGCAATTCAAAGAATCACAAATTAAAATAATCAGTAAACATGTTTAGGAAAAGCATTAAACTCAAGGAAATAAAATATCCTGTGAAGTGCAATTTCAAGCTACAATGCAGATTATCTTGCATTTAGTCAGATTGGCAAAACATTTTTGAATGATTCTCTGTGGCTGCCATGGACAAAAGTAAAAAGATATTTTTATTTAATTCTGGTGAAAACATAATTGTCTGCTTTTTTGGAACTCATTTTAGCAATATTTACTATTTGCAGTATATATACTGTGAATAATATAATATATAATATATATATATTACATATAATATATATAGCCTTTGGCCCAAACCATCCCCTAATAAGAATCAATTTTACAAAAACAACAACAATAAAAGACTTTTCCTAAAGGTTTTTGTTCAATGACAAAAATATAAAGACAAACTCACCCATTACAGGGGAAGGATTGAATATGTAATTATAATGCAGTCATTAAATTGAATGAGCTAGATTTATGCCTGTTGAAATGAGGGAATTCCATGTAATGCATGTATTAGATGAAAAGTGCAAGATGCCTAAAGATGTTTGTAATAAGCTCCCATTATCATGGCTGAAAGACTGAATGCCACAAATATGTGAAATAATAAAAATAACAACCTTCTAATATCAAAAACATTCTGATAAGGAAGAACCAAGGATTGACTATCAGGAGAGAGAAAGAATTGTGGATAATGACAAAGTTTTGGATCTGAGCAACTGGAAAGATTGAATCATATGAACCAAGCTAGGAAAGAATATTTTTTGAATAAATGAGTGAAAAATTATAATAAAGGGCTTTAATGGGGCTGGAGATTTGTTAGAGCTCACTCACCAAAGGGAAGGTTGAATTCTTTGAGATATAGCTACAGTGAACCTTCGAGGATAGCAAAAGAAAGAAGTCCGTTTTCAGTTCATTTAAACATGTTTAATTCCAACTTACTTTTTAAGTGAATACCTGTGGTTAGGTTTTGGTGTTTTGAATTAGATCTTTCAAAAAAAAACTAAAGAAAGAAAATAAATGCATAAGTTAATCATTCTTTTTCTCTAGAATGGACTCCTGATTGAAGTTGATCTTGTTTTCATTCGTAGAGCAAAAACGACTGAAGAAGACAGACATTCCACTCCTGCACAGGCTGATCCAGGGACCTTCCAAAATGAATGCCCGCATTTTCCTCATGGATAAAGATGCAGAAGAAATTAGCAGTGATGTATGAATTCCAGCATCCTTAATCTGCCTTTGCTTCCTCCCAACTCAGCACCTCTCACGTAAATGCTCTGCTTTCTTTCATGTTTCATTTTGTTTTCTTTTTTCTTCTCAGGTGGCTCAGTACATTAACTTTCATTTTTCTCTACTGGAAGCAATCCTTCAAAGATTAAATGAAGAAGAAAGAAGAGAGATTCAAAAAACAAAATTAAAGTAAGTCAATAGCATGCAACCTGAGTTGTTGGTCCTTTTAATGTAAAAAATATGTCCATTTTTTAATACTCTTTTTCCCCTTCTCTTTTGCAGATTCTCAAATGAAAAGGCTTTTATACTGCATTGTCTTCAAAGGAAATATATAGTAAAAACAGAGACGACAGTTTAGCTGTACAGCTCATTATTGGTGAAACACTTCAAAACTAGAGATGTTAACTATTTAATTAGTGTGTACATTCTATACTTGAACTTGAATCTACAGAAAGTTGAATGCTGAAATACATAGGTGAACTAGAATCTGTAGAAAAGTGAATGTTGAAAAGGCTTGTCTCTCTTTGAAGTAATAGCATTAACTAGGGTTCAGAGTTGGACTGAAATGAGCTGGCATTTATTTCAGTAACTGAAATACGCTTGGATACCATGTATTCCAAATAATTTTTATAGTAAAATGCTCAATGAACTTGAATGGCAACTTCATATATCCAAACAGTTTAAACTTCTTTTAGCTTGAACTGTGAAAAGAACTGAAATATGATCAACCAACTCTCAGAAATGATTCAAAAGTAAAAAAAGCTGCAAACTCTTAAAAAGTACATGCTCTCCTCTCTGATGGTGACAGATATTTTACAGATCCTCGAAAATTCTAGCATTTTCATTAAATCTAGGTCTCTATATGGATAGGGAACTATTGGTCATCTGTAACATCAGAGTTCTCTGCCTTTTGGGATAGAAAATGTTATAGATTCTGTTAAGCAATTCAAACTGTAGTTTTCTCAATATGGGTCCTTTTTTCAAATGTGCTCTTAAGCATTTTTTTTTGATCAGTTGAACTAGTTTTATTTTCATAAACATATATACCACAGAATTCAATGAAGATGGTGTAATTGTAGCAACTAGTTTTATTTTCCCAAATACATGTACCATTTAATATATTTCACCAACTAGGACAAGACTTGGGCCTCAGTAATCATTTGTTGCTGTATGTATAAGACAATGCAAAGTTATTATAGCTGAAGCTAGGCAAGGAATTAGGAGCTCTGTCCTTTTCTCTAGTATAACTCTTTCTAAGGACAACTCACAAGGTGCTTACAGTCTGCTAAACCAATTTGAAAAAACATTGAAAATGCCAGATATACCATTTGTGCTTTTATTTGTGAACTCTATATATTAAAATGGAGTTTTATGCAACATTCTTCATATTCTCTTATGTGTTTCTCATAATCATTGTATTAAATAGTTTGATATTACATAGTTTGTATGTAATAAACTCGGAAGAATATAAAAATTAAAATAGGACTCATATTTAAGGCAAATATAGTCAGTGTCACTAAAACCTAAACTGAATAAAAGTTAAATTATGCTGTAATCATTTTCAGCTCTAGAAAGTCTTTTGAGTAAAACAGAGGTTTGCATCTTTATCCTTGTATCTATCAATTTTAGAAAATTAATCTTAAATATATGAAAATATACAAAATAAGTAAGAAAAATACCAAACTTTGGATTGGGTGGAGTAGAAGGATAAGTCAGATGATATAAAAAGTAAAATCTCAAAGAAATACAAATTCTTTATGTGAAAAATAAACAGAACAGTGATAAACTGTATTAGTCTGTGTCCAATCAGGAGACAGCAATCACATAGTAATTTAAATGGGAAGTGTCATATAAGAATTATTAAGCTGCAATGGGAGAATAATAAAGATGGAAAGTGACATCAAAGGGATATCCTAAAGGTGAGGGAGAGTACCCAGAAAGGAAAATTTTAGAATGAGGGGTTCAGAATCTAGTGAAGATGGTGTGATTGTAGCCCAGTGGGTACAGCCTAGGGCAGGGTGGAACAACCCTGATTGGTCCAGCTGAGGTAGGAAGCAGATGGGCAGGGAGACTTAGGGTTTTGCGGTTTTGCTGGAGGTATAAGACCCAGATACCATAGTGTCTGTATGTGGAGGTCTGCAGTAAACAAAGTTGGGGGACCTCTCTAAGGACATACTAAGTTGAGAAGGTGGAGAGAAGAGTGACTTGAGCTAGGGCAGAGGCCAGCACTGGGGCTCTATGCAATGCCATCACACACTAAATCAAAAGTTGAATAAGAGGATAGAGAACAACTGCTAGAAAACACAACATCCTATAAGCACTAACACTGGATAAGCTACTCAGAGCAGAGCAATGGAGGAAAAGTCAGCTTCCCAGGAGCCCTCTTAGAATCTAGAAAGACCAACTTCCTTCTATAATGCTTCTCTGGCGCCCTCTACTGTGAAAAACATGACATCATGCAAGCTGTCAGCTGCATGAATTTAAAGCTGAGAGGCAGTAAGATAACTGGCATATTGACAAAACACAAAGCTAATTGAAATATACTTTTTAGTCTATTACATTAGCAAATATTAAGAAATTATTGAATCTTAATATTTAAGAAATTTGTTGTGTACACAACAAATTACAATGAGATGAGCATCAAACTACTGTGAATAATACAAATGGATATAACTTTTCTTGAAAGCAATTTAGTAGTAAATTCATCCTATAATTTCACTTGTAGGATCTTCGAGATAAAATAATCAGAAATAAAATAATCAGAGATAAAAAGACATTATGCAAAGATAATTATTTTGATAAAAAAATTCTTTTTCCCTATTATAGCTTAAATGTCCAAAAACTTCAAAATTTAAACACGGAAAGAAACAGTTATCAGGGCCTCCCTGGTGGCTCAAGGGGCTTAGCTCTATGGGGCTCAAGGGGCTCAAGTCTTAGCACTATGAAGCCATCGACAGTCACTGCAGCACAAGTTTGAGCCCAGTCAGGCAGCTACCCACATGGTGCAGCAGAACTCTCCAGTCTCACCCTCTGCTCCCCTCTGCACTGTATTTCACTCAATCTGCCTGTTCCACTCCCCACTCTGTCTCTGGTGAATCCTCTCACCACCCACCCACCCCCACACCTCTGGCCTATACCCCAGCTCTTCTATGCATAAATATAAAATAAATCTTTAAAAATGTTATCATTAGAATGTTACGAAGGTATTAGAATTTTCTACATAAATTTAATTTTAGGAGTAAATTATAATTATACACTGAAATAAGAATGTATACACAAATATCTCAAAATATTTATTAACCATGAAATGTTTTCCTATATGTGTATACTGGTATTTGTACATACATACTAAACAATAAAAAAAATGTTAATGTGGTAATAGAATTATGGGTGATTCATGTTTTATCCTATACTTATTAAATATTCTAAATGAACATGTTAGTTTTTAAATTAGGAAACAGAAAAATTTTGATTAAAAAGTTACCAGAAAAATGTCAGTAAGTGCAAGCACAGAATTCTACTACATGCAAAAAGTTTTTAAAATGAGATGCTATTATCATTTCTGTTATAGTTTCAAAATATACCCATGAAGTCTTTGACATGCCTCCTTTAAAGGAGTCTAGGGGCCTCCCCGGTGGCGCAGCAGTTGAGCGCTGGGTTGCAAAGCTGCCCGGGGCGGGGCCTGGGGCCTCTGCGGCGCCAGTTCGATCCCTGGCTGCTCCCCGGCCATCGGAGGAGGGTCCCACATGGATCGGAGGAGGGTCCCACATGGCGTGCAGACCTCTCCTGCCGCCCGCTGCTCCCCCCAGCAGTGTACTTTGGTCCTTCTGCCTGCTCTGCTCCCCGCTCTGGCTCTGGTGAATTCTCTCACCCTCCCACGCTTCTGACTGTACCCAGTGCATGTATAAACAAAACAAACAAACAAATAAATAAAACATGCCTCTATAATAAATAAATAAATAAATAAAGTGATGGAGTCTAATCTTTTTCACCTTGCATTAGTTACTCTATTCAAATGAATAGAATAAGACAGAAATGACAGCATGTGACTTTGGAAGCTAGGTCATAAAAGTACCGTATCTTCTTTACACACTGTCTTTGATCACTGGCCTTGGGAGACCCAACTTCCATACCCTGAGTAGCCCTGGTAAAAAGTCTACATAACAGAAATGGAATTAAAGAGAAGACTCTGAAAACCTAGCTAAACTATTCCTGCATTTTTGATCTTTACATACTATGTGAGATAAATGTTTGTTATGGTATTCTGCTAAATTCATTGTAATTTGTTATGTAGTAATAGATAACTACTACAACTTCTGAAACAAATATGTTCGCTTTAGATTCATCTTTGCATAGCACAGAACTATAAACTTTTGTCACAAAACCATTTATCCTTGTTTTAGGTGGTCCAAATATTTCACTACCAGTTATATTAGTTCAATTCTAGACAATATGTTATACTTATTAATGGTAGGGGTACTGTAGCATTCGTCTTTGTATTTTGCTATACTCAATAGTGTCTATGTACAGACGTGTATAATAAAAATCAGTTGGATAAAGGACTGAATTAGTGAATGCATGATAAAATAATATGTAGAATTATCTGAAATATTTTAATTTTATATATGTATATATTTTACAAATCTGATCCATTGCTGATAAAATGTAGAATCTTTTCCATATGGTTTTCCCTAATACAATGGTATATTTTATTATCTGTTAACTATGTAAAATATTTAATTATGTTACTATGGAATTTTTAGAGCTATTTATACTGCTTTTAGGAATAGCAGAGGTTCAAGAGGTCCATTTGCAAGGCAGTTGATAAAGTACAAAAGATGGAAAGAGTAACTATTTTCTTGACATCTACTTGCAAAAGGAAAGAGAAGAATAGGATGCCATTAGACAACATCCTTCAATTGCTTCCATTTGTCTTCTAAATTAATAATAGCTATCTATTAGATATTAATATTTGAAATTGTGACTATTTGACCTACAAAAGCAATAATTTTATATTGTTTAAACTAGTAGCTCTTACCATTTGCCAAGCACTAAAGCTTTATATGTATTAACTCAATGTTCATTACAGTTCCTTGAGGAAGTTATTTTTTCAACCCAATTTTATCGATGAGGAAAACAAGCCATGGAGAGGTTAGGGAATTTGCTAAGGTCATTAGTAGATTTGTTAGGTAGGATTTGACTTATGACTCCAGTGTCCACCCTCTTAGCCACCATAGTCTTTGGCCTCATTCTAAACAACAGTCCTTTAATCTGGCTTTCCTTATATGTCCTCATTTGTAAAGTGTGAGTGATAGAATCTACCTCTTAGATGGCTGTGGAAATCATAGGAATAATAGTTGTGCAAGTTGATACTTTGCAAGAAAGTGTGATAAATATTAGCTGTTAAAACTAAACTACAATATGTTCCCACCCACCATTGTAGCCTTATTCTTCACTAAGTCCTACAGCCCACAACTACTTAATTCTTCTCTTGAAATCAGCCAAATTAAATCACTTGCTACCACATCTCTATCTGTTGTAATCTTGCCCGTTTTCTGGTCTTTGGCCGGGGCACTATTTTTATGAGTTTTCTTGGTCTCTATGACAATGTATAATCTCAGACTCCTGTGCATCTCAGTTTGCTTTGCTCTTGTGACAGTAGAAAGTTGAAATTTGGCTTTATTATACATTTTTAAATAGGATGCAAGATTCAAATAACAACTGATTTTTACATCTTCCTACAAGATAGCTCTGAGTTGACTTTGTAGAATCACAGGATTGTGTTAAATTTATAAGTAGAGCTTCTCTTTTTTTTACAAAAATTGAGAATATTAGAAACCAACTTCCTTTAGTTAACTGGAAATGTTTGAAATTAACTGGATATATTATTTCTACACATACAACTTACTTAAATAAATTGAGGCTAAACTCAGAGATTGGGGGTGGTAACATGATCTTTGGTTTTCGCTATGAATAACCTCTTTATAAATTTCTCTTATTAAACTATGAATATATTTCATAGCAATAATTATTTCATTTGACAGAATTCCTTTGGGAAATTATTTCTTTTTCTCAGTTTTAAAGTATAATTTGGGGGCCTCCCCTGGTGGCTCAGCGGTTGAGCACTGGGCTGCGAAGCTGCCTGCAGCCTCTGCAGTGCCGGTTCTATCCCTGGCCACCGGCAAAGGTTCCACATGGCGCGCAGACCTCTCCTGCCGCCCGCTGCTCCCCTCAGCAGTGTACTTCGTGAGTCGGCCTGTTCTGTTCCCCGCTCTGGCTCTGGTGAATTCCTTCACCCTCCCACACTTCTGACTGTACCCAGTACTTGTATAAACAAACAAACAAACAAACAAACAAATAAATAAATAAGTCTTAAAAAAAAATATTTAAAGTATAATTTGGTGAATAGAAGTATAAGACATTTAAAGTGTACAACATGGGTCTCCCTGGTGGTACAAAGGGTTAAGCACAGCACTGTGAAGCTATCTGCAGCCACTGCAGCATGAATTCTATCCCCGGCTGGCTGGCCAGGGAGCTACCCACATGGCACAGCAGACCTCTCCTGTCTTGCCCACTGCTCTCCTCAGCAGTGTATTTCAGTCAGTTTGTCTGTTCTCTTCCCCACTCTGTCTCTGCTGAATCCTCTCAACACCCTGCACCTCTGGCCTGTACCCTAGTGGGTATGCATGAATAAAAATAAAACAAAATGAAGTGTACAACATGGTTTGAAATATCTACATATTGTGAAAGGATTACCCTCAATTTAATTAAGATGTAATTTGGTATTTATTTTTATTTTACATTTAAAATTTTTATTTTTATTATTATTTAAATCTATTAATATTAATTTACAACACTGTATGTGATTCAGAGGTATAGGCTCAACCTCTTTAAATGTAGTTTCCACACCACTACCCCATAGCCCCCTCATCTTCAAACAGTCCATTGGACTCCCTCCTCATTTTCCTTTCCACCTTCCTGCTCCCTTCTAGCATTCTCAATTTTGCAGTCAGATTTTGAGGATTTGCTTTTTTTTTTTGACGCTTTGTTTTGTTTCTCTATATTTCACATATGAATGAAACAATCTGGAATTTTCTTAGACATGGAATTTTTTAGATATTGTAGTGTTTTGTTGTTGTTTTTTCTAGAATTTTGGTTTGGATCTATAAACTGAAAAGAAATCTGTATTCAGTTTAAATTTTTAAAAAATCTAATGTATAGAAATGTATGTAGGGCCTCCCCGGTGGCGCAGCAGTTGAGCGCTGGGTTGCGAAGCTGCCCGCGGCCTCTGCGGCGCCAGTTCGATCCCCGGCTGCTCCCCAGCCACCAGAGGAGGGTCCCACATGGCGCGCAGACCTCTCCTGCCGCCCGCTGCTCCCCTCAGCAGTGTACTTCGGTCCTTCTGCCTGCTCTGCTCCCCGCTCTGGCTCTGGTGAATTCTCTCACCCTCCCGCGCTTCTGACTGTACCCAGTGCATGTATAAACAAAAACAAACAAACAAACAAATAAATAAATAAAACATGCCTCTATTAAAAAAAAAAAGTAAAAAAAAAAAGAAATGTATGTATGTATGTGTTGTATGTGCGCGCAGACCTCTCCTGCCGCCCGCTGCTCCCCTCAGCAGTGTACTTCGGTCCTTCTGCCTGCTCTGCTCCCCGCTCTGGCTCTGGTGAATTCTCTCACCCTCCCGCGCTTCTGACTGTACCCAGTGCATGTATAAACAAAAACAAACAAACAAACAAATAAATAAATAAAACATGCCTCTATTAAAAAAAAAAAAGTAAAAAAAAAAGAAATGTATGTATGTATGTGTTGTATGTATGTATGTATGTGTTGAAATGTATGTATGTATGTGTTGAAATGTATGTATGTTGAAATGTATGTATGTATGTGTTGAAATCACTGAAATTAGGAAAACCTAAAATCAAGTAAAGAGCATTTCAATAAGAATTACATGTTGGCCAGATTTCTCTAATCAAAATTATTTAGTATTAAGATATTATTGCCTGTTTTTAAGTATCTCATTACACAAAAAAAATCTGAAAATAGAAAAATAAATCCAAATGATAAATTCATTGTATCCTTTATTCCAGGACTTCCAAAGGGAAGACTTACAAATCATCACTGAAAGCTCAAATTAAGATAACTATATTGGAACCCCATAGTTCCAAGGTCAATCACATATTTAGGGTAAAGATTAAAGGAAAAACTGTGTGAAGTTATTTATCATAAAGCACATTTTATTCAGTTCATCAATAATAATTGTCAGTACAATATAAAGAAAAGGAGCACTCAGTGCCTTTTTCACTGTGGAAACCCACAGCCAGTTCCCAGCTAGACATGGTAGCCCATTCCATCAACCTGAGGTTTTTGTAAAGCTTTTGTGTTGCTTCTGAAAAGGAGAAAGTTTGTAGGTGGGGGTGGGGAAGAAAATGGAAATGAAATGAGTTGTTTAAGGGTTACAATAAAATTTCTCTACTGGTGTTCTTGAGTAATATTGTGAGAAGCTGAAACATTTTGTTGATTCTTATTTTCAGTGTTAGACATGTGTTTCATAATTCTTGAAAAATAAGATGAGGATTTCAGCAAAAAATCCAATATTGACATTTTCTGTGATCATTTAGCCTCCCAAGAGAGATTGGCATTTTTCAATCAGTTTGGACTCCTAGGAGAAAAAGCAAAGTATATCTGTGAGAAAGATAAATAAGGAAAAACACTCAACAGCTATAGTAAATCCTCAAGATTTTCCTGTGGTATGCCTGAGATGGCTCTAATGTTCCAACTCCCAGAATTTCCCATAGGACTAATTCCTTAGTTTAGGACTTAATTAACTGCAGAGCTTCTCCCACTTTCAGGATCCCAGAATTGAAATAAATAAATAATTTCTTCCTTCTCATAAAGTATGTGAGATTCTCTGCCGCAGGATTAAAAAATGAGCCATCGACAGCAATGTCTCCTTGAATTTTAAAACTGTTGTAGCTAATAATTACATAATCAGGTTCATAAACTCAAGATAAGCTCTAATATAGAAGAGTATCTCCACCCCCTTCACTTACACTGCTACAGAATTCTACATGAATTTCAGTCATTTTCCCTAATTTTTACTTGTATTGTCTTCATTCAAATAAAAATTATTTGTGAAAACTCAAGTAGGTAAAAGTGAAAACTTCTTTAGGTAAGTGGGGCTAGAACTGTACAACTCTGCAGCTAAGGTATGTACACACACACGCACACGCACACGCACACACACACACACACAGGGGTAGATGTCTTTCTCTCCTAAGAGCCCCAAAGAAATGCTGAGAAGTCTATTAATTTAGTCCTTCCTCCCATCCTCAAACAGTACTGTAACTAACCTATCTAATGAGACTGGAATCTTTTTTTTTTTTTTAATACTTCTGGAATGTAAGGTATCTTTCTTCCTTGGTAAAATCTATGTGTATGGGAAATTTTCCCATAGACTTAACCTCATTTATTAAGTAATCCCTTGGCAACTTTCTAATATGTTATAATAAATGTGGGGGAAAACAGTGTCCTTAAGGTAGAAGGAAGGTATCAAGAACACTATTATAATAGTAAGAAATGTGCTTCATGAAATAAGAAGGAATGTTTACTCCACATCCTCAGGTAAGACCCAAGAAAGATTTTATTATGTTGGTGGTGCAAGGGGTTAAGCACTGCACTATGAAGCAATTTGCAGCCTCTGCAGCACAAGTTCGATCTCTGGCTGGCCAGGGAGCAACCCACATGGCGCAGCAGACCTCTCCTGTCTCGCCTGCTGCTCCCCTCAGCAGTGTATTTCAGTCAATCTGCCTGTTCTGTTCCCCTCTCTGTCTCTGGTGAATCCTCTCACCCCACTCTGTATTTCTGGCCTGTACCCCGGCTCTTGTATGTATAAATAAATAAATCTTTTAAAAAAAATCATGATGGAATGCCAAAAGCAGAGAAAAGAAAAACAAAAGATTTCCTTTACACTGAGACCAAATTAGCTACACTATGATTTCCTATAATCTTGCTTAGTGGATTGTGACATCACCCATCCTATGGCTTCCATCTTTAAGTCACCAGTCTGTCTGTCTCTGTCCCTTGTGTCATGGTTTTCAATCCTTTTATTCCATTCTAGTTACTCTCTGAACATACCAACTTGCCAATATCCAGATCAATTACCTCATGTGACCTCCTATAGTAACATTAGCAGTGAATTTTATATACTGAGGGGTCATGATTAACAAAACAACACAAGTTTAATCAAGTGCAAGAGAAAATGATCTACCAAGAGATGTGGTAGATCTGAGATGTGTGATGCTGCTGGGGTAGAACCCTGTGACATTAAGCTAGCTGCAGCTTCGCCAGGATGGCACCATCACCATACAGGTAGTCTGCACATGACTGTATAGATGACCTAACCAGCAGGTCAAGTTCTCAAATGAACTTATGTTATATCACATTTTAAAAGCAGAACTTCACTTTTTTATTAAATTTATTTTCTTACGTCATTGTTCATTTTTGTACAGTAATTTATTTCTCCCCTCAGTTATAGTCCTTGTAGTTCTCCCAACACCATAGCACCCATGATCCATCACCACAATCCCTTATGCTTTTCCCTCCCCTGTTTTGACCCCCGCCCCTTTCCCTCCCCTGCTGTATGCCTCAGATCTATGGTCAACATGCAAGCTTTGTCTTTGCACTGACCCTCTGTTCAGTTTCTTATAATCCATACATAAATGAAACCATCCAATTTTTATCTCTTTCTTTCTGACTTATGATTTAGAGATTCCACTCCTAGGAACCTATCCAAGAAACACAAAAACCTGCACTCCTATGTTTATGGCAGCACTATTCACAATAGCCAGGATATGGAAGCAACCCAAATGTTCCAAAACAGATGGCTGGATCAAGAAGATGTGGCATATACACACAATAGAATATTACTCAGTGATCAAAAAAGATTTAAGAAATGCCATTTGTAACATGGGTAGACCTGGAAGGGATTGCTGAGAGAACTTCACTTATTTTTATATTAAACGCCTTATGTTATTTTCAAGCCATAATTTCAGACTGTCCAAATTTCTGCTAGTTCACATTAAACTTTTCTATACTCATATCCCATTGGTTGATAAATAAATATCTTAGGCCATAATTATTATTCTTCATTAACATAGAAGAGAGAATTTCTGTGAACAGAAATTTCTCTTTGACCCTACCAATGTTCACAATTCATGTTGTTATTTTGATAAGTGAGATGCCTCTTCTTTGGATGATCCAAATTTGCCCTGTATGACTGAGTTTCTCATTTTATTCCTTCTATGGAAGGAATAGTAAGGAGCCAGCTCTGAGCCATGCTGTCCTCAATAAACTCCAGCCCTGACACATTTACTGACTCCATTCCCATCTCCACACTGAAGAGATTCAGGCACTGAAGACAACTCCAATAATGCTATGATGAAAAGCTGTGCAAGTAGTATTCATGCTCAGGAACAAGACCCTGGCAAGAAAATTCCCCTGGGGATTCACAAGCACAGCCTCCTTAGCAGAAGTGCTTGTGTGGATATAGGGTTGTACACAGGCTGAAGCATGTTTTCTGAAAGCTTTGCAAAAAATCAAAAGGTTTTAAAGAAATAAATAGGCTGTATATAGGTGATTATTTTCTGTTGTTTAGCAGCTAGTCTGGGAGTTAGCAAACTTCTGTGAACAGCCAAATAGTAAATATTTGGGGCTTTGCAGTCTCTGTCACAACTGCTCAATCCTGCAACGCTGCATTCAATTCCAGTGTTGTAGCCAGAGAAAGTAGACTGAGACAGCATGTAAATAAATGTGTATGGCAGAGAGCCAATAAAACTTTATTTACATAAACAGAAGGTGAAGCAGATTTAACCTGAGGCCCGTTGTTTGCCTCCCAATGACTAACCTAGAGATAAATTACTTTTCACATAAGCACATGTACCAGTTAGCTGAATAGGTAGAAAGGAGCCACTGATGGTAATTAATGGACTCATGAAAATTGTTACCTGTGAAAACATTTCCCAGGGCCACCGGCAAACTTAACCCCAGTCTTAACCAGAGCCAGCCTGTTTGACGATGAAGGCTGCTTCTGTTTTATTTTTAACCACACTTGCATTCCTCTGTTCAGACACTATTACCTACAACGTCTGAGTTCATGATAGGGGTAGAAAAAGGGATTTTCTTGTAATAATCCTCTATTACTATTTTTTATCTTAGTAAATCCTAACAGTGCTAAGAGAGGACACAGGAAATAGGAATACCTCTTTTTGGAAACACATTTCACTTTTCTCTGCTTCGCAGCACCTCTCCACCAGGTGAGTAAAATCCACAACAATTGATTGGAATTGCATCTCGGTAGCATGTGGTCTCTGCTTCACAAGGTTGCTGAGGAGCCTGAATCAGGAGTGAGCAGCAAAAAATACAAGCAAGTTTGCAAACCCACCTCACTAATTTAGGCCTTTTCTCCCCTCCCACTCATAAGTATAAAAGCCCTGAAAATTCCTTGATGTTTTCACAACTCCCAACTCATTTTTCATGTTTTAGTCTGCATGCTTTCTTCAAGTACACCTGTAGGGTAAGTGAAGTGGTCAGGCTTTTATACCATTGGCCTCTGTGGCTATCACCTGCCGCCTTGAATGCAGAAAGCACTTGGGAGAGTGGACCCAGTCACGCAGGCCTGAACGTGGACATCTGGAGCATGGTGTGGGTGTGTGTAAGCATGCCTGGAGGCTGAGCATATAAGGGCAGTGTCACTCACAGACAAGAACAGCTACAGCGGGGGACGGCTACGAGAGGACGAGGACTACAGAGAGGCAAGGCCACAAGATGTAGAGTAAGTAAAGTATCAGGCTTTTCTGCCCTCTGCCATTAGGATTAATGATGGAACTCTGCGGTCCTGAATGCATGCCCGATGGCGGGCACCTGGAGTAGGGTGTGGGCATACATAGATGGGTACACCTGGGCTGAGAGATTGGGCTTATAAGGGCGGCATCACGGGGACGCCAGCGGAACAACAGAGCAAAAGAGAGAAGAAGAACAAGTGAAAGAGCAGCCCCAGCAGAGAAGCATAGGCCATGAGAACGCTGGCGAGCCCAGGAAGAGCAAAGACTCGCTGGGGGCTGGGTGGCCTGCCAGCCTCCCGGCCCCCACCCCCACCCCACACCCCTACCTGCCATGTACCTGGTAAAATCCCAATAAAAGCCTGAAAAATCCACCAATGGCTCAAGATTCCTCCTTTACCCCTGTCTGCTCCATCATAAAGATCCTGCCCTGTGGCCTTCCCGCTGCTACAAAAGACAATGCCAGAAAGAGCCCAAAAAGAAAGCATAAAGATTCCCTGGGAGTTGGAAGACCTGCCAGCCTTCCCCCACCACCCCAATAGGTAGAGAACCTGCCCTGTACTTGCTGGCAAAACAACACTCTTTCAATATAATTATTACATTAAACTTAATGATATCTATGTAACTGGTACCAGTGTAAACATTTGTTCTACTATTTTCATTGCACTGGATGTTAAATAGGTTATATACTGAACTAAATAGTTTTGTCTGTAACATTTTGTTATGAACAGAGTTTATTCTAAACAAGTAATTTCCAAATAAATATGACAAGTATAACACAGCTGAAAGTTAGAGGTCCCAGATGTATATTATTAAAGATAAAACCAATAAAATAATCTGAAACTTCAATGGCTTGAAAGTCATCTCAGATTTCCCTCACAGAACATTTACCCCAAAACTATATAAACACAGTGTTACAAACACTTGAATATTTAAAATTGTAGCCCGGTTTCTGTCTGTTTAAGAATAGTATTCCAACTCTTCCGTGTTGATGGTTAGAGGAAGATCTTTATTATGAACTGTTTTAGATCAAAGAGGTGTAACCACACACACAAAGGCATGAAGAAAATGTATATTTATGATATTTTACTCTTCCCCAAAACCTTTGCTTAGTCTTCATTTTCAAATTTATATTGATAATGCCTAGTAGCCTTACTTATGCCTTGAATAGACATAAAAGAAAATATATCCCAAAGCTCTTAGTTATTTCAATGAAAAACTAAACCAAACATCCAGCAACTATTTCAGATACTGTTTTAAACTATATTGTTTTAAACTTTGCGTGCCAAGAGGCAAAGTACTCATGTTACAAAGCGAGCCGCTCCGCCCCTCGCTGCCCCGTTTGCCTGGAAAGGGCTGCCCCAGTGTTGGGCTCAGTTTGTGCCTGTTGCCATCAGCTCGAGAGGATGCAGAAAAGCAACCAGCCAAACAGAATCAGACATACTGTTGTCAGTTTCATTTTGCCCTGGTGACATGCCCATTGCTTTCCCAGCTGTCTCAATGCAGGCAGGTGGCTACAGCCAGGCGTCTCACTGACATCTTGGTCCTAGATTGAGATGCCCTTTACCCTGCTGCCCTGTTATCACCAACATCGAAGAGCCCAACTTGTATGTGACACTAATTCAGACCAGGCAGTCATGAGCAAAGTCACCCACCTACAGTGAAGGTAGACATGAAGTACAAATTGGAGAGATAAGTGAGGAATGGGGATGTGGGAAACTCTGCTCTTTGTAGCCCCCAAGGACGAGCCTACTCAAGTGGTGCCCACAGATCTTACAAAAACATCCACATGACCGTGTTCTGCCAACCCAGTCTGAACACTAAAATGAGACATCCGGCTTAACGGTAACCACTGGACAGCCTTTGTGAAGTTCCCTTCTAACTCCACTGTCTCCCACTCCTACCACACCCACCACCATCACGCCTTCCCCCCTATCTTGAGACAGACAAAACTGCAGCAATAACTAAAACTAATAGGGACGCACAAGTCAATGATTTCTTTTCAGAAACTGGTAATACCTCAATGAAGAGGTTGGCTTGGAGAGCAAAGTCTGAGTTCTTGCAAGACAAAGCCAAAAGAAGCTATACCATTTTAACTAAATTCATGTTAAAAAAAATTCATGTCCTAGAAAGCTAGAAAAAAAATCAGATAAGGAACAAGAGTTGTGTGCAAAAATACTCATTTTGACAATTCATGTTAGTCAGAAATTAAAAGCTATCTTCATGTCCAACAATACAGAATTGTAAAAGTCTTTTTGGTACTCACGTTGTGAAATATTACAGAGCCATTTACATCTTGTTTTAAAGAATAATTAGTGACAAAAATGCATGCATTATATTTTTTTCAAACTATAATGAAAATAATGGCAATAGCCTGTATCTTTAGATTATAATGATACTATGTTCCAAGCATGTGCTGATAATTTACTTAGGTTATCCCATGTGATTCTTTCTGGTACCTCCTTAGAGAGGCTGTGTGTCATCTCCATTTGACGTATATAACAGTGGTTTCAAACTCCTTGGGGCTAAAATATCTGGGCATATATAGCAAAGCAGTGAGGAGAGCCTCCCAGAAGTTTGGGAACTGCTTCTGAAAACTCATCCTGAGACTAGATGTCAGGCTCCCAGACTTCCACTCAGTAAGAAAGGCTTGGTCAGTGGAAGACAGGGGTAATCTGCTGCTGTCCAACTGAGCGTCCATTGGATTCATTTCTGAGTCACAATGCTCTTTGAGAAAGTACTTAGGAGTATTTTCATTAAAGAATTGCAAACCATTTTAAGGTACAAGCTGCACTGCTGGGACACCTTCTGAATGTATTTAATCCTGGGAATTGTGGGAGGATATTATTTTCTTCTCATAACAAAGCAGAGAGAAGCTGTGTCATTTCAAGGAATGCTGCATAGTCTGCAGTTGAGCGGGAGACAGTGGTAGCAGGAGGGCATCCGCTGTGGCACTGGAGTGTTGCCAGGGAGTGCATGCCTGGAGAATTCTTGGGGGGTGGGTGAGGTGAAGAGAGTTTCATAAGCTCCTCCCTGAGGTTTCCTGGGGATAATTGCTGCAACTGAAACTTTGTGTAAGCAAGTAGTAGCATG
This sequence comes from Talpa europaea, assembly GCF_964194135.1. Taxonomy (NCBI): domain Eukaryota; kingdom Metazoa; phylum Chordata; class Mammalia; order Eulipotyphla; family Talpidae; genus Talpa; species Talpa europaea. Next base: position 101,730,538 of record NC_140071.1, read on the forward strand.
AATGTGCAAAATTTGCATTATTCAGAATTAGAATCATAAAATGATAGAGGGTGATTGTGGGAGTGTAGTTCTAGCTCTTCTGTATTTTCTACATTTTCTGTAATATTATGAATTACTTTAATAGTAGAATAAATCAGTATTTTAAAAATAAATAGAATATTGTAAGCATTATTGTTTCTTGCCAACTATTCTACACATATCCAATCTTCCAAGTAAACCTAAAGTTGATCTCACCTGAAAAAATGCCACTTTACTCCCTCACTCCCAGGATGATAAAGTAGTCCAGAGGATCACTAGACTCTGCGGATTCTGCAACTTGGGGCAAACTAGAGCACCTCTGGACTTTGGAGACCGATGTTACAAGGACAAAAGATACTGCAGAAATTCACCTCCATTCAACAAAAGGTCAGTAAAGAAGGTGCCTGGAGACAGCCCCAGGCTGAAACCTTAATTCAAGCCCTTGCTCCTCTAATAGGGCAGACTCAGAGAGAGGGGAGAGCTGCTTAGTGTGGAAGATTACTCCTAACTGTGGGGAGATAGATTCAGAAGTGCTGCCATGAGCTAGCTGCACAGCATCCCCAGTGAGGAAGACAACACTCATAAAGGCGCTGCACTGCCCCCAAGCCCTTTGGAACTGGAGCTGATACTGTAAAGCAGCACTGAAAGCCTGGCCTGTAGACTATAAAGACAGGCCTGTGGTACTGCTGTAAAGGCCAGTTTCACTAGTGATGATGGAGACCATCTTACCCCACCTCCAAGCCAGAGCAGGCAGTTACAAATTACTTCAGACTGACATACAGTGCCACCTACTGGAAAATTGGAAGTACCGCACCTTAGAAAACTTGAATACACAACACCTTAGAAAGCTACTAAGTGGGGAGATGGAAGAACACAACAAAAGCACCTGAGTCCTCAAAAGAATATTTTACCACAGGGAGAGAGAAAATCTCTAGAAGTCAACTACAAAGACATGGAAAAATCTTTATTTTCCTATCTGATTCAGAGTTCAAAAATCCAATGATAAGATATTCAAAGAAATGGAAGAATTTTTGAATTTCTCAAACCCTAAATAGTGAAAGTTCTCCTGATTATAAAGGGAAAGAGTGAGGTATTACACTCCCAGACTTCAGGCATGGTATTGGAAAAAAATCAGACACACAGACCAATGGAATCAAATGGAAAGCCCAGAAATAAAACCACACATATCTATGACGAATGAGCAAAGAAAATGCCACAGGAACAAGGAAAGCCTCTTCAATAAATGGTATTGGAAAAACTGGACTGCCATTGCAAAATAATGAAACTAGACTACACGGTCTCCTACTATACACAAAAATCAACTCAAAATGGATAAAAGACTTGAATGTAAGTCCTGACATAGGCAAAACACTCCATGAGATAAACCTGAGAAACATTTTAAGGATTCATCTCCAGAGGCAAGGAAAACAAAGGAGAACTGCATCAAACTAAAAAGCTCTGTACAGCAAGAGAGATAGTAATCGAAAGAAGAGACATCCTACTGTATGGGAGTAAATATCTGCACACCATACAACAGATAAGGGACTGATATTAAAGATCTACAAAGAGCTTACACAACTCAACAAACACAAGTAAAATAAATCTTTTACCCCACTCACTGAAGGATGCGGCTGTTGCTTTTCCCTGCTGGGCAAACTCATTTCCAAATGCACTTCCCCAGAGAGATCAATAGAGGGCAGCCAATCAAGGTTGTTGAGTTACCAGAAGCTCAGCTAGCAACTGCTTTTTTAAATAAGGAGAAGGGCTCTTATTGCTCAGGGTAAACAGAAAGTGGTGGAATAATATTCAGAGCTAGGGTATCAGGGTATTCTGTAAACTCTCCTGGGCACCGCAGCTATAAAAGCTGTCATTTCTACAGTTGGGGACACTGTGCACTCCGATCCTGCACCCTTGTCCCCCAACAACAGATAAATCACGTTTGTGATCTGCTACAGTGGATTTACTTCTCTCCCTTCCTCCCTCCTCCCACCGACCTCCCAATCAGACTGCTTTTATTTAAAAAAAAAAAATTCCCCCAACCCTATCTTTTAGTTTAAAAGTTTTAATCTACCTTTTAAATTCTTAAATGCTATGTTTAGTCCTCAATACCATCTACTTGTTTTCAGTTTTTCATTTCTATGGTATCAGTCTTTTTATTTACATTAAATTTATCTACTATTTTACTTAAAGTTCATTCTAGCCTTTATATACTATCCTAACTCTTAACATTTCAAGTCAATATTTTTCTTCATTGTATTTTAAATTCCTTTAATCTGAACTTCTAATTCTTTTTCACATTATTTCATGACCTCAACTTCTACTTTCTCTTTACTGCTTGCTGAATTTTTCCTTTCCCCTCTACCCTAGGAGCCCCATCCCTTCTTTTCATCCTTTTGTGGATTTATGATTTAATGGGCAGCCAAAACTATATAGAAATGAAAATCACACTGAGAGCCCTTGCTACTATCCCAAGAAGTCAGAGGGCATTTTCTAGACTCACCTTTGATCCACAGTTAGATCCTCATGAATGTTCCAGAAATCTCTACACTCACTGTGTCTGTGCTACCATTTAATTCATGCAGAGAACACAGTGAATTCACTGGACAGGAATGCTTCCTATTATTTCACATGTTCTATTATCTCACTCTTGTATGAAAACTTCCATGTTTTAAAAGTTATTACCAGTATTATCACCCCGAGATGAGGGCACACCAAGAGCTAGGTGTCGGTAATTACACATAAGTCAGAAAAGTTGGAGTCAGAAAAGTTGGTTGTAAATTCCAGGTCAACAACATAGCTACCTCATTGCATCATCTATTGCATCATCTTGTGCTAAGTTTGTTAACCTGCTCAGCCTCAGTTTCCGCATAATTAAAATGGGATAATATTATTATCAACCTCATATTTTTGTGGTAAGGATTTGGTGAGATGACATATATAAAGTAGTACCTGTCTTTGCCCAGAGAACTTTCTCAAGAGAAAGTAAAACCTGTTCTCTATAAGCAAAAAGAACTTCTTTCCCCTTAGAGCTTTATAGCAAGCTTGGCCTATGGAAAGAATAGCTAAATGTTACAATGATCATTGGTTTCTATTGGAAAGTTTCAAGGGATAGTTTGTCATCTCACCTTAAGAAATGAAGAAAGAAGTTCAAAGCTCAGGTGGCTTATAAATTGCAAGTACTGTGATAAAACTGAACAAGTAACAACATTTTGCTTGCTGAGCACAAGAATGTGTTCATTCTCAAGGCAAAAACTGCCTCACCCTGCAAGATAGTATTGTTGGACTAATCATATTTAGACCCTGCAAGAGCAAGTCTTAGTATAAATAAACTAATCAGGGGACGTCCCCTGGTGGCACAGCAGTTGAGCGCTGGGCTGCGAAGCTGCGCGCAGCCTCGGTTCTATCCCCGGCCGCCCAGAAGGTCCCACATAGCCAGCAGACCTCTCCTGCCGCGCCCACTGCTCCCCTCAGCAGTGTGTTTCGTCAGTCTGCCTGTTCTGTTCCCCGCTCTGGCTCTGGTGAATTCTCTCACCCTCCCGCACTTCTGGCTGTACCCAGTGCTTACATAAATAAAGAAATAAATAAATATTTTAAAATAAATAAATAAATAATCAGAAATAAGCTTTCACTTCAAATGATCTTGGGGGAGAAGTGTTGGGGGGAAAGGATGTCCTGTGCTAATGCCATACAGGCTTTGTGGGCTCCACCCCCACTCCAGACCAAAGCCATCAGGACATTGGGAAAGACAAATCCCATCACCACCAAAGGGAAGGTGGCTGGGACCTGAGGGTGGAGTTAAGCAGCCAGGTTGGGTATAAAAACCAAACACGTGGGCCTTGAGGGTCGCTCGCTCTGTCGCTCGCCTCCTAGCTTCACAGCTCCTGGCTCGCGGCCAGCTCTCAGAGTGCCATTTGGGATTCCAGATCAGCGGATCAGGTAGGACGCATTTAAAACTTTGTCTCCCATTTTTCTCCCTGAGCTGTACATTTCCTCATTTCCCCTTCCCTTGTAAATAAACCTTTTATTAACCTAAGAGCTGGCCAAAAGCCAGGAGCCGTGAGGCCAGGAGGCGAGCGACAAAGCGAGCGACCCCCAAGGCCCACGTGTTTGGTTTTTATACCCAACCTGGCTGCTTAACTCCACCCTCAGGTCCCAGCAACCTTCCCTTTGGTGGTGACGGGATTTGTCTTTCCCAATGTCCTGATGGCTTTGGTCTGGAGTGGGGGTGGAGCCCACAAAGCCTGTATGGGATTAGCACAGGACATCCTTTCCCCCTAACAGAAGGAACAATGGGGATCAGGCTCTGCTTTCTCTGCGGAGAGGGTTAGCAGCATGTGAGAAGGATAGGGAGAGTGGATGGAGAGGAGGTCACAATAAAAGAACTGTCCCATTCTCAGGAGTTTAGGGCTTTCAATGCATTCTGCTGGCTCAGGAAACTGGAATTTCATTTGGTTTTTCTTGGAAGCAGTCACCTTTGGTCAACTCCCTCTGGGAACTGTAACAGCACATCCATCAACAGAGGAATTCATTCCAAGGGAGAATGCCTTAGCTCTACATCCAGGAGTAGAGTGGTACTGAAGAGGTATCCGCTGGATGCCACAAAAAAAGACATTTCTTTGCTGCAGCAATAAACACCTAGTCTCTTTTCTAAAACTGATAATAAGTGTTCTATCCAAACCTCCTATGTGGGTGGGATAGGAAGAACTGGGGAAAATGTTAACCACTTTGATCGTAGATTGCTCACCATAACCAAAGGTAAAACCAGCTGCTGTGAGGTTATAAGTGCTACATGTGCTACTTCCAATGTCAAGGCCATCACGCCTCAGCCACTTCAGTCATAGTCAGAAGTCTAAGTCCCAGATCATGTATCTTCATACTGATATTCTCCATCCCTCATCTAACCCCTCTCTTGCTCTCTTTGCTCTCCCTAACCCATTCCCTGTCTCCTATGTAATTTGAGCCTTTCTCACCAGAAAACTTTCCTCTATCCACAACCTCATCTTTGCTCTAAATGAAACATGAGGCTCCCAGAGGACACAGCTTTCCTGAAGACCTCTAAAGATAGGGCTATTTTGCTTGAACACCATTCCCTTGCCACCTAGTTCCCGTTTACGGTTTCCAATATCTTTCCATCCTCTTTTAAAAGCCACAGCTCACTGAAGTACATGTCACCAAACTCGAACATCCCCTCTCCCTAGTTATTGCTGTCACACATAGAAAGTCTGCTGATATCTCCTCATTTTGATAGCCTCAGACCAGGAAATTGTCTCACTTTCCACCATAAACATTCTATGGTTCCAAATCTGGGCTTCTTGAGGCCTCCACACTCCTCACCTCCTCTCCCCTCACCTCTCCTTTCCACTTCTCTCCTCTCCTCACCTCCCCCTTCATGGTCCTCTACTGCCTATAAAAATGTCCACCCAACATAGGACGCGAACATACCAATCTGATATTAGTCTTATTATTACTCTTCCAAATAAGTTAGCCAGAAACATCCACACCTGGGACCTTTAACACAACATTTAGGTTCTCCATTTGCTATACAATACTTAGACTTTGCCCAGTGTACAGTTCAGTCTACCTACTCCCTTATTAGCAATAAAAAAAAACAAAGTAAAAAAAGGTTCTTACTTTTGTTTTTCCATTTGGATCTCCTTCTGCTGCATGTTGCATAAGTCCTTTTTAAGACTGATAACTTGGTCACAGGATAAAGATGGAGAAATGTAAGTTCCATCAACTGGCAGCTCATCAAAGCATGGCGACCTGAAGGCATACGAGTCATCACAGCAGTGTCCCACACCCGTGTTGATGGGCTCAGCCTCATGTCTTCTGCATAAAGCTCCAAGAATTAACTTTGCCTTTCTCCGGAGAGGATTAAAATAAGAGCCATTAATTGTGTGGCCATTTTTTGTAATCCATAGCTAATAAGATTATATTGAAGTATTTTTAATTTCTAGATTCTGGAACTTCCACCTGTATTTTACTGTTGGGGAAAAGAAATAGAATGCCTGGTGCAGCCTGGTACCCAGCCTTATCTTTGTTCTTCCATCATTCTCAAGTTGAGTTCACTCAGACCTCACCCAGCTGCAGGTTCCTCCTTAGTTCAGTTTAAAAACTTTAGGCAGTTCTCTGTGTGCCATTAACTTCAAATCAAGTCTTAAGTTTAAGGCTTGACCAAAGCCTTAAGTTAAAATTATTGCTAATATGACTCAGATGTAAGACTGATGATTGGCACCCTTATTTCAATAGCTTAACTCCAGTTTGTTTCTATTTTTTCTAACTGGGCATCTATAACAGCACAAACTTGGCACGAGGTAGATGTTCCAGTAGATGTTCCAAATATTTGTTAATTGAATATAAAAATAAACAAATAATGAAAAAATCCTTGGATGCTACCATAGTTATCTCTGTCATTTTTAGATTCTTTCAAAAATTGTCACCTTTCCTTAGTCCCAAAGTGATACCTGATATTTATCCTGATGCTCTCTGCACACTTGTCCTTTATAAGACCATAAGTGACCTGTCACTTGTATATGTGGGAATGAAATAATTGAAGCCGGTAAGCATCAACATTTAATGTGTAAATTTTTCCATTTTGGAAGTAACCAAAGAGATCACCTAATAACAAGTCTTTAGGGATATGTCTAATCATAAGACTTCCCCAATGAAGGTGTGACTAAACAATAAAGTTTATAATAAAGCAAATGGAGGGCTGGGCTAAACAATAAATCTCTTAAATTTGCAATCAAATATGTATATGCTATCAAAGGAAATACCAACTAAGCATAAAAGAGCTATTTTGCCAATTAGGGTAGAGAAAGTTGTCATCAAACAAGAACTCATCAGTGTTGAGAGAGACCTAGAGACTTCATATACAGATTCCTCCATTGTGAGGAAAGAAAATAATTTATCATGTGTCACTATAGCCTGGAAGAAATATCCCCTAAAACCACACCTGCCCTTCCTCTAATTCAATTTGCACAAATGCCTGTATCTGAATTCAACTTTCCAAATATTTTGATTCAGGAAAAAGTGTAATCTAGTTAACTGACCCAATTATTCTTTTTTTTTTTTTTAGATTTATTTATTTATTTATACAAGCACTGGGTACAGTCAGAAGCGCGGGAGGGTGAGAGAATTCACCAGAGCCAGAGCGGGGAGCAGAGCAGGCAAAGGGACCAAAGTACACTGCTGAGGGGAGCAGAGGGCAGCAGGAGAGGTCTGCGCGCCATGTGGGACCCTCCTCCGGTGGCCAGGGAGCAGCCAGGGATCGAACCGGCAATGCAGAGGCTGCGGGCAGCTTCGCAACCCAATGCTCAACCGCTGCGCCACCTGGGAGGCCCTGACCCAATTATTGCCATGTGGAAGACATTGCTCATTGTAACGAATACACTGGTTGTTCTGTCTAATGAATTTAACACTGTGGACTTGGTTATAATGAGTTCACTTAAAATCATCATTACATCATTATCTTTGTCTTTTCTGAAAAATCACTTCTGTTGGTTTGAAAACCCAAAATAGACCCTAGGATATAACCCAGGAAAATGCTTGCTGAATCTGGCATCCCCAATGTTAAGAAAGTCGGTCTTAGCCTTCCTGTTAATTAAATATGATTGGAATGAGCTGACCTGAAAGAATGTCTCCTAGGGACAGAATTACCAGGCACTATTGACAGTTCATAGATGTGTCCACTGACATAAGATTAATTAAGAGAAGTTAGAGATTAGAAGCCCAACAGGCAAATATGAAGCCCCAGATTTGCTTACCGCATCCTCCATGCAGATAAATTGTTGTCCATCACTCAGTGGGCAACACTTGGTGGCAGAAGCTACCATATTCTTTGTGAACATAACCAACTCTTCAGCAGGTAGTTGTGGGAACTTCTTAGTATAAAGTACTATGAGACTGAAAAAATAAACCCTCTTATTCCTGGCAATGAATCTGTGCCCCAAATGAAGAATTCTACAGTTTCCTCAATATCTGATGTTGTCTCTGATTTAGGATGAACAAGGCATTATATTATATTGAGTTTAATTCTATTTTTTCATCTTTGTTCCAATGACCCAATAACTTATTCAGTATATCTGGAATTCTCTCCCCACCTCACACATTGCTCCACTTTGATTTATCTTTTCCCTACTTAAAAGGATACTATCAATATAAGAACTAATATGGATGGCCACAGAATCAGATTTAGAATGAACAGCTTCTGAAATAAGGGTATGTACGGGGCATTAAAGCTTTTCTGGGTCATTCGCAATGTGCAGGGATGGAAGCTATGGCAATAATGATCAGCGAACAGATATGTTCTCAAGGGGCTCACACACTAGTGAGGGAGATAGACACTAGATGGCGTGAGGGAGCACCAAGGCTGTAGGTGCACATAGGATGGCATCTAATCCCATCCTAGGGAGGTCATTCCAGGAAGAAATGATATGTGACAATAACTAAAAATGAGCAAAGTTAAGGGGTGAAAGTGAGAGGAATGTATTTGGGAAGCCATTGGGTGTGATTTTGTTTCCTTGATTGGGGGGAGGGTTGGAGATTAGAGAGAGGACAAGGAAGAAAGTTTAGCAGCAGTATCAGATTTCTGTTGTTTTCGAGATAAATGTTGCTGTGTAAAGAATGGATTGGAAGTGGGCAAGAGGCAAAGTGAAAAGAAACATTTGAACGCCATTTCAGTAATTCAGGTGAGAGATGGTGATGGCTCAAACTAGCAGAGAGGTGTTGAGAATTTAGGGATAGAGACAGAGAGATTTTAAGGAGAAAAACTACAGAAATGGACATGAGGCTAACAAAAATTCAGAATCAATTGTTGTATTTACATAATAATGGAGCTGAGGAAAGAATCTAACTTTCAGTGCAATAGTCTAATCTAGTGATTCTCAAAGTGTGACCCCTGGATCAGCAGTAACAACATTCTTAGGCACTTGTCAGAAATGCAGATTCTCAGGCCCCACCTCAGATTTACTCAGTCAGAAGCTCTAGTGGTAGGGCTGTGTTTTAACAAGTGCTGCAGCTAATTCAGAAACATGCTAACATTTGAGAACCACAGATCTAATCCTCAAATTAGACATTCACAACTGTATACAACATAAAAGAAATTTGTATACAACTGTATACAACTGTATACAACTGTATACAACATAAAAAAATATTTCTCTAAAGCAAGAATATTTTTTCTGGATTCATTATACTGTACATTTAAGTTAAGCTCAATATTATAACTATATCAAACTGAAATTTTCCTCAATATTCTGCTCCTAAATAGACTACTACAGAGAGATCTTAAAGATCACTGAAAATTGGCTTTTTTTTTTTTGAAATGCTGCGGATTTACCATTGTCTGCACACAGGAGTTGTATATGTTCCTGATGGAGGACAAGAATAGAAAAACCGGAAAGGAGGCCTCACAAGACTAAAACCTGACTCACACAAGGAGATGGGGGTCGAGGGGAATAACATGACCATTAACCCAGCTGTAGAGGTCGTGACTCTTAGGCACCAGCGCCTTATCACAAGGCAGGAGACCCAAGCAGGATCAGACTGCTATAGGGAGTGGAGCACAGGCCTAAGGGTAAAGATACGGAGATTGGGCCCACCCTGGACTCTCTGGTCCCTTTCTAGTTTTCCCTGTTACCCAACATCGGCAACAAGCAGGCCACTCCACGGAGGAGTGAGCCCTCCCTAAGAGAAAAGGACTATATCCTGCAGTCTCTGCACAGGCACGGGCAGCACTCCCAATGCCCACCTGTGACTATGTTAGGGGGAAAGGATGTCCTGAGCTAATTCCATGCAGGCTTTGTGGACTCTACCCGCACTCCAGACCAAATCCATCAAGACATTGGGAAAGACAAATCCCGTCACCCCAAAGGGAAGGTGGCTGGGACCTGAGGGTGGAGTTAAGCAGCCTAGAGTATTGTTAAGTCCTTTTAAGCGCGTGTGTGAGGACCCACAGTCAGGCAACCTGTTTTGTATAGGGGCTGCCCTGTAACAACTATGCAGGTTTCTCTTTTCACCAGCTCTCTCCCTCTGCAGGGCAGCAGCCACCTGCCTGCCCATGACCTGTACCATGCCGGGATGTCTCCTCACTGACCTCCCTCAGCGGAGGCAGCTCTCCTCAAGGCCGCCCACCTGTGACCATGCAGGCCTCTCTCAGCAAACCTGTCCCTTTCCCTTTCCCTAATAAACCTGTTCTTTAAAAATGACTAACGTCTCTGTCACATGGAGAAACGTGCCTGGGAAACTCACCATGTGCCGCTGAACTGGGAGCTCTGGTGATACCTTTCCCAGAGTGAACCCAAGAACCCCGCACTCCACAAAAACGACATCATTCCCTTTGGCAAATAACTAAGATCATCATTTCTCTCTCCTCTCAATGGTGACAATACAAAATTTGCCATCTAGAACTGACTTGAAACTGACAAAGGACATAGATTAGATATCTTTTGCAGTCTTATTCAAAACCACAGGCAAAGCCCACTACTTAGCGTTCAGCTGTGAGGGAGACAGCCTCAATGAAATGGTGGAAGAGCAGCAAGTACCTGATTGGCTCTCCTACTTCTGGACAGAGGTGAGAATCTGGAAACTCTTCTGACAGGCAACAGATAAACACCCAAATTTATGTAGACACCTCTCTTACCTAAACAAAGATACCCAGGTTATTTTAGGACTTCTTTCCCTTGGTCTCTGAGATTTTAAAGTTGGATGAAGACTCTCAGCAAATCTTGGCATCAGGCATTTTAAAAAAATCACTAAAAAGCATAAATCTGGACAATAACTGGAAGCATACCTGTCATGGAAGTTACCATCTCCTAATTTCTTATGTAAATCACAGTGACTTTTTATACTCTCATGGCTTTCACGAACCACTCTTTGGAACATCTCCTTCTGAAAAATAAGTATTTATCAGTGTTTACCTATCATTGCAACAATATATCTTGCAGATTGTAAAACCATCTTCTATAATAGTTCAATGTAACTGTTTTCCTAAATCCAGGGTTTTATTTACTTGTGTGTTTGTAAATCTTGAAAATCATGTTTTGCTAAAACAGGAGTGAGTGGTCATGTACTTTGTGGAGAAAAAGAGTGGGCCCACAAGACTGATGTTCAGTTTCCCCTGATAATAAACTCATTTGTGAGTTCGAATGGCATATTTTACAAGCATAAGGCAAATCATTCATCAAACATAAAAGAGATCTATAAAAGTAGTTTGCAGATTGAAGTTTAATTGCTCAAAGTGTACATGTGTGTATTTGTTATTTCTAAAAAGCTTTTTGATAAAAACAGCATAGAAATATAGCTATAAATATAGAAATTTAGGTACGTATTAAGAAGTCATGGTTTAATAAAAATATGTACCACTCCGGAATAGATATTAAAGCACTCCATAAAGAGCCATTAAAGGGCATCAAAAAGAGTTCTCAGAGATAAGTGTAAATTCAAAGAGTTCTTAACCATGCAAATAAAATTCCGGTGGACCGCTCCGACTGAACGCTTTAGTAAGAGCACTGGTTATGGTCCTAACTAGTCAGCTCCAGTTGACCTGATCATAATAAGCAGTGTTTGTTACATTGAAAATTTTACTAGTTTCATAAGCTATTTACCTGGGTTCAACCTTTAATCCTGACCTGATTGCCTGTGTGATATTGGGCAAGTCACTTGAACCATCAGAAACTCAATACTCTCATCTATAAAATGTAGTTAGTAATTCTGCCATTATCTTTATTATCAGACTGGCATGAGGATCAAATAAGTCTGGCTGCAAAACTGCCTTGTAAACTCTTCATGTTCCTGTAAGGTGTTGTTATCATGTTGATTATTGTGGAGGCCCATCGATGATGTTATGAAAGTGACAACGTATAGAGATATACATCACCTTCATGTATCCTTCTCTCTCAGAACAGAAAGGTGCTAGGTATACTTGATTCAGCCCATACAGGACAAGAGTTGCCTTCGCCCTTCACTCTACCCCCCAACTCTCTGTAAATATGCAGACCACTGATTAGAATAAGAAAAACCAGAACCAGCTGACTCCTGGTAAGCCACTGATAACTGATCATCTGGTCAGAGATTTGTGAGGCCACCAACTCTTTTCATGCCAAATGCACAATCGAAGCTACTTCTTGTGAACAATGTGGCTTCTGACCTGAATAAGGGCAGTTTCCAGGACTGTTTGGTGGCACAGTCAACCTTCCCACTCCCTTAGTCTGTGCTTTCATGCTACTGCTAAGCATACCCTCACTTTAAAAAGAAGATTGTACAGAAAAGTTTTCATGAAGTATAGGATGTATAAGACAGTGATTGGGCCAGGGATACCTTTGGCTTCAATGAAATTTACATTTCTTGTATAGTGCTTAGAGTTAACAAGACTATACACATAATTATCTTACAAAAGTATGGCACTACTAACATATTGGTATTTTCCTATGTTTGCAATCATTTATGAATAACAGTTTTAAAAAATAAGAATTTACCCCATGACTGTAGCATCCCAGAGGATTTTCTAATTTACAGCATTTTCCTAATAAATTTTGATATATTGTATCCACTCTTAAAATCACTGGAACTGCCAACTCTGGATGCCTTCGTGAATATTCATAAAGAAACCTGTAATTGTATGAAAAACTTTAGAAAGTAAATAGTAAAATTCAGAGGTCATGAGTTTTCTTTCAAAAGCTGATTGTGACCATGAAATGCATTCAATATTTTAACTGACCTTAAGGCATTGGGAAACATTAAGAGACTGATAGAGAGGTTTTATTGCCCGAAAGTGTTGGATAATACTGAATCACCCTGTCTCCCTCTTTTCCACATAAGCCTTTAAACATGAGTAGTCCATTCATAATCTATACATTTTGAGGGATTTAAGAAGGAGAAATTTGAACTCTCGAATATTTTTTTTTTCTTTTTCTCCTTCAACTTTAATGTGAAAATTAAATGATTGTAACAATAACAACAGCATATTTGTTGGATGTCTTTGGTTAATTTACATATGTATATATAAACACACATATATTTAAAGAGTTCTGACTGTGCTGTTTTGTCTAATTCAAAATGATATGATAGCTAAAGTGGAATTTAGTTTTCTGGAGGCTCACCAATTCAGAACCTCTGAAATTTCCAAGATTAAAGTAATAAAAATGTGTTTTCTTGTCATGTTGCATTTGTTTAGCCAGTGAAGAAAAGTCTGTACTTTCAAGGTATAATTTTAATTGCTGTCAGACATATACATGCTCCTATTTATTAAGTCAATTATGTAGTTTGCTCTGAAAGACAATAGTTCCCATCTCCATTCTCTTCAGTTATTCCTCTTCATAGAGTCACTTTTATCTCTTTTAAGAGAGAGCTTATTTTTTTTATCTTCACTATGTAGCATTCTTTTTTTAAGATTTATTTATTTTTATACAAGAACTGGGGTACAGGTCAGAGGCACAGGAGGGTGAGAGGATTCACCAGAGACAGAGCAGGGAGCAGAACAGGCAGATAAACTAAAATACACTGCTAAGGGGAGCAGCGGGCACGACAGGAGAGGTCTGCTGTGTCCTGTGGGAATCTCCCTGGCTGGTGGGGGATCAAACCCACATTGCAGAGGCTGCAGACAGCTTCACAGTGCTGTGCTCAACCGCCTGCACCACCTGGGAGGCCCAGCATTCTTATACTGTAATTTCTTGATCAATTTCAGCTTTTATATTAGCTTGCCAGAGTACTATAATAAAATATTACAGACTGTTTAATTTTAAAAAAGGATCTGTTTTCTTATAGATCTCTGAAGGCCAGACATCCAAGATTGAAGTATTAGCAGGTTTGATTTTCTCTGGAGAGTCTCTTTGTTTGCTACACCTCATGGAATAGTTCTTTATTTCCTTATCAGTTCTTACTTTGTCTCATTTTTTGTTCATTTCTGTATTTCTTTTTCAACCTTATTTCCCACATTTCAAGTAGAGCTATTTTAGATTCTGAAGATGCATATTTTTACATACAGGTATAATCTCACTTGTTCCTTAATCATGTTGGAATCGTACCTTTCTTGCTTCTTTGTGGCTAATGATAATAATGAGCCTCCCCACCACTACTACTTTCAAAAGTCTCTCCATCTTCTAAGTTGTTTTTCTTTCTTTTTTTTTTTATTTTTTTATTTTTTTTATAAATTTTATTGTTATATTCCCCATACAATTGCAGCCCCCCATTCTGACCCCAATCCCTCCCCTCCCGCCCCCACCCCCCTAAAAGTGTCTCTGGTTCATAGTTTTTTGTTGAATTTGATTTTCACTTTCTTATAGTTATTCATTTTCCTGGTCCCTTATTTAAGTTTTCTAGATTCCTGCTATGAGTGAGACCATCCGGTATTTTTCTTTTTCTTTTTGGCTTATTTCGCTGAGCATGATCCCTTCCAGCGCCATCCATGTTGCTGCAAATTGCATGTGTTTATCTTTTTTGAATGCTGTGAACTCTCGAATATTTTTAAAGCATTCATAGAATCACAGAAGGACCCTCTGTTATCTTTTTCTTAGGATATTTAGAATTTAATTGTACTATGAAGATGTATAATAAACAAGAGCTCTGTTTTCTTCAAACTATAAATATTTCACTCATTTTCATATTAGGCAAGAATGATGAATTGTAAAGACAGGAGACTAGAGACAGAGAAAAATATTGGGGCATAGGATTCCTAAATCTTTGACTTGAAGTCAGTTTTACTAAAAAAAAAAAAAAAATCAGTTTTATGTATTTCATTCACAAAATAAAAAAAGGGCTGAGGTTCTTGAGAGATCTGAACAGGGTTGCAGAACCTCTGTTTTCTTACTCAGCCACCTTATTTTACAGTTGGAATGCATACGTATGGGAATATTAAGTGATTTGATAGACATTTCAAAGCTAATGCAGACAAAGCTACCTTAAGACTCAGTCCTTCCAACTCAGAGTCAATGTGATTTCCACTAAGTTGTGTCTACCAGCTTTTCAGTACCAAATGTCAAGTTTAAGCCTAAGTGGCTTCACCTAATATTTACTTTTATAAGCCAATGTTAAATGTAATTTTAGAAATATTAGTCATTGTACAAATAACTTTGAAGAAAACTCAAACTCTTGGGCTTTTCAAAATTTAGTTCCTCCAAATAGTGTTTCACAAAGTGACTCTGGAAATATTTAAATCATAAAACAATATTGTATTAATATTATATATTAACATTAATTTGCCTTATGCACAAATTCATTTGCCCTTCTGAATGGACACTAGAGTTGTTGATTCTCTCTCAGCTCTTTAAATGTCACACTATGGCTTTGTTAACAGTTATTAAATATATCAAAACAGAAATGCTAATCAGGTATACCAATCCCAACCTCTTACTTAGACTTGACTTAGAAAAGTACCTCAGAGCAAACTGTGGAAACTTGACTCCCACAATGTTTTTTAGTATTCCTGTATTTTTTTGTCAACATTTAAAAAGCAAAAGATAGCCAGTCTTCCAAAATGCATTAGACCCAGCACCTAAATCCTGCATTCCCTTGTGGCAGGCAACAAATAGCTGGAGTTGCCTACTTTGGACTCCACAAAGCATCTCCTCTTGGCTATTGTTTTCATTTAGTCATGCATTTACATCATTGACTAGCCTTTGTCATCATTTAAGTTTGCAACCTCTTCCAAAGAATCCATAAATATAATATTCCATCATTAAGATTTTACAGAAAGCTGTATTACTCTTGTAGGAAGTGGTCTGGCCTCTCGGCAAGTTGTTCACATACAAATTGGTCCTCTGTAAATCTGCTGAGTGGCAAGGATGAAAGTTCAGGTTTGTCATCATTTTTTGAATTAATAATGCATTCCCCTTGGAATGGCACTGGGAGTTCACAGCATCCAGCGATTTTGCTTGATAGAATAGTCTGTTTAGAGCAGGTATAGTTCATAAGTTGGCTCTATAAAACATAAAAGGAAGCAATTATTTTTGTTGTCTTCATGCTGAACTTGTTTATTTTTATTGTTATTGGTAGAAAACCAGAAATGAAATTGGTACTTTATATTGCTTGACCCTTGGACAACTGAAAGACCAAAAAAAGAGTCTTTTATAGTGACTCATTCTACAGGAAACCCTCTCTCTTTGACCTTACTCAAGTATCACAAGCTTCTTTTAACATCTCTTGAACAACTTAAGGGGAGACAGATTGTATTTATGTTCTCATGTTTAGCTCAATAAAATACAAATGAAGAATTTTATTTTCTTGGTATTGTTGTTATTATTTTAGGATTCCAGATTAGGAAACATTTTATCTTTGTCATTTATAATATATATCATCATTATATTACTATAATATTACTAATATACTTACATATTTACTTATATATACATATACACAAATAATTATGTATGTGTATGAATAAGCTAGTCTCTGCTCTTAAGGAATGCACAATGTAGGTGGAGATTCCAATAATTAAGCAACAACAATAATGCATTATAATAGATGTTGTAAGAGAAGTATACATCTGATGCTCTGGAAGAAAAAAGAAAGATTGGTAATCCAAGTTAGAGGGAGGGAGAACTGAAGATCTTGAATGGCTAGAATCTTGAAGACTAATGGCAGTTAGCATTCTATTTTTATTTATATTTGTATATAAAGAATCTTAGAGGTGAGAGAGCATAACATATCTAGAATATGATATAAAGGACATTTGGAGGTTTGAAAAAATTTAATTTAGAAATGATGAGTCTTTAAAAAATGAGTAACTGGTAGACTTAAGAGCTACTGAGAAGTGAAATTAAAAAAGATCTTGATAAACAATAAATAGATTTGAGGCAGGAATGGGGTGAAGACAATGAATCTAGAATATTATGGGACACTGGGCTGATGGTAGCACAATTTACTGAAATTGATATTCAGGAGAAAAGAACAGGTTTGATGAGGAAGGCTGAAAAAAGGAGTGTTGGCATGTAGAGATATGATGACTCATGGCATCTACAAGGTACCTACATGGAGATTTCCTCTAATCAGTTGTGACTATACATTAAGAACTGAGGGAAGAAGAAATGGGCTGAAGGTCTGTATCTGAGAATCAGAGAGTAGTAAAGAGCTACCTATGGAAAGGGTTGAGACTGATCAGGGAAAGTGGGTGCTTTAGTCAAACATCTAACATACTCTCTGTGGCTTACTAGAATCAAGTTCTTTTTTTTTTAAAGATTTATTTATTTATGCATAGAAGAGCTGGGGTGAAGGCCAGAGGTGTGGGGGTGTGATAGGATTCACCAGAGACTGAGTGGGGAGCAGAACAGGCAGATCTACTGAAATACACTGCTGAGGGGAGCAGCAGGCATGACAGGAGAGGTCTACTGTGCCATGTGGGTTGGCTCCCTGCCTGGGGATCAAACTCATGCTGCAGTGGCTGCAAATAGCTTCACAGTGCTGAGACTTAACCTCTTGAGCTAGCAGGGAGGCCCAAGTTCATTTCTTTCTCAAAAAGATAGAAAAGAAGTATATTGCTGCTAGACAATAGTTCAGCAACCAGATTGACAGATGCTCTGTCACTTTGAACATTGCCCTCAGATTAGGCATGTTTGGGACAGATTATTATGAGTCAGGCTTAGAAATGACATAAATTTTCTGACCAGAACTTAGTCAGGTGGCCCCGCCCAATCGCAGACAGATGAGAAATGTAGTTTATGATCCAAAACTACTCTAGACAATGGAAAGGGGAAAGGAGTCATTGGCTGAATGACTAACTGTCTCTGATTGTACATGTAAAATAAGAAATGAAAAGGTCAAGAACAGATCTATTGGGAATACCAATTTTTGAAGTTAGTAGAAAAGGGGAAGAAAATTGATGGAAGAAGTTGTCAGCATACAGGCATTCCAAATTGATGAAAAATTTCTCCTGCTATCTCCTGTCTTCTAGAGAGCAACTTTGCAAGTCATCATTGGAAAAATAAATTAGTGCCATGAGTGACTGTTATAACTCTAAAGTCAGAGTTTAGGAATTTATATCCTGACATGACTACTTCCTAGCTTTATGACCTTAGTTAGATGAGCTACTTTGCCTCTTTGTGTGTCAATTTCTTTATCTGTAAGTTGGGAATAAAATAATACTTCTTAAGGTTGTGAGAATTAAATGAGTGAATATTTGTTAAGAAGAAAGGAAGGGAGCCAGACACAGAGTAAATACCAAAGGAAGTTCTTGCTGAGTAAAAGAAATGCTTAGAAATAGTGCTTGGCACATAGAAAGCACTTTTTAAAGTTAGTATTAAAAATAAAATTAAATAAAAAATAAAAAGTTAATACTGCAGCAATTATTATACAGTCCTAGAACATTGACCTTATACTACAGTGAAGTCAAGAAAAGAGAAAGAACCTAACCATATAAAATTGAATTATGCTGACTGGGTGATACAATAGATATGTTATTTTAACTTATATCACTCAATAGTAAAAAACTGTGAGTTGTGAAGCATAATTTTATGATATGAGTACTGATAAAAGTACATAAATTCTAGAAAACAAAACTCATTGTATACAACCCATAAAATGTTCCTGAAAACATTAAGAGAAATATTCTAGTTAAAATACAATTAAATCAACATAAGTAATAGTGGGATATATTATTAAAAAATGAGAGTTCAAATGATATTTTTTTAACAATTTGGTTTGTTTATTTTAAGATTTATTTATTTATTTATTTATTTATTTATTTATTTATACACGCTCTGGGTATAGTCAGAAGCACGGGAGGGTGAGAGGATTCACCAGAGCCAGAGCGGGTAACAGAACAGGCAGACTGATGAAATACACTGCTGAGGGAGCAGCGGGCATGGCAGGAGAGGTCTGCTGGCCATGTGGGACCCTCGCTGGCGGCCGGGGATCAAACTGGAGCTGCAGAGGTTGCGGGCAGCTTCGCAGCCCAGCGCTCAACCGCTGCGCCACCAGGGGAGGCCCAAATGATATATTTTAGCAAAGCTATTTAAGAATGAGTATAAACAAAGTAATTAACAAAATAACTGAGATAAAATCAAACCTGAAGTAATTAATAAAATTAAAAGCAGAAACTCAGGTAAAATTGATAAATCCAAGAACTTTGTCTTGGAAAAGAGCAAGCAATAAGTTAAATAGTTTCCTGATAAAGTTAATTAATTAATATATGGGGAAATTAACAAATATATGGGGAAAAGAAGGTACAATTATGTAATTGATGATTTTAATTATGAAACAACAATATTATCATGCAGAGCTTTATATCCTAAGTGAGAAAATGCTGATGGAGACTTTTAAAGTGAAAATATACATTGTAAAATAACTACAGTTGATTCTCATTATTCACAACAGTTAGAAACACTGAACTCTATAAATCCTGACTCATTGGCCTGAGGGAAAATTCAGGATTAGGTTCCTGCAAGTCTCTGGCCACATATTCATCAACAGATTAAAACATAATCCTATTTTATCACTGTTTCTGTTTAAAGACAGATTTTCTAAAACATACTGTTGATTTATTAACATTGACTCACATTGAGCCATCAGTCCTATAACTCATACCTGAACTAAGTCTATCTAACACAGGTATTTTTTTCCTGAGACACATCATGGTCTTCTTGTATTTAAGAACACTAGACATTACGTGAGCATTGTGCTTGAGGAATGTCTTAAACAATGCGATCACCAATAAAAACACAAAAAATGTGAAAAACATCACATTAAACAGATCACAAAAAAAGGCACTTGTTCACAGGATGAAAGGTGAAGTAAGAGGTAGAGCACTGCCTTGCTCCATCCTAACTCGGATTCTGCACGCAGATATCTAAAATTTTTCACTGCTCTGAGCATGCACACCTTTATCAATGACCAGAAATGTGTTGTGAGTGTTGATTTGGGCCTACAAACAAAATTTGGCAAGTATAGAATTCATGAATAAAGAGGATGATCTAAAAAGTGTTAAAAATAAATCTAAAGCAAAAGAAATGGAAAAACATCGGTCTCTATCTTCATCCCTGCTCCAGTTTCACGGACAAGTTCTTTTAAACCTTCAAAAACAGATCAGTCGCATTACTAAAATTATTTCATAAATTCAAAAGAAAAAAACTAATTCATTTTTTGGAATTTAACATGACAGAATAGCAAGATCTGATAAAGTATGTGTCAAAAAAGAAAGTTCGAGATCAAGCCCACATTTAAATGCAAAAATTTGAAATTTACTTTGAACAATTTCAACTTAAGAAATCTTTATATATAATTCACCAGTGAATAAGTAAAGTGATAAAATCAAATGAGCAATCTTAAAAAAGGTAAAAGAAAACTTAATACAGCTCAGGACCCATCTTAATCAATTTAAACAAAACAAGCTCTAAAATATTGTAGAATAAGAAATTTCTTATTACAGAAGCACTGTCTTTGTGAAACCAGACTCTAAAACAGGTCAATATAGTCTGGACCAAGAAACTGAAATGCCAGACCTATCTATAGTTACTTTGTATTGCTTGTAAATACTAGCCAATTCAATTAGATAACAGTGGATTGTTCTGGCATTCCTGTCATAAAACTATAATGGGAGTTGTTTTCAAATAACCGATTTAGCATAGATAAAGGGGTATTATGTATGTGTTATGGGATTTTAGAGACTGTATTTTGTTTTCCTTAGGATGCATGCATTCTTTTGAACCCTAAAGTTTCCTTTACTTCTCTGCCAAATGCATCTAATCTTCATGCAAATAGGATTCTGATATCTTGTTCTGAAGAACCAGCCTCCTTCTGAGTGTGCAAGATCATATTCCTTCTAGCTAAGAGGTTTGCTAATCAAAAAGCAATTCCCAGAACAACCTTCTGTATTCTATTCTATTTTCTATATTCACAATAGAATTGACAGTGGCAGCTTTGACTTTCTGGGTGGTAGAGATGAAATGAGGTACTTACCCTGGAGAATGGATGCCAAAGAATAGCTGTGATCTGACCCCAACTCTGTTCCTGCAAAGCAGAACTTAGAATTCGAGGAATTCTATTGAAATACTCCAATAGATGACTTGCTATCTTGTTGTTCTCCACATCTGATGTGTGATAATACTAAAATGGTTTCAAGAGGGACTTCCTACCATATAAGACATGGATTTCTCCATGAAATCATCATTAGTTCTTTGTTTGTGCAATTTTTTTTATCATAATGAAAATTATTCAAACATGCAGAATGAGTGGGAACATGACTTATAACTTGTGATTTACTAAAACCGCATCAGGATTTTGACCATTACTATTTTTTCCTTCTTTAGGATTTTAATACTTTACATTAAATGTGAGGGATATGATTTCTGCACTGTTCATACCCCTGCACCAGTTGACCACTCTGTGTCCTATTGTTTCCGCTTTGCTCCAGGCTAAGATGGCTTAGAGGTATATTTTGCAATTCTAGGACTTATTTGAGATTCAATAATGAAACTTAATTCCAATTCGAAAGCAAATTAGAGGTCAGCTCTACAATTGAATAATAAAAGAATAAAGTGAGGTGAAACAGGCTAAGGAAGGAATGAACTGCTGTAGAGCAGGAGGGAAGGAAGGAAATTTTGTTGCATGAGCTGAGAAGAGACAGGAAACACCATCGACTGGTAATATCGAGAAATAATAACCTTTGATTCATTATATGCTACTGTCCTTATTTAAGAATTACTTTTTACAGGCTGAGGTAATTTTAAGAAAATGGAGGTTCTTACCCTGCCAAGCACACATGCTGCTGTGTTTCCTTCACAACATGTCTGATGTAAATTTTGAACATCTGTGGTCAGTTTGGCAATTTCAGAAAAGTCAGCTTTTGGTTGCTTTTTAGTCAGCAGAACCAACTCCCTGAAAAGAAAAATAAGTAATTTTAAACAATATTTGATTTACTTCTATGTTAAAATTAGTTCTGATTTATTGAGTCACCAAAAGAATGGCAACACATTTGCAAAAGTAGGGTGAAGGATATATTATAAATGTTTTTTATTTCTTCAATGATAGCACTCAGTCATACAAAGATCTAAATCACAAATGAACATGATTTAATTCATAATCATGTAAAAAATGGTCATTTTCATCCTTTAAACGATCATTTAAAGAAGTTGAGTTGCTTAGCAGATAATGAAATGTAAAGCTAATGAGTGCTGAAAATTTATCTGACCTGACTTTACTAAGTAAAAATTTTTATTGGGAAGTCAAAATGATACCGACCGTGGCCTCAGTTTCCCTCAGCCAATAAAAGGAAACAGAGTTTGAGGAAAAGGAAAGTGGTTTAATTTGCCAACAAATGAGGAGGGCAGCAGACTGTGTCTGAACGACCACCATCCTACCCTTTGGCAGAGTGCAGGGGATTTATAAAAAGGGGGGAGGTGGGCAAGCGTCTGTGAAGGGGAGAGAGGAAAATTCAGCAAGTTCTTTTGTTGCAGGCATACAGATTTTGGGTGGGTACCAGCTTGCTTTGTCGACAACTGCTGTTTAACTTTCTTTACTTTAGAATGCAAGAAGACAAACCTGCTAAACAAAGAGGAAAATTGCAGGAGATGGGGAAAGATAAACTTGTTAATGCTTATCTGATGGGCCAGGAAGAGAGACCAGACCTTTGTAACTGCATCAAAAAATAGGAGAAATGAGTCCCTTTCACCTCTAACGACAACTAAGAAAATCCTTGTAATTTCTCTGGAAATAGAATTTGCCTTCCTTGTAAACAGAAATGAGCTTTCAGGGAGCCCACAGTTCTAAATTGGGGGAGAAGTTTGGATCTACAGAGGACACATACCTTTAAGGGTGGGCCAGGAAAGAGGCAGTCAGTAACATCAAATTCTCTTCCAGTCCACACTCTTCCATCACCACTCAAAAGAAAATACCTCTCACTTTTTCTGTACTACATGACATTGCAGTCAAAATCTTTCCTCCAACCTCTACTATGCAGAACAATTCATTGACTGCATCTGAATGTACAGAATCTTTTGTGTAGCAAGGAAATGACTAAGGGATTTGAGTGATTGAAGAAACTGAGCCAGAGAGAATGGGTGGAGATGAGGATTGTGCAATTTCATGCAGAGCCCTATGTCCTATGAAGAACCAAGTAGAAGAAACCATGCTTGCACTCAGAGAGATTATTAAACAAGAGGTCAAGTCATTTTTCTCAAAGAGATTTAATCAAAAGTTGTGATCCAACAGCAAAAAAGTCCACAGATTTAAACAGTTAACTTACACTGCTTTTGCTACTTTGTGGTTGAATTTAATCCCAATTTCACATAAATGGTGATGCCTCAAAGATATTTCCTTAATATAGTTCCCCAAGGGTCCTAGCTGTAATTAGAAAAATAACTCATCAATGATATATGGAAATAACAGAAAAGTTAGTCTCATCATTATAAAAAGAAAAGTAAAAAAAAAAAAATTGTAACTCCTCAAAACTAGAAAGTCTTTATTCTCTTATTTAAAAGACATCAAATGCAAAAGTATCATTTACCATCTTTTTAATAAAGTAGCATCTTATTTCCCCAGAAATCACTTGTGCCAGAACCTCAAACATTTGGAATGTAAATAAGAACTAGAAAGTAAGCACATAAAAGTTCAGAGAGACACTAACATAAATTTCAGTAATGTCTTACAGTGGTATTTTGTATTTATTCAAATTTCGCAGTGTCATCTTGGATAGGTTTCCTTCTATTTACCTAAAAGAGATGTTCTGGTTTTGCAATACATACTCACGAAGTGCCTCCCTCCCACGGGTTCACTTTCAATAACATAGAATTCTACTTTTGAAATTCTATTGAAAATAAAATTGTCTAAATAGGTTATTTTAAAATCTATGCATAAAAAAATGCATATTTTGTTGTGATTGCACAATTTAGGGGCCAAGATACCTCAACAGTAAGGTGATAGTTAAGTAAAAAACAGCACATTATTTTATAATTCGAATAAAAAGTAGGTACTTTTAAATCTCTAATTAAAACTAAGTACTAAGCATCAGGGTATCACTTAATAAGGTTAAAAACTAAGCTCCCCAACTGCTGGGGAGCAGCAGCAACTAAGCTTCCCAGCAGGTAGATTTGAGAGACTTGAATAGATAAAGGGTAAGGTTGCTATGGGAACCAAAGCATAGGACTGTGGATTCCTATGAGCTGGCTACTAGCTGGCTACTCATAGGCAACTGTGATCTATTTGCTATCTGCAAATCACAACAGAGCATTCCTTGACTACTTACAGAGAATAGCCTGGATCATGAGGCAGGCCAGGGAACACCTAGGCTGCTGTTGACCTGATTGCATTACTATCTCCATGGTGGTCTCAGGATAACTCTGCCTGTGATTACATCAAATACTTCGCTGATGCAAATGTCTCTTGTCATAGGGTCAGTCAAGATGTCCCCTTTCCTGTCCCTTGTAAAGCTTTGTTCCCCATTCCTATCCTACCCTGGGGACCCTCTTCCTCATACCATTGTTGCATGATCAGCTTTTACTAGCCTGCATGATTTCAATAAATGGCACAAGAACTTCTGCTCAAGTAGCAGAGTCTTGCCTTGCAAACTTGCTCCACGACTTCTGTGTTCTTCAACAAATTTCCTGTCGCAACATAGGATCATCACTTTGACCAGGAATGAATGTGGAAGCAGGGCCAGGACACATTCTGTGTCGTAGGTCAACACCCAAGATCAGACATCCCAGCAAATAACTGGCCAAAATTGACCCCACAGTTATGAAAAGTCAGTGAAAACAGGTTGTAAAGGGGACTTCCAAATCCTTTGCTCAAAGACCTCTCCCATTTAGTCTGGCCCCATGCTCCTTTGCAGGGTATTTAAATGAATCTGCCTCTTCAGCTCTCCACTCCGTATCTGGTGAATTCTTTCATTCCCACCTCATGCCCACCCACCTATTCTCTCCACTACACTAAATGCAACCTATGAATGGAAAAAGGAGAAATGGAAATATACCAAAATTGATATTACTGTGTAGTAGAAATATAAATAATATTTTAAAATTTCAGAGAAGCATTAATTTTTAACTTAAAACATTATATTGGATATATGTTATTTTTACTTTGTATAGCTGCACCTTATAGTGCTATTTTTTTTTTAAGATTTATTTATGCATACAAGAGCTGGGGTACAGGCCAGATGTGTGGAGGGGGTAGTGAGAGGATTCACCAGAGGCAGAGCAGGGAACAGAACAGGCAGATGGACTGAAATACACTGTTGAGGGGAGCAGCAGGTGAGTCAGGAGAAGTCTGCTGCACCAGGAATTGAACTTGTACTGCAGCAGCTGCGAATAGCTTCATAGGTTTGTGTCCTAACCCCTTGTACCACCAGGGAGGCCCTATAGTGCTATTTTAAAGAACAATTTAGAAAATGATACAAAGGCAGTAGTCAAACCACAAAATTGGCACAATAATAATTTTATTAAATAACAATTAACTGTACTTTAGAATTAATTATACATTTAATTATTTTACCTATTTTTTGTATTATATTCATTTGAACTCAAATACCAACAGGTTTACTTCTTCAGAAGCGTCTCTGAAGAATTAACACATAAAATTGGTCTGACGATACACACAATTTTTACACAACTGAGCTTGTCATTTTCTCTGAAGAAGGAGCAAGAACCCACTAAGAATAAATATTTTGGAAGTAGCAAGACTGTAAATAGACAAAGTGAGGTAGAGGAAGACAGAACTCTTAGCTAACTTAAAAGCCTGTGCTTATGGTAACTTTACAGGGGCATGATTCACATTAAGGACAAATTTCCACTGAAAAGTGTTAAGAGTAAGAAAACATTGTTACTTGGGTGTCCCTGGTGGTGCAAGGGGTTAAGAGGCAACCTATGAAGCTATCCGAAGCCACTGCATCACGAGTTCAATTCCCAGCCAGGGAGATACCCACATGGCGCAGCAGTCCTTTCATGACTCTCCCACTCCACCCCTCAGCAGTGTATTTCAGTCAATCTACCTGTTCTGTTCCCCACTCTGTCTCTGGCGAATCCTCTCACCCCGCACACCTCTGGCCTGTACCCCAGTTCTTATATGCTTAATTAGATAAATCTTTTAAAAAAAAAATTGTAACTTAAGATATAAGCAAAAGTTACCAAAAAATACTCACCCACACGAAAAAGCTCATTCTTCAGAAATGAGACATGTCTGTATGGTCATTTGCTCTTAGTTTTTAATTTGTATGAAATCAAAAGGGAAAGAAATGACCATGCTGTTTGGAAATTCAGAATTGGTTTCTGAAGGAATTGGAGTTCACAAGGGGACATGGAAGTAACTTCTGAGACTAGGTCATGAGAGGCTATACAACTTTAGCTTTATCCATTTTGACCTTTTTTTGGCCATATGTAAGCATTCTAGTTGCCCTGAGGCTACAGTGTGAGGAAGCCCCAACTAGCAAGGCTGACAGACTACATGGAAATGTCATCAGTGCATATGAGAAGAAAGATGTTGAATCTTCAGCCCCTGAGATTCTCAAGAAAGATAACAAAATGTTTGTCATTGCTTTGAGTCACTAAGTTTTGGGTACTTTGCTATGCAGTGAAAGCAAATGAAATATAAATATTTATTAGGAAGTAGTAGCTATGTTCGATCATGCTTCTCCAAGTTTAATGACTACACCAATTGTTTGGGTAGCTTGCTAAATGAAGTCTTATTTATATAGTAGGTCTGGAGAAAAGCTTCAGATTCTGCATTTCTTTCAAGCCACCAGGTGATGCATAGGCCGCTGGCCCAGAGTCCACAGTTGGCATAACAAGTCCCTCAAAAACAGCTGGCATACAAATATTTTACCTTTGTCTGGAAACATTCTGTCTTATTTTCTTCTTGACAACATGACTGAATAGTTGTTTCATAGCAAGAAGATATGGTCATAATAGTGGGCCCGTATAAGAAGGGATGCTTTCTAGAAGTTTCATAAATATACCTGTAATTTGACAAATATAATGCTGTATAATTTGGAATTCAAAAACATGTGCTGATACCATTCTTCAAAACTTAGTATTCATTTCCTTTTGTTGACATGGAACTTCAAGAATATTTATGGTGATGAAGGTGAGGTGGCACTATACTTAAACGCATCAAATGTTCACTGCATTAACCAAACATCAGTAGAGAAATTTTTATAACAACTGATGTGTATAGCAAAACTCTGGTAACATTTTCTTTTGGTTAAAAGTGAGAAATCTTTTCTTGGTGGGTGATTGAGGAAGGGGTCATTTGGGATGTTTATCAGATATTTCCAGTTCTCCTTTCTTGAGGCAACTGGTGAGATTGCCCATTCCCACCTTCTCTGAAGTGAAATGACAGTGTTATTTGTTGTGGTTAGTGATATTTGAGTAGAAATGATTTGTTTTATTTGTTACTGCCAAATAGCTTTGGTGGAAATGCATGATTTGCCATCATTTCCTGCCTTTGACATAGTAACATGGAGGCAGGTGTTGAGATGGGGTGTTTGTCAGTCTGTCAATGACTGTGATAAACAGACCTTTTACCAATCTACATTGGACAGATTCATGAGTGAAAAATGAACCTTATGTTATATGAAGTTGCTGAAAATTAGAGGAAATTTACCAACACATTGTAATGTAGCTTATTCTGGGATTATTATTTTTGCTGTTCAAAAACCTAGAAAAGAAAAAATCATCCACAAGCCACAAAAGGGGAAATATAAGTCAAATACTAGAACGGAACCTCATTCATTAGCAACTGCATTAAACAGAAAAGTATGTGTATGCTTTGCATGTTACTCCTTCTTCACTCACACCCTGGGGTCCCAAAATCTGTCCTTGGAATTTCAGTCAAAAGGTTTGTATCAGCCCAATTTGTAGAAACAAAATAACATAACTGATATTTTCAAGATGTGCCTGCATCCCAAGTTATGGCAGCATTCTTGGTAAGTATTAAATTTCACTAAAGCCATTCAATACCTGTTATCTCTATTCGATAATATGCCAATTAAGAACTTATTTTTGTGCTACAGTTACCCTTACAAGATATTCAAGATGGGTCAATCCTTTTCAAATCTCCAAAGGAAAAACTTAAGCTTGTCTCCAAAGACAAGCTTGTCTCCAAAGACAAGCTTTCTAATGATCACAGCCATTTTAGAAATGAAATGTCCCGATTGCATGGCAACAAAGGGTCACACTTGGTTGAATGTTGGGTACTAAAGTCAGAATATAATAGAATCCTGATAGTTGTTATCATTCTAGGATAAGAACATTCTAGGATGAGATAATCTAAAGCTATAATTATGTTTTTGTGTATCCATATACTAGATCTTTTGATAAGATCAAACAGCTGATTTTTCCTTTGATATAAGTTATTATTTCCTTGGTTGAGAATTAAATTAAATTTTTTACTTATAATTATGAGGCACTTATTTATAGAAACACTTTTTCTCTGAATATTTATAATTGCATGAACATAAATTAAAGTTTCCATATAAAGTAACTCCTTAATACTGACTTCATCGTAAATATTCAAGAGGCCAGATTCACTGCCCACATATTTGTATTAATGTATAATCTGAAAGTTCAATCCAAAAATTAATTCTAGGGCCTCCCCGGTGGCGCAGTGGTTGAGCGCTGGGTTGTGAAGCTGCCTGCAGCCTCTGCAGCGCGGGTTCGATCCCCAGCTGCTCCCCAGCCACCGGAGGAGGGTCCCACATGGCACGCAGACCTCTCCTGCCACCCGCTGCTCCCCTCAGCAGTGTACTTCTGTCCTTCTGCCTGCTCTGCTCCCTGCTCTGGCTCTGGTGAATTCTCTCACCCTCCCGTGCTTCCGACTGTACCCAGTGCTTGTATAAATAAATAAATAAAATAAAATAAAATAAAAAAACAAAAAACAAAAAATTAATTCTATAATTCTCATCTAGAGTGGATAGCACTATAGTAAATAGGTACCCAAGCTATTTTAAATTGGGAAATACTCTTCTCCAAAGACAAGGGCAAGGTGAAACGACTTACCTCTTCTTTATTAACATTCGATTCTCTCTGTCCATCTCACAGATGCGTTCAGGATTTGGGATTTGGACTGTATCACTGTAGTCTGCATCATCTTTTTTGTGTAATAGGAAGCACTTATGTCTTGCTGTACTACTTGCATTGCAACAGTCAGAAAATACCTGTTTATCAGCCATTTCTTGGTTATTACATATATGTTCTAGGAAGGAAGTCATCTGGAGGAGGAAATAACGAAGGAGAAGCATGTGTGGTCTACATTTTTCCCCACAGGACAGTTAAGAAAATATTTCAAAGAAAAGGAAAATGAGTACATAATGTACTTTTTCATTCAAAAGCCCCTGAACATGGCTCTTTTGAACAAAAATCCTTTTAGGTTTTTAGATCTACATTCCTGTATGCTGGACTTTGACCAAATAGAATTTTTCATTTTCTCCTTTCCTATGTAATTCTTTCATTTTCATATACTTGAGAGGTAGTAAAATATACATAAGATAAAATGAATGTGCAGGGCCTAAAGAATTCAAGGTATTATTTTTAGAAATGGAATCTTTTGTGTTCAGAGTTGAGCATGCCACCCTCTGACACACCCACTTACTCCGTGTATAATAACTGTGATTCTGAAGCTGTAATATTTTTCAAAATGGCAAAGTCCTATTAAAGACAACCTAGAATTTTTATGGCCATTTTGAGTAACATTCCAGTTTGACCAGATTGCTCATTTACAAAGTGCTTTGGAGAACAGAGTACCCAATGGAAAACAAACAAATGGGATCCTACTTTAATTGGTATGCAGAAGTTTCCAAAATACTTTGAGATTCCAAAATACTACCATTGGAAGATTTATTGCAAAGGCTAAAGAAAATTAAAAAGACAAAGGGTATCTAAAGCAACATCTAGTCCTTCCCTATTACTCCCTTCTAAGGATCTATCATCAAAACTCTGGCCCAGAGAGCAATGTTCTCAATTGTAATCAGCTGGGAACACTGGAAAAGAGATTGTCCTCATTGGCCCTAATTTTAAGGTTTTTTTAACGAGAACTATTCACCAAGAAATAGATGGTACTTTACTTTTCTTGCTTCCTAATTGGTTTTAGTTTGGTTTCCATAGCAATTTATTTTAAGACTTGAACTCTGAAGCACTGTGTATTTTGTGTCAAATAGTCAAATAGAAATGTAATAATTCAGTCAGTTTTCAAGTATCTTTGGAGAGTAGTAAAAGTGTGGGATACTGTAAGCTTCAAATAATTTGCTTCCAGATTTGGGGATAAAGGCAGAAAAAGGTCATCTTTTGAACTGGAAATAAGAAGAAATCACTAGAAAATAAGTGAAAGTAACAACTGGCAGAAGTACTTCATTTAAAATGTGTTTCCAATAAGACTGGTTATTTTTCATATGTCCACTAAGAGTCTAGTAAAAAATAAGTAGGTTTTAGTCTCAAATAGATTGGGGGGGGGGAAATCTATAAATAAAGAAGAAAACTACTCATTTGTGTTTTAAATTGCTACACATGAGAATTATTAGTTTGAAAAATGTAGATTGTAATAGCATACTAGAGTCTATCAAGAAGTTTTTAATTACAAGATAGACATACTTTACAAGAGACAATGGAAATTCCCAAGATTTTCTACTCGCTGGTAAGAAAGAACCTATAAAAACATTTACTTCTTCTTTCTCATATTCTCTTAGAACCTGCTTTTAAATTAGTTTCTTAGTTTCCCAGAAATCTTTATATAGGATGTCAGACAATAGTGTTCTAGTGATAAAGCAGAGCAGCTAACTTATAAATAAAGCAAGTTGGTATTTGAAGATATAATTCATTCTTTTGAGTGTCTGCAAACATTCTCAATTGATAAGCTATAGATTCGTAAACCCACAAAAATTATATTTTGAGTGTGACATGTGTACATATTGTTGCCTTAAAATTTCCTACTAGTTATTTTAGCATCCCTCCTCAAAATATCAATTTTTTGTCATAATTTAGCTAGTTGTTTTTTTTTTTCTAAGACAGAAAGAAGAGCAGAATATGTTTCACCTACCAATTGGAGAGAGCATCCTGCCAATGAATCATGAGACTTGACGTTTTTGCACTTCTCTGTAAGATCTATCAATTCTTTAACTATGGCTTGTACTTCATTATAAGGCAATTCCTGAAGAAACTGAGCAACCATAATGCTAGTGCTGAAACATAACACCATGTGAATTGAATAGATTCAAACCTTTTCCTCCATCATTCTTTCTCATATCACTGCCCCACCTCCACCCTATCACAAAAAAAAGTTAATATGATTTCCAATTTCAGACAAAAGACTATTGATAATAAACTCACATGTCTCTTAAATTCTCCTCCAGATAATTTTGGCTTTTCATGTGCTGCATGGCTAGAAAAAAATTGAGATTTTATTTGTGTAAGAAGAAATTTTCCAAATTGAAATGTTTCTTTACAATTCAGAAATCTGTATTTATTCAGTCATAAATTTCCAGATCTATTTTATTCAGTTTATTAATTAAACTAAATTACCAGAATATATCTTCATTTATGTTTAACTATATCCTGTAGTGATATTTGTATTCAAATATATTGTATAGCTGAAATCTATCATTGGCCTACAAATAAATTACATGTACTTGTGTTGGTATTACTGAATTAATTTAACTTGGTTATTTGATTCTTTACTTTAGGAGTTTACAAGCTCACCCAAGAAATATTAGGAAAATTAAAGTTTAGCATTGGAAGTAATTGCTTAAAGATTAACACTTTGCCAGGCTTACTTTGGCAAAGACATTATTATCTTGAAAACCTCTCCCTTCTTATCTTCAACACATACACATGTTCTCTATTGAAAAGAATGTCTTCCTTCTACTAATAGCTTCAAAGGAGTTTAGCAGCTCACTATAAAGAAACAACTATTATCCATTACATTAACATAAGGAAAGACTTTGGAGATAGCTATTCTAAGTTCAGCTTCCATCTCTGAAATTTATTTTGACTTCTGATACTTAACATGAACTTGAGCTTCTGTTTCTCACTCCATAAAATGAAAATAAGTCCTACTACGTTGGGTGGTTGTTAGGATTACATGAAAGTAAATCTATGAAACATTGAATACAATACCTGGCACATAAAAGGTGCATAAATAGTGCAACTCATAATATTATTCTTGCTACTATAAACACTGTTCTATCTAAAATAACTTAACCAATTTCAAATACAAGTTTGAAATGGTCATTCTCTCACTTTGAGTGGAAGTAAATCTAAACTGAGATCTTCTTCTGTGTGTTGCCTCAGTATGTCCACTCTCTTCCTGTATCTCTTCCACAATTTTCAATCCCTCTGTTAACAGCACTGACCCTGAAAAGATATGCTTTTCCAGATACCATTTTAGGCATATATCGTATCTCCTGGCACATAGAATGTATAGATTGTAAACCGAATTCCCTACCTGCATCTAGTAAACTTCTGTGAAGAGTTTGACATTTAATGTAGCTGAAGAAAATGAGAAAAAGTAGGAGTCTGAGAGTCTTCATTATTTCAGCTGAATCTTTCAAGTGCTCTGATCATTTGAGATAACTGAAGAATCCTTTTATATTCTTTTCAAGTAATTACTATTAATAATTAACCTTTCTCTAGTGAATAATTTTTCCAGATTGCTATGACTGATAAAATTGAAAAATTTTTGACAATGAAGAGATGTTACTGATGGATAGCATTCATTAATGAATACTGGATTTTAAAATGAGTCCTGACGGTCTGTTTGTTTTTTATTTTTTTCAAGATTACATGATGTAGGACTTATAATAATCAATAAACATTTTTGGTAAATATCTCATTTCCTGCAAATGCCTATCGACATGTTCAAAGTTCTAAAGTGGCAGAGAAGATAAACATGTGCCGCCCTAGATTCAAGTTAAAGGTTAGGCCCTAGTTCCAATATTGGGCATATTTTCAAGACCCTGGAGAGAGGCAGGAACATAAGCACTGGGAGTAAATACAAGTAACAGGACCTAATTTATTGTTTACTATGAGTCTGGTTCTTTATATGACTATATTTAGATAGTAAAATTTTTATTTCTTGAATAAAAATTAATATTCAGAGTCATATAATTTGTTTATGTACTCACAGTCAGAAATTCAAGTCTGAATTTGAACCCACATACCCAACAAGTAGTATTAAAGCCAGTTTCCCAACTTTTCTCAATGGTTTCTCCTTTGTCTTTCATCCAGTCTTTGAGTGTAGGGTGAGAATCAGGTAATCACCAATCAAACAAAACCTCTAAGATTTAAGTAAAGCCCCTAGTTTTCAGAAATGGAAGATCATTGGGTGCTGTTTTAACCATTCCTATCCTTACTTTACTCCTTTGTAATATATTGTTTGCACAGAGTTTATTATATGAGGACTCTTCCCATATAGTTGCTGTTGCAGAGTTTTGCCTTTCATCAATTAGATAGTTATCCAGTGAGCAAAAGATACAGAATGACTGCATCTGACTGCTTAATTATGTTATTAAATTGATAATTTTGTGTTTATTGTTTGCTGCAAAAACATGATTTCAGGTAAAGACTGGAAATATCTATGTGTTGTCAAAAAATGAAATTTCACCACACCTCTGATAAGTTGTTCTTCCTTTTCTCAGCAACCTGGGAAGAAAATAGCACCTTATGCAACAAAAGAATATTAACTGCTATAACCTGGGTGACAGAAAGTCATGTATGTAAAGTACTTCTAGTAGCAACTATGTTTGCCTCTGTGGGGGTCCAAATACCCCTTCCAGGACAATGTACTTCATTGTTATATGCTCCCAACATTTTGTTCTTAAAGGTTGTGCATGAATCTTGCAAAAGCTACAAAGAAGGGTGCATTCTTTATATAATTTTTTGAAATCACAAACATACTGCTTTTCTTTTTGCTTATGGAATTCCTGCAGCAAGACTCTGGAAACAGTTTATTGAGGCTTGTCTGCGCATCCCAACCCCATCTCTGTCAACACACATAGATTTGATTGTCCCCCAGCCTCTCTTGTGGAAACATCTGAGTGCAACAGCAGAAAAGCAGAGGATTTGTTGTGTGGGGCTATTCAGAAAACTGCTTGAACAGTAAGAAGTACTGGCATTGATGTAGCAATGCCCCCCCATAAATAGTGATGATAACAGAAATATTACCAATCAATACCGGGGTCCATTAGCTTCAGGCACATGGGATGAACCAGCAACAGACATTGAAACAAGAAAGGTGAAAAGCCAGGGAGACTAAATAAGTGACAAATGCCTCTGACATTTGATTAAGATAGAAGGTGTTAACTTTGATAGTTTTTCCTTGATGATTTTCAA
This sequence comes from Talpa europaea, assembly GCF_964194135.1. Classification (NCBI taxonomy): domain Eukaryota; kingdom Metazoa; phylum Chordata; class Mammalia; order Eulipotyphla; family Talpidae; genus Talpa; species Talpa europaea. Next base: position 101,764,791 of record NC_140071.1, read on the forward strand.
GCAGCCTGATTTTGGGTTGACAGTTTTGGAAGCTGAGAGGAAAAAAAGTAATAAAAAACACACAGGAAGAAAACGGTTTTATTATTTAAATTTAGAGAAACATGTTTCCTTGAAATCTGTAAAGAAAAATTAAGCTGTTCCCATATTGTACAAGGAGAACATGACCATTTTCTTTAAGTGAACTTGGGAACAGACACTGCAAATTTTCTACGACAACCAGTAAATACCTCCATTTATATGGCCTCAACAGGCACACTCACTCAGGTAAATAATACATATTGATTAATACTCTCTAATTAAATCAAACATATTCCTCAAAACCTAATTATTTGAACCCCCCCAAAAATTCCCACAAATTAAGCACTCATTTGGAAAAGAAGGGAACTCTCAATCAGAATGAAACTCCATGTAAGTGTGTGTGCACATGTGTATAGTGAGGGAGTGGAAGGTAAAGGAAGTAGGGGTGCTGAGTGCACACTTCCATATTGCATGCACCCCTACTTCCTTTACTTTCCACTCCCTCACTATACACATGTATTTTAAATTGAGCGTTGTTGGTACAAAGCCCAGAAAGGTGACACCCCTGAAACCTTTACTTCCTAATCCCTTCTTGCTCCCCTTCTTTTTCAGCTGCCATGAGTTCCTTTGCAAGTCAGTCTGACTATTTTATTAAGACAATGAGTGTTTCAAAACAGAAGAGTAGGAACAGTGATATAATTCAAGGATAATTATTACCACCCTCACTGATAGATGTTGAACTGCAGTTGAAGTTACATGACCAGGACTGCTGGAATTAGCAATCATGTTTCCTGACATTTTTCTTATCCCTGTTATCACCAAGGAGATATTGCAAAATGCTATCAGAGAGATGTTTCCTAGTAAGTTGTAGAGCAATTGTGCTCTCAAACATGGGCCTCAAAGAAACTGCAGGGAGGGCCTCCCTGGTGGCACAGGCAGTTGAGCGCAGCGCTGTGAAGCTGTCCGCATCCTCCGCAGCGCCAGTTCGATCCCGGCGGCCGGCTGGTGAGGGTCCCACATGGTGTGGCAGACCTCTCCTGTCTTGCCCCCTGCTCCCCTCAGCAGTGTTTTGGTCAGTCTGCCTGTTCTGTTCCCCGCTCTGTCTCTGGTGAATCCTCTCACCTTCCCGTGCATCTGGCCCATACCCGGATTCTTGTATCAATAAATAAATCTTTAAAAAAGAAAGAAAGAAACTGCAAGGAGAAGGCAGGGTCTTATAAGAACTTCAAATTTTTGCTTGACCAGAAATACCAGTTGAATTTCTGTGGAAAAGGAATAGATCTACCTCTTCAGGCTCAGTGTCCTCTGCTTTGCAGCACTTCTCCACCATATTAGAGAAATCTGTAAGCAATGACCGTAGTCTCTCTTTTATAATCTCAGGATTCAGCTTCACCAAGTTGACAAGAAACCCATGACCCAAAGGTGTCAAATAGTATTAATTATAGTTTTTTTTTTCTGAAGCTCCTGGTTTCCAAAATGCTTATTAACAGTATCACGAGTATCATTTGGAGATGGTGGTGTGTGTGTGTGGGGGGGGGGGTGTATCAATTTGGGTGATTGTAATAAAATTTGAATATTGCACTGGGGTCTCCTGAAACTTTCCTCCTGAACTTTTAAGATGCATTCCATGATAACCAGAAATTTTCTATTTCTTTGTAAGTTTGGTACTTCTCTAAAACTCTTTAATAGTCACTTATTACTTTTACAATCATAGCTAAATACAATATGACTCAATAAAACAGAGTACATAAATAAAAATAGGAAGTGTCTGATACAAATCTTTTAGTATCAATACACCAGATTTGTAGATCAAAACATCATCCGTGCCCAAACTGATGTTAGAGCTCACGCTAGCTTAAAGTAGACTCAGGTTAGTCAATCATATTTTCTGCCTGTTTGACTAAAGTAAAATTTTGACATCAATTTTTAATTGTTGGGTTGTTTTGTTTTGTTTCATTCTCTGAACCCATGGCATCTCTGTAACAGTCCAGGGGGGTTTCTGTGACACAGCACTCTGTCAGGAGATCCTCATACATTCCAGCAATTCTTAAAAGCTCTGGTGTGGACAGTTCTGGATGTCTCTTTGAATATCCTAAATAAGTCTGTGATATTTAAAGCATTTGTATATTAGAACTCAGAGAAAGAGTACAACACCAAATCCTGTTATCTTTTTGCCTAGTCAGATCTTCTAATACTGAGTCTGCTTCCAAATGCTATTTTCCTCCTCTTGTTTGATCAAGGAGTGGTTTAAGAGGAACTTTTGAAACGGTTACAAAAGTTCTCTTCCATATTATAACTTAAACTAACAATGCATTTACTTGGGAAGATAAAATTATTGGAGTTAACTATTATAATTATTTAATTCATAGTGTATCAGAAATGGTAGATTATGCTTGTAAATGCTTTAGAAAATAAATATTGTATATAATTCTATTTGAAATTGTGTTCAGACATCCTCCTTGAGATGGTGAAAATATGACCTCCTCCCCATGCTTTTGCCAGTTACCTCATCCTGTCACTTATCAAACATGAGAGCAATTACGCCTTCCATTCTCAATCATTGGCAGTGGTTTCCAGCTAACACTAAGTCCTTAGGAGGGGCTAAGCACTAGAATTAAGTTTTGGGCATAAGAGATAAAGATGGGCTTTCTGATCTTTATAAACACTTTCTCATTGAACTTTACTTCATCCTCAAGTTATGTGCTATTTTATAGCAGAGGAAATTAAGTTTCAAGACTATTTAAGCATCATCTTGTTATTAATGGAAATATAACATTTGAATCTAGATCTTATGGGATTACTACTTCATTGTTTTAAAAACCAAATTCGCTCTCTTCTCCAGAGATGAATGTCTTCTTAAGCACTTCAGCTGTGTTATTGACCATTTTCCTGATAATAGAGGTTTATGTATCATTCAACGTAAGTTAAAAAGATATACTGTGTTTCATGAGAGCAATACTTCACAAAAGTTTTTCAAGCAGAAAAAAATATCTTCATCCCGTTTTGTTCTGCGATCTTTGACACTTGATTAATCTTGGTTTTTCTAACATTGTTTCCATCTGACTTCTAAGCCCCATATGTGGGACAAATCCCTATATCCTAAAAACAGAGGTGCTATACCTTCAGAGAATCAAGTACATTTTTTAAATAGATGATATCATGAACCCCTTGTCAGGAATAAAATTGCACCTAAAAACACACCACCAATTTCTGTACATTTAGTGCATGTAACCAATTCCCCTGCATCATATATAGTGCTGTAAACCACTGTTATCTCAATAATGAAAAGGCTTCAAAATCTACAAAAAAACAAAAACAAAAAAAAAATACCACCAAAATGTTGCAAACACAACTTCCTGTTCCTAGCCTATTGATGTCAAATGTTCACATCCCGTAAGATTGTACCTTAACACTCTGGGTTTGACTCAGCATTCCTATTGTTGCTCTCATTACTTCCTACACATCAAATACAATCTGTATTGTAATAGTGATGATAGAGGAGATGGAAGAGAAAAAAATGAAAATAAAAATTGCTTTCATTTATCAAGCACATAAGCCAAATGACCTAAATGTTTCCTTCTTTTATCCAAATAGCCAAAATAGGTCAAATCATAAGTTTCTGCCACAATAGGTCAAATCATAAGTTTCTGTTTGCCTTATAAATGTATATATCATATATACAATATACATATTATACATAGACCAAAATTAATATAGAGTCATATAAATTTCTATATAGAGTTACTCAGCAATGAAGTTCTCTTGGTCAGCATCTTGTTCTTGACACAAGTTTTCACTTTCAGTAAATTTTGCTTGTGTTAGAGTTAAGTCCTTTGGTCTATCATCTCCACTTGAGTAAATTATGCACTCCACGCTCTGCTATTTTCTTTTCACAGCAGTTTTTGATTTTGCTGGAGATTGAATCTTGTTTTGAATAAGAATGAAAATTTGACTTTATTTTCACAATTTCTTCAAGGCTGGATTTTTCTTCATAATGAGATGATTGTATGCGAAACCAACCATGTGTGCAACATATGGAATTGCTTCAGTGTTTAGTATGATAGTGACATTTATCCTAATTTTCTGTTAATCTTCATATTTATGAAATTTTATATTGACATAAGCTTTATTTCAAGGATTTTAGATGTTGCTGGCATGAAAAAGACTTATAAATCACATTGATTATTAGTATTAATATTTTAAGTACTCTACCACTACTCCTGTGATATATCAACATTTATGATTCTAAATGTAGTTTTGTTCCTATAAGAGTTCACCGATACTTCTATGAGGGCCCCCGAAGTCATGTTCTATAATATCTACAACCCTAGATTTAGTCTCTCTGAAGCTAGATTGTCAAGCTCATAGTAGAAACTCAATAAATATTTGATAATGAAAGAATAGTAACCAATGAACCATTGCAGCAAACGTCAAGTGAAGATTTCTTAAGTATATGAAGTTATTCTTCTTAACATTTTCCTATGAATATTATTGATTATAAGCTGTTCAACTCATCAATTAGTGTACAAATAGTGTATAAAAGCTTACTTTATTTTCCCTCTACTCTTCATCCAATTTCTGACCTCTATGTAAAGTTGTGGGAATAAAGCAGAGGTTGAAGTTATCTTATTTATACTTTAGTTGGATAATTTTTTAAAAGCTGACCTGGCCTCTAGTCTGTTCTTCATACTCTTTAGAATAAAGATGCACATTCTCCCTACTCTCTGTACTGTCTCATGTGAAATACATTGAGTCCCCTTCCAAACACCCGGCTCTTCTGAGCCTTTGCTCTGCCTTTGTTTAAGAAGTTTTCTCTGCCTGGAATCTTCGGTGAAGGCTGAGGGTAAGGAATGGTATGAGGCTTGAAATGGAATGGCAGGCAGTACCATATTTCTAACAAACCACATAGAGCCAAAAAGCCAGTCTTTGCAAATATGTTCACATCTCACCTATGTGAGGTGAGGCAGCATATATCTTGTGTACTTGAGAATTAAATTGTACTTTGAATGAGCTATAATTCAATACCTCTGATTCCTCCATAGTTTTATTTTATTTTTTTTAATTTAAATTTTATTTTCATATTCCCCATACAATTACAACCCCCTTATTTTGACCACAAGCCCTCCTTTCCCCACCCCCCACCCCCCTTAGAGTGTCTCTTGTTCATAGTTATTTGTTGATTTTGATATTTTCTTTCTTATAGTTATTCTTTTTCCTGGTCCCTTATTTAAGTTTTCTAGATTCCTGCTATGAGTGAGGCCATCCGGTATTTTTCTTTTTCTTTCTGGCTTATTTCGCTGAGCATGATCCCTTCCAGCTCCATCCATGTTGCTGCAAATTGCATGTGTTTATCTTTTTTGAAAGCTGAGTAATATTCCATGGTGTATATGTACCACATCTTCTTGATCCCAGTCATCTATTTTTGGGCATTTGGGTTGTTTCCAAAGCTTAGCTATTGTAAACAGTGCTGCTATAAACATAGGCATGCAGGTGCTCTTTGGAATTGATGTTTCTGTGTCCTTTGGGTAAATACCTAGGAGTGGAATTGCTGGATCATATGGAAGCTCTATGTTTAGTAGGTCCAGAAATCTCCACACAGCTCTCCATAGTGGTTGGACCAGTTTGCACTCCCACCAACAGTGCAGAAGAGTTCCTTTTTCTCCACAACCTCGCCAACATTTGTTGTTGCTAGTTTTTTTAATATGTGCCATTCTCACTGGTGTAAGATGGTATCTCATGGTAGTTTTGATTTGCATTTCCCTGATTACAAGTGATGTTGAACATTTTTTCATATGCCTGTTGGCCATTTGCATTTCCTCTTCAGAGAAGTTTCTTCTGCCCATTTTTTGACTGGATTATTTTCTTTGTTTTTGTCGAGTCTCATCAGCAATTTGTAGATTTTTGTGATCAGTCCTTTATCATTAGTGTTGGGTGCAAAAATGTTCTCCCAGTTGGTGGTATTTCTCTTTGTTTTTGTTATTGTCTCTTTTGCTGTGCAGAAGCTCTTTAATTTGATGTAGTCCCAGCTGTTTATCTTTGCCTTCACTATCACTGCTTTGGGTGATGTGTCTGTAAAGATGTCTTTGATGTGCATATCACATAGTATTTTGCCGATATTTCCTTCTATGTATTTTATGGTTTCAGGTCTTATGTCTAGTTCTTTAATCCATTTTGAGTTGTTTTTTGTGTATGGTGTGAGGAAGTAGTCAAGCTTCATTCTTTTGCATGTAGTGACCCAGTTTTCCCAGCACCATTTATTGAACAAACTTTCTTTGCTCCAGTGCATATTCTTTGCTCCTTTGTCAAAGATTAGTTGACCATAAATCTGTGGATTTATTTCTGGATTTTTCTATTCGATTCCATTGGTCTATGTGTCTGTTCTTGTTCCAATACCATGCAGTTTTGATGATTATGGCTTTGTAGTAAAGTTTGAAGTCTGGGAGTATGATGCCTCCATTCTCCATAGTTTTAAAGAGAAAGGTATTTGGGATATAATGTGGTCCCTTAATCTCAATTCCAAATTTCATTAAAAAATGCTCAATTATTAAATCTTAAAAAATCACAAATCAGTATATTGTATTTAATCAAACAATACCAAAAAAAGAGGAAGATTTCTTTAATTGGAGTACATAGAGGGACAGAATTAGTTTGGGACTATCTGCTGTCCACCACTGAAATAAAATATAATAAAACGTCTTTGTATTCTAATATTTAAACTATTAGATAAACATATTGTTTTATTGTTAATTTAAAATAGTAAAATTCATTAAAATCACTAAGCAAAAAGTCTATTTCAGCTAAAAAGTCAGGATATTCTGTTTTACCTTTGAGTACATTAAACGCTTAAATTATAATATTTTTATATATTTATACAAAATATATATTTACCAACCTTTGAAATAGAACAGAGGGAATGAGTTGTTTTAATTTGATGTATGCATTTATGTGGAAATACTGTTCCTAAATAACCTGAAGACACTTAGAGAAAGCAAATCCTAAAAGATAATGGTAACAAATCATTCCCTGAACTTTACTAGTATTTTATAATATCTCTAAAAAAGGATTTGTGTTATTAAAGAAAATTTCAATCTGCCCTAAATGAATGTTCAAAAATTCTGAAATCTTAAGACATTATGTCAAGGACATTTAGCCATACAGGGTACAATCTACTGAGGAATCTGAAAATGATCCCATAGAGAACTTATTTAACATAGAATTTTTTTAATTGTATTTGTTTTGTGTTCTTATTTAGCAATTTTTTAGAAATCAGATTTTATTGTGGTACAGCAGACACACATTAGAGTAATTTCAGAATGAAAAATGACTGCCAAAAATCAGCATTTTTACTTGGTATTAAAGAGTATTTATCCAGCCATAATACACTGCACAGCATCCCCTTCACAGTATCCATCATATTCAGAAGAAATATCTTCCAGGAGAGAGGTAAGTACTTTAAATTCAATCTTAGGGAATTTTTGTCTAAATATAGCAACACTTCTGGAAACAATTTGAACAGCAAGTAAGGTAAAAGAGAGTTCTTACTAATAAAGTATAATTATAATAGCTTCAGTAAGTGTTGGAACCCTTGTTTTTTAACAGATGTTATAAGGGCTGCATGACCCATTTGAGAATTCTAGGGTAATATTTTGGGCATCCCAAAGTCTTAGAGGAGGGCTGAAAATAAAAGACCTGATGTTGGGAAAATTGGACAGCACTATGCAAAAGAATGAAACTAGACCACTACCTATGACCACATACACAGATTTATTTAAAAAATGGAATAAAGACTGACATATAAGAGCTGAAACCATGAAATATAAAGAAAAAATACAAAAGCTTTCGAAATGTCTTTGAGATTAAGCTCCAATGAGGGAAACAAAAGCAAAAAAAAGCAAATGGGACTACATCAAACTAAAAAACTTCTACACAGAAGTTTTGGCAGAACAAAAAGACATCCTAATGAATGAGAGAAGCTATTCAAACATCATACATCCAACAAAGGAGTTAATTCTGGTGGGAAGGCGAGTGATGCAATGTGCTGTGCTTGTCCCTCTCTACTGGGGCGATTCCATTTTATGGAAAGCCAGAAGAAGACTTGTCAATGAAAAGAAAACAAAAATAAATTTTGAGGATATAACAGCAATTAGAGGCTACCACAGGGAAGGGACAAGAGGGTGGGTGTGGACAGAGAGGACATCGGTATGGTAAAGAGTAAAAGTTTGGATTTTTGGGGTAAACTTAATGTAGTATATAGAGATGTTGATTTATAAAATGCACACTTGAATCTATATAATTTTATAATGTACTGTTACTTCAGTAAAGGAAATCTTTTTTAAAGATTTACTTATTTATGCATACAAGAGCTGGGGTACAGGCCAGAAGTGTGGGGTGGGGTGAGAGAGTATTCACCAGAGACAGAGTGGGGAAGAGAACAGGTGGATTGACTGAAATACACTGCTGAAGGGAGCAGCGGGTGAGGCAGGACAGGTCTGCCGCACCATGTGGGTAGCTCCCTGGCGGGGCTGGAACTTGTGCTTATAATAGATTTCAATATAAGTCAGCATTGTGGAGTTTCCAATAAAATTCCTTTAGAATATTAGCACTGAAATTTATGACTTCAAAATAAGAGTGATTTTTGTAATAGTCGTCCTGAACACTGAGCTATGGCCATTCTTCTCCCCTTCCCATGCTGCCAGATGGCCAGTAGTTCTGTCTTCCATGTTCAAAGAACACCCACCCATGCACACTCCATCTGAGATCCAGAACCATGTTCACATATATTCAAACACACTTGTGACTTAGTTTTCAATGAGCATACCAGCTTTACAAAAAAAGTCTCTGCTTCTGTAATTACCAAATTATTGAAAAAAGAGTTGTGCTAAACGTTTATTTATTTAATATTTACCCTCAGTAAAAACTTCACCTTCCCTTTGGGAAGACTGTATTATTTCCTCCACTAGCAAGTTGACAACAGCTTCTTCTTTTGTAAGGCTCATCACATTAGAAAATATGCATCATCAGTGGAAGGATCTTGAAAGCAGGTCTGATATTTTGTTCACATTCATATCCTCAATACTGAGCATAGACTCTGGCACACAATACATACTGAGTGAGTTAATCAATCAGTAAAACCAACCACATTCCTGAGTACTAAACATCGGATGTAGCTTAAGAATAATTCAGTCAGATAATTTTTCTATTAAAATTGAACTTACTTGTTTAGAAAAGATTCTCTGTATTTTTACAAGTCTGGCATTTCTCTTCAGAACCCAAAGTAGGGAGAGGAGGAAGTAGTTCTGCATCCCTTTTCTTATTATGAAAGAAGCAGAGTCCTTGTTCAAAGTCAGCCTTATTGCAACAGTGCATAAAATTATACTCTTGTGCTTGCTCCTGCATAGCACATGTATCTTCCAGTAAAATTTCATCCTGAACAACAGAGAAGTAAGGACATCAGTTATTCACCAGGAAATATCTCAACCTTCTGACACAGTGACCAGTGAATGCTCCTTTAGGATAAAGGTTGTAATTTTCCTAATCTTACCATCAAAACATCTTTACCACACCCTTTATTACCATTCCACATTCTGGGAAGCCTTCTTTATCCTATCTTATCCTATCCTATCCTTTATCCTATAACCTCTTACTCTTTTTTTGTGCTGCCTATATTTCCTTGACAAAATGGCGTTTTCCCCTTCTCCCAAGGTGAAAGGGTCAGAGTGTAAATGTGTTGTTAAAATATTTAGTCTTGATGTTTGGTAGTAGTTCTCTAGAGGTGCAGAAGGTGATTCTATTTGGGGGGAGGCCAAGAAAAAACTATGTTAGAGTAGAAAACATACCCAAAAAGAGAGAGAAGGAGGGTGTCTTATTTCCATACACTTTTTCAGGCTATCAGCTGTCCCTACCTGTGTGCACATAACACAGACTGGAAGCTCATAGCCAAGTTTTCCTGTGCAATTAATAATATAAAATTGCATCTCTTCTGGGAAAATATTTTAACTTAAATATCAATGTAACGCAAAATAAAAATAAGGGACATAGAGTGTATCTCTTTTTTATATTTTCAAACCAAATTTCTCACAAGGTTGGCAAATAGGTTTATTTGTTTAAGAAATGCAAACAATTTACTTACAGCAATTTTTTAACACATTGGAAGTGTCTTGTTAGTCAAACATTTATCTCTGAATTGTATCATGTTTTTAACTAGCATTTTCACTTCTTCAAATGATATTTCCTGAATATATTGAGCAAAATTGAGGATGGTGCTACAGCAGTTCACACAGTGCACATAAAAAATCAATAGCAGAATTCCATTTTTGAGTTCTGCCCAGCAAAAATTCATAAAAACATTACTTGCTGACTAGACTCAGGAAACTAAGAGTGAAGGTTATAAAGTTTACAACTTTTGGACAAATCAATTGCTTCTCTTGGATTTAATGATTGACATTGTATTTACTTTTTGATATGGTTTCTATTTAAATTAGCTTTGAGAAATATTAACATTTATGGAATGTATCAAATAAGATTGACAAACACCATTATTATCAAAAAGAGTTTAACAAAACTCACATATATTCAACATTCTCCTCTATAAATTTCTGGTTGATAATGAAATCCTCTGAAAAACAAGCATATTTAGGAATTGGCCTTGCTCATAGATTGGATGTAGGAGTGACTAGAAGAGAGAAACTAAGCAAGAGATGGTTCTAAGACTTCTGGCGTGGGAAACCCAGACAGACAAGATAAAGAAAAGCACATTTGGGGTGGGGCAAGATTTGGTCTAGAGTAGTCTAAGTCTGAGTTGTCTATGCTTATAAGCATGAAAATATCAGGGAGGAAAGTGATATATGATTCCAGAAATTTAAGAAGAAATCTAAGCTGGAGATAAAAAAAATATGTGTTGTCAACATCTAGATGATATAAATGCAGGGTCTGGAGGAGACCACCTAGAAAACAAGAGTTAATTCAGGAAGAGCTGCTTTGGGGCACATCAACATTTAGAAGTCAGAGTTGGAACAAATACAGTAAAGAATGACTGAGGAGATGGAGCCAGTAAGAACTGGAGGAAAACTCAGAAATGAACAAAATGTTTTAAGGAAAAGGGAGTGATCAATCATGTCAAAGTCTACTGAGAGAAATCAGGTTTATTTAAGACAGAAATAACTACTGGATTTTACAGCATAGAAGTCATTGGTAACCTTGACTAGAGACATTTATATGTTCTCACCCATTTTTTTTTCTGTTTTGTTTTGTTTTTGTTGTTTTTAGTGAGGTAACATTGGTTTACAACATTGTTTGTCAGAGATATTGTTTGCCTACCTTGGCTTTTCAAAGATGTAGAAATGGCTTAAAATCTCCAATGTACTATTGTATGTGTCAATTTGTCCTTGTTTCCATTATTTTTTCCTTTATATATTTCAACAAATGTCATTTGGTTCATAAATTTTCCTGATAGCTTTATCTCTATTGAAATTTCAGCAATAAAATTTATTTTTCTTGCTTAGTGTTTTTATGTTGAATTTTATGTTATCTTATTGTGATCTATGAGTTATCTTTTGAAATTACACCAGAATTTGTAATAGTTAATAGTTAATAGTTATTGCAACAAAATTGAAAGAAAAATGTAAAATGCAAAGCAAATAAGAGAGAAAACTCATTTTATTTCTCTGGAATAATTGTATTCTCCTGAGCAGAGGCCAAAACATGAATATAATTCTTAAATTTCTGTTCAAAGCTAATATACAAACTCCCTCCCTGTGGGTGGAGTGATCTTTTCAGCATCACTTGCAGACTTGGTTCCTCTATATTCTTTCCTCTACCACCACTCTCCATCAATCACATGTCATGAGTTGTCTTCCTAAAAGATAGCCACTGAATCCATTTCTCTGCTTAGATATCATCTCAGTCCTCTGTTACCCATAAAATATTATCCAAACCCTTTGGAATAAACCCATGAGAATCTGGCTCTATTCTAGATAGCTTGTATATCTTTCTTGATCTTCTATTCCTTTCTATTTCTACCCACCTTGTAACTCCCCAAAAACATTCATGATGCTATCCTTTCATAACTTGATCTACTCCTTTTACTCAAAGAAATGAATGCTAAAGAAAATCTCAAAGAAAATCTTTGTCTTTTCCACTGGGACCATGCCCAGTATCAATCAGTCTCAACCACCCTTTGATTCACTCAACAATTTGTTGTCACCTCTCTCATGATCATATCTTCTTGCACTGCGACAAGTTGCTTTTTTCTCTACTGGAGCAACTGGACACAGTGACTGCACCCAGAACAGACATGATATCCAATGACTGCTCAATAGATACATGTGGAATAAAACCAGGAATGGATGAAAATATTGATTATATTCAATCAAACATCTACAGTGCAGTTAACAGTGATATTTTTAAATGTCTGTGAAAAAAAATTGAACAAGATTGTATTTGGGGTGGAGGGGTTCTAAATTTTGAGTAGCATCATTCTTGGTGAATACTCTAAATGCATTATTTTTTTTCTCATCTCCAGTTTATCTGTCAGAATACTTGAGTGGTCATGTAATGAACAACGTGTCCTGGCAACACTAAACATTGCTTAGATGGGAACATTTTTAAGTTTACCAAGTTGTCTAGTCTTTAGTGTTGTAAATCCATCCTTAGATGGCATTCATAGCTTTCAATAACCAATGCTCTGTTTTGTTTTTTTTTTACCACAATCTGCTTCAGGCAATGCTATATAAATCTATTCAAAGATATTTTAAATTTTCATAAGGAAGCAGACTACAAAGAGAAAACATTTGAAAATGCTTTATTTTCTATGATAGGAAAATCTTACATAAGAGTTTTTATCATTTCATTAATTTACAAAATGCTTTAAGTCAGTTAGAATTAAAATAGAGTTTACACCAAATCATAAAGTCTTCTTCTCCCTGCAATATGAACAAAAACATATTGAGTGTCAATTAAATGAATAGGTACAAATAGTAACTGGTTCTATTTTTCATATCATGAAAATAAAGATAGATAGGAAGGTCTCCTATCTGATGACATTCTCTGAAGCCTTGAAGTAAACCAAAAGAATTTTGAGTCAGTTAAGTCATTACTTTAATACTGCTAGGATAACAAAGTTTTGGCATTTTCAAAATAAATCTTTTACTGAATTGCATTTTATGGCTAAGAAATGTTTATAATGGTAGCTTTTAGGATGCAATTTCACTATATATCAATATTTGGTGAGAGTCAACATTATTATATTCAGCTTTGTCTGAATTTTCTGTTACCTGAAGTAATTTAAACTTGCAGAGCGGCACGAGTTTTAGAAATCAGCTTTGGACCCTGCAAATTAAGATCAAATAAGTGTATCATCAGATAAAGAAAAGGATGTCTATACCAGTTGTACAGTTAGCTCTACAGTGTGGAAGGGTAAAGTCACAGGTTTATAGATTAACCAAGTTCAAATGAAGGCACACATCTCTTAAGCAAACAAACTGGGACAGTGGAAGCCAAGGGGGAAAAAAATCCATGCATAGCAACAATAGATTTTGTATTTTGTAGATCTGTACTAATCTTTACCCTGCCTTTCTCCTTTCTCTACAAATCAGTAATAGAAGTCAAAAGGTTTCTAGAGAATTTCTGCTACTATTTGTCAATGTTCTCTACATCTAAATGAATGTATTCTTAAATCAGAGAACATTGATCTTTCTATATCAAATTTATCAGCAGTGGTTTATATCAAATCTATTTTATTAGTTTTTAAAATCTGATTTGGTTACCTGTGTCCCACTTCCTCCTACCAAAAACACAGACATATACAGATAAGTGCACACACTCAAGCACACTCATTTAGATTATAAAGTTTGGAAAACTCAGAATTTCTAAATATTATCTCTTGGGAGTTCATCTAACAAAACACCCAAACTTTTACATTCTGAGATAGATATATTGGCAAAAGGCTGAGTGCTAGAATACCTTTTTAAAATAAAATGATGCTATATGCAAATATATTTAGCAATACAAACCACAGGTTTACAAAACGTAACCAACTATAAATCCTGTTAAAATTGTTGAATAAGGGCCTCCCAGGTGGCGCAAGGGGTTAAGACGCAACCTATGAAGCTATCCACAGCCACTGAGCAGAGTTCAATCCCCTGCCAGCCAGGGAGCTACCCACATGGCGCAGCAGACCTCTCCTGTCTTGCCCACTCCTCCCCTCAGCAGTGTTCTGGTGAATCCTCTCATCATCCCCCCACCCCCGCTCACACCTCTGGCCTGTACCCCTGTTCTTGTATGCATAAACAAATCTTTTTTTAAAAAAAAAAGTTGAATAGATTAAGATAATTCCTAATTTCTACTTTGTTGATATGCAAAATCGCACTTCAAAATGAGTTAAGAAACGTGCTATAAATAGTCCTGCAATATCTTGTTAGCACAATTAATTTGCTATTAAAACTCTAATCCATTTAGCTTGATTGATCAATTTTAGGCTAGAAACTAACTATGTTATCAATTGACTATGTTTCAATATATAGTTTCCACTACTGGGAAATAAATCAAAATTACTAAATCTCTTAACATGTTTTAATATATTTTCTCCTAATACTTAGTGAAAAAATCATGCTTATTCTTTCCACCAATCTATTTCTAAGTGAAATTTAAATATCTCTAGTATTATTTTGAAGTTACAGATTTATGAGGTTTTCTTTACATTATCCATTATAGAAAAATTGCATACCAAGTATTTGGAGTGTGAAAATGAGCTGCACATACCTCTTCTGCAAAGCAGACTTCCTGCCCTTCGCTCTGACAGCACTTTTCCAGTAGGGCAGAGAAATCAGCAATGATGACTTCAAGTTGTTCTTCTGTTATTTGTGGCTTTTGCTTCACAAGGTTAATGAGAAACCTATGATTTAAAACAAAACAAAGAACAAGAGAAGTCTGTTACGCAATGGTATTTATCTAAAGCCTTCCTTGTAGACAATTTTCAGAACCTAGCAACTCCCACCCTAAACCTTCAGGCCATTAACTCATCACCAGATTTACACCTTGTGGAATGTTTTCGTCAGAAAAACTGAGGCCAGAACAGGCCAAAATTTCCACTGGTCTGGACTTGTGCAGATTATAGATGAAACATTATTTCCTAGTTTCACCACATTTATCTATAATGAAATACAGTGCTTTTCTTACTCACTTCCTTTTTTACTTGCTTTCCAGTTTTCTTTTTTAAAGCATGTCTTATGCACAAAGAGGGAAGAAAGAACAATGGACTATGGTGGTAGACCATGAATAATTCAGTGGTTGGTGCACTATGGTGGTGACACCTGATGGGGGTGATCTTAATATTACTTCAATTAAAAATATAAATAAATTTATAAAAAATAAAATATATCTTAGCTACATTCATAGACTCACATTTTCAAATCCCTGCCCTCCACAATTATTTCACCTTTACCTCAGCACTGGCCATATTAATTGCCTGCACTACTCATTTCGCAATACTTTCACATTGGAAATACTTTTCAGTTGGATAAATGTTAATCAGGGGAATAGGAAAGGCTTGCCAGAAGAGGTGACATTCTTAATGTACCTTGAAACATGCCTTGGATTATGACAGAGAAAAAAGGGAAGAATAGGTTATCCAAGCAGAAGAAAGACTGCTTACAAAGCGAGTATCAACATGCATGGTAACTTGGAGCACATGAATTCCACTGACTGGCATTACAATCACCACCTATATTAAATTGAAATGTGTATTCCATGTCTTAACCCCACACTTCATGGTTGAATCAAATATTACAATTATCCTCTCCACAAAGAGGAAAACATTTGAAAAACTATTTACTTTAGAATGAAAGTACTCACGCTTATTGCAAAGACATTCCCTCATTCTCCAAAATAGATTGTCCACTTCCCCTCAACCCCAAAATGCATCACAACAATAGCTGCAATGGAAACTATTTTTACAAACAGGAAATGGTCTGCCCTGGTGAATCTTTCTAGACCTAGAATGATGCTGTGAAAACACTGAGACAAACTAACTTGAAAGGCAACTTAAGTGCCTTGGGGTAGGTAATAACCTGAGTGTTGTGTGAGGTAGAAGTCTCATTTGTTATTTGATGTTGTCAGTATTTCTCATGTTAGTAAATAACAATTTCTTACTGTTGCTTCATCGTTTGCAGTGCTATACCCTGGGCTTGGCACAGATCCTTGTGGAAGATGAACTTGTCTGCAGAGAATGGTGGAGGCACATATGTTTCATCCACCACCAAGCTGCTGAAGCATGGCCTCCTGTTGGCATATGAAGAAACGCAGCACCGGGCAACACCAGAGTTCACAGGATTCTCTTCATGCCGGAGGCATAACTGTCCAATGATGATGTCAGCCTAGTTAGGAGCATAAGAAAGAAGAAAACAACGAGACTGAATATTAGCCATAAATAGAATCAGGTGTGCAGAAATTGTTGCAATAATTTTTAATGTTTGGCATTTTAAATTAGTATCACTGGAAAATTTTCTGTCTGTGTAGGATGATATGCTGCCATATGAAAGATTCTTGTTTATCATTTATTTGGGATAAGTCACAGTTCTTAATAAGATGTTTCATTGGTGATGTTGATCACAGTCCCTTCAGCCATTTATGTCAGCTCTTTGAAGCATGCTTCCAATTACAAACACTTCAAAGGAGGAGGCAGATGATGGCAAAAGTGTCTACCTTAACTTAGGAAATCAATACATGATTTACATTTCCCACATATATAAAGTTGAGCTTTCTATCTTACTTTAGGGATTCATAGAAGCACTGTCTGAATGAAAGAATTGCACAAACATGCATGCTTACATCCATATAGCTAACATATAGTCCTAATTAAAAAGAAATTGAGCCATTGTGTGTCTATATGGCTTTCCTAGTTTAGAATTGTCCTACTTTCCACTCTTCCAAGGTAATTCTTAAGCACTTTCTAGTAATTTTCAGTAAGATCAATACCTTTTGTGTGCCTACTTTGTATCAGATTAGTGTTGAATGAGTTATGTAGATCACCTGTTTCACAAAGGTATAATAGTGCAATTTATAATAATATATATTTGCTCTTCCTACTTGTTTCTGGCACAGGCTCCTAAAAATCTTGGAATTTCCTAATTGATAAGATTTTCAGTTTCACCCCCTGAACTCCAGAAGAAGCAATGTTGAAAATCAATCAACAATGATTAATAATCAAGTAAGTGAAATGTTTGAATTCTGTGAGTCATTTTAGCAACTTCATCATAAAAGAGGATAGGGCTGTGCGATGTTCTGATCTATAGCTAGTCAGTCAGAAGCACACCTATATTTTCAGCTGATATCTGAGGTAGTGATGGTGGGAGGGAGACTTGCTTTCTTCTCTACCCTATACGCTGTCAACACAAACAATCTGTCCCCAATCATAATAAAACGATTGTACTACCAAAAGCAAAATAGAAATATAGGTAAAAACAAAATGACTAATTTTAATCTACAAAGTGAAAATTTTCTCTTTTTAACATTAAAATATTTAGTAGACCAAAAAAAAAAATCATGAATTGAATGGCATATTGGTTATTCTGTCTCTCCTGTACATAAAGCTGGTTCAGACAGCCATTCTAGAAGGTCAGGAAGCCTGACCACATGCCAACCATTTAGAGCTAAGAACACTTGCTCCCTTCAACTGCAACCAATGGCTGGAAGAAGTCTAGTAAAGCCACCTCCACATTGAGTTTTACCATTTCCCTTAAATAGAAATTATGAGGTTATTTCCAGTCTAGTGGGGTAGAAACCAGGTGGGAGTAAGCCAAACACTCACCGCTCCCTCACCACAGGCCAAGCGCTTGTCCCCACTGAGCTGGCAACAGGTGGCTGCAGCATTCGTCATCTTCTTGGTGTAGGCCATCAGCTCAGGTGAGGTCAGTTGAGGGGCTTTCTTGGCGTAAGCAACGAGAAATCTGAAAGCATTTTCCACCAAATCTTGCTGAGTCACTTACAAGTTTTCAGACTTCCTACGCGTTCTCAAAGACCCGCTTTTGATGTGAGAAGATATGAAGTCAGCTCACTTGTTTGATCCACATGGTATTTGGATCAATGTTTGAGATGCACTCTCTGTAACAACCACATCCTATACTCTTGTCACCCCAACTATCACAATGGGAAACGAATTCTGGGCATTTAATTTTGTTTATTTTGCTCATTCATTTTGATATATATATATTTTTTTATTTTTTATTTTTTGCGGTTTTATCTACAACAGGCCATGACAGAATGGATATCTTTTTTGCAAAAATCAGCCTGGTACGGGTAAACCAAACCAGTAGCATAGATCAGACTTCACAGGCCATTCTTGTTCTCCCTGAGAGAGGGGATTTACCATGGTTTGTTTAATCATCACCTGTTAAAGGTATCATGATGATAATAGCATTTGCTATTACTACTAAAGCTATGAATATTGATGCTTAAAAAAGAGGGGCTTTGGGAAAACTGACCTTCCTTTGGGGGAAATTGGATGATTAAATTATACTGACTTCCAAGTTGAAATAGCAACTGAAATTAAAGTAAAGATGGGTGACTAAATTCATATTTCTTTCAGGAGTTAACAATTTTAAATCATTAAAAACAGTATTTTTAAGAACATACGCATTTTGCAAGTAATATTCTCCTAATTTCTGGAACAGAGCACAGCTTCGCTTTGCCAATGCGTGGCTCTCCTGGATATATTTCTCTACTTCTTCTTCCTGAAAATACAAACATTATTACATATGTTGTTCTCTTTCCAGATATTTAACTTCACATATAAAAATTGACTAATTATATTTTATTCTATTATGATACCAATCTTAGAGAAAACAACTTTAGAATTTTTTCTAATATTAAGCATGGTAAATGTGAATTGTGAGAGTAAAGCAAATGGACTTTGGGGAGATTAAGCTTAAAACTTTGTGAATCACAAAATTATTTGATGGCAGGATTCAATCTTTGGATAAAGGATTATAGCTCTATCTATACAAAATTCTTGCCTTTCTGGAGCTGTTCCAAAATGAATAGAACTTTCACTTAACATTTTTATTTCTAATATATGTAAAGCCATTCGTTGGTCACTACCAATTAATAACTACTTAATATGTAGATAACAGGTTAATAGATAAAAATTATTACCAGTTAATAGCTACATGCTTTCAAGCAAACCACATTTTGAAGATTATCATTCAGTTTGTCAAATTACCCCTAAAAAATGGAGCAATTTACCCCTTTATCCTGGCATTCAAGAGGATTTTCAGACTGGGAACACTTCTCTAAAAACTCCTTGTATCCATCAACAGCTCTTAGAACTACTGAGACAGCAAGCTCAATATGCCTTCTTGAATATTCATAAGTAAATCTGAAATATGTATAAAAATATCATGTTATTGGAATTAACAAATTATTCCTGTGTAATATGGGATTCAGACTTTAAAATTCAAGGAAATAAACCTAGAAACAAAATAGGATTTAAACTATATGAATGGCAAAACTATTAACACAAATCATAATCACTCAAATTGTTCTAACACGGTGTTTTGCATTCTTTTGTAGCCTTCACTTTGCTTTTTCCATTATGGACTTTATATACATTCTTTTACAAATATTTTTCTGGTGCCTACTCTATGCAAACATTTCTTTACGATTCCATAATGTATAGATAGAATGTAATACCTGACTTTGCAAAAGCATACATTATAAGGAGACAAAAAAGAAATGGGTCATCTAATTTCAGGCAGTGGTAAGTCATTGCAGAGAAAGAAGAAAGGTGAGAGAGGAAAGGTGACCCCTAATTTAGAGTGTGCGGTCAAGAAAGTCTCTGAGTGGCTATTTCAAAACGGAAACCTGGATGAAGGAAACCACACATGTCTGGGGGAAGGTAAGTCTTGACTGAGGAAACTTCTACTGCAAGGAACCTTTTCAAATGAAGAACTGCTTCTATTAAGCAAGCAAGAGCTTTGGGTGAGTGGGGATGTATAAATTTAAAGACAATTCTTCAATTTATTAATTCTATTGCCAAGTTATAAAAATTGGCTGCATTTAGTTCTACCACTAATAAATTATCAATATGTGTTTTTTAAAGCTGAACTTTGTTCTTGTTTGCATAATGTTATCTAGCAGTGCAAACAATGTGTGAATGTCTAATCTTAATGCAACAATAGAGTAATATCCTCAGGGAATATTAAAAAGAAAATTGGGCCATTTTTTCATTACTACATTAGAAACTGACTCTTAAATTTAGAAAGAACCTTGGAGATCATTAAGTATAATATCCTAAAAGCTGCACAAATCCCTCCTTTAATAGTGACTATAGACATACGATACAATAAAGATACATGTATTAACTTGAATCCTTGCTTCCCTTAAAGGCAAATGGAATGAGAGCATGTCCTATCAATTATATTACAACCAAACTACTTTCCTGAAGTGTCTCTCAACATGTTTTGACTTCCTTACAAAAATAAAGCCTATTAAATAAATAGCAAATAAACTATTCCAATAAAAGCTCTTCTCTCTAGCTTCAACTAATGAGTTCTGCATTTAGGAGACGTATACAGTGGAAAAGAGCATTCTTAATCAGGAGCCCTTATTACAAAAATATCCACATCTTATTTGAAAGTCCAATGATGGCCTTCATATGAGTGATTCATAAAGAAATGACAATGCTTCTGACTCTAGATAATTTATTCAAACTAAAATACAAACTCCTAAGTCACACCATTAATAACAGCAGTGTTAGAATATCATAAGAATAAGATAGATCTCATTCCAATAATTTGGTTATTTGTTTTAACACTTTAGCTCAAAAACCATATCCATCACTCCCCATTTCAACAGTGGGGTCACATGATAGTCATTACTTATGTGTGAACATAAATTTAGAGAGTGTTACCTTGCCATGGATATCGCTTTTTCCCTTGAAGTAAATTGGCTGAAATGTCTATCTCCTAAAAACCTACTTAGATTTGGAGATAAGCCTTCAGGTTTTTCATCATTTTCTACACGCATTACACAGAGCCCAAGTTCAAATATGGGCAATTTGCAGCATTCTGCTATTTTGCTTGACAGAAAAGCTTGTTGAGAACATATGTAGGACATAATTCTTTCCTGTAATTGGAAAAATAAAGTATAAGTCTTTAAGGTTTATTCTATAATTCAGGACCTCAGGGATAGTTCTAAGAAGGAAGGGAAAAAGGGAGGGAGGGAAGAAGGAAAAAAAAGGAAGAATAGACTGAAGTAGAAAGAAGTCATTTACCTTACCTCCCATTTTACTGTTTTCTTCCTACTTTACCTTTCCTGAGTCCCTTCTATCTAACCCTATTGGTTCAATTTTCTCTCTTCAGAGCTGTCTGCGAAAACCTATTATTATATTTTAATAGGAAGATTTTTGAAAAACAAGAGATAAATGTACTCCTCAAATCAAATGGCATGCACACTGACGTTTATCATTCTATTCGTAATGAAATTTGCTGCTGACAACACTGGCTGTTGAAGTCATAACATGGACGGCAAACCTAATCTGCAGTAACCCACATGACCTCCAGATGGCAGTCTATACACAATTAAATGACAGTATACCTAAGTGGCCAGAAAAAATTAAGTTTACAAATCCCTATCATAGGACTGAAAATTCTGTGCATTCTCATCAGGGACGATTAGATCTCATTACTCAGCCATTGAAATCCAATTTACATATTATACTGAATTTGATTTTCCACTTTAAAGAAAAAGGGGTAGTTATGAACACACAAAAAAATGAAATACTAATGAAAATAATCATTATATATATAAGTAAAATTGTCCAATAAAGACTGAGAAAACTGACCTCAAAGAAAAACAAAATACTTTTTGTTAATGTCCCTAATACGCAGGTAGGTACTTACAGAAGAAAAAATAAATAAAGTAGGAAAATCTATTTTGGGGGTCCTCACCCCAGCAGTCTCTGCTGTTCATCCACCTTAGGTGTCCCCTACAGCCTGGGTCCTGCTGACTTTAAAGGATATCGCAACCAAGTTTCCATGGAACTGGGCTGAACTGAGCATTTTATCTTCACATTTAACAGCCCCCTGGAAACAAAGTTCCAGCCTTGATTTTCAGTGACTCTAAGCTTCCTTAGTGGAAGAGTTATCACAATGGACCAGACAGGGAGTCACCTGGGAATAGAGTAGCATCTCATACAATATCTAGGAGGCCTAGAATTTGATTCAAACTAGACCAACTCCACACTACTTAACAGTAACTGGCTAGGATATGCCCAAGGATTTTGCTCTTGGGTTTGTTTGTTGTTGTTGTTTTTTTACCTTGGGTTTTTAATTCACCTACAGTTCTTTATTCACACCTTTTTTTGTCATAGCTAACTTTTTTACTTTGGAAAATAGTTTCTTCTATTATATTTTATAGTATTCATATAATAGATAAATGAGTATATAACATGTTATTTTACTTATGCTAAGCATTGTGCTGGCAGTCTTGGAGCTAACAGTAAATGAAAGGCAATGCCTTCTTAATCTAAGGAGGTCACATGTCTTATCTCTTCTAACAAAATATAAATGACTTGAAGTCAGTTTGTGCCTCCATAACAAGTGTCCCTCAAGTATCTAGTGCATAGAAAATATTCAAATATGGGCCTCCCCGGTGGTGCAGCGGTTGAGCTCTGGGCTGCGAAGCTGCCTGTGGCCTCTGCAGCACCGGTTCAATCCCCGGCTGCTCCTCTGCCACCAGAGGAGGGCCCCACATGGCTCGCAGACCTCTCCTGCCGCCCGCTGCTCCCCTCAGCAGTGTACTTCGGTCCTTCTGCCTGCTCTGCTCCCCGCTCTGGCTCTGGTGAATTCTCTCACCCTCCAGCGCTTCTGACTGTACCCAGTGCTTATATAAATAAATAAATAAATCTTAAAAGAAAATATTCAAATATATCTGTCAAATGAAAAAACAAATGGATGGAAAGGCAAATACATTCAAAATAGTCTGTCTCCCAATAGTCTATATGGAGATGTCAAGAGGAGCTACCATCTCCTTTAAAAATGTGAATGAATGGGCTTGGGTCTCACAGAGGAGTGTACTTCTGAAAAGAGAATAGCAAGATCAACATAAAATGGTTTAATTTTTTTAATCAAGAAGTCTGTTATTTCACCCAGTCAGTTAATTAACATACCCTGTGACCCACTGAAGTAGACAGCCTTTTCCCATTTAGAATGAAAGAAAAAGAAAAAGAATGGAAAGACATGTGTTTAGGAAGCAAGGCTTTTTACCCCATCCTGGATACACTCCAGCATGTTTCCTCGGCAACATTCCTCATGTATGTGAGCCACATCCAGGACCAGTTTCTGAATTTCTGTGAAATTCGCTTTGGGAAACTTTTGACTCAGTTCGGTAGTAACTCTGGTGGTGAGGGTGAAAGAATTAGAGATCAATATGGATTATGAAAATTAAATAACATTTCTGGACTATCAGTACATTTGTAGCTCCAAAGAGAAAGATCTGAATTGTTCTTGTTACTTGAAAAAGAAAAGAGAGGGCCTCCCTGGTGGTGCAAGGGGTTAAACACAGCATTGTGAAGCTATCTTCAACCTCTGCAGCACAAGTTTGATCCTCTGCTGGCCAGGGAGCTACCCACATGGCGCAGCAGACCTCCCCTGTCTCGCCTGCTGCTCCCCTCAGCAGTATATTTCAGCCAGTCCACCTGTTCTGTTCCCCACTCTGTCTCTGGTGACTCCTCTCAGCCCCCACACCTTTGGCCTGCAACCTAGTTCTCGTATACATAAATAAATAAATCTTAAAACAAAAAGAAAAAGAAAAAAAAAAAGAGAAACTGTTATAAGTCTTATTGGTTCCAAACCGACCCTTTAAGGAATGGCTCTGTAAATTGTGACCTTGACTCCCAAATGGTTTGGAAGTAATTTTCTTTCTCTAAAACCTTTCCTGTGAATTCCAATGAATCTATCTTTTTGCTGTTCATTCTTAATGCTGAACATTTGGGATTATTGTTGTGAGTTAAGTGGGAAATAATTGAAAAGGTGAATTATTAAGAAATGGAAAAATCCAAGAGAATACGAACCATTTTTTTCCATAGGAGGGAAAAAATACTTCTGAAAAAAAGGGAAGGGATCATGTTTGCAAATCAATGATACAGGACCAAAAACATGGAGAAGCATGTAGTATGGCCAAAAAGGGAAAAAATAAGAATTATTATTCCTTCTACATAGTTCAATAAATTTTAAGAAATATCTAGGAGAAATCACTACTTCCTAGAACAACTGGTGGTGTTGTTACTGATAAAGATGAATCATGCATATACATAAAACCCTTTGATTAGCAGCTCAGGTGCTTCCTATATTAGAAATAAGTCATCATAAAAGTTGGAAAATATTTAAAACAAGTTATAGAGTTTAAAATTCTCTAATAAGCACAATAAAAAGTAAAATGGGACATGTTAAATTCATGTTAGCAATGTTTTTAACACAACTTACAAAATCATTTCATTATACAATCAATATAAAACCTATGAATGAGATATTATACTTTCTTCTTTTTATACTATCTTTGAATCTGGGGTATATGTTACACTTAGACCACAGATCCTCATTTGTGCCTGCAACATTGCAAATGATCAGGAGCTGCATGTGGCTGGAGGCTTCCATATTGGACGGTGCAGTTCTAAACCACTGGTAATTCTTATTCTTACATCTGTCCTCAAAATGTCATTTGTCAGGATACAGACAATTAGAAATCACTACATTGTAAACAAGTAGACACGAAGAAAACAATATACAAGGATTTAGAAAAATTGGGTTCTAGTGACCAGTAGTGTGATCTTGGATGAATTGCTTTAATCTCTCTCTTGCCCTCAAGTTACTCACGTCTATAAATGAAGGGGGTGGACAGGATAATCCCACTGTTTTTTGTTTGTTTGTTTGTTTTTTAATATTCCAGTTCTCCCAAACAACAAAGATAGAAAATGAGGCAGAGTTAGATTAGATGTATGGACGGATGAATGGATAAATAGATAAGTAGATGGTAGGTTAGTAGGTAGAAGCTAGATAGATAAAGACTATCAAGGATAAAGAAGGCAAATGGATATGTTAAGTGTAAGTGTGAGATCAATGAAAAAACCCTGAATTTGCCTTTAAGCTAGTTAGCAACCGGGATAAGAAACTTCAGTGAGTTTCATTGTTCTAATCGGCTAAAATACTTGCCAGTTCTTCAAAGGTAACTTTTTTTCCTGACATAGTTTTCGATATGATTGCCTCAAATGAATATTTTCATAGGAAGCAATAATTGACGTAACAAACTTTATAGTAAACTAGGAAGCAGAATTAATATCAGTAATTTCTTGTTAAGCCAAAAATACATCAGTTAAGACTAATCTACTCTGTAGAGAATTCAGAATCTTTATAGAGATTCTAGGTCTAATGATGAGGTATAATTTTATTGTAGGCCAGAACTTAAGAGTATCTGAAAGAATTGCTAAAGATATTTATACAAATCTCAAATACCTTCTCTAAATAGCGTCTCATCTAGACATTAGTTAAGTTTGGAACAAGTGCTAGCAGATTGATGTGTTAACTTCCTTCCAATCCTATGACCTCATGATTCTAATGACATGTGCTCACATCAAAGGAAACTACATTCTCTAAAACAGTGACAACGAGAAGAAATCAAATTGTAAAACGGAAGTTCTGCAAGGGTCACCTTCTTCCCTAGAAATTGCTTAAACTTACATGGCTTCAGAGGTTTGGGGTCCAAATTTTTTTATCACTGCACACATATGTTGATTTACCAAGCTGCTTTCTCTTAATACTTTTGTTATAGATGCGGCCTAGATATGGAAGAAACAGGGCATCAAGAAAGTGTGTATTTTTTTTTCAGGCTCTAATAATTAGAAATAGGTAATTAGATATAGGTAAAATATGAAACTACTAAAATTCTTTACTAATAATTACAAATGAATATGTGGAAGACAAAACAAAGTCTAGATGTCTGACTGCAGATTTGAAGTTACCAGAGGGGGAGGTTTGGGGAAGAGATGCAAAGAACTGGTGGAAGATTATGGGTATGTTGATGATGGTTGTGGTGTGAACCAAGAGCCTTAACTTATAGTGTTGTAGACTAACATTACCTAAGTAAACATAATACAATTTGGGCCTCTCTGGTGGCGCAGGGGTTAAAGACAGAGCTATCAACCTTTCACCAGCCACTGAAGCATGAGTTCAATCCCCCTGGCTGGCCAGGGAGCAGCCCATATGGTGCAGCAGACCTCTCCTACCTGGCCCGCTGCTCCCCTCAGCAGTGTATTTCAGTAGATCTGCCTGTTCTGCTCTCCACTCTCTGGTGAATCCTTTCATTCCCCTCACCTCTGGCTTACACCCCAGTTCTTCTATGCATAAATAAATAAATCTTTAAAATAATAATAATAATAGGGCCTCCCCTGGTGGCGCAGCGGTTGAGCCCTGGGCTGTGAGGCTGCCCGCAGCCTCTGCAGCACAGGTTCGTTCCCCAGCAGCCAGCGAGGGTCCCACCAAAAATAATAATAATAATAATAATAATATAATTTTCAGAAAGCTAAACATAAAAACGTAATACATTTTTGCAGAACTTCATTCTTTTAAGTTCATTTATATGCATTTGTGCCCAACAGATTTACAAAACATACCTTAAAACCAAAATATTAAAGCTTTTCAAATTGGGATAATGAATAAATGTACTTTTAAACAGCTTTATAACAGATTAAAATCTGATAATTTCTCAAATATCTTTACAGTCACAAAAAACTTAAGTTTGTATTTCAACCTGACATTGTGGAAATGAAGGGAATTCTTAGGAAATTCTTGTTGCAAGTAATTAATTGTGGATATCATTCTAGCCATCTTAGCCTAAGATAGCTATTCACTTTTCTAAATCAATTGTTGTTAAATGACAATAATGCTTACACTTCAAATTTATTCTAAGGACTAAAAGAAATAATAAATGCAAATCGTTTTTCATAAATCTCTTTCCTTGTTTTCTCTTTCCTTGTGCTCTTCCTGTTTTCCTCCTATTCCATCTCCTTTTACCCCTCTTTTACTTCTTACTCCTCTCTGTTTTATTTATACTATCACCTCTACATCTTTCTTTATCTCACCAAATTCACTTCCTGACTAATAAGATAATTGTTGGTTAATGAATGAATAAATGACTGAATTAAAAAACAGCCCAAAGAGTATCAGGCTGCTGAAATATATTCTGAAGATGGAGCTCTACACGCAATATTTAACTTGCTTTATATGAGTCATAGCCAGATCAAAGTATTGGTTCAGATAGCCACACAAATATAATACCTTCGTTTGGAAGCATTCAACTGCGTTTTCAGCTTGGCAGCAAGGTGGAATTATTTTGTCATAGTGAACAGCCAAAGAAAGAATTGTAGATGCATACAGGTAGGGGTGTCTTCTTGCCATCTCATAGATATAGCTGTAAAATGAAATAGTTCAGTAAGATTAAAAACACATACAAATAAGAACACTACTATTTGGAAATGGACTCTGAAATTAGTTTAAAAATTCAAAAAGTCGTATTTTTCCTACATGTCACCAAAAATTTTTCTCACTGAAGATTCCCAAGGTGGGGGGAAATCTGATAGCTGATATAACATGTTCTAGTATGAAAACAAAATAGGCAGAAGTGTTCACTATGATTCTTATTAAAGCATTTTTTTTATAATCCTATGCAGATATGTTTCAGGGGCAACAAGGACAGACCTCCACAAGTAAAACAGAGAAGTAAATTCTTTTGCCCTGTTCAGTGCAGAATGTAGTTATCCACCTTGGCATTTTCCATAGTGGAGATGTTCTAAAGGAAGACTCTATTTCTCTGGCTTAGCAAAAAAGAAGTGATTGAAAGTTAGATAGGACCTCCCCTGGTGGCGCAGGCAGTTGAGCGCCACGCTGTGAAGCTGCCCGCAGCCTCTGCAGCGCCGGGTTCGATCCCAGCCAGCTAGCAAGGGTCCCACTGGCGCAGCAGACCTCTCCTGTCTCGCCCGCTGCTCCCCTCAGCAATGTATTTCGTCAGTCTGCCTGTTCTGTTCCCCACTCTGTCTCTGGTGAATCCTCTCACCTCTGTACCCCAGATCTTGTATAAATAAATAATCTTTTAAAAAAAAGTTAGATATAAGCTAACCCAACAGAGAATCTGGAATCAAATCCCATATTGGGAATGTATTACTGGTGTTCTCTAAGTCAACTGTCTTAACATCTAAGCTTCAATTCCCTCAACTACAAAATGGGAAGAAACAGGAAAAAGAATGGGAAACTGATAAGGATACTTCAAACGGTGCTTATAAGCATTAATTTCATCATTTATACCATACACATAAGTTTCTACAACATTCTAAAAGTATAATTGTAAGCCATGTTTGTGAACCTTAAACATTTTGGGGTTATGAACATTTCTATTTTCTAGGCAATTTGGTCCAGAAGGAGACATTTTGTATGATTTTAGTAAATTCTTGGGCAAGCTAAAATTGAAAGATTAGAAGACAAAAAGCAAGGTGTACCTCAAAAGACTACAGGAAATGCTGGTGATTTGGTGTGTAGTCTATTGGTAAGTCCTTCTCAAGAGCAAATTTCAACTTTAAGTAAAATGGTATGTAATGACACTAATTTTCCCAGAGGCTAACTGATACAAAAAGAGTTAATTTCTGATACCAAAAGAGTTCATTTCTGATGGCACATTTGTGGTCATAGAAACATGACCAAACTTCTAAAGAATGCAAACATGTCTAATGTCAAACAACGATTTGTATTCATTCATTCATTCATTCATTCACTCATTCATTCAATTTCCAACCTGCTTAGTCTGGTTCAGGGTCACTGGAAACTGCAGCCTATCCTGGAAACTCGAGGTCCAAGTTGAAGAACCAGTCCTAGAGAGGACACATTCCATCATAGGTCACACACACACCCCCCACACTCACTCAGACTAGGACAAGTGAAATATGCCGGTCAATCTGATGAAAGGAAACCTACTATCTGAAGAAAACCCACACAGAAAAGGAGAGAATGAGCCAATTCCACAAAGACAGTAGCCCCAGCTAAGAATCCATTTTAATCCTTCTCATTAACATTGCAACAAAATGAACCCGAATGGAATGACCTTAATCAAGGACCTGCCTTACTGCATCAATTTATTGTGCTGTGCAATCAAAATATACAATGAACATTGTCCACCTCATTTTCTAGTCCAGGACCTCAGCAGATGTAACACCAAACACTATTTCTACTTCTCCACGTTTTAGAGTACATCTATAATTTGCAGAAGTACTGGATTCTGCTAGGTATGCCTCTTTATCTGGGGTCTTAATTTACCGTTCAGCTGGATCCTTACCGATTCATGAATGCCTCGCTATTTTTCTCATATGCCTTACAACTCGTGACAGGTTCTGGAACTTGGAAGGGTGGAATGGATGCTGGGGCAGCCTTTTTGCGTGCTAGCAAACAATTATGTCTTTCCTCTTCACTTTGGCTGCAGCAGTCTGCAAGTCCATATTTTTCAAGAATTTCCTTCTCATGGCAAATTTCTTCCAGAAAGACAGGTAACTATAAGAAAAAAAATTATTTTTAAAGAAATACAACTAGCTTCACCTAAAATTTTTGGAAAATATGTGAAAATTTTTTGATATTCACTAAGTACTAAAGATTAAGAAAATAATTCCCCATATAACTTTCAATATATTTTGTTTCAGCCTGAGGAGGTTGCTTTCCTTGATGCCTTTTGGAAATGGAGATTTAGTTTCCAACCTTGAATAATGCATATGACTACCAGACAAATTTATATCATTTTAAAAAGAAAAAGAACATTCAATATTTATTTTGTTTCACCAAAAAACAATTTTCCCATTTTTATTTATATGTTTTTACATGATTGTTCATTTTTGTACAATGTTTGATTTCTCCTCTCAGGTGTTGTCCCCATAAAATTCTCACCACCAAGACACCTGTGAACCATCACTATCGACTCTTGTGCTCTTCCTTCCTGTTTTGATCCCTCTCACTCCCCCTCGTCTGCTGAATATCTCTGATTTATAGTTTGACTGCTAGTTTTGTCTTTTTTCCCCCTATCCCTTGTAACATAGGTTTCTCTATTTTCCTCCTTTAAGTGAAACTATCCAATATTTCTCTTTTTCTTTCTGACTTATTTCACTGAGCTTAAGCCCTTGCAGCCCCATCCGTGTTGCTGTGAATGGCATGAGTTTATCTTTTTTGATTACTGAGTAGTATTCCACTGTGTATATATATATATATATATATATATATATATATATATATATACCGCATCTTCTCAATCCACTCATCTGTTCAACCAAAAAACATTTTGAAATATTTTATTTTCCCTTTTATCAAAAATTTGCCCTCATGCTCTAAAAGATTTTTTTTTATTTAAACCATTTTCAAACTTAATTATTCTGTGGGGAATTCCTATAATAAGACATTGATCTAAAATTGGATATTGGTACTTTGGTGGTGGGCATAGTATAGCAACATACACCTAAAAAGGTATAAAACTATCTCTCCGAATGACATACAATGTTGTAAAAATTAATGTTGCCTCAGTAAAAAATATTATACTTTTTTATTTTTTTTTAAAGATATATTTATTTATTTATACAAGCAATGGGCACAGTCAGAAGTGTGGGAGGGTGAGAGAATTCACTAGAGCCAGAGCAGGGAGCAGAACAGGCAGAAGGACCAAAGTACACTGCTGAGGGGAGCAGCGGGCGGCAGGAGAGGTCTGCGCGCCATGTGGGACCCTCGCCAGGCAGCCGGGGATCGAAATGGTGCTGCAGAGGCTGCAAGCAGCTTCGCAACCCAGCGCTCAACCGCTGCACCACCGGGGAGGCCCAAATATTATACTTTTTTTAAATAAAAGTATTTTTAATGTATGAATTCATGAAGAAAATTGGTTATTATTTTCACATACACATCAGAATAACTTAAGGAATAGAAAAAATAGCATCAATCACTTTTCAGCAGTCATACATATTTAATTAAATAAAATTTGAAATAGTCATTGCCTTAATTTTAACAAAACGAGATGATGACACTAATATTCTGAAGTGTACTTGTGAGGAATACATGTGTCTCATTTATTTCAGAAAACTTTTTGTTAAAAAAAAAGAGAGAAAAGAAAACTTTTTGTTTAGCTTTTATAACTGGTAATATTTAGAGAATCCTGGAAATCTGTAGTAGGACTTAAGATATTTTATTCAGGGCCTCCCTGGTGGCACAAGGGGTTAAGCACCACACTTGGAAGAAATCCACAGGCTCTTCAGCATGAATTCAATCCCCGGCCCGCCAGGGAGCAACCTACATGGCGCAGCAGACCTCTCCTGTTTCGCCCGCTGCTCCCTCAACAGTGTATTTCAGTCACTTGCCTGTTCTGCTCCCCACTCTGTCTCTGGTGAATCCTCTCACCCACCATATCTCTGGCCTGTACCCTAGCTCTTGTATGCATAAATAAATAAATCTTTTAAAAAAAGATATTTGATTCATAACCAATATGTTTATAAACTATATAGTTCATAACCTATATAAAAATCAAGTCTTTAAGTTTATAATGATAAATCACCAATGTAACATTGCTTTGAACCTCCCACTGGAACTAAAGTTGCAGCATAGAATGCATTTTGTTTAATTTATACAGATTTTCAGAAGATTATCAGGACAAATGAAAAATGGAGAGCAAAACCAGGATTTCTATCAATTTCAGATTTTTATCAATTACAGATTCAAAATACTTAAAATCAAAGTATTAGAATCTGTAACAGGTCATCTCCTCTACACTATTCCTATCTTTTTGGCCACTTTACGAACCCACCATGACAGAGGATTCTCTGAATAAGTTGTTCCATCATTGGGTAGTTCTTTTATTATAAAGTTCCTGTCAATATTGAGGAAAAACAATGATAATTATTATTATTTGAACTTCTACATTAAGACATCCTTATATTAAAAAAGTTTATATGGTTTACCTGAAATGCAAACATAAGTGAGCATCATGTTGTTTGTTTGCTAAATCAGGCAACCCTACAAATGTGCTATCCACATTTGTACTATACACTATAATGTAGGACATGGTCAGGGTACAGTTCTGAGTACACCAAGATACACCAGCTAATTCCAAGGGTATTTGTCCTGGAGACACATGGTTTACATCTCGGTTATGAGTTCCTTAACCAAGTTACTCTACCTCTCTGTGTTCCAGCTTTCTTGGCTAGACCATTAGCATCTATCTTTAACAATTACTGTAAAGATGAAATAATTTAATATTTGTAAGCAAAGCAGCTATTCTGCCAATAAGTTCCATCTAAGTTCTCTTGGCTCACTGAACATCCATTCTGATTCATCAGTGCTATGTTCTATGTCATAAAATATTTTATTTCCAATGTGTCTATAAGTCCCTAGAAAATGCCTGTCACTGAATACTTTAAAAATTAACCCTTATTACAATTTTTATATTAATTACCATGGCAATCTTGAAGTGGAAGCTTTTATTATCCCTTATTTTATAGACGGAAACTTGCCGGAGTCCGGCTCTGGTGAACAGGGTTGAGTGTGGAATCTGATTGTGCCTTGAGCCATGGAAATTCCCAAGAAATGATAAATACAAAGTAGAGTTTAAGAGGGAGTCACAGGATGCAAGGCTTCTCATTTGTGTTTAAGCATCCCGAGTGTCCAGTGTAACTCACTTTTATTGTGACTCACTCCCTCAGGTTAGTTACTAGACAATGAAGTATTTTTTTAGCCTTTGGCCTTGTCCAGGCACACATTTACCTCCATGGTTTTGTTCCATCGGGTTACTTATTTATTTTTTTAAATCTAGTTTGTCCCCCAGACATAGCTTTGTAGACATAAGAAAGAACATCTTGGTCTGTATACAGGTCATCTTCCGGCCCAAGCTGATCAGTTTTTAGCCATGACCTTGATGTTTTCCCTGTTTCAGCACTGCGTGCCTTAAGGATCTCCAACAGAAACTAAAGCTCAAGGAAGTTAATTAACATGCCCATGGCCATGCAGAAACTCTTATTTCAGAACCTTAGCTCTTAATGTCCATGACTGTTTTGTCTTTCTATAATAGGTAATCATTGTTTCACCTTGTGCTCTATTCAGCAATTGAGAATTAATCTAATGTCACTTTCATACAACAGGTCTTCAAATATTAAAATGTATTTCTCATGCTATCCCTGTATCTTCTCTGCTGCATGCTAAATTTTAGTCAACTATCACAGTGCTTTTTAAAAAAGGTCTTACCTGGTTTTCTAGACACTCTGTGGGCTGATCACTGCCTGTGGGTTTCTCAATTACAGCCAATACATCTTTCACCATTTTGCTTACTTCTTCATAAGTGGCTTCTTGAACAAACTGAGCAAAAACTATGGTAGCTCTGAAACAAAAATATATTTGAATGCTTAAGCAACAAATTTATATAAAGTTTCTTTCCTCAACTTATTTTTTGTCTGCTTGGTTTTATTTTCTATTATGTTATAACCTCCTTAGTGGATGACATTTGCTAAAATTTTATGTGAAATGAGTTCTAGTCATCCAGAAAAAAATGTAAGTATTCTTCTTGTCTCTATCTGCTATAAATATATCTGTATTTGTTAAAAGTCAAAGAAGATTTCTCACAAAAGGGCTTCTTCCTTTTGTGGTCACCACTGTAATGCACCCATAATTGAGTTTCCCTGTGTTCTTTATATCTCCATTAAATTTAAGGAAAGACTTGTTCACTAGACGTCTGCCTGTATCTACTCCCAGTATGATCAAGATTTAATTCAAGACTGCAGTGCTTTGGATTGAACCAATCTATTGCCTAGTAAGTTTCTGTGTGCAAGAAGTAGTAGTAGAAATACATTATTTTAAATGACTTATTGGCAACTTCAGAAGCATGGAATGGGAAGAAAGATTGCATCCAAGGGTACAATACACCCTCTATAATAACAGAAAACAGCATATTTTACCTTCCATTATTTGCTTCTAGGATTAAAAGAATATTCAGAGCAGAAAATACAGTACTATTATTCTATTGGAATTGAAAGGAAAAATTACTGAACTCATATATGGTTACCACTTAAGAGACACTAATCTTCAATTCTTACAATCTGATTTGGTTTGTCCCATGGAGTTTCAAGGAATCTAGAGGCTAACATCAAAGACAAAAGCTAATAATTCTATCTCCTCGATATCAATTAATAACTTTTTTTTGACATTATTCAATTTGCTTTAGTACTTTTAAAAAGGGATAAGGCTATCTAATTTCTTTTAATTACCAGAATTAAATAATCATTGCTTTGTGTATTAAAATACATTTATATAAGCAAAACTTACATGTCAGCTAAATTCACCTTTGCAGAACATTTGGAAGAGTCCAATATCGAAGCTGGAAAGTGAAAAAAAAATCATGAAAAATGTTTCCTCTTCACATAATGACACTTTTTTCTGAAGTAAAAAAAAAAATTTATATATATATGTGTATATATATATGTGTATATATATATATATATAGAGAGAGAGAGAGAGAGAGATTCCTTATTTTATCAGTCTGTTTATGAAGGAGCCAGGATTATGACCTAGTAATATACAAAAAAGAATTCAACATGGAGCAATTAAACCATTTATGGATAATATTAAGCTCTACCATACTTTTGTAAGCCTCTTGTAGAGTTAAAAGGTTGTCATTTATTTAGATATTCACCAATTAAATATTACCTTCTATACGGTATAGGAAACATGATCAATAAATCAAGACAAATGAATGCATGAAAATTTAAGAATTTTGATAGAGAAAAAATAAAAACAATATCTTACCTATTCCATATGCATTTCTATGCATTGTTCTGGATTCAGTAAAATTTAGTAGGAAAATTAAAAAAAATGATATCAACCACTTCATGGTTGGTAGCTATTTTGTTGATGTCAATGGTAGGAGATAGAATACGGAATATCATACTGAAATTCTTTTATACCCTTTTTAAGCAATCCTGTTAACTAGTAATCTTTGTGCATCAATTATTTTCTTAGGTTACAAGTGAGACAACTTGCCAATAATTAACATCTCAGGGATTCTTTACATTTTATGTTCAAGGACACAGACCTTTTTGTGGGCGGAAAAGGGAAAAAAACTTGCAATTCATTCCATTTTGCAAATATAACACATAGTCTTCTCAAATGACAAAGAAATGATTCTCTCCTAAATTGCACAATAATTAATTCCTTTCAAATTAAAAAGTTAATGGGGCATTAAAGAAAAAACAATGCTAAATGCATTGATTTATTAAAAAATATATTGATTGCAAAAAAATATATTGATTGCAAATCTATCATATGCCAGGCATTGTATATATTGTTTTACTAACTCAGACTTTCATTGAAGAAGATGTTCCCTTAGTATTATTTGGCTGTTTAGCTCAAAAATACTTTTCACATGATTTGTATGTCAATAGCCCATTTTTAAGTATAAGTATACTGTGTTTGGCTTAACATAGAGAACTTAGATCACAAACACTGGAGATGAACCAAATCCTATAATAATTTTATTTGTTGCAAAATGTTTTTGTATCTTTGTTAAATTGCAAAGGTCAGCCAAACTGACCCTGGGAGTTGATTTGGCAACTAGAAATGATTATGTTAATATTAAGTAAAGGGCACTTAAACAAATGCCACCTGATTCTAGAATAAATACAGTACATTCATAAAATAGAGTAATATGCATCCACCAAAATAATTATGTCAAAGAATATTTATTGATACAGAAATATATTCATAATATATCACTTAGTGAAAACGGGGAAATAATATAAACAGAATGGTCAGATCTGGTACCTCCTCTTTCCCTCCCGGCAAAAAATTGTGTAGACTGAAAGACAGAAATAATAGACCACAAAATATTAACGTTGAGTTTCTCTGTATGGTAGGATTACAAGTGAATTTCCCATTCTTGCTCTCCTTTGTTCTCTTTTTAAAACTTATACAATGAAAGGGTGATATATAATTTTAAAAGGTAAAATTAAAAAAAATAAGTTGAAATTATTTTTTTAAAATAGATTATACTGCAAGTCCTGGGGTGCACATTTAAACAAAATTCTACCACTTTATATAAATTTTAGTACATGTAGGAAATACAAAGATTTCAAAGATACAAAGATTTATTATAGCATTTAGAGATTCTTCAATGCTTGTTAAATAAAATTCACATCATTTGGTAATTTTTGTTTTCTGCTGCACGTGGCCATGGTAGGTTTTATCTCCAAAGAAGCAAGCTAAAAAGAACAGGTCTTCTTCCTCACTCCACAATGAGAGGCATTGCTGGTCTTGTCTTCTCACTTGGGTATTAATTCTACTACCCCTAGATAGGCTCTTTACTCAAATGACATAAAAACAAAGGCTTTAGTTACTAAGAACTGAACCCATTTTATGGAGTGAACTATACACAGTTTATTGAAGCATCAACAAAATATCCAAAAACCTATTATAGAGCCTGGTCCCTAATCAGCACTCAATAACATTTGCTGAATAAATTATGAATGTTTTAACTTAAGAACAGCAATTTAAGGTAAAGCAAGAGGTTACATTTGGCAAATCCCACAACTTCTAAACTCTGAAATCTTTATGATGTCACAAGTTTAAAACTTTGCAAAAGTTACAAAATAAACTTTACAAATAAAAATTTATATATGTATACATAGAGATATGGATTTATGTGTATATTGCTCTGTAAAGGGAATTTCCAACAAGCTGATAAGTGTGACATCTCAAAACCTTTTAAAATCAAGTTTATATCTCATCCTTAGACAAAGGAAGCCTACAAAAAGATTTCTTAGAAGTTTTTGCAATAATATGGTCCAATTAGAAGTTTTGCAATAATATAGTCCAGGAAAGGGCCCGTATGAGAACAGTAGTATGGGAAGTAGTATGGGTGGGAAAAATCAAAAAGATCTACTTAATATGTGCTCAAGTTTGGACATATTGACCTTAAGATACAATGATCAGTTTATTCCAACACTCCTTGTATATGCCTATTTTGTTAATTACTTAATTACTAAGCAGAATATGCTCATTTGCATGCAGAAGTATCTTTAAGATCGCCAAGTATAGTAGTGGGTAGGTAGTTGAATAGTACTTTTTATCCTTTGGAACAAGATTTGGGCTAGAGGTGAGATTCAGAAATCATCAATTTGTGGAGGATTATTACAGCTATGTGAATGGATGAGAGAGGGATGATGTTGAACAGAGTTACCTTGAGGAACACCAATATTGAAGACAAAAAATAAAGAGGAGCTTTGAACCAGAGTTTGTCTACTTACTGCAAACAATCCTTGATCAATGTGTGTCTTTACTCAAAGTTTTGTCCTAAGTTCATAGTTCACATCAAATGCTTTTCCATTACTCTAATTTTCACTGTTGACTTTTTGATAAATCTTTGAAACTACATATAAGCCACATAGCATGGTAAACTGGACTTTGGTATCAGATACATTCTAACCTTGACCATGCCAATTATTAGCCATATGACATTAGGCAACTAATTAATCTCTCATATTCCTAATTTTCTTAAATATAAAATCAAAATTATATTTCTCCTGAAGTTTTTTGTTTTGTGTGACTAGACAGAATAATGTATTACATGTCTGGCAACAGACTTTTTAAAAAAGTAACCTAATGATTATCACAATTACCTTTGTTATTGGTGTTAAATTTTAGATGTACACTTCTCAAAGGAGTTAAGCTATGTATATGGATGCTAGAAAATGCCTTCCCCTCACATGATACTGGACTACTTATTCTTTCTGGGAATCAGTGTTTGGTTGGCTGGTTGGTTGGTTGGTTGGTTGGTTGGTTGGTTTGAGTGGTATGTTAGTTGAAAGTTGTTTTTCTTTTTGTTTTTAGTTTCTCTTCTCCTTCTCCATTAATGCTTGTGAAAACTTATTTACCTTTTAAGATCTATATCAAATAATTCTCTATGATTGTATCTCTGTTATGCCCTTCCTAGAGAAAACCCTTTTCTCTTTGACACTTAAAAGAGCTTTTAGATTGTTTTCCCAGATATTTCTCATTTATCAATTTATAAACATTGTATCAATTTGTAAACATACGCAATTCTTCCTAGATAGTTGACTATTCGAGGACTCATCTTCATGACTCCTAGCACAATGTCTGACACAAAGAAGAATCTTTATAAGCAGAAGATGAATAAGATGAAATCAAATTGTCGTGGGCAGGATTTATGCACTAACTATCCCCATTCATCATGAACACCACAACCATCATACTCCTGTCACCAAAGAGCATTACTGAAATGTTTATATTTTCTCTGTTAAGGATTGAGAGGTCCTGGGACAGATCTGAGGACAGTACTTAGGGTCTTGGGAAAAAGTGATGAGTCTGGCTGCAAGTTGTAGAGATTAAAGGAAACTCCATATACAGTAGATACAACCCGAATTCTAGCAGTATGAGTGTTCCCAAAGTTTTCTAGCTCAGTGGACTCATCTTGCCCCTTAGATTTCAGTGTATATAACCCAATGCTGATCCCACCTATGGAAAGCAACCAGGATTGCCACCACCACCTTCTCTACCTTTTTAAGAACTCGGAGTAAGGGGGGACTATTTTCACATATCCTTGACACCTCTGGCTCTGATTTCCTGATGCTGCTGAATTCTCTTTACTTGTGCTTTATCTTCTGTCTCATACATGTTATCTCTTCCCTATCCTGAACCCCATATCGGATCTCTTCAATCACTTTTTCAAAGAACCCCTAATACAAGTTTGGAACAAGGAACTTGAAATCAAATAGGGTAAAAAAAGGCTTTTAGACTTATGTCAAAACCATCTGACTCACCTCATGTCAGCCTTAACCAACTTCCTCCTTTCTTTGTCTCTCCCCCTCTTCCTTTCTTATCTTTTTTCATCAAGCCCAGGCTCTTAGACACCCCTTCCACTTACTGCTTTCAAGTGGAGCAAGCCATCAATTTTCTTTAATGTGAGCCTATCCAAATTGCATGCTCTATCTAAAACTGTTAGGCAGTTTTTCCTTCATCATAGGAATATTTACTCTGATTTTTAGGGTGGTGTGTCTTCCCTCTCTTCTATACCAAAGTTAGAGGGGTCAGAGTTAGAAAAAGCAATCAATTTCCCTACCAAACTTGAAAGGTTTAAAATGCTGCAAGGACAGCAAGGTAAAGAAAGACATCAATACTAGTCAAACAGAAATTTCACAACAGTCTAAGTTCACCAACAGCATTTCTCCTTATACGTTTGGATGCTCCTGTCAGGCTAGGCCTGAACCCTTAAAACAACAGATCCCATCTATATATGCAAGCAGATTATAAAGTACTTCAAAGAAACAACCATGCTTTGAGAGCATTTCCTAAAAGTCCTACAAAATTAACTTGCCCAGGAAAAGTACCATCTAAATATTTCTTTGTAATGACATATACATTCTCTGATGAGAATTACTTAATATCCCTCTCTTTCCGGCTTCTATAGCAAGGACAGAGTATGGGAAATAGTAAGGGGAGTCTCTGGTCTTATGCCATCATTAGTATACTTGCTGGACGCTCCCTTTCCTTAGTAAGGTTGAGAGATGGTTCATTGACATAGAAGATTCAGAGAAATCCCTTATGTGGTCCAGAGATTTCACACTGTATGGATTGAATGTTTGTATCCCATCAAACTTTCTTATGCTGAAGCCTTAGACCCCAACTGAACAGTATTTGGAGATAGAAACTATGTAATGCAATTGAGTTTCAATGAAGTCCTGATGGTAGGGCCCTCATGATGGTGTCAGTATTCTTAGAGGAGGAGATAGCAGAATGTGCTCTCTCTCTCTCTCTCTCTCTCTCTCTCTCTCTCTCTCTCTCTCTCTCTCTCTCTCTCCTTATCTCTAGTTTACCATATGAGGACATAATGATAAGGCAGTCACCTACCAGGAAGGGAGCAGTGACTTGAAGCAGTGACTCTGCCACAAACCTAACTTGGACTTTGCAAACTCCAGAAATGTGAGAAAATTATTTTTTTTTTTGTTTAAGCTACCAAGCCCATGGTATTTTATTCTGGTGTCAGGTTGACTAGCACACATACACCTACATACATCCCTGTAAAAATGTGGATTTACTTATTTTCTCATAGGAAACATATGAAATATAATACTAGAATTATTATCTATTGTTTTTAAAAAAAATCATGTTGCTTCCCAGAGCATGGACTATATATTTCTGAACAAGTTGTCTGTATTTAGAAAAATGTTGTTTGCTTTGGATGTTCCTAAAAAAAAGAATAAAAACATATGTTCTCTCCAGTATTCTGTGGGAGGTAAAATATTTGTGAGTGGATTACACTGTGGCCTCACAATTTCTGTCAAGAAAAGAGTAATAAAATGAGAAAAATCTCATCTCCATTCTCAACC
The DNA here is from genome assembly GCF_964194135.1 of Talpa europaea. Classification (NCBI taxonomy): domain Eukaryota; kingdom Metazoa; phylum Chordata; class Mammalia; order Eulipotyphla; family Talpidae; genus Talpa; species Talpa europaea. The sequence continues at coordinate 101,805,247 of NC_140071.1, forward strand.
TCAATACTTCAGGATCATCTTTGTCAGTTTTAGCTCAGGCAATATACCTGTTATCCACCCTGTCATAAAATTAAGTTCCATATTCAGAACAGCCAATCTTCAGAGGCAAGACACAGTGGCGTGAATATCTGAATGTTGTTTGTGGTGTACATAGTTTTCTTATTATGATTTTAAAAAGCAGACAAGGGAGATCTTTTCCATAGTGTAGAGGTATTTTAATTTTGGCACATATTCTTCTTGATAATCACTGGGGCTAACTCAGTACTCTGTTTCCTTGAATAGCTTCTTGCCCTAAGGCAAGCTTTAAGACAGAAGTTAACCTTATCTGAACTTTTGGAAGGTTTATCAGCCTTGTTGATAGCCCCTTCCCTCACTGTAAGACGTTTGTGATTCCTGATACTCAACTGAGTGGTTCCTCAATTCACAAAACAAATTTCTCCTCCTGAGGTGGTGAGCACCTTCACCCACCCAAGTAAGTTCGGTGTCCTCTGCCACTTTCAATACCCCCAGTGATATGGCTCCTTCTTCTCCAGTGATTATGCTCTTTAATACAGTTCTTCACTAGAGAGTCTTAAGACCAACTTTCTGAGGAACCATTCCTTAGTCTCCAGATATCAAGTGACTAAGTGAATAAATGAAGAAATTTGCAACCTACAGAACTAAGTGGTATTAAAAAGCAGATATGAAAAAGTGATCTGTTCTTTTTCATACAGTATTTTTCAGATTGTCCAGATACTTATATCTTAGCAGTGAAAAAATTATAGATGTTTCACATCAATTAAATAACCTTGGACAAAATGGTTATTAATGCACCCATGTATATCAATGATCACGTGTTACATTTTACTTGTTTAAAACCTTTCAACAGGAAAAATTCTTCCTTTTCCAAAAGCTTTGCTTCTTAATGTTACAGCACTTCCTTTGTTTGCGTGACATGCAAATATTATGTATTTTTTCACCAGTAACTCACACAAGAGAGATAATTTGGATGTTTAGATTAATTGGACTGATGCTAAAGTGACATCACATACAAAATATTACTCAAATGCTCTATCATTTGTGAATATGCAGTTATCAATGTAATTTAATTTGGGGGAATTTTCATTATTTCACATTTTTTTAATAAAATGAGTCATTACTATTATCTTAAAGCACAAACTTGCATGTTTCAAATTTACATAAAATTCTATTTACCATAGTTATGGTTTGGGAAGTTCAGGAAATTAATATAGGTAATGAGTAGTTTAGAATATTTATAGCTCACGGTTTAAGTCAATACATTCATCTAATTTTTATTGATTACCCATTATGTACCAAGTATACTAAGTGTCAATGGAGATACATGGGGTTAAGTCATGGTCCCTTCTGGTGAGAAGCAATTTAGTTGAACAGAAAGAACTGATACCAAAAGTGAGCCTGCTTTCCAAGTCAGAACATATGTGTTCAAATTCCATCTCTTAGAGTCAGACTTTGTATATTTAAAATGTATACATAAATTGACAACTATTATACAAATAGAAAAAAATTAGCTTCAAAGAGAAAAAAGGCATCAGAGAAAGAAGTGACATTCTGTGCAGCGAAAGACATAGTGTCACAGCCAGTCAGTCACAGCAACGCAACTGTCAGGCCACCCTTTCAGAACCAGCATGGACGTGAGCTCTTGGACTAGTCTTGGGCTCAAGTATCAGTTCCTCTAGAAAGCTAGTTAACACCCACTCCTTTGCCTCACTCTCCAAGAAGGGAAAGCTGGGTTATGGAAATCCTGCATTTTAAAATGTCTCCCTCGAAAATTTTTAAGTTTCCTTTTGGTACCTGATCAACAATGCCATCAAGACAGGGTGCCCAGATCTATTTCCATATGGGTCCAGTTATATGGAAATGCCTTATTCAAAAGTTTCTGGGATTGTCTCTGGAATCTTCAGCAAGCCAGAGCCCACTATATGCATTTCTCCCCTTTGGGGGTCCCTGACCTTTGCAATGATTCCTACAAAGGAAGAAAAATATTTAATGTAGTCAATAGGAGGTCAAAGTAGTGGTTGAGTGGATATAGAAGGATGGTAGAGAGTGCGAAGCATAACATTCCAGAAGTGGAAGGGACTTTTTATAACTTGGTAGCAAAATATTTTGCAAGCATCACTTAAAAATGAAACTACAAAACATTATTATTAAGGACAAAAGCAGGTTGTGGAGTAGCCTGTACAGTATGAAACCAATTCTATTAAAATGAAAAATATACAAACTGATAAGGCTACAAATGGCTTCTAAGACATTGGTATTCTAGCCATTGGTCTCATATCAGTGACTACCTCTGGGGACAGGGAAACAAGGCCTGGGATCGAGTATAACATTTTAAATATTTTTCGACAAATTTACCCTTCCTCAACTCAATATACCTTAGTAACTTGTTACTATACCTATGTTCATGTCTCCTAACTCCCTCTTTCAATAATCTATATTCAAACTTGATAAACTTCTTGTACTCTTCATGTACTGTCATCCTAAATTGACTTGAATCTCTTCTAGGACTGGATGTTTTGCCCCATTTCAATTCAATTAATAATCCTAATAATCATCTCTATTTTCCTTTTCCCTTACTATTTCTTCTACAGTTCTAGTAGTAAGAAAAAGCCGTATTTCAGATACCTTACTTATACCACAGTATTTTTTTTCAGAACTGTCATAATGATGTAGTACATTGAATGCTTATAATTCATAACTAAGAGAACTAACTGTCTCTTTAAAGTAATTAGCCCGAAAGGAACTAGAAGTCATCCAATGAAGTGAGGAGAGAGTGAGAAAAGTGGGACTTCCACAAAACCCACAAAATTTTCAAGAGAACAATATATCTTAAAAAAAATAACACTCTTTGGCCATTATGTTAGATTATTTTCTGCTTTTTATTAATTGCAGTACAGAGAAAGGAAGTAAAATGTTTAAAGAAATTTGTGTTCTTCAGACAAGGTGTTTTATACCAACAGGGAAGGAAAACATGAATAAGTTCTGCATCTTCATTTCCCTTTCTCATTCACAGGGTAGGCTGAAAAACAAAAGGAAAAATATAAGTACTGTTTGTTAAATATCATGTGTTTTCCAAATATATTTATATGAATGCCAAATTGCTTAGATTTTCTGAAAATTCCACCAATGATAACACATTCAAGTCTGTCTTAAACTCATGACTGCTGATATCTGTTAGGCAGGAGGGAGGTCTTGTATTATAAAGCCCTCTCTTCAACACCAGGTATCATCAGACCCCTCAGGCTGCAAAGTCACAGAATTTGCATCATCACTCCTCAGAGTCATTTACTTAACACCTACTTCTTACCTAAGTAAGAAGTACTTAATTGCAAACAAAAAAAAAGTGTTTCTCAAAGTTAGACCTCTGGGTAGAAAATCTTGCCAATTCAGACTAAAAGAAATCACTTCTTGAAATGACTACATTTGCAGAGATACAAAGCTACTTTCTTGATTGAATGCACAATATGTAGATATTATCATTTGGGCAAAGAGTAAGTTAAAACTAGGAGTGGAATAGACATCACAGCCAGTTTGGAAAACATGAAAATAATCCATGCTAAAAAATAGATGGACAACTAGTTTTGAAGAAGAAAGTTCATTCTATTTTTATTAATTTCCCTCAACCAAAATAAGTGAACCATGCTTATGTTGAAAAATTTAAATCTTTAAGTGTGTGGTGGTGTTTTAAGAAGAGAAATTCTATCAAAGCTCAGCAAGCTGACACATTACAGACTTAATAGTAAATTATTCACTGCAAGTAGAAGTTTACATAAAGTATCAGATTCTCCAATAAAATGAATTTGTTACTGAGCTATTAGGTGGAGTCACGTGACGTCATTGCTATTGAACTCTTTTTTCACTTGCAAAAATGCACATCCACGTGATTCAGCCTCTGACATAAGGTAACCCACTGCTGAACTATTGTTCAGTGGAATAATTCTGCCTGCTCTACCACATTTGGTCAGAACAGGACAGTGGTACTTTCAAGTACTGGCTCGAATTTTGAATTGTAGCTCTACCTCTCACTACCTGGGTAAATGGTTAACGTATGCTGTGGTCTGTGCCTTCATTTTCTCAACTGCGAAATGGCAATAATAATGGTTCTCAGTCAGGTAACTATTCTGACAACTAAATAAGTTATAAATAAAATGCTTATGACAGTTGTTGGGACTGTTATACATGGCATTTGGCAAAACAAATAGAGTTTTGCTATTTTAATAACAACAATTATAACTGCTTTTTAAAAATCCATTTACCTGAGAAGTTGTTGAATATGTTGGTTTTAGGCTAAGGCGGCTTGAGCTGAAGCAACAAGTTTTGGACCCTGAACACAAAGAAATGATAAATATGAGGGAAATATTAGCATCACTATTAAGAAAAACGATTCACCTTTCTATAGCCATATGTGACTACAACGTAATTTCACATGTATCACATCATTTCATTCCAGTTTAGTACTACAATCTTTAGCAGGAAGCTCAAGGATACCCATTGTCCACAAAAGGAATAAAAAATTCCTATTAGGTCATAGGTGGAAATAATAAATGATTCATACATTAAAATATGAACTTCCCCATTGACCTATAAAATCAAGTACTCAGATTCAACCAAACTAACAATTTTCAGGAAAATGATGAAGTAAATCAATGTTTTGATTTAATGATGCCTTTGCCAGAAGACATCAGGCCTTAAAATTATTTGTTTAAATTCATAAACATCATAACAGAAAAAAATATGACAAAACATTTAATAGTATGCTCTAACACATCAGGAAATTTAAAAAAAAATAGCTAAATCATTTTGCCAAACAATTGTATGTAGAACAAGATTCCTTTCCCACATGTATGAAGTGTCCTTCTGATATACAAACTCCTAAGATCTAGCTTGATGAAATACAACAACAAAGGAAATTAGACATATTAAAATAAAGTCATCTCCAGCACCTCTGTAGAGAAGCAGGCCTCTTTGTCATCAGCTGCACAGCATTTTTCAATGAAACCTCCAAAGTCTCCCATAACAGCTTTCAGTTGGTCCCCTGTTGCCTTGGGCTTGTGTTTCAACAGCTCAACAAGTGCACTGCATAAAATTAGATAAAAGGGTTATTGACATAAAGAAAATGGAATGGTAAAGACAGTTATGGTAAACTTTTCAGTAAATGTATGGAAATGATTATTTCTTGCATTTATACACTATTCAGATTTAGAAGTTATGTCATATTAAATTTATAACTAAAAATGATCCATGCTTATAGTTAGTCTGAGAATGCTTATAGTTAGTCTTTGTCATATATCCCCATTCAAAGTTAATCGTGGGGAGACCAAAGGAAATACAAGTATTAAAACTCATAGGATCTGCTGCTTCTCTTTCACTGATATCTTCTAAGATAATAGTGCTAGAGAGGCATGAAAGACTTTGCAATATTACTTTTAAGTCTCTAGCCATCATGAGAACCCAGCAAACACATCAGCAACTCTGTGTTGCTAAGTTTCATGCAGTTCTAGTTCCTTGTTTCAGCAATAGGGAGTCAAGCCACAGAACTCACATTCATCCAAGTTCCATTCTAAAAGACACATCTATAAGTGCCCATAGGAAAAACTTAAAATTACCATTTATCCCTAAAAATTAATTCTCCTATGATTTATATGAGATTATTTGCTGTCTACACAAATGCTCAGTTAATTGATCAGCATTTTTTTATTGGACCTGGCCTGAAATATAATTCTAGTACAGCTTTTATCTACAAGATTATTCTGAGTAATTTATAGGAAAAGTTATAATAAATTTTTCCCAAGAAAACAAAAAGCAATAAAATCACCTATTTTATTCTCAACACTTTAACATCTTAGTAAGGACAATACTCAAATACTCTCTTTTAAGGAACATAATCACTACTTCAGGAAAACTGGCTTATTTCGGTTTACAGTTCTCACTAGTCAGACTAAACTCAAGTAGTAATGAAATACTCCTCACGATTGTTTCTTGACTTGTTTCTGAGCTTCGGGAAGTGTGCAGATATCAGCATGGAAGGTGAATGTTTCAGCATTAAATTCTTTCGGAACATATGTTTCATCAACTTCCAGAGCAGAGAAGCATGGTCGCCTGCCCACCAAGGACTCAGTGCAGCATTTGGTAACTTTTTCACTCACTGGTGTCTTCTCATGCAGCACGCACAACCGGTTCAAGACCACAGAAAGCTAAAAAACAGGCAAGAGGGTAGAAGTTCAAAAGAAGAACAATTTAAAAATTCCCATGAACTCCTACTTTCCAATGAACCAAAGGAAGTGTTATGGTTTAACTAGCAACTTTAAATCAGAGGTTGATTTGAAGCAGTGATACGCTTGCTTTTAGATCTACAAAATATAAGGGAATTTTACAAGTTTTTTCCCTTTCAAATATATCTACATATTAAGAATAATTCACTTGAAAAAATAATTGATAAAAATAACTTGAGGTGAATACTGCTATGTGTGGGAAATTGGGAAATAGTCTTATACTGATACACTAAAGAAAAGACTCCAAAGAAAGTTAAAAAGGCCAGGATGAAACATTGAAAACTCATAAAATTTTTCAGTATAGTTTTGGGATCTTATCTAAACCCTCATTGTGATAATCATAACAAGTGACAAAGCCCTGGCTGCCACTGCCACCCACCCACACACACACACACACACACACACACAAATGTTAGTCCACCCCACTTCTCTGAAAGATAACTTCGTCAATAGTTAAAGGCAAATTTCATCATTATTAACTATGTTATAATTTAAAAGACTCACGAAGTCCTCAGCACAGGCCATCCTCTCTGATTCAGCACGAGTACAACACTTGGTGCCCACTTTCCCGAGGCTCCTGGAGACCTCCACGAGACTTGGAGTTGACACTTGGGGCATTTTCTTGGTGTAACGAACTATGAGCCTGTAACAAAAAGTCCATGTGTTTCAACCAGGCATCAAGCTCTTTGACACAGTAGTTAAAGCAGAGAATACTTAGTCTAAATTGACAAAAAGGGTAGTGGGGTTATGAAGCCCTTGTCCTGAGCAACTAGTTAAGTATAGCTTTGAATTTCATCTGTGTTGTGTAATCCTAGGAAAATGACTTACCTTATTATTATTCAATAACATTAATATACTTATTAAGTGTGTCTTTCAATAAATCCTACTGAGAGCTTTATATCAACATTCTAAATTTGAAAGCTATGGATAAATTTTCTCATCTAGAAGAGGGTAAGGAATATACCTGATTTCCAAAAGGATGGTACAAGGAAAATATGAAATAAATAAAGTAGGCAATATACCTGGTACAACATGTAATAATCACTAAGAATGCCAATCACTGCTGAATATCTACTCAAGTGAAAGAGTCAATCTCTTATTCATTGTTGTTATTCATCTAGCATTCATAGCTAGAAGAGTGTTAACGTGTAGGAGCTGATCAAAAAAAGTGCTTACTGAATGATGTGTTCCTTCTTGTCTTTGCCTCCATAGAGAAGGCTCTATTAGATCAAGACATCAGTCTGTCAGTCTGTATATTATAGCTTGAGCTACTGCTATTCAAGGTCTACAATTTTTGACTTTGTAAATTTACTGCTTCATTTAGTTCATCCATAAGCTATTTCTGAACCTCAAGGGACAGCCTTAGTTTTTACATCCTAAAATTTGGTATTTTTCTTCACATTTTCAAAAGGCCACTTTTTTTTTTTAAGATTTATTTATTTATACAAGAACTGGGGTACAAGCCAGAGGCACAGGAAGGTGAGAGAATTCACCAGAGACAGAGCAGGGAGCAGAACAGATACAGAGACCGGAAACACTGCTGAAGGGAGCAGCAGGCGAGACAGGAGAGGTCTGCCACTCCATGTGGGTATCTCCCTGGCTGGCCAGGAATCAAACCTGTGCTGCAGAGGCTGCAGATAGCTTCACAGCATTGCACTCAACCCTCTAAGCCACCAAGGAGGACCAAAAGGTCACCTTTTAAACTGTACTCAAATACAGGCTTCTCCATCCCATCAATTTATTTTATGTTCTTTTCTCTAGTCTTTCTTGATAGAGAAAGAAATACATATAGTATTTTTGTGATTCAAGTTCCTGTGATAGGTGATTTATACAGTAAGTCTTAAAGGGTTACAAACTGATCAAGAAAAATATTAAATGATGAATAAAAATACGTACGCATTCTGGAAGCCATACTCTCCAAGGCTGTCAAAAAGTGCACAGTTTTCTTTGATTAAATTCTGAGGCTCATCCACAAGAGGTTTAAGCTCATCAAGCTGAAATATATATATATAAAAATTGTGTTTACAATAGTCTACCTGAGGACCAAATGCAGGTTGATTGCATAGCTCTAGATAGAATGAGACCCTCCCTCTTTTTTAATCAGTGCAATGTTAATAGATTTATGATGCCAAATCCATCACAATACATCTGAACTGTTTATTTTATTGGCAAGACTCTATAGTATATGTGGCTAAAAAACTCCAGGGCCAGCAGAACAAGTGCTGGTATTTGAGCCAGGCCATCTGATGTATTTTCAAGCTGTACCTCTAAAATGGAGATAAATATGTTACTCACTCCAGAGAACTGCTCTATGGACTACATGGGCTAGTCATATTAAAATAGCAAGACCTAAGTTAGTGTTTGATTGAGGAAATGAGGTTTATAGCCTAGTCAAGCAGAAGGTAACAATGACCATCCTACTCCATATTCCAATGAGTTCTGCCTGTTCATGGATTCCAAATAAATGGAAACATAGTGTGCAAAAAAGAAAAAAAGAAGCTAGACAACCTAAAATTTAACATTCTACTTGAGATTATTTTTCTTATAATGTTTAAGAGCACAGAATTGAAAAATGTTTCAAGAAAAGATCTACATTGCACTATATAATCTTGCACATTTTTCTTCCTTGTTATTGGAATCATCAGTCAAAGGCTACATTTTTTTCCCCTCAAGAAACCTACCACTTTGGAATAGCATGAAGGAGGGTCATCAGTGGCACAGCACTTCTCCAGTGTGGCTTCATACCCCTTGGCAATTCTCAAGAGCATTAAGACAGAGTACTCAGGATGCCTTCTTGAGTTTTCATACAAAAACCTAATTCCAGGGGGGGAAAAAAAAACAGATTTACTTGGACAAATGACAAAAAAAAAAGTCACATAATGAGGTTCGAAAGTAACTCATATCCCAAAGGTCTGAATTTGATTGAACACCAGGAAATGAATCTTAATGTCTAATGACTTGGTATTCACACATGCAAGGGAAGAAAATCCTATATTGCAAAAAAATTAACAAGGATATAAAATAATGGTAATTCACTTTATTCATAGATATAGATATATTGAAAAAAAAAGACTTGGGATTCAGAGTTAAAATCACCTAGCTACCTGCCTTCAAATCCTAGATCTGCCACTTATCTTACTATTTAACCTTAAGCAACTTGTTAAAATTAACAGAGCCTTAGTTTCCTCCTCTGTAGAATGGAGATGATAATAATTACCTCATAAGGTTGAGTTACTTCATAAGTTGAGTTGTGAGAAATACATGACATAATCTATGCAAAGTACACAATCTCTGACACATATTAAATGTTTGATAAATGACACCTGTCATTATTATGTATAATTTGTTTGATTTGGATTATACCTCAAAAAGGTTATGATTGATAGGTAGGTTGGTAGGTAGATAGAGTCAAACTTTTCTTTTTCTTATCTGTGTGAGTGAAATTTTGAAGGGTACAAAAGTTTATGAAATATTATTTAGTGCACATAGTATTAATATATATGATGTTATTTTGTTATTTAAATGCATGCAGCCTTGCCATACTACTGGCCTTCACTTTTTACTTCTTTTCTGCCATCAGATGGATGGATGGATGGATGGATGGATGGATGGATAGAACTATATTAATTAATTTTTTAACTAAGTTTTAAAAAATATTTTAAAGGCTGGGAAAGGGAAGGATAATCATTGCAGATTACATGAAAATGGTAGCACTCTAAAGGAAAACCTAGTATTATCTTCCCACATTCTGAAACCTTGTAAGTATAGCTTCTTATCCACTTACGTGCCCAGGAAGACATCTTTTGCCTCTTGATAGTTTTTGCAAACGTCCTTATCATCAACAAAGTCAGCAGTTATTGGGGGCAGGTCAGCAGGAGCTTCATCTCTTTCAACCTCAGAAATGCAGTGGGATTTTTCCAACATTGGCTTCCCACAGCATTCCTTCAGCTTAGAGGAGATTGTGTCTTGATTTTCACAGATGTACTTGGCAAGCTGTTCCTATAAGAAAGTTGATGGAAATTGTTCAGTATAAATTGGCAATGCTATTCTTTCTCCCCAGATTTTCATTATGTTGGCAGAACAGAACATGTTCATCAGAGTTTAAGACCATACACACAGACAAGGAATGGGTTTCCTATGAGCTTATTATCAGTCTGTGCTTCTTAACCTGGAGATTCAGCTAGAACTACTAAAACATTTCCACTTGTTTAAAAAAATAACTAGTCAGTAATAGAACACCTATTAGTAATTGATTGATTTTATATTTCAACTGCTAAGGACTGAAGTTTTTAAATTGAAACAGTGCTATGTGTATATTTAACACAAAGTTATGTGTATGTTTATGCTAATTATCTGCATATTTAACACAAAGTTAATTGAGATTATAGAGAGGGAAAGTACATAATTTCCAAAGTTTTCTTCAAATATTAGTCATTCTCCAGCTATACCCACCCTCCAAAAAATTTTAGAAATCTACATTTGTAGATGTCCTACTTCAGCGTAAGCCTTTTTAATTTTTTTTTTAAAGATTTATTTATTTATGTATACAAGCACTGGGTACAGTCAGAAGTGCGGGAGGGTGAGAGAATTCACCAGAGCCAGAGTGAGGAACAGAACAGGCAGACTGACGAAGTACACTGCTGCAGGCGGCAGGAGAGATCTGCACGCCATGTGGGAACCTCGCCCGGCAGCCGGGGATCAAACCAGTGCTGCAGAGGCTGTGGGCAGCTTTGCAACCCTGCGCTCAACTGCTGTGCCACCAGAGAGGCCCCCTTTTTTAATTTTTAAAAAAGATTTATTTATGTATGCATACAAGAACTGGGGGGTACAGGCCAGAGGTGTGGGGGTGAGAGGGTTCACTAGAGACAGAGTGGGGAATGGAACAGGCAGATTGACTGAAATACACTGCTGAGGGGAGCAGCAAGTGAATAAAGAGAGGTCTGCTGTGCCATGTTGGTAGCTCCCTGGCTGGGGATCAAACTCTTGCTGCAGTGGCTGAGGATAGCTTCATAGACTGTGTCATAACCCCTGTACTACCAGGGAGGCCCTCAGCTTATGCCTTTTATCTCAGATATAGCTTAAAGGGATTACTAATTAGTGAATATGTTTATCACATCATTTAGTGAATAGGATAGCCAGTTTAAAAAATGTATATATAAGAACTACAAGGCAGGGAGAGGGCTGAGCAGACTAGGCATGGAAGGCAATCTCAACCCATTGTGCATCATCATCAATGATAAGCAAATTCATCTTCCCAAGTATGCATCTAAGCTACCAAAGAGCAGACTAGGAATCCTTACCCTGTCATCAGCACATTCAAGCAGGTCACCTTCACAGCATTCCTTGTTGACTTTGGTAAGATCTCCCACTATCTTGGAAATCTCTGCAAAGTCAGCCTTGGGGAATTTCTGGCTCAGGCGACTTACTGACCTAAAATGAAAATTCCCCACCAAAACATTATTAACATGCTATATTTTATGTGATAGTGATACAGGGCAGCAAGAGGCACTAAAATCGGCCAAGGACACTGCTCAAATAATGTACCAGTCACTGTAACAGTCTTCTGGCTTCAGCCATCGGTTAAATTAGCACTCAGAAAATGCTACTTAAAACAAAAAACTTGGACAAAGAAACATAGAATAATTTTTAAATTATTAATTCATTGGTTCTTATTTTAATGCTAGTTCTGAACCAAATCAGGGCAAAATATTTTCTTAAGGCAGAATTATTAATCGTAAGAGTGTGTAGGCTAGATATATGTCCTGCCATTCATAAAAGCAGAGATCAAAGAGGGATTATATAAGGCAGAGCATGCTGAGAGGCTGCAGGTCTGGAGTCCAGGCCTCACTCTCAGATCTGATTGTATCATTTATATTATCAGTGTGACCTTAAGCAAGTTACTTAGCCCCTTGGAGCTTCAGCCTGTACAGGTCACAACAGCATACCAAATTAAAGACTGTTGTGAGGATTAAATTAGACAATATACATGAAAGCATTTTATAAACTGAAAAATGCCATATGTACTTTAATTATCATTTTTACCAATAAAAATACATTCTTCCTGAATTCTAAAGGTTTCTGAGAAGAGAAATTGTATGACATCTACAGAATTAGGTATTTTGATTAAACATACTTTTATCAAGTTATTGATCTAGCACAAATCCTAAGATCTATGACAAAATGTAAAAGGCAAATATCCACATACTTTTAGAATTATAGTGTCATCTAAATTTGATGGAAGATATTTCTTCTCCCAAGCCAATCATAGACTATTTAATTGTGTATTGTTTTATACTGGAGTTGTTTTGCTTATTGATTTTGTTGATTTTGGTGGTGCAGATGGTAAGGATGACAAGAAAAGACTGTTCAATTTAAAGTTTCTACAGAGCTTGCAAAATGTCTATTATTCTCATTTTATCACCTCTTCAAATTGATTTATTGTTAACTAGCAAGAGGGGATGGGGTTGGGGGGAAGTTTCCTTGGCTCTGATGTTAAAGGATGCTCCTAGAACTATCTAAGTAAAATAAAAGCAGGTAGAAAGAAGAGACTAAGAACAGAGTTAGAGCAATGAGAAGTGACCTGAATGGCTGAATTTAATTGTCAGAACATAAAAAGAAAAGCAGATATTTTAACATAATAGCATGGGGTATGGAAATACAAATTAAAGACACCTGTTCTATAAAATTAGTGGAATATTAGAAAAAGATCCCTAATCTTTATATATAAATACGAGTTTAAATATCAGTCTTAGAAGAAAAAATAGGATCACCCCCTAAATTCTTTGACTGCTTAGACAGTAGAAAATAATGACAAGTTTTCATTTATGCGTGATTTTACCTCTGGTATATTTCTACCTTTAAGACAACCAAAAAGATGTGTGTGAAAGCCTGTGTAAAATGTTATATGAATGTCTAATTTTGTTAATTGAACTGACACCCTTTATATTACTGTAAAAATACAATCTAAGTTTTAAAATACCATGCTTTGAAAGCTCTTTCTCCAAACTTTTGGATACTGGCACACTTGAATCTCTGTTTGGCAGATGAAGTCAGTACTACTTCCTTCAAAGCATCAATCTGCAAAAAGAAAGAATTTGAAAAATTAGGGTGAAAAAATTCTGTATGAAATACCCCCTTATACATTTAGCTGAGACTAGCCAAATTAAATTTTAAAGAGAGAACTTATACTTAAGTTGCCAGGTTCTCGCTATTAGAAATTCATGATTTCACTATGTAGGAAGAAGAGAGATCAGTCTGGTCATAGAGAAGGCTCTAGGTAGTCAAGAAAAGTAGTCAAGAATATGGAGGCATTGCTGGAGGGGCAGGGGAAGGAAAGTGAAAAGAAAAGTAGAGAAACAAATACACCAACATCACAGGAAACAGTACTGATTTAATTTTTATTTCAAATCCTCCTACACCAACTCTCACAAGATCCATAAAATATCTAGAAAAGAGAATGCAGTACCTAAAAAATATTTATGGACTGAACCAGGCTCCTAAATGCAAGTTAAATTCTCCATTTTGAATTCCACCCAATTAAAAAAAGAAAAAGCATCATGAAATGATAAACAAAAACTGTGGCCCTTTGTTATGCAATTTTACAAATGAGTTTCTCTATTTCACCATAAGTATGAGCACAATAAAAAGAGGCAGAATATTAACATATATACACAATGATTCCTTCTATAGATCCACTGGGCAAATCTTAAAGAAAGAGGGATGAAGAGACGAGAGGTCTTCAAAGAGGGTCAAAGAGCTTTGGGTGGGAGAAGAGTCAGGAAGATTTTTTGAACATGAGAAGTTTATATCAGAGACTAAAGTTTCCTATATCTAGGTATAAGATGTCCAAAATCTGAGATTTGATTATGAATTGGCTTTTTTAGTCTTTTTCTGAGGCATACCTTTGGTGTCAGGCAGGCACCTTTATCAGCAGCTGAGCAGCAGTCTGTCAAAATTTGTTTGTATTGCTTAGCATAGTAAAGGAGTTCAGGAGCATAAAAGTAAGGATGTCTTCTGGCAACTTCATATAAGTAACTAAATTTTTAAAAAGAAAAACAGTCATTTATCTATAACAGACAGTGTTATAGGAACATTTGTGATCAACATTCTCCTGAGAGCCTCTAAAACCCAAAAACATCTAATTACTAAATAAACTCAATTTGGATGTGGTAACCTTTATTTAGGTTAGTGAAAAGGTTAAGTTTATGTGTATGAATTATAATATATTACATATATAAATATGTAAATAAATATGCTTGCATACATAAACAATATATTAAATTAGTACAATTTGGTGATACGTAATTGACTAAAATGAAATCATTCTGAGAATAATTAAATACATAGTTTCATAATATTCAATCTCAAAATTTTTAGACACATCATATAGTTTCAGTGAAATCCAAAAATCTTTTATCAAAGTTTTTATCATGTCAAATTTGTAGTGTAAATATTACTTCTTTGAAAACTGTTATCAGAACTTAAGCTTCTCAACCTTAATGTTGAAAATATTTTTGTCATAGTAATTGTTATAATGAGCCTTGACCTACTCCATAATTTTCAAATTTGAAGCCTAAAAAGCTGGTAACATACTGTCCTGCAAACTTCTGTTCATTTTCCTGGAAGGCAGCACACAATGCATCGGGCTCTGGTCGTGTATATGGACCGAATCCTGGGTTGTCGTCTTTGTGTTGCAGGAAGCATTCATGTCTCCCAGGCTCTTGTTTTTCGCAGCAGTCAGCCAAATCACCATACTTTTCACGAAGAGATGCAACTGTACACAGTTTATCTCCAAAAAGAGTTTGCTAAATAGAAGAAAACAATCTTTTTAATTTTTACTGTATTTTTTTTATTGAGATAACATTGCTTTACAACATTGTATCTATGAAAATAAATCAAACTTCAAATTTTAAAAATAGGCTTTTACTAATGAAAGATTTTCATCTAAATACAGTAAGACTGCTGTGTGTAATCTAAATAAGGAATATACACAATGGAATACAACATAGTTATGAAAAATAGATGAACTCTTGCCATTTGCAACACATGGATGCAACCAGAAAGATTGTGCTAAGCCAGTAAACCAGAACAAGAAAGACAAATACTAATTGATTTCAATCATGTGTGGAATATAGAGAAACAAAACTCAACCAAAACATACCCTAGAAATTTAACTGTAAAACTGAGGCTATCTGAAGGGAACAGGGAAAGAGGACAGCAAAGTGTGGAGGGTACCCACTGGACAATGTTGAAGGACCATGGGTGTCTGGAACATGGGTGTGGCCCAGTAACATATATCTGAAGGGATATGAACCTACATGACTAAATTACAAACCACTTAAACCAATGTCACCTTAGGATAAATTAATAAATTTTAAGAGAAATATAGATTTAAATGAAATGTTTCTAAAATTGTGGGTAGAAGTAGAATGTTGTTATCATAGATGAAATAATGGCTAAACCCACCTTTGAGTGTTGCTTACAAATGTGGTCAATTAGTAAGTATTGAAAAAATGAAAATGGGATTTTTTTTAAATGGTCAGTATTACTTAAAAGAAGAAATATATTCAAAATCAAATGTTACTTACAAGTGGTTTGTCACAATTTGCAGCTGATTCATCAGTAGCACATGTCTTTGCAAAATCAGTTACTTCGGTCACTAATTTTACATGATCTTCAAAGGGGCATTTCTGGAGATACTGAGAAAAGGCAACCAACACCCTGAAATAAAGGACATACAAAAATGTAACATAATACAATTTTTTGAGAAATTCATGAAATTCATAAATTCATCTCATGTAAAATTTTCTACAAAGCAGGTTTCTATGCTAGCAAACAAACTGTATATTAGTATATTCTATATCTTATACACCTAATTATTATATAATAGTCTAATCACATCAGCTAGTTTATGAAAACTAACCAGCGTTTTATGGCTTTTTAAGAAAGAAGATATATGTTTCCATCAGGTATAAATATATGTGTGTGCGGGCCTCTCCCGGTGGTGCAGCAGTTGAGTGCTGGGTTGCGAAGCTGCCCGCAGCCTCTGCACCACCGTTAGATACCCGGCTGCTCCCTGGCCACCAGAGGAGGGTCCCACATGGCGCGCAGACCTCTCCTGCCGCCCGCTGCTCCCCTCAGCAGTGTATTTCGTCAGTCTGCCTGTTCTACTCTCTGCTCTGTCCCTGGTGAATCCTCTCACCCTCCCGTGCCTCTGACTGTACCCAATGCTTGTATAAATAAATAAATAAATCTTTTTAAAAAATTAAAATATAAAAATAAATAAATATAAGTGTGTGCATGGCAGGAGATGCACACATAAAGAGCAAACAACAAAAAAATGACATTTTAAATAGAGCTAGTTGTTGTGACTGCAGGTATTGTATATGCCCTAGATGATTTAAAACCAAAAGCAAAAATCACACACATTTCAATTGATCAGAATGTGGGATGAAGTTTAACTTTAAAAAATAAACTAGGGCCTCCACTGGTGGCGCAGGCGGTTGAGCACAGAGCTGTGACGCTGTCCACAGCCTCTGCAGCGCAGATTTGATTCCCGGCAGGCCAGGGAGAAACCCACAAGGCGCAGCAGACCTCTTCTGCCTGGCCAGCTGCTCCCTTCAGCAGTGTATTTTGGTCAATCTGCCTGTTCTGTTCCCCGCTCTGTCTCTGGTGAATCCTCTCACCCCCCTCCCCATAACTCTGGCCTGTACCTCAGTTCTTTAATGCATAAATAAATAAATCTTAAAAAAAAAGAAAATAAACTATTTTCTCATTTTTGCTAGGTTAAAAATTATCAAGATGCTCTCAAGAAACCATAGATCTATTTACTAGAGAAAAGAATTTTTAATAAGTGATGTGCAAAAGGAAACATACACTAAAATATTTTCACCATGCAGGTTATATAAGAGTTCCAAAATGTGGTATATGTATATATATATAATGGAATATTATTTAGCTGTTAAAAAAAAAGATAGAAACCTGCCACTTGCAACATTATGGATGAACCCAGAAGGTACTATGGGTAGGAAAATAAGTCAGCTGAAAAACATAAATACCATGTGATTTCACTCCTATGTGGTTCATAAAGAAACAAAACAATTAACTAAAAGGAAAACAAACATTTAACTATAAGATCAAATTAGTAATTACAAGAAGGTAAGTAGAAAGGATGGAGGCTAAAGTGAGTTAAAGGAGCCAATGGTATGGTAAAAGATGGAATTAAACTTCTAGTAATGAACATAATTCAGTCCACATAGATGATAATTTACGATGATATACACATGAAACCTATATAATGTTACAAACCAATGTTACTTCAATAAAATTTTTTTTTAGTTCCAGAGCTACTGTCCAATACAGTAGCCATTAGTTTATGTATAATACAGGTTTAACTAAAAAGTAAATATAAATTTTTATTCTTATTGCATTTGCATATCTAAATAACTCAAGAGTAATTTATGAGGCCAGTAGCTCATATTGGACAGCACTGATTTATAGTGCTGCAATGCTGTGCAGAAAATTCTGTTGACAGTTCTGCTCTAGGGTCAAGTCTGATCACATAAGAATATAGGAACTTCAGATAATAACCAATGACATTAGAAACAGTAAATTTAACTCTTCAATATTTTAACTTACAGGGCTTTGAAATTTTCTTCTCCCAAATCATTATACCGGTGAGCAATCTCACTCTTGTCTGGGGAGGCGGGAGGGAGTTGGGAAAAGGAAAAACAAATGAAAAAGTTATTAAAAGAAAACAATTGTTTATGATATTACTTTTTATGTTTCTCTCCATCTGACTTATGTATTCATTTGTTTCAAAATGTTGGACTCTGATTCCTACAGAAAATCTTAGGATGATGGTGACCTGTTTCTTTTGCATTTAAACAGGAGTTATTCAATCACCAATGTTACTATTTGAAAAATCTTTAATATTTATAGCTTTACATTCAAACTTTGATAAGGTCTACTTCTCTTGTAATATCTATTAATAGCTACGAAGAGGACAGTTTAAAATGAAAAATACAATTATAAACTTTATAAGATTAACAATACAGATTTTGATTTTTCATAAATCAATACAGTGGATATGCTTTGGGAATATGGAGTTATGAATACTTTTTTCAACTATATTCTGTGAAGTTTAAGTCACCCTAAATTCCTAGATGTGCAAAAAGAAATTACAGTTACTAAACAATTATCACCATTTCATTCACCTAGGGCTTTAGAAATATATTAATAAATAACTTTTTAAGGAGTTACAAATACAAAATATCATTGCAGTCCAGAAACTTACTTCTTTAAAGATATAGAGTTTACTGAAACTTTTACTGGGAAGTTTAAATAAAACTTGGATAATAGAAAAATAGAATTCTTACGTGCATCTCGACGAAACAGACCCCTGGAATAAGCAGAGCTGAAGAGGAAGAGAAGGGAAATAAAGGTTACCCACTTCATTGTGCCAAAGCCTTGTGAGGTGGATAGAAGAGAAAAGGTAGGATGAAGAGAGGAAAATTGGTACTAATATACTTCTCTAACCAATAATTATAGATTATTAACTAGACTCATCTTTGAATTTCATTGGTTCCCAACTGATTACAAAATTCATGATATTCTTGCCAAAAAAATGTTTGACTAAATCAGTTGCGTATGTTTGCCATCTGGAACTGTGTTCTCTACAAGATCTTGTCAATTCA
The DNA here is from genome assembly GCF_964194135.1 of Talpa europaea. NCBI lineage: Eukaryota > Metazoa > Chordata > Mammalia > Eulipotyphla > Talpidae > Talpa > Talpa europaea. The sequence continues at coordinate 101,824,232 of NC_140071.1, forward strand.
TGAAAGTTATGTAAAACATCTTATCAAATTTTACATAAGAGTTTAAACGATTTGTCCCATTATCTGAGATTAACCATTTGAACATTTTAGTTTTCAACATTTGCAAAAATTTAACCAAACCAGTGACTTAGCTTGGAGATAAGACATACTAAAAGAGCTAAGCTCTGAAATGTATCTATTATTAACTCCAAGTATTTTTTTATCAAATACTAATGAAAAATTTACACAACACACACACATACACAGTCTCTCTCTCTCTCCTTTTCATTCTTCTAAAACTGTTCTGTGTGAAAAAGCTGATGCTGTTGCATCACGTGCAAACTAAGGAAAAGCCATAGCAAAAACAACAGCAATGAACATTCAGGAGTTCTACATTTCCAATCCAATTATGGTCCACATATGATTCAGGTCCTGTGACAGGAAATTTTCATACAATGTGAATAGATCTCATGGGATTTTCAGGGCATGAGACATGGGGGAGAAAGTGGATACAAATGATGGTAATGATGATCTTTATCATTTTTTTTAAATTTTTTTTAATTTTATATATTTTTACATCATTTTTCATTTTTGCACAATGTATGCATTTTCATCTTGGTTATAGTCCCCATACAATTCCCACTCCCTCCCCGCCGCCCCCGCAGTGGCTCAAGAAGATGTGGTACACATGTACAATGGAATATTACTCAGCAGTCAAAAAAGACAAACTCTGGCCTCCCCGGTGGCGCAGTGCTTGAGCGCTGGGTTGCGAAGCTGCCCGCGGCCTCTGCGACGCCGGTTCGATCCCCGGCTGCTCCCCGGCCACCGGAGGAGTATCCCACATGGTGCGCAGACCTCTCCTGCCACCCGCTGCTCCCCTCAGCAGTGTACTTCAGTCCTTCTGCCTGCTCTGCTCCCCACTCTGGCTCTGGTGAATTCTCTCACCCTCCCGCGCTTCTGACTGTGCCCAGTGCATGTATAAACAAAAAAAACCAAACAAACAAATATAATAAATAAATAAAAACATGCCTCTATTAAAAAAAAAAGACAAACTCATGCAATTTGCAACAAAATGGATGGAGCTGGAAGGGATTATGCTCAGCAAAATAAGCCAGAAAGAAAAGGAAAAATACCAGATGGTCTCACTCATAGCAGGAATTTAGAAAACCTAAATAAGGGACCAGGAAAAAGACTAGTTATAATAAAGTAAATATCAAAATCAACAAGCAACTATAAACCAGAGATCTTTGTTACCTTAATACACATAGGATGTGATTACACCACTAGCAGTTTAAAAATTCTAGAACTTTTTCACAGGCATCATATCCTTTTCATTCCTGTTTCACACTTTCTCCTTTTTAATTAAAGGAAAGATACCATACTCCTTTTTAATATTATTTTAAATTTCAAATAAATTTATATTTATGTCTAAAAACAAAACAGATCATTTTTCAAAAAATATTTTTTCAAACAACCTTTCCTACTTCCCCCCCAATGTTCTGATTCCTGATCTCTACCTCTAAAAAGTAATTCACATTCTCTTTCTCTCTGTTTCTCTCTCTCCTCTTTTGCTCTAAAGATGAAGAATTACAGATTTCAACAAGTAAGACAATTATCTCTGGTACTACAGAATAATTATTATCAAACCAGTCATTTTGCTTAATTAAATAACAAAGGCAAGCAAAACTGTCACTCAGGTTGCCCTATAGCATATATATGAATACATAATGCACTACCTAAGAGAAGCAATATTTTTTCTAATTTTATTTCATTTTCAGGAATGGGTGCTAATTAATCAAGCAAGGAACAGGAAATGATAGATAGCATATGACAATGATGATGATGATGAAGGTCTTGATAGATAAACAGATGGATAGATAGATGACAGAGATTGTAGACAAATTTTTTTTAAGTGGCACAATAGAGTACTGAAAAACAGAGCCAGAGTTTTTTCTCAGCCCACAGATGAACAGAATATCTTCCTGTGGAATTACTTCCACTTAAGAAAATAATTTTTCAAGCCCAAATACTTATATTAGAAAAGAAAAAAGGAAACTATACTAACTTTTTAACTTTCTAAGATAAAGTAATTTCTTTGTGGATAAATTATATCAGCTATCCTTTTAGCTTCTGAGAAAGATTAGACCCCTTTCATTTGAATTATGTCAAATCCTAGCCTTTTCCTTGTGAGTTCCAAGGGAGGCTTGATCAACATGCAATTCTTATCAATGGATATACTTGCATTATTAATTCAAAAAACCAGGATTTTGTCATGCATATATATACTTTGTGCATATTTTTTTCATTTAATATTCACTGTAACATTACATATTAAATCAATAGTTAATGTCAACAGTCAAGAAAAATTCATCATGACATTAGAAACTAAGTGATTTTTCTATATTTCATGAGGAGCTTACAGCTTTCAAATGTAAAATTGAAAACATCTAATTAATTTCTTATAGTATCAATAAGATGTTTTCCATGTGTGTAAATATTAAAAATCAGTAGTTGTTAGAGAAAGTAAAACATTTAATTCTTAACATCTACATTGTTAAATTTCATCTAAATTAGTAAGTAAACCTTGAAAACTTGCATTTTGTGGATTCCCAAAGTAAGAATTCCTACATTTTTCTTCTGTTAATATGCATATACATTCCATAATGAGAAGAATAAAAACCATGTACTTGTTACTTATTTCTAAATATCCGGTTCTGCAAGCTTTTAAACTCCTATATTTAGTTAGTTATCAAAGGTCTCTGGCAAATATTTAAAACCAAAAAGCAAATATTTAAACCAAGAGTTAGAAGTATGACTGCAGAATCTAGTTTCTAAGTCTTCCATAAAGTGTCCAATGATTTTACATTGGATAGTCATTCATTAAAGTTATGTAAATTAGACTCAGCATTTAATGTCTTGAAAGGCAAATGACTATTACTGATGAGTCCAAATTCTTCTCTGTTGCTACACGGAAAATTGGCACCAAAAAAGGTGCACTTCAAGAATGATGGTATCAAAAAGCAAATATTGTCCTATTTATTTAAGAACACCAGTATTTTTGCTGACAGTGAATAATCCAGAAAACACTACCTGGTACTTATCTTAAGTAGCATCACCTAGTCTTTCATTCATACTCAAAACTTACTTAATACCAAGTACGTGCTAGGTTATGGGGAGACAGAAGTTTGGTAAACTATAGTTCCTGACTTCAAAGTGTCTACAGTCTAACAGGAGGATAGTCACAGAGAAAGATAATTATAATGTAAAATTGTAAATTGCTGTGCATGTAGAAAACAAGGTAGAGTAATAGGGGAATCATGCGGAAATAAGATCTGTGGTCCCTAATGTCTTCAGTTAACTATGCAATTCAACAGTTTGTAAAGTTTCATATTTGCGTTTTCTAGGTCTGGGTTCATTTTTGCTTGTGAAGGAACTTTGTCTGAAGAAATGGAATGAGTAGGCAGAGGACTGAGGGACATTAGGAGACTACGGACATGTGTAATTTATAAATATGTGATAAAAGACAAAAATGCAGAAAATAAAGAATTAGGCCCATATTTACAAGACAGTAGAATTTCTTGCATGAATGGGAAGGAAAAAAGGGGCAGGCTGGCAGGCAGAAAAGAAAAGTAGAATTTGAAATTACTTGGGTTTCCAGTAAAAGTAAAGATGAGATTGGCCATTTTATTATTTAAAACTCCAAAGAATGATATTGCATATATAGAAAGCTATAAAACTTTCAAGGAAAAATAGTTTATCTAATATGGTTGACAAAGTCCCTAGGCCATCCAAATACTCAGTGATAAAAGAGTGTTCCTGATTCAGGTCATACCTAACAACACCTTGTTTCTAGATGTCCGAGAGGGCATTCCTTGGAAAATGACTCTTAAATTGAGAGGTTTGTTTTTTTTTTTAAATGGGTATGAAGAGGGAAGAAAATACCCTATCAGGTACACAAGATAGAATGTGCAAATGCTTGAGTCAAGAAAGAGCATGAGGAAACAGAAAAAATAGATAGAGAACTGGGGGAAGCACGGTGTGCAATGAGTTATGAGATAGATAAATTTCTGTCACCTTAACTACAGTCAATATTTTTGCTTTATATTCTAAAAACAATGAGAAGTTGAATGATTTTTATTAGTTCAATAATGTAATTGAGTCATGCTTCAGAAAGATTACTCAGGCTGCAGTGTGAGAATGAGACTAGACAGGAGACGAGTACTCATAGGAAGACCAGCCACACAACAAATGCAATAGACCTAGGAACATAAGGTGAGATATTGACTTATCTAAATGGTGTATATATGGAAAGAAGTGGGCAGAGATATTTAGGAGCATGTTGGACTGATGTTGGACCCGAGCAAGATATCCCATTCTCCAAAATCATTGCTTTAGCAGGTTTCTTCTGGCCTCTTCCAACTGTGCTTCGCCCCAGAGGGCAAAGTACACAAAATGAAGAGTATGTGCCTACCAAAATCTGTCTTCCTTTTGTTTTAAACCATGATCCAGGAATCCTAACGCTGGAATCCCTGTCCAAACAGCCCTGAAGCTCTCCTGTAGAGAGGGCTCCTGAGAGGGCCTCTCACATGGGTACATTTTCCCATGGGAGGACCAGACCATTGATATATTTACTCCTAGGTCTGAGAAGTCGCCAAAAGGCAGCTGCTTGGAAAGGTATGGAGCAAACTGGGACACAAAAGTTGGTGTTTACGCATGCACACAAATAAGGACACTTCATAATACAGATGAAGCTGGGGTGGGCAGAAAGGGAAGGTGAGCTGGGGTGGGGCATGGTTATCCCTATCACAAACTCCAAGAACATAAAATCAGGATTTGATGCCTGTGAGCAACAGAGCAAAGATATAAACCCACAGAACTTGGATCAGGAGTGTATAGAGCTAATATATGATGCTTTCCCAAAAAATATATATATAGTAGTCATTCTCTCTACTGATAGTTTCTAAAAACTTCATTAAAAAAACTAGCAACAGCAAATGTTGGCAAGGATGTGGAGAAAAAGGAACTCTCCTGCCCTGCTGGTGGGAGTGCAAACTGGTCCAACCACTATGGAGAGCTGTGTGGAGATTCCTGAACCTACTAAAGATAGAGCTCCCATATGATCCAGCAATTCCACTCCTAGATATTTACCCAAAGGACACAGAAACATCAATTCCAAAGAGCACCTGCACCCCTATGTTTATAGCAGCACTATTTACAATAGCTAAGCTTTGGAAACAACCCAAATGCCCAAAAATAGATGACTGGATCAAGAAGATGTGGTACATATACACCATGGAATATTACTCAGCATTCAAAAAAGATAAACACATGCAATTTGCAGCAACATGGATGGAACTGGAAGGGATCATGCTTAGCGAAATAAGCCAGAAAGAAAAAGAAAAATGCCGGATGGTCTCACTCATAGCAGGAATCTAGAAAACCTAAATAAGGGACCAGGAAAAAGAATAACTCTAAGAAAGAAAAAATCAAAATCAGCAAACAACTATGAACCTGAGACACACTATGGTGGGTGGGGGGGCGGGGAAAGGAAGGATTGGGGTCAAAATAAGGGGGTTGCAATTGTATGGGGAATATAAAAATAAAATAAATAAATAAATAAATAAAAACTTCATTACGTTCACAAAGCTACATCCATTGGCATTGGCAGTAGAAATATTTTTCCTTCGGTTTGAGCTGCAGAAGCTGGCATAGGAATGTATCTATTTTGTTTTATGCTTTATTTTATTGTTTTCCTAAATTAAGGTCTCCAAGTATCACAGAGAGATGGCACTTTACTGTTCCTGCAATAATCTCAGTGGTTGCAGCAAGATAGTCAATAGAAGGAGGCAGTGTGAGTTAAGAAGAAAACAGGCACTGGAAACCTCATTGGGAATTTTGAATGAAAAGCTCCATGAATATTTCAATTTTCTGAGCATCTCACAATAAGTTCAAGCTAGACTCCACTATTTATTATTACTTCACTATTTTTAAAAAGTTATGTAAAATTTGTTTTAGAATATTTCAAGTAAGATTCATTTCAATGATTGCTTTGCCAATTCTGGAAGACGTGGAAAGAGTACTCTTTCATAACTCTAAAAGCAAAGTCCTTCTAACCCACACAAAGACCTCTTCTTAGGAAAATTAGGTTTGAGTTTGTTTTCAGTTTAGTTGTACTGGTGATTGCCTTTCAAACTAAATAGGTTAGATGAGACATCTGTGGAATTTGTTTGAAGGCAGATGGGCACTCAGATACAAAACTGCTGAATTAAGCAGAGGCAGAGAGTACTGGAATGAAAAATACAAATGCAAGCCACATAAAGGCAGTAACCAGAAAAAAACAAGGCACTTGTAGTAATGAGCATCCTTTCAGTAATAATTATCTAGAGTTTTCTGGGTGAGATATACAGCTACTCCACAGAATTGTGACTGCACATTTTTCTCTCTTATTCATCCATTCAGTTCATTCAAATGAATATCTAGTGTTTGCTATATTTCCCACATATTTCTAGTGTCTATTCTTGGTTCTATATGAGGCATAAACAAGTGCTGGTTTAGAGAACAGACTGAGGAATGTACTTCCCAATTCTAAATTCTAGTTCTTCTGCTGATTACATGGAATTGAGCAAGTTATTTCAACTTCTCTGGGCCTTGATTTTCTCTCCTCCATACTGGGGATAATGTTGACTCATGAAGTCACTATGAGGATTAAATTAATTAATGCACATCAAGTGTAAACAGTGCCCAGCACATATTGGTACTTAAAATTTTTTTGGATATCAATTCCATTATTATCATGAGGCTGGGACCGGCACATGTTCTTACCTCAAGAGTATTCAAATGAAATTGCACCTGTAAACATACATTGAAGACCACTTTACTAAGAATACAAAACAACATGTGGTTACCTACAGATTGATATTTAGAGATTCTAAAGTTGTCTGTGTAGGAAGGGCCGAACAGAGTGCTGTGAGGCAGGGTGGTTAACGTACCACTTAATCTAAGTCTCAAATATGGATTCAAAATGGACATTCTGCTATCCTGATTATTCAGACCAAAATAAAATATACAATAAGTGAAGAGGCTCTAAGAGGGGATAAAAAGGAGGCTAGGATGGCTATAACACAGTGAACAAGGGAGAGTAGAAGGAGATGAGGTACCCAGGGAGGCAGAAACTGGGATCTTAAGTCTTTAGTAAGATTGAAGTTTACTGGTTTATACACAATGTCATAAACCAATTCTTAAGCAGCAGTATGATGATATCTGATTTCAAATTTAGAAAGATCACTGTCTGGATGCAATAGACCACAGTGGGAAACAGTAGAAGTAGGGAAACCAGCAGGCTATTGTGGTAACCCAGGCAAGAGATGATGGTGTTTGGTCTGGGAGCATCATAAAGGTGATGGCAGTCAGATTCTGAATGCATTTTAGGAGCAGAGCTGCTATTTCTTACTGTTAAATCAGATGTGAGGTGTGAAGGACAAAGATGGACCTAATAATGACACTTAGGTTTTGACCTAAACGTCTGAGAGTATTTTGAAGCCATTTATGGGAATGGGGAAGAGGGAGGTAGGAGAAGATAAACCAGGCTTAAGAGAGGTAGTTAATAATAACAATAATAATGATAATAATAGTGAAGTAATTAATAGTTTGATATGACCTTGTTAAGTTTGAAATATGAATATAGAACTCAAGGAAGAAGTCCTGGCTATGGAAAAAAATTTGAAAAAAATAGATAATATAGATGCTATGGTTAAATGATAGATTTGATCACTCAGGAAAAGACAGAGGAAAGAACTACTGAGATCAGAATGCTAAATATCATCATGGAGGGGCCCAAAAGTGGAGGAACTAATAAGGGTCGACTGTGAAGAGGAAAACCAAAAACCTCTGTGTAAAGTATCTAGTAAAGAAGACTCAGACACTTAACACAATGAAACATGGTGGTTAGTGGCAGCTGGGACTATAACTATCATATTATAATTACCCTGATGGCACTAGGATCCTTAATCTCTAGTCATTTCATTTCTGTATCACCAACAGTTCAAAATAGAGGTAATATATGGTGAAAACTGTCTATGTAATTGTTGATTGATTACACAAATATGTGTTACAATAAAAAACAAGCTGATTTTAATGGGAAAGATAATATATTTCTATTTTCATTTATTTTTAGTTTTACTGAGTTCTAAGTGGGTGCTTCTGTATGATATCACTTGGTCATCCCTGTGAACAAGTTTTATTTAGTCATATTGCACTCTCTGATTTAGTGATAAATACCTATCTTGGTGATCATATTTACATATATTGAAACTAATCTTATGCAAAGAATAAGATAAATCTATAATTGTGCTTGATTTGTATAAATAGTTCATTCAAAATATCTCCAAATAGTATACATTGTACTAGAGACAATGCAGGGCTTTTCTGAAAGGCACAAAAATATGAATATGCACAATAATTTCTCCTAAGGATTTGACAAATTTAAAACCAGAGACAGGGCCTCTCTGGTGGCGCAAGAGGTTAAGATCAACCTATGAAGCTAACCACAACCACTGAAGCACAAGTTCAATGCCCAGCCAGGGAGAAACTCACATGGCGCAGCAGACCTCTCCTGACTCGCCTGCTGCTCCCCTCAGCTGTGTATTTCAGTCAACCTGCCTTTTCTGTTCCCCACTCTGTCTCTGGTGAATCCTCTCACTGCCTCCCCCCTGCCCTGCACATCTGGCCTGTACCTCAGTTCTTGTATGCATAAAAATAAAATAAATCTTTAAAAAAAAGAAAGAAAATAGAAAAAGAAAAGTTAAAAAAATAAAACCAAAGATAAGGTTAGAAATCTGTAATACAAGACAATAATCCATAATTACTAGAGATCTAGGCAATATGCACTTCCATTCATTCAGAGAACTTTTAAATTTTAATATGAAGAAATATATGCCCCCTTAAACTTGAATATCACCTCTGACCATAGCTAATTTCTTCTACCTACAACAAAGCATCTTGTAGAAATCTTCCAATATATTAAATAAGGAATCAATTTAAAGATTTTAAACTATAATATGAGACCATGCGTTATGTTGAAGGCAAAATGACCTGATGTTTACACTTTAATCCTTTACCACAGATAATTTGCAAAACCTTTGCAGATAACAAATACCTTACAACTCTAATCAACAAAGAGTGAACTATGTCCATTGAAAAGTATACTCTGGGCAAATGAATTACAGAAAGTCCACACAAAAAGTGACCTCCGGAGAGTATCCCAGTTTTTGGAAGGAGAAATGCTGAGTGCTGCATTTCCGCTGTGAAACCAGGAGCTCTCATGCATGGGCACAGGCTCAGCAATGAATCCCAACATTCTATAAGACAGGTGACAGTCAAATAGCTCTGAAAAGTTCCAGTGATAAATACAATAAAATAAACACTAACTTAAATACAAAAGTGATCTAATTTGGGGAAATGATAAAAAATATTGTGTTGGTTCTCACATGTTCAGCTGCACCCATTGTACTATATTAGTGGGGAGAGATTTCCAAGGGACAATGTGGTAAAGTAAAACTAGGGATTATGAAGTCAGTTTTTATAACACCTAGAAAGATCACTTTACTTCTTTCAATGTGAAATTTCTTAGAAATATTGCAATGGGTGCCATATTATACACAAGTTCCAAAAATTATCTCAGAGACATTATATTTCATTTACAGGAGTTCTTTCTCTCTCTAACCTGCTGGCAAAAACCCAATATATACAAAGAGAACATGAAGATCTTCCGTTGCCACTTTTATATATCAGCAGTTATGCACACAGACTCCTTGGGTGTGATCCTTCCTCTAACACTTACTATTTTGTAGACATGTTTCCTAACTTCCTTACGCCCAGTTTGCTCAACTATAAATCAGGAATATGAAGTACTTTGCCAGACTTTGTGATTTAAAGCATGTTAAGGGTCTAGAAAGTACCAGGCACATAGCAAGTACTCAATGAATGTTGGCTGTTAATAACACATATTGTTATTATATATTGTAAGCACACAGGTACATGTTTATGTACAAATTATGGTGTTAAAAAAACAAGTAAACAAATAGGAATGAAAAATTCAAGTTGTTAAACACAGGAAATGCTTTAAGGAGAGAAAACACAGATTACCCTCGCCCATTTACGCATGTCCTATTCTTCATTACTGCTGTATGGACAGGTTACTCTAGGGAGCATTTGTTAAGGTTCACTTACACATTCTTTTACATTTTCCCTGTTTCAAACTCTTAGGATGCAAAGTTAAAGCAGCCAAAATTAATCTGAATCCCTAAGAGGAAAACAATTTAAAAACCATTAGAAAATTTAACTTTGTTTTTATTTAATTTTGTATATGCATACTAAGTGTCTACAATAGTTGCCAGGCCTCTAGCAGAATCCTGATAGATGATGAATATGAAAGCAGGACTGTCATCAGTTCAGCTAATTTATTCTACAACTAACAGGCAGTAACCTTGTAGTGAATTACTCCTCTGTCTTAGTTTTATAGCTACCAATGCAGGAGATATTGGCTACTATATATTATTCACAAGTTTCTTCTGGTGTTCAATACTACTGAAATTTATTTTTAACGAATTAAGGCCCACTGCTAAACATTTTTACTTTATCATTCTCCAAAACATCACAAGCAAGATCATTTCTCTAAAGATCTTTACTTTCTATCTAAATATGACAATAAAGAATGTCTCAGGATCGCCTTATTTTATATGCAGATTCTCAAAATCTTTGGGATTGACATTACCATACTGGACAGTTACCAAGTACTCACAAACAAAAGATAAACTGTCCCCACAAAATAAAATACCAATATGTACATTGTGGAATGACAATTTCAGTATACTAAACCAAATTTTGCTTTGAACATTGATCTATATTCCCCTAAATTTTAGCAAATGTTAGATTATTCATAAATGCAGGATACATGTAAAAACCCACAATATCACATATAATTTAAAAATCTATTTAATTTTTACATTCATTTTTCTTTTTCATAATCCATACAATTTCATAAAAATAAATTATTGTCAGATGTTCTCAGAAGAACATGATGTAAGTGCCATTTTCAAAATCCCCTTCATTTTGGTTACATTACCAGTATCTCAAAATCAACATTTTTTTAATGTAACCTCATAATATCACATACATTTGCACATACAATAAATTTTTTCAACTTTTCCTACTAGTTATTTTCTTTAAACAATGAAAGTTAAATATCTGATTCAATCTGACCACCTGGATTTGCTGTTTTTCTGTTTTTATTTCACTTTTAGATACATTCATGGAATTTAATCATATGTCCTATTTAAGATTTTTAGAAAAAAAAAGTTCATTTTGAAATATAGTATGATTTTTTGAATTATTCATTATTTTAGTCAATCACTCCACAAATCCTTACTCAGTGTCTGCAGAGTGCTGGGCATTATACTTAAAAGTGTGAGCAAAAGGCCGTGTTCCCAGTATACCACCGCTAAATAATTAAAGTCAACAGTAAATATTTTCAACAGGTAGTTTTTAACATGTTTTCATAAAATCCAGTAAGTGACATGTGATTGATTATACATTTATATGTCTACATAAAAATCTTGGGAAATAAGAACTATTATTGCAGTTTCATTAATTTAAAAACTCCATAGAAATTTCTGCTTAATTTGTTTTAATTTTTAATTATACAATCTTTGATGAAACTGAAATGAAAAGTGATCATTCATATTCCATTTGATTTACATTATTCCTCCATTTTCATGTGTCATCAATTATAGATATGTAGTAATGACTTTTTGGAGGAGACACCAAAAAAAAAATATCAATATTGACACATATCAATAAAGATGCTTTCTAATTTTAGTAATGTTACAAAGATAAAACAAATGTGCATCTTAGATTAGGCAACTATGGCATTTTATTTATTTAATTTTAAAGATTTATTTATTTATGCATACAAGAGCTGAGGTACAGGCCAGAGATGCCCGGGTGACAGAATTCACCAGAGCCAGAGCGGGGAACAGAACAGGCAGACTGGAAATACACTGCTAAGGGGAGCAGCGGGCGGACAGGAGAGGTCTGTCGCGCCATGCGGGACCCTCCCCAGAGGCCGGGGAACAAACCGGCGCTAGACAGGCTGCCGGCAGCTTCGCAGCCCAGCGCTCAACCGCTGTACCACCAAAGGAGGCCCTAAATTGTCTTCTTAACTCTGAATTTGATTATACCACAGTTATGAGTTACTACACAAAATGATGAAAAATAGAACCTACAAAGCAATATAGAAATTTATATGGGGCTGGCTAATCTCCTAGGTGATTGACTAGCATATAGCCAGTGTACAGTAAATATTTGTTCTGTGAATGAGAGAATAAGTGAGTGACTCACTCCATATTCCAACATACTCAATTAAAGTATATGCCTCAACATAACTATAAATTTATGTATGCAAAGGACTTTCAGGTCTGCTTGAAGATAATCAAAACTATGAATGTTAAATCTGTAATTTCTAAAGATTTGTCATCACAGGTATGTTCTTGAAAATCATTGAACATGAGAGAGTGATATAAAAGTAAATTCATTGTCTGAGGGTCAGCAAGAAACTTGTTTTCAGTGAAGAAAAAGCATGTATCAAAAATTTTAGGGAAAACATGACTTTTCCCTTAATATAACACAATTGTCACTGGCCTGGTTTTTCCATTATGCTAGTCTTCATTAAAATATCTAAAATAGGGCCTCCCCTGCTGGCCCAGCGATTGAGAGCTGGGTTGCGAAGCTGCCTGCAGCCTCTGCAGCGCCAGTTTGATCCCTGCCCACCGGCGAGGGTCCCACATGGCGCGCAGATCTCTCCTGCCGCCAGCTGCTCCCCTCAGCAGTGTACGTCAGTCCTTCTGCTTGCTCTGCTCCCTGCTCTGGCTCTGGTGAATTCTCTCACCCTCCCGAGCTTCTAACTGTATCCAGTGCTTGTATAAATAAATAAATAAATCTTTAAAAAAATAAAAATAAAAAATAAAATAAAATACCTAAAATATCTATGACAAAACAGGAAGACTACCAACTACTACTGAAATATCTAAGCACTACATATAAAATAAGTATGTCAATAAAATACAATACTTGCAACAAAAAGATTTTTTTTTATTTTTGTGGCATATAAAAGAATGATAACAGGAGAGAATGATAGTAGTTATAGTTTGGTTATGCATTAGAGTAAAAAGGTAAGTTTTTTTCCGTTAAAAACTTTTCAAGAAAACTGAGGCCCTGTCACTATCAAACTGGGAAAGGGACACCTGAATGAGCTTTAGGGGGTGTTCATTGAGTAAATGTGCTTGCACACTGAGCATCAATTAAATGAGGTTTTTGTGGTGGTGTTGATGGTGATGGTAGTTGGATATTGAATTTATTTACTATATTCATGATCATGAATGACACTGTCACTTCAATGGATAAATTTTACTTAGTTTGATTCCATAATTTTTTTTCTAAGAAGCAACAAAGTAAATCTAAATAAGCCAGATAGTATCAGTTAGAATAGCCTTTTTTTTTTTTTCATTTTTAATCTTACGTTTTTTTTCCAGGATATGACATCTTATTCACAGAAAGAAGAGGTAAGCCATCCTGTCAAATAGGTGCTCTCTTAGCTTTCTGGGGCAGTCACAAGGTTACATCCAACCTGTCCAAAACAAATCAACAGAGGTTCTCCTGAGGTACCAAAACAATAGCAACACAAATAACAACACAAATTTAAAAAGCAGAACAAAAGTATATAACACATTCTAAATGTAGTGAGACAGAGTTTATTGAGTGCCCCAAAGCATTCAGTGTGCTGAGCACTGGTGGTACTTCAGATAATGGTGGAAACAGGACTGGTCGACATGGAAGGTTCAAGACAGGAATTCCAACTCACTCTCTGTCTCACATGGCTCTGTCCCACGCTACATCCCAATATTTGTCCAGAGAGAAACCTCCAGACCACCACAATCTCCCATTGCCTGGCAATATTTCAAATACCACTGGAGCATGATTTTCAGGATGGTCTCTTTGCTTTTTGTTCCCTACTCAGAAAAATTCATCTTTCTTTTACTTCTGTGCTCAGCTCATCTACCACTTTACTAATGAAATTGTCCAGAACCAGGGAGTAAGTTTGGGACTTGTCTTCTGAAACAGAAACTGTGGACACAGTTCAAGGTGACAGCATCAGTGAAGTATTCTGAACAGATAATATACTGGAGCTCATTTTCTAGCATGTCATTCATGTGACTAAAAACTGTCTCCTTCTGTGCTTGCGCCTTCTTCTTCTCTCCCTTGGTCTTCTCCAATTCTTTGTTCTTGGCTTAAATGATTGTTTCAAAGTCCTTCTGGCTGTGATTTAGTTCTTCCATCAGAGCATGATGTTCCTGCAGAACTTGAGCCAGCTGTTGTTTCAGGTCTCCTCCAAGATCTTTTTCCCGGTCCTGGAGATGTTGTTCCTCTTCCTGGAAAGGCCTCCCTGGTTCTCCACTCTGGCCTGCTGCTCAACCTGCTGTATACACACTGGTGACTGTAAATCCCGCAGTTCCTGCCCCATTTTCATAATTTTCTTTGTGTTCCTGTTTGGGTCTACTTGTTCACATTCAGAACAGCTAACTGTTTTTCTTGCATCTGTGTTTTCAGCTTTGGGATCCTGTACATGGTCACCTTAAACAGTTCTAAGCTGCTCTGAGATACTGAAGGGTTTGAGGCTTTTCTGCTCTACAACTTTTGTGCAGCCAAAGTAAGTATGAGACCCTCCTCTTCTCATTTGGCTCAAGAGGAGTCAACTTAGGATTCAAATATTCAGAAGGGTGACTAGCCACTTTACCTTTCCCAGGAGTCTTCACTGTTTGACCATGTTTACAAGATACTTTATGTATTTTGGACTTCAAATATATGGGGCCTTCAGCTACAGGACTTTCTAATTCATCCAAATTAAATTTCCTTTTAGTTCTCAAGCCTTTCTTTTCTTTTACTCTCTGGTCATTCTTTGGAACAAGACAGGATACATCCTTTCTCTATCTTCTTGCGTAGCACTATGTTCATACTCTACATTCTTTTTATTTTCCAGGGCCACCCCAAGCTGGATATGGTCTCTCATATGGACAGAAGTTTCCAAGACAGTCTCTGTTCAGCCGAATACCATTCAGACTCTCATTGCCTGTAATTATCCACTGGCCCTCACTATTCTGTTTCAAAACACAGTGGTTTCAGGAAATAATCAGAGGGCAGACTATTTTTTATGTCAGCTGGTATATGACACCAAATCCTTGCCCTGTAGTCACCTAGCGGCTATTCTCCAGCTGTAGCCTCTCAGCGTTTATCCCACCCACCACAAATACCAGCTCCAGGCACAGGCATGGTCCCCAGTGAACGAGGCCCTCATAGCCCATTCCATGCAGGATTGAGATGAGCACAGAGTGAAGAGACCCCAACCTTGGTTCCCACCACCTCCTAGACTCCTCTAGGGCGCCATAGACAGAACTAAACAACAGACAGAAACAATCCAGAATAGCAAATGTTTTACTATTCCTTTTTCATTCTATCAGATTTTACAGGTATATGGTGTGACATCATGAAGAAATGTTATCTGCAGCATTTATATAGAAAATATTTAATTTCTATAAGTACCTTTCAATAAATAATAAATTATGCAAAAATGTAAACCCTGCATTTCTCACGTCTTTTTTGCATCTCGTAGAAGCTGATGAAATAATATTAGACGTAATTCCTATTGCTTTAGGCATTTAGTCTTTTTTTTAAAGATTTATTTATTTATGCATACAAGAACTGGAGTATAGGCCAGAGGTGTGAGGGGTGAGAGGATTCACCAGAGACAGAGTGGGGAACAGAACAGGCACACTGACTAATATACACTACTGAGGGGAGCAGTGGATGAGTCAGGAGAGGTCTAGCTGCTCCCTGGCCTGGGACCAAACTCGTGCCGCAGAGGCTGCGGATAGCTTCATAGGTTGCATCTTAACCCCTTGCAGCACCAGAGAGGCCCTAAGTATTTAGTCTTTATAAAAGATCATATGTCGTTGCTATCTTCAGTCTGTATTTTCAGAATAGTATATTGTACAATTGTAACAATGATTTAGAAAAAGTTGCTTTAGATATATTCATTTTTCCATTTCCTCCTATTAAATGAGATAGTTTGCTTCAAACTAGGGTAGAAGTGGGTAGAGGTTAGAATAAATACAAATATTAACAATGCCTCAATCAGCCTCAATCAATTATCACTGACATGTTTTCATTGAAAGATCACTTGGTTAACCAATAGCACAAAAGATATTTTCAATTAAAGGTGAAATATCTGGTTTAGAGAATAAAGTGAAGATGTGTTTTTGTTTCAGCAACTAAGAAACCAAACACAAAAAAAACCTAAACTTGAATTTAGCAATCAAGTTTAATTCTGTTGTTTCCATAGGGACCTTTGAAAACCCCTATAAACTGTATTAGGCCTTCTGACATTGAGTTGAATAAATTGAGTTAATCTAAAGAGAACAATTTATAATGCTAAGACATGAAAAAAGACAAATATAAAGTATGGTCACCCAACTGTAAGAACCAAGTCACCTACAGCAAAATGATTACCTAAATCTCAAGGGAAATATTAATGATTAAAATGTGGGTGATGGGTCTCAGATTAATAAACTTGTACTTCCACTGAAAAAGAGTCAAGGTTATTACTATTTCTCTAAACAAATTCTAAAGCCCACGCATGGTAACCTTTGACATTTTAACAGAGCATCACCAGGCTTGCACTGATTGCTTCAGTTTACATGCCATTGGTCACAGAACTTTGAACTGGCCATTTTTGTTTGGAAAACTTGTAGATATTGTATCTCTTTAAGTTAAACAAACCCTTGGACATACACACATGCTGTTTAATGAGTTTTGTCCATACAAACAGAAATTTTCACTGGTAAGAAGTTGAGTGGAATAACATACACCAAACCTGGTAGACCCCTGGCTGAAAAAAATATGGATAAATGTCCTATTTCTTTCTTTTACCTAAAGCTTATATAAAACTACATCTCTGCTTGTTCCATTATTTAAGAGAATGATTCTGTATGATTTGTAGTTATGCTTATTTGAAATAAATGTTAAAATATGATATGATAAATATCATGGAAATTCATTCTTTTTGTTATACAGTACATTTTATTCAAATACAGAGGTATCTCAGTGCAAATTTCTGATAGTGTGATTGTATTTTACTATTGCATTTCATAAAAATGCAACATATTTTTATAGGGAAAAATAACTCCTTGATAAGCTAAAGTTACATTTAATTCTATAACAAAGAAAGTTTATGTCATTTAAAGTATTAATTTCCCATAAAAGTAATAATAATATTTAGAATGTTTATAATAGTAAAGGCTTATAATCACTGTAACTTGGAATAAAAATACTAAAGAGAAATAAACCGCCATGTTAAGCTCTGAGATTTTCATTTTTTTTTTTTTTAGTTAGGTTTTAAACATACTTACTTTTGCTTTTTATCAATTTTTCTACTGCTTCAAACTAGGGTAGAAGTGGGTAAAGGTTAGAATAAATACAAATATTAACAATACAGGGCCTCCCCGCTGGCGCAGTGGTTGAGCTCTGGGTTGCGAAGCTGCCCACGGCCTCTGCGGCGCCGGTTCGATCCCCGGCTGTTCCCCGGCCGCCAGAGGAGGGTCCCACATGGCGCGCAGACCTCTCCTGCCGCCCGCTGCTCCCCTCAGCAGTGTCCTTCTGCCTGCTCTGCTCCCCGCTCTGGCTCTGGTGAATTCTCTCACCCTCCCGCGCTTCTGACTGTACCCAGTGCATGTATAAACAAACAAGTAAATAAATAAATAAACAAACAAACAAACAAACCATGCCTCTATTAAAAAAAACAAAACAAATATTAACAATACAAAAATTGACCTATTCCAAATCCTAGAATAACACTTTGAGCAATCTTAGTGACAATTCAGTGAACCACACGTATTGCCTTTTCATTTCCTCTACTTTTAGCTAAATCATGAGCAAAGACATGACGTCAAATTTGAGGTCCAATACATCGCAAGTAGTGTGAGCAGCCCACAAAGTGACAGGGGCAGAAACTCAGCAGGAGGTCCTTCCCCTATACTTCAATCTAACATAATCATTCAGATGCATTTTTTAAAAAAATTATTTATTTATTTATACAAGCACTGGGTACAGTCAGAAGCATGGGAGGGTGAGAGAATTCACCAGAGCCAAAGCGGGGAGCAGAATAGGCAGAAGGACTGAAGTACACTGCTGAGGGGAGCAGCGGGCGGCAGGAGAGGTCTGAGTGCCATGTGGGACCCTCACCTGGTGGCTGGGGATCAAACCAGCGCTGCAGAGGCTGCGGGCAGCTTCACAACCCAACACTCAACCGCTGCACCACCGGGGAGGCCCCCCAGATACATTTTTTAAAGCATTTTAATTTACAAGTCATTGGGTGGAACACATCCTATCCAGTTTATTATGGGAAACTCACTTCCAATATTTTTACACCTAGCCCAGTTCTTACATTTGAGTCACTCCTGCCCAATCTTGGTTGATAGTTGAATTTCTAACCTTTGTGTACCAAACCAAATATTCCATCAGGACAAAGAGAAACTTCAGGAAGACCTTCTTTTATCATGACAATTAAGGATAAATTATTTTAAGATATAGGGATATTTACAATTTTTAATTCATGCAATTAAAATCAAAAGTATAGTCACAGTCAATCAGAAGAGTGACAGGAACCTGGAATTCTGCAAACCATCCCTGCTCTAGCAAAGGAGCCATAGGAGCACAGGAGTCACATACAGTAGCAAAGGCAGGAATCTGTAAGGGTAGACAAATGCTAAAATAGGAAGTTCTAAGACCTTTCCCACCCCTGCAATGCACATTTATCAACATGTAGAGCTCAGTTCTTAACAGGAATTTTTAGCTCATCTTGCAGTGAGAGCTGACCAAAAGAAAAGTATGTCATAGTCATGGTTCCTCATGCACAATTGTCTACAGCTACTCATTTCCTCTTCAGTTCCCTCCAAATGATTGCTATCTGCACTACTGCTCCAAAAATGCATCTCAAGTCAAGTATTCAATCTCAGTAGGAAAATATTTGCTATGTGTTTCATGCATATAAAATAATGCAGTTAATGACATTTGATTCATTTATTTTTACTTGCATGAAATTATGAAATTACATTATCCTAGTTCCCCATTTTCTTCAACCAATCGTTCTTTCTTATTTGCTTGTTTGCTGACCACTCTTCATTTTATCTTCTAACCACAGGCTTCTTTATCTTGTATTCAATCAGTCATAAATCACTTAGATCTTTCTTCTTTTGCTCCATTTTCTCACTATCTCTCATTTCTGTTTATTATAGGAATGTTTTCATGAGAACACATGCTTCAAACTCACTAGACAAGAGAAAGACCAGGAGCCCCTCAATTTGATCCTACTCTCCAATGTGCAGTTGGATAAACCAGGAGTATAACAGTCTTTGTCCTACTCTATCTTCTGGGAATCAGAGGGATGAGCCAAAGGGCTGTTTCCAAGTCCTGAAAAGGACTTTTGAGACATTTTCATGAAGAGTTAAGAGAGAATACCAGAGACACTGGTGAGGGCAAGCATGGAGTCAGTGTTTACTGATTAGTGAAAGAACAAGAAAAGATACCTCTCTGGGCATGAGAGACTCTTCAAAGTTCCAGGCTAGGGGTCTTTATTGGTTTTATAAACAAATCAAGCTTTATTGTCTGAGAAGTCAAGGAGATCAGACTTGACTAAAGTTCACTTGTCCATCTGAGTATGGTTCACTTATTGTTGCTAATTGTGACCACAAATCAGCTGCAACTTGATGATTGTGCAGGGGTCATAACCATCTTACAGGAGAACATTTTATGATGTCCCTACAGCTCCAGTTTGAACTAGTCTGGACTTAGGGCCTGAAACTCTTTTCTTCTGAAACTGTAACTCTTTTCTTCTGCAACAGCCAACTTGATAAGCAGTCAAGGAATGCACAGTTTGGGAAAAATTAGTAATAAAAAAATGGGCCTGTACCCCAGTTCTTGTATGCATGAATAAATAAATCTTAAAAAAAATTGCACTAAAAAAAATGGGCCAAGGAAATTTATGGCAGTAGGTGTCCAGACCCAGAGTCATTGGTTTTCTTTAGCCTTTTATTTACCAATCCAATAAAAACAATAGGCAAAGGAAATCTATCACAGCAGGAGGCTGAGCCTACAGTCATCTTGTTTGTTTGACCTCTTGTCTACCAGCCTGTGGGATTAGCAAAGTTTTGTCTTTGATTCCTATCCTATATTGCCCTTGTCTTTGGACACTTCCTGTATCAAAAGCACAAGCAATCCTTCAAATTACTCTCACAAATATCTTCACAGAATATCATGAATAATTACTGCTTTTCTTTGGCTCAAAAATTTATAATTTGTGATTATACTCCATTGCCTATAAAACAAAATCCAAGCTAATAATATGCTACACCCTGTGCTTGGTACACAAAGAAAGTAACATCTGTTCAGCCTACTAGTGAGAGCCTTTCAAACCTGAATTACTTAACCAATTTACAATAAAAGCTGTGAACTTTTTTAGAGAGTGAAAAGTCAACAGATAGGTGAAATACAAAATGCCGAAGAGATTATTTATCATTTTATCCAATAAATGCTTATCAATAAACTGGAATCGAGGTTTCAATTAGAAGTGTATAAAAGAGATAAGAAAATATTTGGGATAAAATGGTTGGGGATCCAAATATGCCTTATGGATTAGAGGAGTAGATGAAAGGAAAAAGTAAACTTAGTGATGGCATGAGCTAGATGAAGGTAAAAGAAGTAATACCCATAAAGATCTAGTTACCAGGAATGATCCACAAAGACAGCCCAGTGACAGAGGAGAACCTTGGAGTGATAGAATACAATTATTTTTTAGAGAAATGTTAAGGAATAAAACCAATTTACCAAAGGTGAAAAGACAAAAGCAGATAAATAGATGGGGAAATGGAAGAAAATATGTTAAATACACATATTTAACAAGGGTGATGTTTATTGAAATATTTTTCCTTTTTAGCTTCCTTGGATACAATCTCATCGTTCAGTGCCCTGGGGAGGATTAGAACTGTTATAGCAGAAATGGAAAGAGAAATAAACATAAAGATATTATTATAATTTTTTTTAGATTTATTTATTTATGCATAGAAGAACTGGGACACAGGCCAGAGTACTGGAGGTGAGAGGATTCACCAGAGACAGAGTGGGGAACAGAACTGGCAGACTGACTGCTGAAGGGGGCAGCCAGTGAGACAGGAGAGTTCTGCTGCACCATGTGGGCAGCTCCCTAGCCCACCTGGGATCAAATCTGCTCTACAGAGACTGCGGGATAGCTTCACGGTACTGTGCTTAACCCCTTGCACCACCAGGAAGGCCCTCATTATCGTATTTCGAGACAATAATCTTGAGAGATTTTTGTTTAGAGAGAAAGATTTACTCTTTAATCTTGCTTATCCCTACCTATCAAAAGCAAAACTTAAATGGTCTCAACCTTCACTGTTTCTTCTTTTTTTTTTTATTAATAAATTTTATTTTTATATTCCCCATACAATTGCAATCCCCCCATTCTGACCCCAATGCCTCCCCTCCCGCCCCCCACCCCTCAAAAAGTGTCTCTGGTTCATAGTTTTTGTTGATTTTGATTTTCACTTTCTTATAGTTATTCATTTTCCTGGTCCCTTATTTAAGTTTTCTAGATTCCTGCTATGAGTGAGACCATCCGGTATATTTCTTTTTCTTTTTGGCTTATTTCGCTGAGCATGATCCCTTCCAGCGCCATCCATGTTGCTGAAAATTGCATGTGTTTATCTTTTTTGAATGCTGAGTAATATTCCATGGTATATATGTACCACATCTTCTTGATCCAGTCATCTATTTTTGGGCATTTGGGCTGTTTCCAAAGCTTAGCTATTGTAAATAGTGCTGCTATAAACATAGGGGTGCAGGTGTTCTTTGGAATTGATGTTTCTGTGTTCTTTGGGTAAATACCTAGGAGTGGAATTGCTGGATCCTGTGGAAGCTCTATGTTTAGTAGGTCCAGAAATCTCCACACAGCTCTCCATAGTGGTTGGACCAGTTTGCACTCCCACCAACAGTGCAGAAGAGTTCCTTTTTCTCCAATAAATCTGAAGAAGAAGAAATCAAAAAAACCATCCCTTTTATTATTGAAACAAAAAAAATCAAATATTTGGGAATAAATCTAACAAAAGAGGTAAAGGACCTATACAAAGAAAACTATAAAACACTGTTAAAAGAAATAGAAGAAGACACAAAGAAATGGAAAAACATCCCCTGCTCATGGATTGGGAGAATAAACATTATTAAAATGGCCATCCTACCAAAAGCAATATACAGATTCAATGCTATTCCAATCAAAATTTCAATGTCATTCTTCAAAGAAATAGAACAATTATTGATGAAATTCATATGGAATCACAAAAAACCCCGAATAGCCAAAGCTCTCCTGAAAAAAAAAGAAGGGAATGGAGGCATCACACTCCCAGACTTCAAACTCTACTACAAAGCCATAATCATCAAAACTGCATGGTATTGGAACAAGAACAGACATACAGAACAATGGAATCAAATAGAAAATCCAGAAATAAACCCACAGATTTATGGTCAACTAATCTTTGACAAAGGAGCAAAGACTATGCATTGGAGCAAAGAAAGTTTGTTCAATAAATGGTGCTGGGAAAACTGGGTCGCTACATGCAAAAGAATGAAGCTTGACCACTACCTCACACCATATACAAAAATCAACTCAAAATGGATTAAAGAACTAGACATAAGACCTGAAACCATAAAATACATAGAAGGAAATATAGGCGAAACACTACGTGATTTGCATATCAAAGACATCTTTACAGACACATCACCCAAAGCAGTGATAGTGAAGGCAAAGACCAACAGCTGTTTCTTCTTTTTTGAGGGGAGAGGGGCGTTGTTGTCATAGACTCTAGAAACAGAAACCACTGAGTATAAATAAGGAACATACCATTCTACTTAGGAATAAAGTGGAGACCCTTTCCAAAGGAAAAGAAGGCGCAAAGGGAAATTTAACAGGAATGAGTGGCTATTGCCACTCTGAGACCAATTTTTTCCAACAAGGGAAAGAAGAGAGAAACTCAAGCACAATGAGGCAGATCTACTGTTCTCCATGCAAGACTCTTCCAAAGAAGATTCTTCCACAAAGTATCTACCTGGGTAAAAATGAGGAGACCATCCTCCCCCAAAAGCAGAATTTAACACAATTACATTGTCACAGGGAGAGTTCTTCTTATCTGATCTACAGCAGTGTGTCTTGATAATTTATAGAGTTATATTTTACATGAATGAATGAGAGGCATGTGCTCATATGCGTGGCTCATATATATGAAGTTGGGGTAGGAAATCCTATTTTCTAAATTAAACTGGTATTATATCTGAGTATAAACAAATTGATCTTAGGTGCAGAAGGTTGAATTTTGGCATTTTCTTCCATGTGGAGAGTAGACTCTAGAATCTTGTGGAATAGGAGAATTTAATGAAGGAATATTGAAGGAAAAGCTAAAAAGTACTTCAAGGTAGTAGAAATTGGAAACCTAAATAATTGGAAGATATGAGAAACTAAACCTTAACCATTCCTTTTGTTTCGTTCCAAATCAGAAAAAAATGAAATGCTGAACAGTGACCATCATGTTAATCATCATACTTTCCTTCTTGGACTACCTTGTGGTAAGAACATGATGTGGGGCCTCCCTAGTGGCTCAAGGGCTTAAGACACAACCTATGAAGCTGTCCACAGCCACTGCAGCACAAGTTCAATCCCCAGCCAGGGAGCAACCCACAAGGCGCAGCAGACCTCTCCTGACTCGCCCACTGCTCCCATTAGCAATGTATTTCAGTGGGTCTGCCTGTTCTGTTCCCCATTCTGTCTCTGGTGAATCCTCTCAGCCCCACACCTCTAGCCTGTGCCCTGGTTCTTGTACACATAAATAAATAAATAAATCTTTTTTTTTTTTTTTGAAAGAAAGAACATGATGTTCTGGGCAAGTCTCAAGCAGAATGGCCCAAACCTTAGGGGTTAACGGTCCCTTTAGCAATAGTTTATTCATTAAGTCCAATGTCACATGGAAAAGTAATCTAAAACATTCACATCTTATCCAAGAGAACTCGCCCACACATGTTTGTCTATTATGTGATCTACCACCAAAAGTTGCCATTGCAACCAAGAGCATGTTGACTCTAGCCATGAAACACTAACCATGGGGATTAGGTCACATATTACCAAGACAGAGCTCACTCCTACACACACACACACACACACACACACACACACACACACACTACACCTGGGAAAGGCATCCCTTCCTTCCAATATTCTCCCAATATTTTCTCATCACTCTGAACAAAGCACCATATCACCTTTATTTCAAACAGGCCTCTTCTGGCATTTACTTCCAGACAAGCTACACCAACTTCCCATTTTTCCTTGTGTGAGTCTCCTCTCATTTGTATGGAGAGATATTACTCTCCTTTATTTACTTCTAGTTTCTTTTATTACATATCTGTACATAGAACACAAAACCAGTAATTCAAAGGACAATATGCATGTCTATGTTCACTGCAGCACTGTTTGCAATAGCTGAATTACAGAAACAATCTAAGTGTCCAAGGACAGATGAGTGGATAAAGAAGATGTAGTGTGTATATATATATATATATTTCTCTCTATATATATAGATAGATTTTTAAATACCTGATTTTGTAAGGGAAAGTTCAAATGAGAAATAATCAGTATCATTTGCTGTTCTGAAATCACCAGATGAATATGAATTACAGGAATACATGTGTGATCTTACCATTTTATGGGAGTAGTTCCCAATCTTTCATGTATCTAAAATCATCAGTGGAGTAATAAATCTGAGTAAATCATATTCTTCCAACAACATTCCACTTTAGGAATGATATACTCTTGATTTTAAAATGATTTCTCACATATATATACAATAGTATATCAATTCAATGGAATACTATGTCTTGAACAAACAAAAAATTTCTTGTGAATGCATATGAAATGATCTCTAAGAATATTTTTTTTCTCTAAGAATATTTTTAAGGGGAAAAATAAAGTGTATAATAAAATAAGAACAGTATATAATATGCTACCACTTAGGTTAGAAAATAGAGCATGTCAAGAAGGACACATAAATACTGAGTAGCTCATGATACAACATTCTGAATTGATTCAAATAATCTGGCAGGGCATGCAAGAAAATGACAACATTGCTTGAATACTGGGAAAGGAACTGGATGACTACAGAACAGGTATGGATACATTGTGTTTTGTTGTTTTTTTTTAATATGAAAAGGTATTTATTTTTTTATTTAAATTTTATTTTTATATTCCCCATACAATTACACCCCCCTTATTCTGACCCCAATCCCTCCTTTCCCTGCCCCCCACCCCCCATAGAGTGTCTCTGGTTCATAGTTGCTTATTGATTTTGATATTTTCTTTCTCATAGTTATTCTTTTTCCTGGCCCCTTATTTAAGTTTCCTAGATTCCTGCTATGAGTGAGACCATCTGGTATTTTTCTTTTTCTTTCTGGCTTATTTCGCTGAGCTTGATCCTTTCCAGCTCCATCCATGTTGCTGCCAATTGCATGTGTTTATTTTTTTGATTGCTGAGTAATATTCCAGGGTGTATATGTACCACATCTTCTTGATCCAGTCATCTATTTTTGGGCATTTGGGTTGTTTCCAAAGCTTAGCTATTGTAAACAGTGCTGCTATAAACATAGGCATGCAGGTGCTCTTGGAATTGATGTTTCTGTGTCCTTTGGGTAAATACCTAGGAGTGGACTTGCTGGATTATATAGAAGCTCTATGTTTAGTAGGTCGAGAAATCTCCACACAGCTCTCCATAGTGGTTGGACCAGTTTGCACTCCCACCAACAGTGCAGGAGAGTTCCTTTTTCTCCACATCCTCGCCAACATTTGTTGTTGCTAGTTTTTTTAATATGTGCCATTCTCACTGGTGTAAGATGGTATCTCATGGTAGTTTTGATTTACATTTCCCTGATTACAAGTGGTGCTGAACATTTTTTCATATGCCTGTTGGCCATTTGCATTTCCTCTTCAGAGAAGTTTCTTTTTAGCTCTTCTGCCCATTTTTTGACTGGATTATTTTCTTTGTTTTTGTTGAGTCATATCAGCTCTTTGTAGACTTTTGTGATCAGTCCTTTATCATTAGTGTTGTGTGCAAAAATGTTCTCCCAGTTGGTGGGGTTTCTCTTTGTTTTTGTTATTGTCTCTTTTGCTGTGCAAAAGCTCTTTAATTTGATGTAGTCCCAGCTGTTGATCTTTGCCTTCACTATCACTGCTTTGGGTGATGTGTCTGTAAAGATGTCTTGGATGTGCATATCATGTAGTGTTTTCCCTATATTTCCTTCTATGTATTTTATGGTTTCAGGTCTTATGTATAGTTCTTTAATCCATTTTGAGTTGGTTTTTGTGCATGGTGTGAGGTAGTGGTCAAGCTTCATTCTTTTGCATGTAGCGACCCAGTTTTCACAGCACCATTTATTGAACAAACTTTCTTTGCTCCAATGCATATTCTTTGCTCCTTTGTCAAAGATTAGTTGACCATAAATCTGTGGGTTTATTTCTGGATTTTCTATTTGATTCCATTGTTCTGTGTGTCTGTTCTTGTTCCAATACCATGCAGTTTTGATGATTATGGCTTTGTAGTATAGTACATAGAGAACCCAAAAACTCCACAGAAAAATGAATTCAACTAATCAGTCAGTTCAGTAAAGTGGCAGGATACAAAATCAACATGCAAAAGTCAGTAGCCTTCCTATACACAAACAATAAATCTGAAGAAGAAAAAATTTAAAAAACCATCCCTTTTATTATAAAAAAAAATCAAATACTTGGGAATAAATCTAACAAAAGAGGTAAAGGACCTATACAAAGAAAACTATAAAACACTGTTAAAAGAAATAGAAGAAGACACAAAGAAATGGAAAGACATCCCCTGCTTATGGATTGGAAGAATAAACATTATTAAAATGGCCATCCTACCAGAAGCAATATACAGACTCAATGCTATTCCAATAAAAATTTCAATGTCATTCTTCAAAGAAATAGAACAATTATTGATGAAATTCATATGGAATCACCAAAAACCCTGAATAGCCAAAGCTCTCCTGAAAAAAAAAAAGAAGGGAATGGAGCATCACACTCCCAGACTTCAAACTATACTACAAAGTGTTTTGTTTTTTTAATGCTATGTACATTTTAATTTTTTTGAGGTAACATTAGTTTACAACATTGTTTATGATTTATAGGTATAGGATCAACATCTTCAGGTGTTTACAGTATATCACACTGACCGCCCAGAGGCCCAGAGTTTTCTACCATAGTCCACTGGGTCCCCTACATACTTTGCTCTTCCTTCTCTCCCTTCTCCTTTGGTAGCCTCAGTTCTACAATCATATTTCTAGGGTTTGGTACTGTTTTGACTCTATCTGACCCTTTGTTTTGTTTCCCTATATTCCACATACAAGTGACACCATTCAGTATTTGTCTCTCTATTGACTTCTTTTGTTTGGCATAATTCCCTCTAGCTCCATCTATGTTGCTGCAAATGTTCAAAGTTTATCATTTTTGATAGGTGAACAGTATTCCATTGTGTATATTATACCACATCTTCTGATATACTTATCTATATATTTGGGCATTTATGTTGATTCCATAGCTTGTCTATTGCAAATAGTGCTGCAATGGACATGGGAGTTAATGTATCCTTTCAAATTAGTGGGTTTTTTATTCTTTGGTTAGATACCTAGGAGTGGAATTGCTGGGTCATGTGGTAGATCCATTTTTAATCTTTTGAGAAACTCCATACTCTTTCCCATAGGGACTAGACCAATGCACATTCCCACTAACAGTTTAAGAGGGTTCCTTTTTCTCCAATACTTGCCAGCACTTGTTTCTGGTATTGTTGATGTGGGCCATTCTCATATGTGTGCAGTTGTATCTCATTGTGGTTTTGATTTGCACTTCCCTGACACTAGGTGATGAGAAACATTTTTTCATGTTACTGTTGGACATCTGTATGTCTGCTCCACATATATGCCTATTTAGCACTTCTGCCCATTTTTTAAAAAGATTTATTTATTTATGTATACAAGAGATGGGGTACAGGCCAGTGGTGAGGGGGAGGGGTGAGAGGATTCATCAGAGACAGAGTAGGGAACAGAACAGGCAGATCCACCGAAATGCACTGCTGAGAGGAGCAAAGGGCAATTCAAGAGAGGTCTGCTGCGCCATGTTTGTCACCTCCCTGGGCAGGGATAGAACTCGTGCTGCAGTGGCTGGCAGTAGCTTGATAGCACTGTCTTTAACCCCTGAGCCACTAGGGAGGCCCTGTCTAATTTTTGATTGGGTTATTTGTTTTCTTTTTGCTGAGCTGTATGTGTTCTGTGTAGATCCGTTATAAATGAATTTTTTTAAAAATTTCTCCCTCTTCCAGCTCATTGTTTGCAAATAAAAAGGTAAAAAAATTGTGTATTGATTTTGTAACCTACTTTTTTGTTGAACTTATTTATTGTTACAATTAGTTTTTTTTAATTTTTATTGCATTAAAGTTGGTTTATATCATCATTGCCATAATAAAAGTGTATGATCTCCCCTAAAGCATTGTTCCATCATGCTCCCACCACCATGTTTCAATTAGTTTTTCAGTGGAGTCTGTAGGGTTCTCTCTGTATATTGTCATATCATTTGTGAATAATGAATAATAGGTTAACTTCTTCTTTTCCTACTTGTATTTCTTTATATCCTTTTTGCTTAATTATTCTTGCTAGGACTTCCAATGATATGTTGAATAATTGTGGTGAAAGTGGACATACTTGACTTGCCCCAAATCTTAGAGGAAAAATTTTCAGATTTTTTTATCACTGAGAATGATGTGAGCTGTGGGTCGGTCAAATGGCCTTTAGTATATTAAGTATGTGCCATCTAGCCCCATTGTTTGAGGATTCTTTCATAGAATGGAGGTTGAATCTTATCATATGATTTCTCAACATGTATGAATTGATCGTAGGTTTCTTATCTTTCCTTTTATTGACATGGTGAATTACTTTTATTGATTTTCAAATATTGAACCATCCTTCTATCCCAGATATAAATCCTTGATAATGGTGTATATACTATAGTTTAAATAGTATGCATGTGTGTATATATACAGACATACTTATATATACATACATACATATACAGATCTACATATCTGTTTATTATATCCATGATATAAAATATACATATGAAATATATTATATATAATATTAATATATTTTATATAATTATTATATCCAAATTGGAAACTTGGAGACAATAAAAATGTTAATTTATAAATCCAAATTATTTCATCTTAATAATACATTTCTGAAAAATGTTTTCCCATGCATATATTAGAACTTCCTGAATATTTCATTATTTAAGAAGGTTGAAACTTGTTTTTCTAAACTTCAGAGCATAACATATCCAAATACATAAAATTCTATGTGAAAGATTCATTCTGTTCTTTTGTTCTTCCAACTGTGTAGACAATTTCAAACTGATCCTATATAATCTCTTTTACATCAAAGAAAAGATTTAGTCTCAAGTCACTATAGACCTTTAAAACAGCTGAAGTCCTCATCAGTTTGGAAGTATGCACATTAAAATGCCCCAAGCCACTGTCAGGCAGATTACCTGATAGCAGATAGTAAACAATGCATTCAAGAGAGAGCAGATGTCATTTCACACTGGAAAATTAAAGGAAAACAAACTAAGTTTTCATGACTGACTGACCAGTGACATCGATAAGACAAGGAACTCATCCAGGTTCCTTATAGCTTCCTGGTGTTTTATGTGATGGAGGTCACTACTTTGGCTGGCTGGTGATAGGGAAAATGTATCTGTGTCATTTCTTCTCTTTCGTCTTCTTTAGTCATTAATATTTGACCTCTTAAAGATAGAGAAATTTGATCTTCAAATATGTTTCCAATTTTTTTCGTATTTCTACTCCTCCTTTCACTCCCCAAAATATTATACTGGCAAAATGGAAAATATACTTGACTTATAACTGCAAGAATTTTGTGATGGGGATTGTGAGTGAAACAGGAAGATACAAATTATACTTAGAAATGCATTCAATGATTCTCAAGTAAATGTCAAGAAATTTTTAGGTCTATTTGCCTACTAAATACTTTTCTCAAATCATAATAACCACATGTTCAAAGATAAGTAAATTTCCAACAAGTTGCATCATGAGACTATCATAATTTTATAACTTACTATAAATTGGGGATTTCTTACATATTTATCATAAATAATGTAAATAGTTTTTAGAGATTGTTGGTGACTTGGCTATGAAATAAAATCTTTTTATTCCTATTTACTATAGTTACTTTGGGGTTGCTAATTATGTTGTTTTTCCTTTTGTTTTATTTTTAACTATTACCACTTGCTGGATTAATTATCTGTATGTAAAGCCTGAAACCATAATATATAAAGAAGAAAACATTTCATGAAATCGACTTTAGAGATGTCCTAGATTCTTCTTCAATAATAAGGGCAACAAAAACAAAAATAAACAAATGGGTCTACAACAAACTAAAAATTTTCTGCACAGTAAAAGAAATTATCATTAAAATGATATATTACCCAACTGGTTGGGAGAAAATGTTTGTATATCATGCATCCAACAAGTACTAATATACAAGATCTACAAAGAACTCATACAACTCAAAATAAAGAAAACAAATGACCCAATCAAGAAATAGGCAGAAGCTCTAAATAAATCCTTTTCTAGAAGAGACAAAGATGGCCAAAAGACAGATGAAAAAGTGCTCATTATTGCTTATCATCAGGGAAATGCAAATTAAAAGCATAATAAAATGCCACTTTACACTTGTGAGAATGGCCTACATTAAAAAGGCCAGAAACAGGACCTCCCTGGCCATGTAGGGTTGTCTCAGCACTATCATTACTGTGGCCTGAGTTTGATCTCCCACTAGGGAGCTAACCCACATAGCACAGCAGACTTCTCCTGTCTTGCCTGCTGCTCTCTTTAGCAGTGTATTTTAGTAGAACTGCCTGTTCTGTTCCCTATTCTGTCTCTGGTGAATCTTCTCACCCATCCCACTCCACCCTGACACTTCTGACCTACATTCCAGTTCTTATATTCGTAAATAAATAAATCTTTTTTAAAAAGAAAGATTTGGGGGGGGGGGGGAAGGGCCAGAAACAATAAGCATTGAACAAGGTTGTGGAAAAAAAGGAACCCTCACGCATTGCTGGTAAGAATGTAAACTAGGGTCTCCCCTGGTGGTGCAGGCGGTTGAGCGCAGTGCTGTGAAACTGTCCGCAGCCTCTGCAGCACCGGTTCGATCCCGACTGGCCGGCGAGAATCCCACATGGCGCAGCAGACCTCTCCTGTCTTGCCCGCTGCTCCCCTCAGCAGTGTATTTCATCAGTCTACCTGTTCTGTTCCCTGCTTAGTCTCTGGTGAATCCTCTCACCCTCCCACGCATCTGGCCTGTACCCCGGCTCTTGTATAAATAAATAAATAAATCTTAAAAAAAAAAAAAAGAAAAGAATGTAAACTAGTTCAGCCCCAATGGAAAACACTATAGAGATTTTTCAAAAGATTAAAATCTAATCCACCATATGACCCAGCAATCTCACTCCTCATTGTCTGTTTCAAGACTGCAAAACACTAATTTAAAGGGATCTATGCAATCCTATGTTCATTGAAATACTATTTATAATTCAAAGATGGGCCAGCCCTGGCCTGAGTCCACAGGGGAGGGTGATAACATGGCTTTTGTGTAAATTATATAAACCAAATTTTGTATCTTTGCCTTAATACTTGTTTTATTTTGAATGGCTAGCCATCTTGGCCCTTTTGTCCCCCAACTTGAGATATATTAAGGCTTTTGGTGTCCCTGGAAAAAAGTGAGGTGTGGAGGAAATCAAGGTTTACCAGGACACTAATTTGAGACCAATTCAGTAAGTGAACACCTTAAAGGAAAAAAATTCTCTTCTGAGAAATAAATTCTTCTGGACCTTTGTTCAATTTCTCTAAAGACAGACTCTGAGACTAGACCTAGATACAAAGATTTTACCTGGAGGTGATACCTGAAGACAGAGTAAAGCAGTTAGAAAGGCGAGAGGAAGGGAGGGCCGATGAAGGCAATATTGATGGATAGGTACTTCAGTGGACACCTAGTGTTCAATCCTTAGGAGATTAAATGGAACACATTTCATAATTATCCCCAACAATTTGCCTTATTGGATGGAGATTCCCTAGCCCGTCCTCATGAACAGGCATAGCAAGCTACTTAAGGGTATGGTATGTAATAATTATTTAATGAAAGAATAAATGGGATGTGTAATATTTTCTGGAAACACTGAATACAATTAGAATAGAAAATAAATCTGAAGATATTTAAAGCATATTAAAAATATCTTTTTAAAAACCAACGTAGGGCCACCCCGGTGGAGCAGCGGGTTGAGTGTTGCACTGTGAAGCTGTCAGCAGCCTCTGCAGCATGGGTTCAATTCCCGGCTGGCCAGAGAGAATCCCACATGGCAAAGCAGACCTCTCCTGTCTTGCTCACTGCTCCCCTCAGCAGTGTATTTTAGTCATCTGCCTGTTCTGTTCCCCACTCTGTCTCTGGTGAATCCTCTCACTCTCCTGTGCCTCTGACCTGTACCCCAATTCTTGCATAAATAAATAAATCTTTAAAAGATAAATAAAGGGCCTCCTTGGTGGCGCAAG
Organism: Talpa europaea; assembly: GCF_964194135.1. Taxonomy (NCBI): domain Eukaryota; kingdom Metazoa; phylum Chordata; class Mammalia; order Eulipotyphla; family Talpidae; genus Talpa; species Talpa europaea. The sequence goes on from NC_140071.1 coordinate 101,857,108, forward strand.
GGGTTAAGCACAGCACTATGAAGCAATTTGCAGCCTCTGCAGCACAAGTTCGATCCCCAGCCAGGGAGAAATTCACATGGCGCAGCAGACCACTCCTGACTCGCGGGCTACTCCCCTCAGCAGTGTACTTTGGTCAATCTGTCTGTTCTGTTCCCCACTCTGTCTCTGGTGAATTCTCTCACCCCCCACACCTCTGGCCTGTACTCCAGCTCTTGTATGCATAAATAAATAAATCTTAAAAAATAAAAAATAAAAACCAAAGTAACATTAGAATGTGCTATTATTTTTCTTTTTTTAATAAAATATATATGTATAATATTATTTCGGGTGTTAATTTTCTATAACAAAAAGACCTCAAAATACAGTGGCAAAAAAACAAACAACCAGTGATTTAAATAAGACCCAACCTTAATTCCCTGTAAAGTAACAACCAGATATTAGCAGTCAGGGACATGATGCCACCTATTTATGGACTCCAGGTACTTATTCCACCTCCAGGCTCTTCAACTAATGGGAAGAGAGAAAAGATCTAAGTAGGCTGTTTCCTGTTTAAGACCTACATAAGAAGGTACTCATCATCTTTTACCAGATGTAAAAGGATGGCCAGAATGTAGCCACATGGACAAACCCAGTTCCAGGGCAGTCTGGAGATGGAGTCATTAGTTAGAGATGCCCAGCTAACCTAGGAAGTCTACTGGTAAAAGGAGAAGGGAGAGTGGGTATTGGTGAGCAACTGACAGGTCTCTCCCGCAGAAAAATAAACATCCATGTGAACAGAGTTACCTATGGAAAAATATTCTGCTGGAATGGAATCCCAGGAGCTACATTAGAGGCTAGCTTGTTTGATGAACTAGTTTTGCAAGGTTTGGAATAATTACTATATATATATATATATATATATATATATATATCTTACTGTAGAGGTGTTAAAAAAATTTATTCTCACTGCATTCAGATGTACAATCAAAATAGTTTTTCTGTTTTCCATAGTGGTCATGAGCCCTTTCCCCACTAGTAGGGAAAGGGATAAATTTTTAATTTGTATATTATAGTGTCAGTATTAGTACACTTAGGCTGCCATAACAAAATACACTTGATGGCTTAAAGAAAAAATCTATTTTCTCACTGTTCTACAGGCTCGAAGTCCTAGATCAGAGTTTCAGCATGGTCAGGTTCTGGTGAGAACTTCTTTCTGGTTACAAATAGTCACCTATTCTTTGTGTTCTCAAATAGGGGAAGGGAGGGGGTGGGAGGGGGTAGGGGATGAGAGAGAGAGAGAGAGACAGACAGAGACAGAGAGACAGACAGAGACAGACAGAGAGAGAGAGAGAGTCTACAATGCAGCACTTTTCCACTTTTAATTCTTTTAATTAAAAAATATGTAGAATCTAAGGACTTTCTTCAGGTAATTTTCTAATTTCTTTGTTTTTTATTTCATCTGATGTCTTGCTAAATTACAAATTATTTCCAATGTTTACTCACTTATGCAATATATACCAATTAGCTCCATATGGAGTCTTACAACAAAGTTAAAGCAATCTTGTCTTTATTAAACATACTCCATAAAATATTTCAGAGATAAATGATGCCAGCATATTTTGACAAGGAGACCAAACACTTTAGAAAACTTGCATCTCTTATTTATTCTCTGGTGTGTGTGGGTATGCGCCATAACACTATTAAGTGGTGAACAATTCTGTTAAGTAAACAACGGGGATTGAATAGGGAGTTAGGGAAAGTGGACTCTAATCTCTGTTCTGTGTTCTGCTCTAAATTATTCTCCAATTTGATGAATTTTCTAACTTATCTGTGCCTCAATCATCAGCTATAAAACCTGAAGATTATCAACCTCTCTGACAACATAGTGCTGTTAAGCAGGCAAAGTTAGAATATATTAATGTTATTTTAACATTATTGGTTATGAATCACAATCCAAAAACAACTTAATGATACTTGTGGATCTGATTAGCAACAATATTAAACAGGTTTAATTCAATTCTACAAACTTAATGGAAATCAGAGTTTGAGAGAAGACAAGTTTAGCAACAAATGATAAAAAATAAATTGGAAAATAACAGTAGTTTTTAAAAGCATAGAATTTTTCAGAAACAATAGTTTCAATTAACAACAACAACTATATATTTACCTACACACACACACACACACACACACACACACACATTAGTAAATTATGTTTACCCAGATATCTCTTCATTCCTAAGGAATTGCAAAATAATTTTGTAAAATCCATGTATTCATATAAGTAATCTTTTGCAAAAATGATAATAGTGCTTCAAAGTTTTTCTTTAGAAAAACAGAGTATTATAAAAGAAAGTCAGACGTGGTTGCTATTGTAGCTAGATTGAGAATTAATGTTTTTGGAACCTAAGCAAGCATCTAGGATACTGCTGTCATTCTGTTACTAAGACACACTCCTAATGGTGGTTAAAGTTGGTGTGCTCAGCCATCTCTTTTTCAGCGATACATGTGCTTGGAAACTTTTGGTCTCTAACTGCTAGTTCTGTTTGCAAAGATCTTTGGACTGTTTTAGGTGTAACATCATATTTATGGAATTGAGCTAATTATATAGCTCTTTGATTGCCACTTAGGACATAGGTTGATTGCCACATAGCTCTTTGATTGCCACATAGGTTGTGCAAAGAAAGCTACCCAGTTCTAAGTATGGAGTAATGGTCTCACAGATTTGTTGCTTCCTCTTGCACCAAATTATTTAAATAAGTGATACATTTCAAGTGTATATAAATTATAAGAATGTAAAAAATTACAAGTAAAGAAATTCACACAAAATAGAAAATAACACTAAATTTTTTTCTTTGTGACTTTTAAGAATTAAAAAATCTCTCAAGGTGAATACAACCATATATTTATGATATTAAAATAACTTCTTTTCTAATCTTAAGTACCATACAAAGAATTTTAAAGTGAAGATTCTATGCATCCAAAGAGAGTGTTTTGCATTGCCTCTTTGCACCATTAAGCAACTCACATTATTTTGTCAGTGAGCCAATATTTCAGCCACCTCTGACTTTCTTGGTGTTTATTCAAATATTTGCCTTTTTTCACGTAATGTTCACTCCATGGCCATGGTAGTTTTAAAACATTAAGTTCTTCTACCTTTGGACTTTGGGGCACTAATAGATGATAGGCATTTCTACAGTGTTTTATATGAGAGGGAAAATATTCCATAGTGGTTGGACATGTGCTCATATTTCTGAGATGACACAGTAAGGCTAGTTCTGGGAATATTTAAAGGAGCCAAAATTAATTGAATTAATTGCTAATACTAGGAGGAAAGGCCATTGCTAGAACAAAGTTGACATGAACAGCTAGCTAATACGAAGGAGCAGGAGCGAGCAAAAAAAGGAAAATATCAAAAATAAACCATTCATCATGATAGTGAAAGCATTTGATATTTGTATACAATTGTGTGCAATCTTTTTGAAGGTAATGTGGCACTATGTATCAAGAAATATAAAAATACACCATTTCACATGGTAACTCAGACTTTGTAGATTATCAGAGATGTGCCTAAAAATTTATGTTCATTGTGGAATATGACAGTATTAAAATTTAACTACTTGCATAAATATGCCTCATGGGGATAGGATATTCTTTTTCACCCTAAATCCTTGAGTGGTTGCACGAGTAAATTAGAACTGTCCAAAGCTTTTAATTCAGCTCCCAACTGAGCAATTTTAAAAACACTAAAATCCTTCCCCCAAAATCCATGAAATAAAGTAAGATAACAACAGTCATTTCAAATACAGTATGATAAAAATAATTCTAGAGATTGATCCAACAACTTGTGAAATACAGACTGCTGGTAATTATTTGAAGTAACTTGATAAGATATAAATAAAAATTAAAAACCATCAAGGAAATGAAATAGCAACCTACAAAAAGGGAGGAGATATTTACAAATTATCTGAAAAGGGGTTAGTATTCAAAATATATAAAGAATTCTTGCAACTTAATATTTTTTGAAAAGTCAAGTTTAAAGGGGGAACTCCCTGGTGGTCTAGGGGTTAAGTCTCAGTGCTATCATTGCTGTGGCCTTAGTGGTCTCAGTTCAAATCCTGGCCAGGAAGCTAACCCATATATGGCACAACAGACCTCTCCTGTCTTTTATTATTATTATTATTATTATTATTATTATTATTATTTTATATATTTTTACATCATTTTTCACTTTTGCACAATGTATGCATTTTCTTTTCTTTTTTTTTAAAGATTTATTTATTTATTTATATAAGCACTGGGTACAGTCAGAAGCGTGGGAGGGTGAGAGAATTCACCAGAGCCAGAGCAGGGAACAGAACAGGCAGAAGGACCGAAGTACACTGCTGAGGGGAGCAGCGGGCAGCAGGAGAGATCTGCATGCCATGTGGGACCCTGAACCGGCAGCCGGGGATCGAACCGGTGCTGCAGAGGCTGCAGGCAGCTTCGCAACCCGCGCTCAACCACTGTGCCACGGGGGAGGCCTAGACCTCTCCTGTCTTGCCTGGCCTGAGTTCAATCCCTGGCCAAGGAGCTAACCCATATGGCACAACAGACCTCTCCTGTCTTGCCTGCTATTCCCCTCAGCAGTATATTTCAGTAGATCTGCCTGTTCTGCTCCCCGTTTTGTCTCTGGTGAATCTTCTCACACACACAACCCCACACATCTCTGGCCTACACCCCAGTTATTGTATACCTAAATAAATAAACATAAATAGTTTTAAAAATACAATTTATAAATATGGAACCAGGAACATACTAATTAAAATAAAGAAAAAATCAAAATCAACAAGCAACTATAAACCAGAGACACACTACGGGGGTGGGGGGATAGAAGAGTAGGGTCAAAATAAGGGTGGTGGGAATTATGTGGGGAATATAACCAAAATGAAATGCATACATTGTGAAAAAATGAAAAATGATGTAAGAATTATATAAAATAGGGCCTCCCCGGTGGCGCAGCGGTAGAGCGCTGGGTTGCGAAGCTGCCCGCGGCCACTGCGGCGCCGGTTCAATCCCCGGCTGCTCCCCGGCCACCGGAGGAGGGTCCCACATGGCGCGCAGACCTCTCCTGCAGCCCGCTGCTCCCCTCAGCAGTGTACTTCGGTCCTTCTGCCTGCTCTGCTCCCCGCTCTGGCTCTGGTGAATTCTCTCACCCTCCCGCGCTTCTGACTGTACCCAGTGCATGTGTAAACAAAAAACAAACAAACAAGCAAAACAAATAAAGAAAAAAACATGCCTCTATAAAAAAAAAAGAATTATATAAAATAAAATATATTAAAATAAAATACAATTTAAAAATTCATAGTAGATATGGGTTTTTCTTTGGTTTTTCCAACAAAGACCTATAAATGGCCAACATGTACATGAAAATGTGCTCCACATCACAAATGCAAATCAAAACTGCAATGATATGTCACTTTACACCTTTTAGGATGTCTAATATCAAAAACACGAGAAATAGCAAGTGTTGGCAAGAAGGTAGAGAAAAGGGAACCCTATATGTAGTAATAAAAATTGGTATAGCTGCTATGGAAAACAGGATAGTTTCCTCAAAAAATTAAGAAGACACAAAGAAATGGGAAGACATCCCCAGCTCATGCATTGGAAGAATTAACATTATCAAAATGGCCATCCTACCAAAAGCAATATACAGATTCAATGCTATTCCAATAAAAATTTCAATGACATTCTTCAAAGAAATAGAACAATTATTGATGAAATTAATATGGAATCAGCAAAAACCCCAAACAGCCAAAGCTCTTCTGAAAAAAAAAAAAAAAGGGAATGGAGGCATCACACCCCCAGACCTCAAACTATACCACAAAGCCATAATCATCAAAACTGCATGGTATTGGAACAAGAACAGACACACAGAACAATGGAATAAGATAGAAAATCCAGAAATAAACCCACAGATTTATGGTTAACTACTCTTTGACAAAGGAGCAAAGAATATGCACTGGAGCAAAGAAAGTTTGTTCAATAAATGGTGCTGGGAAAACTGGGTCACTACATGCAAAAGAATGAAGTGACCACTACTTAACACCATGCACAAAAACCAACTCAAAATGGATTAAAGAACTAGACATACGACATGAAACCATAAAATACATAGAAGGAAATATAGGGAAAACACTACATGATATGCACATCAAAGACATCTTTACAGACAGATCACCCAAAGCAGTGATAGTGAAGGCAAAGATCAACAGCTGGGACTACATCAAATTAAAGAGCTTCTGCACAGCAAAAGAGACAATAACAAAAACAAAGAGAAATCCCACCAACTGGGAGAACATTTTTGCACACAACACTAACGATAAAGGACTGATCACAAAAATCTGCAAAGAGCTGATGAGACTCAACAAAAACAAAATAATCCAGTCAAAAAATGGGCAGAAGAGCTAAAAAGAAACTTCTCTGAAGAAGAAATGCAAATGGCCAACAGGCATATGAAAAAATGTTCAACATCACTTGTAATCAGGGAAATGCAAATCAAAACTACCATGAGATACTATCTCACACCAGTGAGAATGGCACATATTAAAAAAACTTGCAACACAAATGTTGGCGAGGTTGTGGAGAAAAAGAAACTCTCCTGCACTGTTGGTGGGAGTGCAAACTGGTCCAACCACTATGGAGAGCTGTGTGGAGATTTCTTGAACTACAAGCATAGAGCTTCCATATGATCCAGCAATTCCACTCCTAGGTATTTACCCAAATGACACAGAAACAGTAATTCCAAAGGGCACCTGCACACCTATGTTTATAGCAGCACTATTTACAATAGCTAAGCTATGGAAACAACCCAAATGCCCAAAAATAGATGACTGGATCAAGAAGATGTGGTACATATACACCCTGGAATATTACTCAGCAATCAAAAAAGATAAAACACATGCAGTTTGCAGCAACATGGATGGAGCTAGAAAGGGATCATGCTCAGCGAAATAAGTCAGAAAGAAAAAGAAAAATACCAGATGGTCTCACTCATAGCAGGAATTTAGAAAACCTAAATAAGAGACCAGGAAAAAGACTAATCAATACAAAGTAAAAATCAAAATCAACAAGCAACTATAAACCAGAGACACACTGCGGGGGGGGGGGGTCATCGAGGAAACGAAGGACTAGAGTCAAAATAAGGGGGAGGTGCAATTGTACGGGGAATATAACCAAAATGAAAAAGCATACATTGTGCAAAGATGAAAAAAGATGTAAGAATTATATAAAATAAATATTTAAATAAAAAAATAAAAATACCTGTGCTTTCTGTAAAAAAAAAAAAAATTAAAAATAGAACTATCTTATGAGTCAGCAATTCACTTGTAAACACTAACTCAAAAAGATATATGCATCTTCGTGTTCACGGCATCATGTTTACAACAGCCATTATATGGAAATAACCTAAGTGCCAAGATGGATGAATGAATAAAGAAAATGTTACACACACACTGAAATATTATTCTGTTACAAAAAAGAAGGAAATCTTCCCATGTATGATAACATGAATGGACCTTGAGAGCATTATGCTAAGCAAAATAAATCAGACAGAGAAAAACAAATAATGTGTGATTTTGTCGAATATGTGGGATATCTAAAAAACAAACAAACAAACAAAAAAAAAAAAAACAATGAACTCACAGATCCAAAAAACAGATTAGTGGCAGCCAAAGGCAGGGACAAGAGTTTAGGGTGTGGGTTGGAAGAATGGAAGGTGAAGAGTTGAAGAGGATTAAAAAAGTACAAATTTCCAGCTATAAAATAAATATCATGGGGGTGCAATGTACCGCATGGTGACTATAGCTGTAGATTTAAATGCTGTATATCTAAATCCTACTAAGAGTATAATCTGATAAGTTCTCAACATAAGAAAGGAAATTCTTGTAACAATGCATAGTAATGGATGTTAATCGGGCTTACTGTGGTGATGATTTTGCAATACATACAAATATCAAATCATAACATTATACATCTGAAACTAATATGTATGTCAAAATTATATATCAACTTTTAAAAGCCCAACTTATAAAAAGAATAAAGAAATGTATGTTGAGTTTTTTTTAAAGGTATATAAGAAGGTAAAATTAGAAAAGAAGGAAAACTCATAACCACATAATCAACTATAGATCTTTGAAGAGCTAAATAAAAGTTAAATAATTATGGGGGAGAAAAGGTACTAAATAATTAAACTTGACTAAGGAGTCTGCCTAAATCACTTTCTACAGGAAGCCTCAAACAACTGCAATCTAAGGTAGACACTTTGTGAGTTCCATTGCCCCTGTACCTTCCCCTAATCATACTTGCAGTACCCCAGTGAAAGTGATGGTTCATTTATTTCTCTTATCCCCCATATGATGGTATGATCCTTGAGACTGAATACTGTATCTTCATTTGCAACCCCAGATACTGACCACAGGATTCAACAAATGATTGAATAAATTAGAAATGGAAATAATAGGGAAAGAAGATATTCTTTCAAGAAAAGGGAACTGACTTGTAGACATGACCAAAAAATAAATGAATAAATAAGGATATAATTACAATCCTTTTAACAAAAAAATAAATAAATCACTTTATCTCCCAGGTTATAGACAAGTTAAGGCCTATGCTGAGTTTTCTCCACTCACTTCTCCAAGTCCATGCTATGCCCTTCTCCACTGTGGTATATGTCACAGGAGACTGATCTGCAAGGGATGTGTCCACTGAATCCCTCTACCTATAGAATCCAGTGGGTTTTTGTCAATGGGACACCCTAGAGTCAGGTTAGAGATGGTGAGAGAATGAGGTGAGACATTTATTTCCAAGATTTTTTGCTTGATGGAAGTAGATTGGTTTATCTTCAGCTCTGGTCAGAGCAATTCTCTCCCTATAACAACCCTCTGTGAGTGTCAGAATCTGCTCCCTCCCCTTACTTCTTGCAACCTAGGAGTACTATCTCCTCACTTTGTTAGCCTTGGCATAATATGCTTTTCTAAACTCTGCCCAGTCCTCTTTGCAAGCCGTCCTCTCCTCAAATAGTCTACTTTGAGGTGTCTTCTGATATTTTCCAGGATCTCAACTATTCAAAGGTCTTAATTCACAATTCTTCAAAGATTTTGTGAAAGGGACAAATTTTACAGTTAATATTTATGTCCTCTACTGGTTTTTGTTTTGTTTTCCAAATCCAAAGATATAATAATGAATATCAAGAGGATCTTTTTAGGCAAAGTTAGTTAGCAGAGGAGTGCTAAAAGATTTTCAAAGAGCAAGGAATAAATGCATTTGGGAATTACAAATATGAACCATGGTTAGAAAATAACAGAAAACTGATAGATTTATCAGTTATAATGCAGTTCTTCCCAATAGCAATGGTGCTATTTAATTTTGAGATTTGAAAGAACAATAAGCTGTTAAGAATCATTATACAAGTTTCTCCATTATCCTATTGATTTTTATACTCTATAATCCTAGTGCTGAGAACAGCACCTTATATGTGGGAACTGAGAAAGTGTTTATTGAACAAATTAATCAGGAAGAACACTGAAAAAAAAAAACAGAAAATATCATCTTACACTTGCATAAAGGGGAAAATTCCAGACTGGAAATATTAAGTAACATTCTGTTCATTACCAAACAGTAAAAACATAACAAACCTAAAGAATTGCTCCGAAAATAGTAAATACTTGGGCAAATATAAATGAAAATGATTGCATGTGAATAGACTAAGATGACTGAACTTGTATGATAACAATAGATCATTCCCTGTTAGGTACTTTGCATTTACTAACCTCAAGCCTCACATTCTTGCCAGAAAAAAATGATCAAGGAAAGATACTATGAGGAGGTGATATTTATCTTGATTCAGAAAGAAAAAGCAGTAATCATCCTCAGAGATTAAAGGACAAAGAAACCTCTTGGTAGAATGTTGTTATACACAAAACCACAGATGTTAGAAAGCAGAATGCATTTCAGGAACTTCAGACATTTCAATAATGAATAAAAGATGAGAATGATTAGGGACAGAGTGTGATTTTATCACGAAGATCATAGAAAATGGTCCATAAAAGTGTACCTAATGTTTGTTTTAGGCATGTGTATTTAATAGCAGTGTAAAGATGATTGTCACTAAAGATTAAAATAAAGTAATGAGTGTACTATGAAGCACTGTACAGACATTGCTCTTATTTTTCTTAAGTTGTTGTTAGGCTACTTTTTGTTTCCCAACCCCCTTTCCACACACACACACCCTATTTTCTCCACCAATGGCTCTGTGCCCTGTTAAGTATTCAGTCTGTCAGACAGACTCCCAGTGGGGTTCAGACCAACCACATTTTTTTGAAGTTCTGTATCTTTTGTCTAGTGTACTGTTCCACAGCACTGTCTGGGACAAGAGTGCCACCTCGTGTTGCATCATTGACTGTTCACAATCCCCAAAATACTTTCTTGTCATTTGAGCTACTTGTGGATGTATCCATCGACGTTTCCACCCAAGAGTAACTTGGAAAAGAAAATTGTTAGTAACTATTTTCTCAAATACAAAAAAAAGGTAGTCCAGCACCTTTTTTGATAAAGTAATAGTGCTAATCCTTGAGTTTAGTAGGTTGGTTGTTACATACTGGAAAATGCTTAGCCTATGTGCTCTAAACTCTTGGTATTGCTGCTTTTAACATATTTGGGGTTATTTTTAGTTTATATTTAAAAGTACAACTGAAGTGACCATAACACATGAAAAGGGAGATCCTCTACTCCCAAAACACAAATAATGATGGAAACCAACATTACCTTAATTTATACATATATAATTCATGTGTGTATATATATGTGTGTGTTTGTGTATAATTTAAAAAATATATACTGTATATACATAATTCCAAAAATACAACTGAATTTATGAACTAGGAACTTAAATAAGTAAAAATCTACCTTGCTCTCTCTTTCATAGAGGCACATATTCAATAATAAGTTCTGAGAAGGCATTCCAAGAGGTTATTTGAAAGTGCATTCCTGGATGTCTGCAAAAGAGGCTGCAAGCCTTTGCAGGCAGATCAGCTATTTAAACTATTTTAGAATTATTGGAGAAAAAATCTTCCTTAAATTCCTGGAAAAGAACCATGTGTCTCCTACTCAAACTCTTTCAAAAAATTGAGAAAGAAGGAATAGTTCCAAACAATTTTTATGAGACAAACACTACCCTAATACCGAAACCAGACAAAGAAAATTATAGACCAATTTCCCTAGTGAACATAGATGCAAGATCCTAAATAAAATCTTAGCAAACTGAATCCATCAATTCATTAAAAGGAATTTAATGAACACCATGAACAAATGAGATTTATACCAAAGACATGAGGATGTTCAACACTGAAAATCAGTGTAACTCACCATGTCAATAAAGATAAAAGCTATATGATTATATCATCAGGGAAAAAAAAAACTAGCAGGCAAAAGATAAATCAGAGACATTCAGCAGGGGCAGGGGAGGGAGAGGGATCAGAATAGGGGAGGGAAGAGCACAAGAGACTATTGTGATATTTCACGGGTGACTTGGTGATGGTAATTCTATGGGGATTACACCTGAGAGGCACAATAACATAAAAAAATACATATATAAAATTTAAAATAAAACATGCTTAACATTTTTTAAATAAAAATTATATCTTTGGGCTAAAAAAACAAAACTGTATGATCATATCAATAGATGCAGAGAAAGTATTTGATTTTTTTTTTAAGAATTGTATGCAATTTTAAAAATGTGAAAAGAACCCAAATGTTATTGGTAGAGGACTAGATAAATAATAACTTTTTATGTTTAATACCATATATTAAACATAGAACAAATTTTAAATTATATACAGATATTATATATACTTGTCAATTTTGAAAAAGATTTATTTATTTATGCAGACAAGAAGTGGGGTACAGGCCAGAGATGCGGGGGGTGAGAGAATTCACCAGAGACAGAGCGGGGACAGAACAGGCAGACTGACTGAAGCACACTGCTGAAGGGAGCATCATGTCAGTCAGGCCTCACCATGTGGGTTGCTCCCTGGCCGGCTGGGGATTGAATTCATGCTGCAGAGGCTGTGGATTGCTTCATAGTGCGGTGCTTAACCCCTTGCACCACCAGGGAGGACCTACTTGTCATTTTTAATTCAATTATTGTAGAATGGCTATATCAGACATGGTAAGCACTGTGTACAGAGACTAGGGTAGGATGGGGAGATAGCTACAAATATGAATTTAAAAACAATCTCCTTTTTAATAGTCCTAGTGGAGTGAGAAGAAATATCTGTATCTATATAAGGACATATATCAAAATCTTAATGGTATTATGGTGCTATGATGGTGCAATTAGAAGACTCTAACTGCATAACTGAGAAAGGTGCCACAGAAGAAATATATACATATGTAAGTTAGACCTTAAAATATGCACAAGAGGATATGATGTAAAGGAGAACAGATACATTTCAGGCAGTACAAATTTCATTTCTAAAGTCACTAAAACTTGTTATAGCACAATGTTTTTCTGACAAGTATTTTAAGTGCTTGCCATACTTGATACTAAACCAACAAATAAAGAGTACTGGGTGACAGTATTGTGGCATGAGGAAAAACCTCCAGGAAGAAATTTTAAGTTTCATAAACTTATCTTCAACCTTAAACTAAAGTGAAACACAAAGTGAAAAGATTAAAAAAAATGACATAACTTTCCAACTGTTATTCATTTAAATCTCTGTCATCGTTATATTCCACCATTTAAAAAGTTTCCTACAAATAAAATGATTATCATTTGGTTAACCAAAGATAAATAATTCATTCCTAGAAAACTAATCAATAATAAAATCACTGCCAAAATTTGGACAACCTAGAAGAAATGGATACATTTCAAAAGATAAAACTATCAAGTGTGAACCATAAAAAAATAGAAAATCTGAATAGACCAATTCTAGTAATGAGATTGAACCAGGAATGAATAACCTCCCAACAAAGGAAAGTCATCATTTGTAAATTGTACCTATCATTTAAATAACTATCAATAATAAAAATCCTTAACATAGATGTTGGCAAAGATTTTTTGGATATGACACAAGTAACAGAAGCAAAAATCAACATGTGCAACTGCAATGCTAAAAAGCTTTTAAAAAGCAAAAGGAACCATCAACATGAAAAAACAAGCTAGGATGGGAGAAAATATTTGCAAATCATATATATGAAAAGGGGTTAATATTCAAAATATATAAAGAATTCATACAACAGAAGCAAAAACTATCGTTTTCCTGAGAAGACATACAAATTGCCAACAAGGACATGAAAACATGTTTAGCATCACTAATGATTGCAAATTAAAACCATAGAGTTACCACATCAAACCTATAGGAATATATAAAAAGACAAGAAATAACAAATGTTGGCGAGGATATGAATAAAAGGGATCCCTTGGGTAATGTTGCTAGAGATGTAAATTGGTATATCCACTTAGGAAGTATATGGAGATTACTCAAGAAAGTAAAAATAGAACTACTGTATGATTCGGCAATCCCCCTTCTAGGAATATGTACAAAAGAAATGAAAATCAGATCTCAAAAGATGTCTGCTGGGCCTCCCCAGTGGCGCAGCGGTTTCGCGGTGGGTTGCAAAGCTGCCCGCAGCCTCTGCAGCGCCAGTTCGATCCCCAGCTGCTCCCCGGCCACTGGAGGAGGGTCCCACATGGCGCGCAGACCTCTCCTGCCACCCGCTGCTCCCCTCAGCAGTGTACTTCGTCAGTCTGCCTGCTCTGCTCTGCTCTCTGCTCTGGTGAATTCTCTCGCCATCCCGTGCTTCTGACTGTACCCAGTGCTTGTATAAATAAATAAATAAATCTTTAAAAAAAAAAAAAAAAGATATCTGCAGTCCTATATTCACTGCAGCATTAGTCACAATAGCCAAGATATGGAAACCACTCAGGTGTCAAGGGATGGATGAACAGATAAAGAAAATATGAAACACACACACACACACACACTAAGCAGTGGATTATTATTCATCCATGAAAAGAGAAAGAAATCTTGTAATATGCAATAACAAGGATTGACCTGAAGAGCAGTATGCAAGTCAAATATTGTGTGACAGCATTTGTGTGGACTCTAAATTTTAAAAAAATTAAAACTCATAAAAATAGAGAGTAAAGAAGTAGTTATCAGAGACTAGGGATGGTAGTGGAACAAATGGGGATAGACTAGTAAAAGGGTACAGACTTTCAAATATAAAATGCATAAGGTTTGAGGATTTGGGCCTCCCCAGTGGCGCAGTGGTTGAGCGCTGGGCTGCGAAGCTGTCCGCAGCCTCTGCAGCGCCAGTTCAATCCCCGGCCACCGGCGAGGATCCCACAGGGCGTGCAGACCTCTCCTGCCGCGCCCGCTGCTTCCCTCAGTAGTGTATTTCATCAGTCTGCCTGTTCTGTTCCCCGCTCTGGTGAATCCTCTCACCCTCCCATACTTCTGACTGTACCCAGTGCTTGTATAAATAAATAAATAAATCTTTAAAAAAATACTTTAAAAAATAAAATAAAATTTAAAAAAAGGTTTGAGGATTTAATGTAAAATATTTTGTTTTCCACTACAACATCTGACATCTGACTAGGTGGATAACACTGTTTGTATAATTGAAATTTTCTAGAATGGAACTGAAATATTCTCACCAAATAAATGAGTGTGTGTATGTGTGTGTGGGTGTATGTTTACATGAATAAATAAATTTAGTGAGATGATGGATGTGTTAATTACCTAAATGGGGAAGACCTTTCACAATGTATACCTATACCAAACCACCACAATATACACTTTAAATATCTGAACAAATTTATTAGTAAATTATACTTTTAAAAAGCACAATTTTTTAAATAAAAATATAAAGTTGAGTTACTCTCCACCTTAAGCAATAAAATCATTTGAAAATGTTGCCATCTAGTGGTGTCAAACTTTAAAAAAAATAATTAATAAATGATAAATTATTCAACCTAGGAAGTTTCATAGCAGCTTTCTAATAAATAAATGCTACATTTGTACCTCTGCTTTAAGAGAAAACACTCTTTTTTTACTATTACAATTTTTATAAAGTATGGTTTTAACAAAACCTATAATAAAGTATATTACATGCTGAAATTAACCCCCCATTACCAAGTTGCTAACACCCAATTTAACCCAGACTAATTAGATCTTTTAAATGATTAGCAAACACTTTTTTTATTTAAATAATGTTAGTTTGCACTCATTTACCTACCCCTCTTAGTTTAAAGAATTATGTCCACCACCTAAGTACCAACAACACTCCATCACAGTCCACTGGACTCCATTCACCCTTTGCTCCCACCCTTCTTCCCTTCTGGTAGTCTCAGTTCTACAGTCAGATTCCAAGGGTTTGTTTTGGTTTGGTTTGGTTTTGTCAGTTCCTTTGCTTTGTTTCTTCATTTTCCACATATGAGTGAAACAATGCAGCGCTTCTTTTTTTCCTTCTGACTTCTCTTGCCATATACCTTTCAATCCCATCCAGGTTGTTGCAAATGTCAAGATCTCTTTTTTTATTGCTGAGTAGTACTCCATTGTGTATATTATCGCATTTTCTTTAGCCAAACATTTGTTATTGGGCACTTAGCTTATTTCCATATCGTGGCTATTGTAAAGTGCTGCAATGAACATAGAAGTGCATTTATCTTTTCAAATTAGTATTTTTATATTCTTTAGATAAATACCTAAGAGTGGAACTGCTAACTCACATGATAAATCTATTTTTAGTATTTTGAGAAATCTCCATATTGTTTTTCATAAATGCTGGATCAGTTTACATTCCCAGCAATAGTGTACAAGCATTTCTTTTTCTTCACACTCTCATCAATACTTTTCTTTCTGGTCTTTCTGATATGAGCCATTCTCACAGGTATGAGGTGTTATCTCATTGTGGTTTTGATTTGTACTTCCCTGGTGATAAATGATGATGAAAAATTTTTCATTTGCCTTTTGGCCATCTGTATGTCTTCTTTGGAGAAGTATCTACTAGTGCTTCTGCTCATATTTTCGATTTGTTGTTGTTGATTATATGAGTTCTTTGTTAATCTTGGAAGAGAGAAAACTGGAATTAGATTACTGGGTTTTAAATTTTGGCTTCATCATTTGCCAACCAAATAAAGACAGACAAGTTGCATAATCTTTCTGTAAAACACACATAATAATGCCTCCCAGAGCTGTTGAAAAGAGTTCATGAAAATCCATATAAACTTGTAAAGCACAGTATTTAACTTACAGAATAAACTCAATAAATAGTAATTATTATATTCCTTAGTGGGGAAAGAGTTGCAATCTACTGAGGCTGTCAACTGGATTGAAGCTTAAGTAATCTAACAGAAAGGGTCAGGACTGGACACAGTGCAGGTTTTCTGATCCCATGCAGACCCGGTAAAGGAGGAGTCAGAGTCCTCAGTGGTTTTGCAGGCTTTTATTGGATTACCAGGTACACGGCAGGCAGGGGTGCTGGGGTGCTGGGGGGCCGGGAGGCTGGCAGTCCTCCCAGCCCCCAGTAAATCCGCACTCTCTCTGGGCTCACTGGCGTTCTCTGCTTCTGCTTCTGCTTCTTTGCTTCTCTCTTGGCTTCTCTTCGGCTTCTACTGGCGTCTACTGCTACTGGCGTCGCCGTGATGCCACCCTTAAAAGCATAGTCTTAGCCCAGGTGAATCCCATCTACCTATGCCCACACCCTACTCCAGGTGCCCGCCATGAGGCATGCATTCAGGACAAGGATCCATCATCTATCCTGATGGCGGGAGGGCAGGAAAGCCTGACATTTTTCCTTACCCTACACTAACACTTCCAACTATGATATTTTATCTTGCCAATGCTGAGTAGAATATTATACTTTTGTCTTGAAGTAGTAGAGATATTGTATTGGTGTGGTTGTTATCACAAAAGCAGGTATTCATGACTGATATTCTCTAATTTTGAAAGATCCTTGTAGGGTAAGGAAAAAATGTCAGGCTTTTCTGCCCTCCCGCCATCAGGATAGATGATGGATCCTTGCGGCCCTGAATGCATGCCTGATGGCGGGCACCTGGAATAGGGTGTGGGCAGATGTCGATAGGATTCACCTGGGCTAAGACTGGGCTTTTAAGCGTAGCGTCATGAGGATGCCAATAGAAGCCATGAATGAACGGAAGCCGAAAGAAGAGAAGCAGAGAGAGAAGGCAGGAGGGCCCAGACAGAGTGAAGACTTGCTGGGGGCTGGGAGGACTGCCAG
Source organism: Talpa europaea (assembly GCF_964194135.1). Taxonomy (NCBI): domain Eukaryota; kingdom Metazoa; phylum Chordata; class Mammalia; order Eulipotyphla; family Talpidae; genus Talpa; species Talpa europaea. Next base: position 101,874,370 of record NC_140071.1, read on the forward strand.
CCTCCCGGCCCCCCAGTACCCCTGCCTGCTGTGTACCTAGTAATCTAAATAAAAGAACTGCAAAAAGCCACTGAGGGCTCTGACTCCTCCTTTACTCGGTCTGCTGGATCATAGAAAACCTGCCCTGTGTCATTCCTGCCTCTATCATCCTTAATTCAAACTATAATTGTGATTTACTATCAAAATATTTATAAAGCTTAAGTTATTCCTGATTTCGTCTCTTGGCTAGTCTACAAGAAAGTACAAACCTTTCATAAAGAGCATAAATGGGGCCTCCCCTGGTGGCTCAGCGGTTGTGTGCTGGGCTGCGAGGCTGCCCGCAGCCTCTGTAGCGCCGGTTCGTTCCCGGCCGCCAGCGAGGATCCCACCAAAAAAAAAAAAAAAAAAAGAGCATAAATGGAAGTGGAGGAAAGGCAGCTTTACTAGTTGGTTAAAAAAAAGAATTGAGGCTCATATAAGATGTAATCAGTCAAGAAAGCAAGGCAGATTACATTGGCCCTCTCTACAACATACTTTCGGCTATAGTATTGCTGTCTTTATTGTTCAAAAAAGTAACTGAAGGTCATTTTAACTTGATTTCACCTATCCAATGAAGTAAAAATAGCATGAATTTAAAATACGCTTGAATATCTCCTGAGATCTCCAATGATATGTCACGATAGTCAAATGATACCAATGATAATTTATAGCTAGACACGGAGAAATATTGCAGTATCAGTTAGTAGATTGTTGTCAACTGGAGGTAAGGAGATGCATGCCACTAGACACTGTCATGAACGCCCCTTCAATATTTTTATCAAAAAGTTGGAGGAATAGCATGCTTTGTTTAAATTAAGATAACTATAGACACACACTGATTGGAAGACAAACTTTAAGATGGCCCAAGCGATTTCCACCTCCTGGTATCCACACCTTTATTTAATCTCTCCTTTTTTTCTAACAAATCACTTCTAATAGATATAACAAAGCAAAATTCATGAGTCACTCCTGAAATTAGGTTACAAAAAGACTTTAACTTCTGTTCTATACATTCTTTCTTGCTCACTCTTATTAACTTGTTGTGATGCATTCCAGCGGCCCTATGAAGAAGCGTACATGGGAAGCAGCTGACAAAGAGGCTCAGTAAAGGAAGACGTCTGGTCTCAGCCTGGAAATAACAGAGGCCCTCAGTCCAACATCTCCATCTCCTTCTTCTCCTCCCTCTCCCCTCCTCCCTCCCCTTCTCTTTTCCCCATTCCCCCTCCTCCTTCTCCTCCTTCTCTTCTTTCTCTTCCTCTGAATTCTGCCCACAACCACATGAGTGAGCCCTTTAGCAGATCTTTTGCAGCTGAGGCTTTGGATGAGCCTGCAGCCCCAGCAAACACTTTGATTGCAGCCTAGTGAGGGACTTTGAGGTAAAGGTACCAGATAAAGCCATGCTCTGGATTTCTGACCTACAGAAACTGTGAGGTAATAACATTTGAAATTTTAAGCCACTAAATTGTGGGATTGTTTGCGACATTGCAATAGATAACCAGGGGTGAGTAAACAATACAGATGGTAGGCCAAATCTGGTCTGAGGCTTGACATTGTCTGGCTTTTTAGTGAAGAGTGGTTTTCACATTTAAGAGTTTTTTTTTGAAACAAAAAGAAAAGAAAAACATGTAACAAAGATTCATGGTGTACAAAATCTAAAATAATCACTAGTTGTAGGGTAAGGTAAAAGTATCAGGCTTTTCTGCCCTCCCACCATTAGGATAGATGATGGAAACCTGTGGTCCTGAATGCATGCCTGATGGCGGGCACCTGGAGAAGGGTGTGGGCATAGGTAGATGGGATTCGACTGGGCTTTTAAGGGCGGCGTCACAGGGATGCCACCAGAGCCGAGAAGAGCAGAAGAAGCCGAAAGAGAAGCCTAGAGAAGCAGAACCACCAGAGAACTCCGGAGAGCCCAAACAAAGTGAAGACTTGCTGGGGGGCCAGGAGGCCCCCCAGCCTCCTGGCCCCCCAGCATCCCTGCCTGCCATGTACCTGGTAAATCCCAATAAAAGCCTGCAAAAGCCACTGAGGGCTGCAGGACTCCTCTTTTACCCAGTCTGCATGGGATCATAGAAAACCTGCACTGTGTCATTCCTGACCTTTACACTAGTATTTTATAGAAAATGCTTGTCCACCCCTGCAGTAAATAATGACCGGTGTCAGCATCAAGATACAAAATAATTGTCTTTTTTAAAAAAGATTTATTTATTCATGCATACAAGAACCGGAGTACAGGCTAGAGTCATGGGAGGGTGAGAGGATTCACCAGAGACAGAATGGGGAGCAGAACAGGCAGATGGACCAACAGGCAGCGGGCGAGACAGGAGAGGTTTGCCATGCCATGTGGGTAGCTCCCTGGTTAGCTGGGAATCGAACCCATGCTGCAGAGGCTGCAGACAGCTCCATAGCGCTGCGGTCAACCCGCTGCGCCACCGGGGAGACCTTATAAAATAATTATCTTAACTGACTAGTAGAGATGGAGAAAATAAGATAAAATTTAGCAGTCATGAACAAAAAGTTCTGCACTTACATTAAAAAATTCAATCTCAAAAATATAGAATAGGGGCCTCCCCGGTGGCGCAGCGGTTGAGCGCTGGGTTGCGAAGCTGCCCGCAGCCTCTGCAGTGCCAGTTCGATCCCCAGCTGCTCCCCGGCCACCAGAGGAGGGTCCCGCATGGCGCGCAGACCTCTCCTGCCGCCCGCTGCTCCCCTCAGCAGTGTACTTCGGTCCCTCTGCCTGCTCTGCTCCCCGCTCTGGCTCTGGTGAATTCTCTCACCCTCCCGCGCTTCTGACTGGCTCTGGTGAATTCTCTCACCCTCCCGCGCTTCTGACTGTACCCAGTAAATAAAATAAAGTTGTCTATAATATTAAAAAATATATATATATAGAATAATGACCATGAGAAAAGATAAGAGGATTTTGTAGATCCTCTTATCTCACAAAATGTGAGCTAAAACATGAATGCTTTTTTTCAAAAAAAAAAAAATAGTGTAATCCAAAATTACATTAGCATAAATATAAACCAAATTCATAGAAAAATACCACTGACTACATTTGTAAGACCACATGTGGAGTCTTTTAACATGGGTTATTTTTAAAAAACTGCCTGGTAGCGATGAAGAAGGCTTTTTTTAATCTATTTCAATGGAAGAAGTTTTTAAATTTATTACCTTAAATAATTGTAAGATACATTTTTTTAAAAATCCACATGATAGGTGGAATCACTAGTACACAAAATTAATCATTTTATCTATAGTAATCCCTTCCCATTTTTTTTTACTTGATTCTTCCTTTTGATACCTATTTGTATTTCACAATATGTTTATATTTTCTTATTTTCTGTTTTATTTTCCTATGCATGGGTCAAAGGAGTGGAGGGCAAGGTAAAGTCACCCAAGGACATGCACTTGTTTGACTGTGGAAGTAGGGAATAATTGGTGCATTTAGGAGCGTTATGTTCTACATATCTTCTATAATTTCCTGAAACTGGGTCTATCTATGTTTATTTACACATTTGTGCCTACAAAAATATCTCAGAAACTTGAGGGAAAAATCACTGCAGAATAAAATGCATGCAGAAACAAAAGGAAGAATATTGAATCTGATGTCACAAGTATGCAAGCCATGAATCAGAAGCATTGAGATTAGCAAATATGTTTCAATTTATCTGACATCAAAGTGTTCTGAAGGAACATACATTTGGAGAGGCGTGAACCTATTCCCCTAAAACATATACAGTGTTGTAAATCAATATTACTTCAACAGCCATACAATTTGTTTAAAGTGTTCTTGAAGGCTGAGTAGAAATGTGATGTACTCAGAGATGATCAGCTCTATTTATTCCTATTTATAATAAACCTGTTCTCTCCTTGATTTTCTGAAAATTACTGCACTTCATTTTAACTTTATAGTCCGTGATTCCTTGGTGTTTACTGTTATACCTGAGAAATTGTTCTGAATGTGGTAAGCAGATGTTGACTCAGGCCCAGTAGTTTCTTCAGATTCCACATCAGCTGGGGGGAGGGAGGACAATCAAAGAGGACTAATGGTAAAAATAGCCTTTGTTGCTGAACTTTGAAACAAAACAACCACAATTGTGGAAGCACTTAAAAAGTTTCTTTTGGGATGACTATTTCTTCCTGAAAATGAGTGAAAAGTGACTGCTATTTTCATACTCTAGAGGGAGGTGCAGACTTTCTTTCACTAAGCTAACACAGTGGTGAAAAAACAGATTAAAAGAAAAGAAACACAGAAGGAGATGAGATAATTGGAATGAAAACACTTTGGTTCATATTAAATCATTATTTGAAGGAAATTGCTTAAATATTTAATTTTTAAATTTATTTATATAAATATGTTGATATTTTTGAAATCTATAGTTTGGTAATGCTCACATTTGACTTATTATGTTCTACAACTCCAATACTGGCACCCTTTAACTGTAAATTTCATTTAATATTTTAGTCATGGGACTCTAAAAAAATCCTTAACTGCTCAAGGTGTAGATAGAAATCAACATTATGTTAAGCTCCTTAATTATAAGGGTATAAGTGTCTCCATTAAAAAATTGTTTCTTATAAATTTTAATTTGACTGAAACTAGGAGATAAAAAATAAAGTACTCCATGTTGTTTTAATAACTTGGGGAAAAGAAAAAAACCAAAGTATGAAATAAACTGGTAGATTAACCTGTTTGTTAAAAAGAAAATCACAAATGTATATGATCAACCTTTCTGTTTGTATATTTATTACAGTTATTTACCAGAAAGTTTCCAAATTTTAATGTTTAGAAGATAAATATTCAGTATGCTTGCACTTGTCTGAGAACTGGAAAGCCATATGTGCAGAAGATATTCTTTTTGGTATAAAATATGTGGCTATTACCCTTTTATTTTTAATTTGAGTTTTCTCTGTTTTGGCCACAACAGATTATTGGGTCATTTGGAAATGAAAATGCCTCTAAAGTTAGTGATTAATCTTGTTTAATATATACCATATAATTTATTATTAAACATTCTATCACCTATATTATTAAATACCACTATTATAAAACTTTGTACCCATATAAAACTTGCCTCTATTTTTCTCCTGATTTTTATTAAATAAACAAAATGGTAATAAAGAATAAGAAATACTATTAACATGCCCTTCAAACAGTCACTGTTTCTTTACACTTGCTCCCTTATTATTGTTTCCAATTCATCTATATTTTAAATTGCTTTCGTGATAGAAAAAAAAGTTATGCGTTAACTTTTTCACTAAAATTATATCAACACTTGGGCTTCCCCTGGTAGCCCAGCAGTTGAGCGCTGGGCTGCGAGGCTGCCCGCAGACTCTGTAGCGCCGGTTCGTTCCCCGGCCAGCGGCCGGCGAGGGTCCCACCAAAAAAAAAAAAAATTATATCAACACTTTTCTACTTGCTACATGGATTCGTAACTATCATTTTAATGTGTAGTCAAAGACATTGTAAAAAGAGATAGGGTGTCATCCGTGGAAGATCAGACAGCTAATTGTGTCCACAAGGTGCCGCTTACCTTGGTAAATTCTTCACTGTCCCCTCATTTTACAGACTGGGATGGCTAACGGATTACCTGTTCCAGAACTGTTTGAATATAGTGATAACAATTCATTCTAACATACCTTGAAAAGACTGACATATTGGAACTAAAATAGCAATTTATGAACACTAAGAGAACAAGCCTACCTCCCTATGTTTACCTCAACTTAACCATCACTTTCTCTTCATTTTCTTCCTCTAGGCATTACCTGGGATGTCTAATAATAGAGAGGTTATGTGATTAGAATGAACTGCAAAAAAAAAGAGTCCCTAAAATAATTTGATTGTCCCCCATAGCTTCAAGCACTTTTCTAAGCATGATAACCAGGTTTAATCAATGCTGAATGGGTACATCTCTTTTGTCTTCAACACTATTCCCCCCTCCCCCTTTTTTGTTATTTCATTGCTGAGCAACCATATCCTCAAATGATAGTTTTTTTTAATGACATGTACGAGTAAGTTCATTCTGGTAGCTGTTATGTACTTTGGTCTGGCAGTCATTCTTTCATTTTTGCCCTTACCGGTTGTGCTTTGATTTTACTACCTTTCTTAAAATAAATAAATATATATATTTTATATAAATTCTTAATTATTTGGAAATATCTAACTATGGTACTCACGTAACCCAAATATTTACATTTAAATGGCAGCATTTTGTATTCTACTGAGTTCCAGCATTATAGTTTATCTAAACAATAGTTGACAATAGGCCATTTGTATTTTTTTCCTTCCATGCTCTTTGAAATCATAATGCATATTTAGCTTTTGTCTTCGGAATTTTCCACAGGAATAGATTCCCATGAGTATTAGAGATGCAAAAGGAGAAGACATTAACTCTGACAAAGGAATGGTAGTTATAAGTGGAAGCTACATAGAGCCTATTGGTTGGTTGTAAATGGTGACTAGATATTTGGTGGTACATGTGGCATGATATACACAGTGCTGATGTGAGAAACTGTACACTTGAAACCAATATAGTGATGTAAGGTAATGTTACCTCAATATTTTTAAAATAATTTATTTTTAAAAAGGGAGAAATCATTGTCTAACTTTATATTTATTGCCTAATAACTTTGCAGAATGGCTTGAGTAATTTATACTGATAACAGCAATATATAAAAATTTCAAAACAATCTAATTGTTAGGGGGAAAGGATGTCCTAAAGCTAAATTCCATACAGGCTTTGTGGACTCCACCCCCACCCCAGGCCAAAGCCAAAAACACTGGAAACTCCAAATCCCATCACCACCAAAGGGAAGGTGGCTGGGACCTGAGGGTGTGGTTAAGCAGCCAGATTAATATAAAGCCAGACATGTGGGCTTGGGGAGGGTCCCCCATTTTGACTCTCCGCCAGCTAGCAACGTCCGGCCAGCTCTGAAAGTAACTTTGGGTTTCCAGGTGGGCGGATCGGGTAGGACGCATTAAAGACTTTATTTCCCTATTTTCTCCCTAAGTTGTACATTTTTCTTATTTCCTTTTTCCCTTGTAAATAAACCTTTTATTAACCTTTTGTGTGTGCCTGTAGTGGAGTTTTAATAAGTCCCTTGTAAGCACACGGGTAAAAACCCACAGCCAGAAAACCGGTTCAATATCGGGGCTGCTCTGTAACATCATGACTAGTCATTTTAATTTCTCTGAAATTGATGGAAGTAGGAACAAAATTATAATACATTGCTATTTCAAGTTGCATTTTTAGTTACTATAGAAATTGGCCATTTTCCCATGTCTTTTACTAATTATTTTTTATTAAATGACTCAAATACTCTATTAATTTTTGATAATCTGGTATTTACCTCATCACTTTGTACGTACTCTTTATATGATATAGATACTGTTTCTGTCAATATGTCAATATTTTCCCAATTAATAGTTGTATTTTAAAATGTTCATTTATGTTCTTCCATATTTTATAATCTTCAAATTGCTCAAGTCCTTTACTATATTTAACCTTTACTCTTCTCTTAAAATCTTCCTCATTCACTTCCTTATTTTTCAAAATATATGACTTGTCACATGTTAAATTATTACATGCAGCTAATTTCCCTCTTCAATATCCCTTAGGAGATTTATCAACCACCTTAATAATGAATACCCCCTGCTACCTTATATTCTACCATATTCTATATAGAGTTGCCCCTGGAGGAATTCAATTGAAAATCAATGTCAAGAATCAAAATTTCTGTTGTGAATTTTTTTTTTTTTTGTGGGACCCTCGCCGGTGGCCGGGGATTGAACTGGCACGGCAGAGGCTGCCACGGCAGAGGTTGCAGGCAGCCTCGCAACCCAGCGCTCAAAGGCTGCACCACCAGGGGAGGCCCTGTTGTGAATTTTGATTGAGGCTTATATTCAGAACCAATGTCTGTTTTATTTGCTCATTTTGTTTTACGATGTAAGACTTGCATGTTCTTCACAAGACCACTGAAAGTGATTCATTTAGACTGGGTCTGACCTGGTTTCTTTTTCTGAATATATATCATAAAATATTTATTATATCACATTATACCATATATTACACTATTTTCAATTAAATTCTTTTGTATTTTAATTTGTATCTCAGTAGTCAAAGGCATTCTAAAACTAATAATTACACAAATTGTAATATGTTCATGATATTCTTTTAAAAATATGATAAATTCTTTCTGTTGTTAACATTAGCTATCAAAATCTACTGAGAGAAAATGGAGTGAGGGAAGAAGAGAGGGAGTGAGAGAGAATGAGAGTAGAACTTATTTAGAGTCCTATAACTTTGTATCATACAAATAAAAACAAAAACTCTATTTCTTATATTACATGTAAATAACTGCTGTTTTCACTTCCAATATGCAAGATTCTCTACCATTCCTGATAATGAATACTATGTTAGTTTCAGATCACATTTAGATACTACGCAGTATAAGGTATGATTTTGTAACCCTTTTATTTTCTAACCCTGGTATTCCCAAACTTTAAAAACAGAAATGTATATAATTAGCTATATATTTCCCAGGGCAACAAAGAGAATCTTTCAACTACACAACTACACAAGTATATTTTCAACAACACAAGAATTTTTCCTGATAGTCTGCTGAGGGTAAAGAAAATGTCAGGCTTTTCTGCCCTCCCGCCATCAGGATAGATGATGGATCCTTATCCTGAGTGCATGCCTGATGGCGGGCACCTGGAATAGGGTGTGGGCATAGGTAGATGGGATTCAGCTGAGCTAAGATTGTGCTTTTTAAGGGCAGCGTCACGGGGACGCCAGCAGAAGCTGAAGCAGAAGCCGAAAGAGAAGCCGAGAAGCAGCAGAACGAACGCCAGAGAGCCCAGATAGAGTAAAGACTTGCTGGGGGGCTGGGAGGCCTCCCAGCCCCCCAGCCAGCACCCCTGCCTGCCATATGCCTGGCAAATCCCAATAAAAGCCTGCAAAAAACCACTGAGGGCTCTGACTCCTCCTTTACCCGGTCTGCATGGGATCAGAAAATCTGCACTGCGGCCATTCCTGCCTTTACATCTGCTTACTTCTATATCATTAAAACTTTTGTGTGTATCTCTAGATTTTCACAATATTCTTCAGTGACAGTACATGTAAGAAACAAGGAGAGGGAAAAAAATGTAGCCAAGCAGAAAAGTTTGGATTAACATTTCTGACATAATTAAGGAACTTGGGAGTAAAAACAACTAAATTTGTAAGAGAGAAATATTATAATTTCTCACTCTTAGTGCAATATAGGGAGTAGGGAAGAGTGGGGTCAAGGTGGAGAAAGAAGTGGAATATTAAGATACTTTGCTACTCCTGGGTAAGGAGTGATACCTAATAATCATCCAATGTAGTTCAATCACTTTGCAGGACCATGATTTTTCAGTCTTTTTCCCCCCAACATTTATTTATTCATGCATGAAAGAACTGGGGTATAGGCCAGAAGTGCAGGAGGGTGAGAGGATTCACCAGAGACAAAGAGGGGAACAGAACAGGCAGACTGACTGAAACACACTGCTGAGGGGAGCAGCAGGCGAGACAGGAGAGTTCTGCCGTGCCATGTGGGTCACCTCCCTGGCCAGGGATCAAACTTATGCTGCAGTCGATGCAGATAGCTTTATAGTGCAGAGACTTAACTGCTTGCGCCACCAGGGAGGCCCACATGCCATAAAATTTCCTGAAGAAGTTACTTTCTGCTTCTTTAAATGTAGATGACCTTCAGTTAAAAAAAAAAAAAAGCCTTAAATTTTAAGCACTATGGAATTTTTCTATTAATGTTTTATCATGCCCCTTTCCACATTTTCAAAATTCAAGTTGAAAGCTGAGGGACAAGTGCAGAGTAGAAGTTACACAAACTGTTGCCAATCTAATCTCCAGTATTTTCACAATGAGTCTCTGGTATTCCCAACCACCCCCAAGTCTAAACTACTTCCCAAGGTCCTAGAGTTTCCATAGTCTGGACCTAATTTTCCTATTTTATACTCAATAATTCTGAGTGTTGTTCCTTTCTTCTGGTTGGGCCTATTAAATTCATTCATTTGATAAATATTTGTTGAGTGTTTACCATATGGCTTGCACCAAACCACAATATTGTGGTAGCGCAGTTTCCAGAATCATACAAACCAAGTTTAAAAACAGGTTTCACCACTTACTATGAGTCTCCTTAACCTCCTTTTGCCTCTCTTTTCTTCTCTGTCAAAGGAGATAACATTGTATCATAGATTTTGTAAATATTAGGGAACTAATATATTTCAAGTGCATTGAACAGTTCCTGGCACATAACAAATGTAAGCTCTCAATAAATGTTAGGTGTTGTTATTAGCGACTACACCATATTTAAGAAAAACAGAAAATTGAAAAAAATTAGAAAGCATAGATATTGTGGCAGGAGAAGTAGAAGATGTTGTAGTAGAGACAAATAGGGCAATACCAGAAAAGTTTCCCAGAGGAAGCGAAATTGAAAATGAATCCTAAAATACACATTGGGTCAGCTGCATGATAGGAGAATGGAGTGGTCTAGCAAAGAGAGCTAATTGTGAAAAGTTCCAGGAATGCACTAAAATGGTACTTTGAAGAAATGAATGAAATTCAGGTGAGCTGAGAATCAGAGATAAGGTCAGAGAAGTGCAGCAGGATCCAGGTCAAAAGATTCTCTGAGTTTTACATTATACTTAGAGTAATGAGTACCAATTTAGAAATTTTAAGAAAGGCAATCTGATCATATTTGGGTTTGAAAAAAGGTGACTGCAAAAGAGAAAATAGATTGGAGGGAAAAAAGAACAGAGTCATTTCTTGCGTCCTACAAACATGACATGATGTACTCTGTCAGTGAGTAGCTTGATGCCATGGTTTTGGGAAAGCTTTTCTTTATTGCTTGAGTTCTCATTCATCAGTTTCTCTCTTCTACACTTTAATAGCACTTTTTTTTTTTTCTACTCTGACAACACATTTTTAATCCATATCCTCACCACTAGGCTAGTCTCAGAGAGAAGAGAGAAGACAGAATTCTTCATGTGTTTCCAAGCACAGCCCCAGGAAGATTCACATGCTAGACAGCTGTTGCAGGTTGGACTCCCAGAAAATAGACTCTGAGATTGAGTTTAATGAACAGGAAGAGTATTCACAAGACAAAGTATGTCCTATGGAATTGATCCCTGTGGAAGAGAAAGAAAGGAAGCAGGGGTGAGGAGAAGGAGGAGTATAATTATACTCTAGTATAATTCTTAGGACTTCTGCCAAGATGAGGCACAGAGTATCCTTTATCAGCCAACCACATTGGAAGCTTTGGATCTAGAATGACCCTTTTTAAATGGCAAGGCCTTTATATCCCACATCAGCTATTGGGTATAGAACTTCCCCTGTGGCTCTGCCATGAGTCAAATCTCAGAAGTTGCTGAAACCAGTGGCAAGAGACAGTAGCTACATGAAGGCAATAACTTTCCAGAAGCAGCAGTATCCACAGACATCATCACAAGTTCTCTTGCTACTGTTGCACGTTGACAACCTGAAGTACTTGGCCTCCTGCTTTTTCTGACAAGCTTCAACTTGTCACCAGGCAAGTATTTAGATAGTACTGGTTGTTGATGAATTTCTGATTCCCTCTTCCTTTCATTTCCACAGCTTTCACATTTAATATATTTCATAGACCCAAGAATTTTATAGTGGCTCTATTATCCTGAGATTCCTTACTGATACCTTTTCCAGTCAAGTAAATTAAAGGAAAAGGTATCACTGGTATACAAATGGTTATTACCTTTTAAGAGTGGAAGCATTTTGTACCTAAATCTCAAGCCTACCCTGCTATCCATTTCCTCACCTCATGAAGGAATCCCTAACATACAGGTATCTCAGAACAAGGTGAACTTTGACTTCATACATATTTTAGAAAATCTCTTATGGCAATAGTTAATAACACAATATTGCAGTCTAGACATTCACGGTAACCAATGGCTTTCACACCTGGATATACTTGCTCGAAATGCCTTAAAACTCCTGCATGACTACATGTTCATTAAAACAAATAATGAGAGCAGAGTGTTTTGTATTTGTCTGGGGTGTCAAATTCCACATTTTATATTATAGGTATAGATATGGCATATATATATACACACATATATATCAAGAAGAATCTATAAATTTATTAATAGCTGAAGTTATTTGTAAGCAAGTCTTTGCTCAAAGATTGGCAGGGCTATAAAACCACAATTAGTAGCAAAAATCTTCCCTGGGGAACAACAGGCAGACACTTGGGCCAAGCAACGTCTGAGTGAGATACAGAACTACCCGTGTCAGCCCTAAAGAATCAAGGTGCTCTTCCCCAAAGTGAAGTCTGGACCATGTTGACCTGGCTAGACCTTAAATATGACCCTTAAGGATGTCTGTTACTCTTTTTTCTAACAAAGTTTTCTGATATATACCACTGCTTACAATAATTTAATCTGAATCAAAGCAAGGTCTGGATCCCTAGAAAAAATTACTCCCTGAACCCTTGAAGCTCATTATTAAACATTTACCAAGGCTTGATACCCTTCCCCTTATATTTAGTATAATTCTTAGGACTTCTGCCAAGATGAGGCACAGAGTATCCTTTATCAAAGGTGAAATTTTGGTCAGACTTTGCTGCCTTGCTGATTAATGATGTGTTCAGGCTCCATAAACAATCAGACAATTTAGCATGAGACCAGTCTTGAATTCACTTTGTCTGAATTCACCTTTCTCCTACTCACTATGCATAGATGATTGTTTAAATGATCAAGTAGGTGCACAAAATAAACTTCCATGGCAGCATATCAAATAAACAATATGGCTAGGTCACCCATCTACAATAGAGAAGTTAACTTGTAACAATTTCCTACATACTCTTTCAGAAAATATGGATGTATTGCCTGCTTTCAGTTCTGCCTAGCATCACCATAATCTTTGTAATTTCTTGAAGAAACTTCAAATTCCTGGAAGTATCCAAAATAACCCAAGGGAGCTATGGATACCTCCTGATACAACATTTCTGTGGTTTTCATATCCATTACTCAGACCCTGAAGCATGTTTCTATAACCACCTTCCAATATGTGGGTTGTCAATTTCTATGTTTATGACACCCGGGTGAAATCCTCCAGTCACTTCCCACTGGATGTTTCCCTATATCACTATGTCTTTGAGTCATGCTTCCATTACATGATAAATTATTTCTTCATTCATCCTCTCCTTTAGCATCAGCACCATATACTTTACATTTCCTTTCTCAGAGCAGTCGCTGCCCTTCTTTGACTTCAAACTTTTGTCAAGATCTGAATACACTAGCTAGGACATATCCAGAAAACTTCCCTATAGCCTTAGATACTTCTCCAAGCTCTCAATTTACTCCCTTGCTTCACCTGAAATCTGCTGTCCCCTAAAGCACCAATTCTCCTAAGTCCCTCTCTAGTGCAGGTTTGTTTAGTAAAATAGAAGTGGCTTTGGATGTGGGGTGGGAAGTTAGAGATTTGAGGAAAGTGTCATCTTTCATTTCTAATTCATCAGCAATTCCTTGTTCTGATTTCAAAATATGTCTCGAATCCAGCCACTTCCAGTTACCTCCATCACTATACAGAAATCTAAGACAACATAACAGGTAGCCTGAATCTATCAAATTAGCCTTCTGACTGGTTGCCCTGTGTGTTCTTGGTATCCTTCACATAAGCAACCAGGACAATCTTTTCAAAATACAAATCATAGCACTTCCTGACTTAATGCACTTCAATGGAATCCCAGCTCTCTTTCAGTAAAGACAGAAATCTTTCTAATTGGCCTTTACCCTTTACTTGCTTCTTAGACTTAATCTGGCAACCTGCCTTTTAGAGTTTTCTAACACAATGGCAACAATAGACTTCTTTCAACTACTTGAAGCCACTCTGATTCTTTTTATCACAGTGACTTAGGATAGTATACTTCATCTTTTCTTAACCTAGTTTGTTATTTTTCCCTTAATATCAGCTATCAACCATAATTTCCCAAGAAAGTGCTATTATACTCTCTTATCGTGCCATGTATTTCTTCCTTATAGCAATTAACATAGTTAACCTATTATATTATTGTTTTTATATTTGTGTCTATAGGATAGTTGCATTATATTATATTTAGCAATAATTTTAAATAAATAATTTTTGCATAATGTCATTATCCCACTTATAACCTCAGTAACAGTAGGGAATATGCCCTTTTTTGCTCACCATTTTACCCATTAATTCTAGATCAGTGTCTAACATATTCGTGGTAGGTGTTCAATCATTACCTGATAAATAAATGAAAACTTAAGTAGCTAGTTTTGAATACTAAGGAAAAAAATAGAGAAAGCAGACTCTGTAGCTCTTATAATAGATATGTACTACTCATCCACACATTCTAACCGATATGTGAACAAGATTACTGTGCCATAAGACGGGGGCCTTCCACTTCTAGATTTACCAGCTTGCATCCCAAATTCATTTTCTTGAATCCCTGTGAGTTATTCTAGAACTCCACTCTGAAGCCAATAGCTTTGCAACTTACCCCAATTGCCAGAGACAAGGAGCCAAAATACACATTAGAGATGATCTGGACTTTGTCTTTATTATAGTTAGCCCTAGTATTTCATTTGGTGGAGACAATACTTAGCAGAGAAAAACACATACGAATAATCATTGATGTGAATCCTTTATTTACAATCAGGTAGTTGTGGATCAGGTACTGTTCCATGATAAGAAATGAGGGTTATGGGCTGTACAGACATGGGATTGGGTCCCTAAGGAATAATGAAAGTGTGTAGTTTGAAGTGGGGGTGATTATTAGAACATTCTTTTGAGAGTAAGCCAATAATCAGAAACAAGAAACCAAATAACCAAAGTTTAGTTCAAAGGACAGAAGCAGAACCATAAATTGTGAAAGGAGTCACAGTTAGAAGCCAGATGGACTATGGAATGAATGAGCACAGCTCAGAAACCAGAGAGGCATGTATACAATAATTAGCAGGCAAATACCTAGACCCATGACCATATATAACTAATTTAAGGCACAGAAGTTGAATAGAACCTCCCGCCAATAAGAACTGATAGGTTTCAAGGTAAGTACTGGAAAGGTCTTGCCTTCTGAGAGAGGGCAAGTCTAGTGTAGGAATCAAAGGGAAAACATCCCTTAACCAATTTTGTTAAACAGGTCCCCACATATACTCATTCAAAGAAGACTTCTTGAGAACTTAAGTTCTGCCAAACCCCATTGAAGACTTCTATAATCACATTTCATAAAATACTAGTGTTTAGAAAGTTAGTTTTCAAAATGACATTCATTTCTTTACAAAGAGTGTAGCTTATGTCAAATCATAGAAGCTTATACTTGGAAAGACTCTGGGAAGTTATTTATCAAAACACCCTGTTGTATTACAGAATATCACCTCAGTCTAATATTGATCTATAAGCTTGTGTAGTAATTCATAAAAACTTACTGAGGTTAGCCAAGAACAGTTTCTCTGAAAAAAATTACATTCGAGGCAAACTCTGAATTAGGTATGAGGAAGACAGGTAACAAGAGTTGCACAAAATATGGGGTAATGCCTCAGGGAAAAGAGACACAAGTGTGTGCTGAGTTTGAGCAAATGAAAGAAGTATTGTGTGGCTGATACCAAGAGTAAGAAAAAAGTGGTTCAAGATAAACTAACAAGAGCCAGATTTTGAAGACTGTGCTAAGGATTATGGACTTTTTCCTAAGAGCAATAGGAAACATTGACAGATTTTATGAAACAACAAGAAAAGGTGTGCTTTTTTATTTTTTTAAAGATTTTCATTTATTTTTATGTTGAAGAACTGGGGTACAGGTCAGAGGTGTGGGGGTGAGAGGATTCACCAGAGACAGAGTGGAGAGCAGAACAGGCAGATTTACTGAAATACACTACTGAGAGGAGCAGCAGGTGTGTGCTTTTTTTTTTTTTTTTAAAGATTTATTTATTTATTTATACAAGCACCAGGTACAGTCAGAAGCGCAGGAGGGTGAGAGAATTCACCAGAGCCAGAATGGGGATCAGAGCAGGCAGAAAGACCAAAGTACACTGCTGAGGGGAGCAGCAGGCGGCAAGAGAGGTCTGCACGCCATGTGGGACCCTCCTCCGGTGGCCTGGGAGCAGCCAGGGATGGAACTGGTGCTGCAGAGGCTGTGGGCAGCTTTGCAACCCAGCGCTCAACCGCTGCGCCACCGTGGAGACCCAGGTGTGTGCTTTTTTAAAAAGTCACTTTGGACTTTTGCTTCTTGTCAAGAGGAGTAACCAGAATTAGATTTACCCTCTTACCTGAAACAATAAGGAAAATAGATAAACAATATAGATAAACAAAATTTATAAAATGATGGCTATCAAGACATTGGATATCAGGCAATGAAGGACATTTGTTCCCTCTCATGTTGGAACAAAATGAGATAAATTCTACCAAAATACTAGGTTGTAACCTTTAGTTGAGGAGAAGGAGCTGGGGGTCTGGGGAAATTAAGGAGGCTAGAGTTGGCTGGGCATAGGGGCATTCCAATTCCTGGGGATTTAAGCATGCTGGGAATCAGTGTCCAATAATTCCTAGGTATTTAGCTTTTCCCAGAACACAAGCATAGGATTGATCAGTTACTGCTGCATAACAAATTACCTTAAAATTCAGTGGTTTACCACAATCATTTATCATTGCTCACATCTGTGAGTCAGCTGCTCTAGGCAGGATTAAATAGTCTGGAGCAGTGTGCACAAATGCTATGCTATCTTCGAAAATCCAGAGAGCCCCACTGGATGTGGCACTTCATTTTCCTGATGTGGAGAAAGAACTTGCCCAGGTGGCTCTGTTGGTCTCAGCTGGGTTTACTTACTTATCTGCAGTTTGATGTTGAATGTAGGTCTTCTCTATGCTATAAATTTTCTAGTAGTGTCTGTTCCAGTGTCTCTTTGCTTTTGGATTGGTAAAGTAGTTCACACATGTTCTCATGATAGTAACAGAGAGACAAGAAATCAAGCAGATATGTGCAAATACTAGCCTATGCTTTGAATTGACAGTTACTTTCATACACATGACATTGGAGTTCAAATTTATAGGGCAGGAAAACATATTCCAGTTATGGTAAGGTCTTGGAATTAAGGGTTGTTGGAAAAAGCACTCAGGACATTGCTCCTGAGTTTGAAAACTCTAAGGAATGGAGAATTTAGGAACTCTAAGGAATGGAGAACCAGTCCTTAATGGGCCGACACAGACTCACTCACCCTGGACTCAGCACAATAACACTGATCTGCAAAGTATTCAGATCATAAGTGATGGAGACACAATCAACACTCCTATACTGTCTGCCTAAGAAATGGGAAGCTTTGGGGATGATTCCAAGGTCAGAAACATTGGTGGATACCATTTTGGCAACATTATGCCACCTTGGTCATTTCCGCATCCATGGGTTCCATCTCAGAATCCTCCCCCCTCCCTGGCAAGGAGGGGTTGCAAGTTCCTGGCACTTGTAACCACCACAGGTCACTGTCACACCCCTCAAGTTATGCATATGCTGCTGGGACAGGTCACTAGCTCCACCTGCCAGCCACCTCACAGAGGAAGCACACCAAAGTTGGCAGAGACCAATAATAGTACAGCCCATCTAGCACACCACAACTGCATGACTCAACTATGTCTATCCATCTTGCTGGGTACCCAATACACTGCCTGGATACTCAACACATTGCCTACCCAACATGCTATATTGTGCTGACATAGCAGGAGGGCAGGTGCAGCCCACATAGAGGATATACCTGGAGTGCCTCACTTGGGTGGTTCATGGGGGCTGTGTTCCTGGATTCCATGGGATAGTACCTGAAGAAACTGGAAAACTTAAGGGAGATTCAAATAGAAGTTCTACAGCTCCAGAATACAATGATAGAACTGGAAAATAAAATAAAGGGGTCCAAGAGAAGACTGAATGAAGCTGAGAAGAAGAAAGTGAGCTGAAAAATAAATAGAAACAACTCGCATAGAACAGCAAAATGAAAAAAAGGTGCTCTAATAATAATAATATTATATGAGGTGTTATTGAAATGAGAAGGAAGGAGAAACAAAGGTAATTGGATGAATAACAGAAGCAGATTTCATATTAATGATGTGCAATTTCCAGACACTGATGATCTGGCTTCTCCTTACTTTCCCAGTCTCATCTTGTAAACATTGTTGTAATCACTTTCTATGTGTCAGCACTTTTTTCCTTCTCACTTTAGCCATTCTTTTTTTCCTTTTTATTTTAATTGAGATAACACTGGTTTACAACATTGTATATGATTTAGAAGTATAGGACCTCAACTTCAGGTGTATATTACAACACCACAACTATAGTTCTCCTCCACCATAGTCTACTGTGCCCACTCCTCACTTTTCTGTCCACCATGCCTTCCCCTGTCACATATAACCTCAATTCTGCGGCTTATTATTGGTTTGGTTTGGTCTGACATTTTGCTTTGTTTCTCTATATTTAAGCGAAACCATCCAATAATTGTCTTTCTCCTTCAGACTTATTTTGCTTAGCATTATCCCCTCCAGTTCCATCCACATTGTCACAAATGGCAAAAGTTTATCTCTTTTTAGAGCTAAGTAGTATTCCATTGTGTGTGTATATATATATATATATATATATATATATATATATATATATATGGCATCTTCTTAACCACTCATCTGTCTTAGGGCCCTTAGGTTGTTTCTATAACTTGGCTATTGTAAATAGCGAAGCAATGAACATAGGGGTGCATATTTCACTTTGAATTTGCACTTTTGCATTCTATGGGTAGATAACTAGGAGTGGAACTGCTAGTGAGAACCCCCCCTCCCTACTGTTTTCCAAAGGGACTGGGCCAATCTACATTCCTAACAACCCAAAAGGGTTCCTTTATCTCCATATCCTTGCCAATATTTGTTGTTTCTAGTCTTTTGATATGGGTCATTCTCACAGGTGTGAGATGGTATCTCACTGTGGTTTTGATTTTCATTCCCAGATGATTTTTCATGTGCCTGTTGGTCATATGTATGTCTTCTTTGGATAAGTGACTTCTGTCCATTTTGATTTATTTGTTTTCTTTTTAAGAGGTGTGCGAGTTCTTTGCATATCTTAGATATCAGTTCCTTGTCAGATGTATGGCATGCAAGTATTTTTTTCCCATTCATGGGATATCTTTTTGTTTCAGTGATAGTTTCTTTCACCATGCAAATTTTAGTTTGATGAAGTCCCATTTGTTTATATTGTTTCTCTTACTGTTAGAGATAAATCAATAATAACATCACTGAAGCCAATGTCATGGAGTGTTTTACTTATGTTTTTGCCTTGTGTTTCATGGTTTCAAGTCTTACAAATCTTTAATCCATTTTGAGTTAACTTTTGTATATGGTGTGGGGAAAAGATCTAGACTCATTTTTTGTGTGCCTGTGATTGTCCAGTTATCACACCATTTGTTGAAGACTTTCCTTTCTGAATGCACTTTTGGCTCCTTTGACATAGATTAACTGTCCATGTAAGTGTGGGTTAATATCTGGGCTGTCAATTCTATCCCATTAGTCTGTGTGTCTGTTTTTAGTCTGGTACCATACTGTTTTGATTATTAGAGCTTTGTAGCATAGTTTAAAGTCTGGGTTGGTGAGAACAACTTTTTTGGGGGGAGGGGGGTTTCAGGATTACCATGGCTAGTTGGAGTCCTTGATGGTTTAACTGAAATAAGAATTTCAGTTATGTTTCTTTTATTTATTTGAAGAATGCCATCACAATTTTGATAGGGTTTGCATGAAACTGCATGTTGCTATAAGATAAGATGGTAATTCCAACACTATTACCTCTTCCCATCCTTGAGCAGAAAATATTTTTCAATTTCTTTGTGCTTTCTTCTATTTTTTTAACAATATCTTATAGTTTTTATTTATTTATTCATTTATTTATTTGTTTGTTTGTTTATTTATTTATTTATACAAGCACTGGGTATAGTCAGAAGCGTGGGAGGGTGAGAGAATTCACCAGATCCAGAGCGGGGAGCAGAACAGGCAGGACAACCAAAGTGCACTGCTGAGGGGAGCAGTGGGCGCTGCAGGAGAGGTCTGCACGCCATGTGGGACCCTCACCTGCGGCTGGGGATAGAACTGGTGCCGCAGAGGTTGCAGGCAGCTTCGCAGCCCAGTGCTCAACTGCTGTGCCAGCAGGGAGGCCCTCTTATAGTTTTCTTTACCTCCATTGTTAAGTTTACTCCCAGGTATATAATTTTATTTGAAGGGATTATAAATGGAATTGTTTTCTTGATTTCTTTCTCTTCCTGCTCATTGTTTGAATATAAGAATAAAACTGATTTTTATAAATTGATTTTGTAATGCAACCTGGCACTTACTGTACTGATTTATTGTTCCAATTAGTTTCTTAGTGGAGTCTTTAGGACTTTCTATGTAGATTATACATCTGTAAATAGTGATAGTTTTACTTCTTTCCCAATTTGGATTCCTTTTATAACTTTCTTTAGTCTAATTGATTTTGCTAGGACTTCCAATACTATGTTGAATAGTTGTATAGTTGTGGTAACAGTGGACATCCTTTTCTTGTAACCAGATCTTAGAGAGGAAAAGCTTTCAGTTTTTCACCACTGAGAGGCTGTTAGCTGTGGATTACTCATAGATGACCTTTATCATATTGAAATATATTTCATCTATTCCCATTGCTTTAAAGGGGTTTGTCCTAAAGGAATGTTGCAGCTTATCAAATGCTTTGTTTGTATCTGTATTGATAAGATTTTTACTTTCCTTTTGTTCATGTGGTGAATTACATTGATTTCCTAATGCATTATATTTGTATCACTAGAAAAAATCCCACTTGATCATGATGTATTATTTTTCTAATGCATTACTGAATTCAGTTTGCTAAGATTTTGTTGAGAGCTTTTGCATCAGGGAAATTAGTCTGTTTTCTTTGTAATGTCTTTGCCTGGTTTTAGTATCAGGATAATGTTGTCCTCACAAAATGTGTTTGTAAGCAACCCTCTTTCTCAGTTTTTTGGAATAGCTTGAGAAGGATAAGTATTAGCTCATCTTTGAAGGTTTGATAGAACACACTAGTGAAACCATCTGGGTCAATCCTTTTGTTTTTTGGGAGACTTTTAATTACTGTTTCAATTTCCCTTCTTGTAATTGGTCTGTTCAGGTCTATTTCTTCCTTATTCAGTCTAGGAAGTTTACATTTTGCCCATTCTAGGTTTCTCAACTTGTTGGTATACAAATGTTCATAGTAATCTCTTATGATCCTCTGAATTTTTGTGATGTTGGCTGTAACTTCTCTATTGTTTCTGATTCGATTGAGTCCCTCCCATCCCCCTTTTTTTTTCTTTCTGAGTCTAGCTAGAGGGTTGCGAGTTTTGTTCATTTCTCCAAAGAAGTAGCTTTTGGTTTCATTGATCTTTTTGACTGTTATTTTGAATTGTTTTTTTTTCCTGCCCTAATTCACTATTGCCTTCCTTCAACTAGCTTTTAGGTTTGTTTGTTTTATATTTTTCTAATTCCTTAAGGTGAGAGATTAATTATTCAAGCTTTCTTGTTTATTGATGTAAGTCTCTATTGTTACATATTTCTCTCTGTGTCCCATGGTTCTGATAGGTTGTGTCCTCATTTTTGTTTATTTCAAGTTACTTTTTAATTTCTTCTTTGCTTTCCTCATTAACCCAATAATCATTTAGTAGTGAGTTGTTGAGTCTCCACATAATAGAGGTTTTCCCTGCTTTCTTTTTGTGGTTTATTTCTAGTTTAATACCTTCGTGATCAGAGAAGATGCTTGTTATGATGTCAATCTTCATTAATTTATTGACTTTTTTTTGACCTAACATGTGGTCTATCCTGGAGAATATCCATGCACACTTGAGAAGAATGTGTACTCAACTTTTATGGGGTAAAATGTCATATAACTGTCTATTAAGCCCTGGTGGGGCCTCCCTGGTGGCCTAGAGATTAAGTCTCAGTGCTACCAACACTACAGTTGTGATGGCCTGAGTTCGATCCCTGGCCAGGGCTAACCCACGTACGCAGCAGACCTCTATTTTGCTCGCTGTTCCCCTTAGCAGTGTGTTTCAGTAGATCTGCCTGTTCTGCTCCCCACGCTGTCTCTGGTGAATCCTCTTACTCCCCACACCTCTGGCCTATACCCCAGTTCTTCTATGCAACATTATATCACATTACATTTTTAAAATAAATTTAAAAAATAAAATAAGCCCATGTGATCTAATGCTTAGTTTAAGATTACTGTTTTCTTTTTTTCAATTTTTTATTTTTCATTTTTTCCCAAACATACATAATAGTGGAAAAAATAGTATAACGAATCTAATTTTCCCATTATCTAGGTTCAAATACTGCCAAGATTTTCTCAGTTTTCTTTCATGTGTCACTTTCCTTTACATTTTTGTGTATTTTATTCTCAAACAATTTTCAAAAAATACTTTTTAACTTAGACACTGACTACAGAAAAAATTATGATGCTAGGTTTCTTGTTTCTTTTCCCTTTGGTTGATCTGTCCATTGCTGGAAGTGTGGTGTCAAAGTCCCCCAGAGCTACTGTGTTGCTGCATATATCTGTTTTCAGATTTGATAATAGTTGTCGTATATATTTTGATGCTCCTTCATTTGGTGCATTTATGTCAATGAGTGTTATGTCTTCTTGATAAAGTGTTCCATTAATGGTTATAGAGTATCTATCCTATCTCTTGTTACCTTTTTTAGCTGCAACTCTATTGTATCTAATATATATATGATTACCCCTGCCTTTTTTCTGGGTCCTATTTGCTTATAGGATTATTTTACAACCATTTACTTTGTTTATTTTTATTATTTTTTTTTAATAGAGGCATGCTTTATTTATTTGTTTGCTGGTTTGTTTGTTTGTTTTTTGTTTATACATGCACTGGGTACAGTCAGAAGCGCGGGAGGGTGAGAGAATTCACCAGAGCCAGAGCAGGGAGCAGAGCAGGTAGAAGGACTGAAGTACACTGCTGAGGGGAGCAGCGGGCGGCAGGAGAGGTCTGCACGCCATGTGGGACCCTCCTCCGGTGGCCGGGGAGCAGCCGGGAATCGAACCAGCGCTGCAGAGGCCGCGGGCAGCTTCGCAACCCAGCGCTCAACCGCTGCGCCACCGGGGAGGCCCACAACCATTTACTTTGAGCCTATGTTTATCTTTGGATCTCAGATCAGTTTTTTGGAGACAGCAGATAGTTGGGTTTTGTTTTCTGACCCAACCACTCTATACATTTTGATTAGAGTTTATTCCTTTTACATTTAGGTGATTATTGATATATGAGAGTCTGCTGCTGTAATTTTGTCTTTATTTTTCTAATTCTATTTTCTTATTCATTTTTTTCCCATGGACATTATCTTCAGTTTAAATAAGAGAACTATTTTCAATATTTCTTGTAAGGGCGGTCTAATGTTGGCAAACTTCTTCAGCTTCTATTTGTCTGGTTAGACCTTCATTTCTCCCTCATATCTTTTTTTTTTTTAAGATTTATTTATTTATTTATTTATTTATTTATTTATTTATTTATTTATACAAGCACTGGGTATAGTCAGAAGCGTGGGAGAGTGAGAGAATTCACTAGAGCCAGAGAGGAGAGCAGAGCAGGCAGAGTGATGAAGTACACTGCTGAGGGGAGCAGTTGGCGGCAGGAGAGGTCTGCACGCCATGTGGGACCCTCACCCGGTGGCCGGGAGCAGCTGGGGATGGAACCAGCGCTGCAGAGGCTGCGGGCAGCTTCGCAACCCAGTGCTCAACCGCTGCGCCACCAGGGAGGCCCTCTCCCTCATATCTTAAGGAAAGTTTTTCAGCATACAGTATTCTTTAAGTATTTTGAGTGTGTCATTCCATTCTCTCTTTGACCATAGTGGTTCCTCAGAGAAGTCACAAGTAAGCTTGATGGGGATGCCTTCTTAGGTTATCATTTAATATTTAGTCTTCGTCATGAACTCTTATGAGTTTTGTGATGATGTGTCTTGGTCTTATCACATTAAAATAATCAGGTATTCTTTTAGCTTCAGAGACATGTTATTTAATTTCTTCCCCGTGTTTGGGAAGTTTTCCTCTTTTTTTTTTTTTTTTTTTTTAAATAAGTTCTGTGTTCCCACAGACAGTTCGTTCAATAAATGGTGCTGGGAAAACTGGACCACCACATGCAAAAAAATGAAACTAGACCACTACCTTTCACCGTGCACAAAAATCAACTCAAAATGGATAAAAGAACTGGACATAAAGCCTGAAACCATAAAATATACAGAAGAAAATATAGGTAAAACACTACAAGACATACAGCGTAATAACATCTTTAAACACTCATCACCCAAAGCAAAGAAAGTCAAGGAAAAATATAAACAGCTGGGATTACATCAAACTGAAAAGCTTCTGCACAACAAAAGAGACATTAACCAAAACAGAGAGACACCCCAGTGATTGGGAAAAAATCTTTGCACTCCAGTCAACTGATAAGGGACCGATCACAAAGATATACAAAGAACACACAGGACTCAACAAAAACAAAATAAATAATTCAGTCAAGAAATGGGCAGAACTCAAAAGAATTTCTCCAAAGAGGAAATGCAAATGGCCAATAGGCATATAAAAAAATGTTCAACATATCTGATAGTCGGGGAAATGCAAATCAAAACCACACTGAGATACCACCTTACACCAGTAAGAATGGCACATATCAAAAAAACAAGCAACAACAAATGTAGGCGAGGATGTGGTGAAAAAGGAACTCTCCTACATTGCTGGTGGGAGTGCAAACTGGTCTAACCACTATGGAAAGCTGTGTGGGGATTCCTCAACCTGCTAAAAATGGAGCAACCATATGACCCGGCAATTCCACTCCTAGGGATCTACCCAAAGGACACGAACACATTGATTCAAAAGAACACCTGTACACTTATGTTTATTGTAGCACTATTTACAATAGGTAAAACCTGGAAACAACCCAAATGGCCAAAAATTGATGACTGGATCAAGAAGATGTGGAACATATACACAATGGAATATTATTCAGTAATCAAAAAAGATAAACCCATGCAATTCACAGCAACATGGATGGAACTAGAAGGAATTATGCTCAGTGAAATAAGCCAGAAGGAAAAAGAAAAATATCAGATGATTTCACTTATAGCAGGAATGTAGGGGAACTCAATAAAACATCAGTATAAAAAAAATAATAACAGTACAAAACACAACAAAGCAAAAACAAACAATTATAAATCAGAGACATACTGCAGGGGAGGAGGAGGGCAAGGGATCAAAGGGTGTGAGGGAGGAGCACAGGGTGATGGTGATGGTGCACAGGGTGCATTGGTGAAGGAAACTCTATGGGGACTACACCTGAGGGGGTGGGGAAGCAAATATTGTATAAAAATTGCTGCACCTTCCCCTGCAGTGACCTTTAGGGCTAACCGGCCCTAGGTCCGGCTGGGCAACCAGCGCGCAGGGGAAGAACAGCAAAACCCTACATACCTGCTGCACCTCCCACCGCAGTGATCTTTAGGAATGGCTTTCGCCACGGTCCCTAGATCCGGCTGGGCACCAGCGTGTGGCGGGAGAACAGCCTGAAGCAGAGGAAGTGCAGCGGAAGTTCCCTGAAAAGGCAGAAGCTTATCAAAAGGTAATGACCAGGAAGAACCACTACAAGAATGCTAAAAATCTTATCCCTCTTCCTAGAACTACAAACTTTAATCCCTTATTTGTCTTTCTAAACTTCCTTCTTTCTTCTATAATGGTCATTGCTTGTTATGTAGATCACCTCCCTGATAGTGATAGACTGAGCCCATGAGCAAGCTAATTTCCTTGATATTCATTCCTGTGCTTTTGGAAAACATATATATACTGGTCACAAATTTAGAGAACACTACACTCAGATTTTCACTCTTGAAGTGTGTCTGTTTGTCATTTCTTTCGCCGACTCCCTGACCACTCTGCACGCTTCTCTCAACCCTGAGGTGGCCTCATCGTCTACTGCTATGCTGGTCTGCGGCAAAAAATGAACAACAGGGCCTCCTTGGTGGCGCAGCGGTTGAGCACTGGGTTGCGAAGCTGCCCGCAGACTCTGCAGCGCCAGTTCGATCCCCAGTGAGGAGGGTCCCACATGGCATGCAGATCTCTCCTGCTGCCCGCTGCTCCCCTTAGCAGTGTACTTTGGTCCTTCTGCCTGCTCTGCTCCCCGCTCTGGCTCTGGTGAATTCTCTCACCCTCCCGCGCTTCTGACTGTACCCAGTGCTTGTATGTATGTATGTATAAATCAATCAATCAATCAATAAATAAATCTTAAAAAAATGAACAATGTGTAAAATATATATATATCACCCTTATTTTATATATATATATATATATATATATATAAAAGGAAAAAAATAAGTTCTGTGTTCCCTTCTCAATAGTTTCCACTTCTGGAATACCTATTATTCTGGTGTTGACTTTCTTAATGATGTTAATTAATTCTTGGAGTGTTTCTTCATTTTTCTTTCTTTGTATCTTTCTTCTTTAACCCAGATTCATTGTGAATTACCACCTTTGAGTTCACTGATTTGATATTCCATTTGGTATATTCTGCTTCCACAGCTTTCTCCAGAATTTTTTCTCTTCTATTCACGTTTTACAATCCTATGTTTCCATTATTTTCTTATTTAAAGCTTCAATTTCTATTATTCTGTTCATTAATTTTACTTCTCAGGACATCATTTATTTCAGGAGTTTCTTGTATATTTTTTATCAATTTTTCTGTTTTTTCCCCCATTTCTTTCAATTTCTTTTTTATGGCAATTTTGAATTCTGTATGTGACATGAACATAAGATCTTCTGTATCTATGATTATGGGTGCCTTGATGGTGGTGGGTGTGGTGTGGTAGCATAGACCTGAAGGGTACAATCCTATACATCTAAATCACATGTGGTGTTATAAATCAATGTTACATCAAATTTCTCTTTTAATAAAGATCTTTCATGTTGTTGTGCTTAGTTTCTGGAAAATTGCTCTCTTTGTGGTGATGTATTCCTTTGAGGACTCAATTTTCCATGTGTTGTATTTTTATGGCTGCCCATTTTGCTGCTTAAAAGTTGCTGTATTTTTAAGTGTTCTTAGCAGAAATATAAGTTGTATGACCTCTATTTTTCCAGTAGATGGTGCTGCTTTCAGTTTGGTTTTGTTTTTAGCTTTTCCCTAGCTTTAAATGATTTTAGATGTTTGGCATTTCTGGACTTCATGTTGTACCTTTCATGTTGGAGAGAAGTCATCTGCAACTGTCTAATCAGGTGGTTCAGGACAGGCTTAAAAGTGTTCAGCTACAGTGAAAGCTGGTGGGTGGGAACTGGCCTGTGTTTGTAGCACCACCAAGAGTCCTACTCCCTGGGGCTTCAGTCCCATATTTCTGTAGTTCTGCATGCTATCAGCTTGCCTCACAAGGTCAGTACCGGTCTCACAGGAGTGGAGGAGGATAGTGCAGCTCAGAGCACCTTCATTGGGGCCTGATCCATTGGGTACACCCTTGCTCATCCCCACCTATCTCCCCCAGTCAAGGGTTTGCTTTCCTACCACTCAGCTCTCCCCTCCCCATAGTTCCCAGCCAAACACAGGTAAATAGCTCTGAGCTTTGCAGGGCAGCCTCCTAGCCCAGGTATCTCTCCATTCACCTTATGTTGTATGGCATTGAATTTCTTCAGTATCCCCTTTGGTGCAATCTGTGCTGGTTTTAAATGTCCAAGAGTACTCCAGTCTAGTTCAAAGTTACAAAATTCTCTGGGTATAGTGCCCTTCTGGATAACTTTCAGATTATTGTCCTGGGAGCAAACCAGGGAAACTTCTCAGATGCCATCTTGGTCTGATAACTCTGCGTTTCCACTCTGTACAGTTTAACACTTTTTTTTTTTTGAAGATTTTTTATTTTATTTATTTATACAAGCACTGGGTACAGTCAGAAGCGTGGGAGGGTGACAGAATTCACCAGAGCCAGAGCGGAGAGCAGAGCAGAGCAGGCAGACTGACTAAGTACACTGCTGAGGGGAGCAGCGGATGGCAGGAAAGGTCTGCGCGCCATATGGGACCCTTGCCCAGTGGCCAGGAATTGAACTGGCGCTGCAGAGGCTGCTGGCAGCTTTGCAACCCAGAGCTCAACCACTGCACCACTGGGGAAACCCTAATACTTCTTTTTTAAGGCCTTGGTCAGAAATACTCTTCTTTTTTTTTTTTTACCTAACCCAGTATCAATCTTAATTCTAGCATTACTACCTCAGGAAAGTCCCACATTCTAAACAAAAGTCACTATGTCAGTTTTTCATTGTAGTAGTTATTTAATCTGTACATTTCTCACAGTAGACCAATGTTTTAAGGTGTAAGGGATCATATTTCAATTGCTCACACTTTTTTTCCCCGGCAGACACATTACCTGGTGTATAATAGGTAGGCAACAAATACTAAGTAATAAATGAAAATCCATTCTTACATTGAGTAAGCTGTCCATTTTTAACTCAATGCCAACATTTTTTTTTTAAATTACACAAAACTAATTACAACAACAAAAAACAGGTGACAAAAATGAGCAAATAACACTAGGCATAATAGGAAACTGTGAAAACTATGGCAAAGGGAGCGTATCATGTATACAGGCATTCAAAATTCAAACAACTTTGAAATGTTTTTATGACAACATATAGAATGTCCATATACCTATATACCAGTTTTGGTTATAGAGTGCCAGTTTGTAGTACTTGTCTTAACTAAGTTGCTATGTCCACCATATATTCAATACAAATGATATTAAAGTGAATAATGCCATGAGAAAATACTGTTGTATATTCCTTTTTAAAAAGCAAGCTAAGGGCCTCCCTGGTGGTGCAAGGGGTTAAGAAGCAATCTATGAAGCTATCATAGCCACTGCAGCACAAGTGTGATCCCCAGCCGGCCAAGGAGCAACACACATAGCGCAGCAGACCTCTCCTGTCCTGCCCGCTGCTCCCCTCAGCAGTGTACCTAGGTCAGTCTGCCTGTTCTGTTACCCACTGTCTCTGGTGAATCCTCTCATCCCCCCACATCTGACCTGTGCCCCAGCTCTTGTATGCATAAATAATTAAATCTTTAAAAAAAAAACAAGCTAAAAAGCAACATTTTCATTTTATTTTAAAATACATATAGAAAACAATGTAAAGATTTATACTATCACTAGATGTGTTCATCTGCATGTGCTTTTCTGTATTTCTTAATGTCCAACAATGGACCTGAAGTTTTCATATTCAGGAATGGTACTTACAAGATAAAGAACACAGGAGGCAAGGTGAAGGATAAAGTGGAGTAGAATAGGATCAGGAGCAGAAATATTAATTAACAAACTATTGCAATTGCTTGGGTGAAAGATGACAGAAGCCAAAATAAGGCAGTTACTGTAAGGACAAAGAAAGTAATTATATATGAGGTTCACAGAACAGCATTTTGTAATCTTGGGTCTATTTTGGTGGGAAGTAAAAGTTAAAGAAACATTAGCTTAACTGAGGTAATTCCATTAGTATCCCTAGATCTATATGGGTTGGCAATAAGAGAAATAAAGTCATTAAACCATAAACATGGCAGCTGAGATGTGAAGCTAAATGAGATTCCAAGGAAGAGTATGTGAAATAGTCAATAGAAATAAAGCAAAGGGGGCCTCTCTGGTGGTGCAAGGGGTTAAGTCTCAGCACGATGAAGCTATCAGTAACCACTGCAGCATGAGTTCTATCCCCAGCTAGAGAGCTAACCTGCATGGCACAGCAGAACTCTCCTGTCTCGCCCACTGCTCCCCTCAGCAGTGTATTTCAGTCAATCCACCTGTTCTGCTTCCCACTCTGTCTCTGGTGAATCTTTTCAAACCTCACCCCTCTGCACCTCTGGCCTACACCCGAGCTCTTGAATGCATGACTAAATAAATCTTTAAAAAAAAGAAAAAAAAGAAAAGAAATAAGCCAAAGGCCTGAATCATGAGGAACTCCTTAACATTTAAGAGCCAGAAAGAAAGGTGCTTAAAGTATACTAAGTAGGACTGATTAGAGATAAAACAGTAAGTAGAAAATTATCATAGAAACTAAAGAAAGTAAATTTCAAGGAGGAATTGGTCAGTGATGATAATGAAAAAAGCATCTTGCTTGCTTCTGATGTTTACCTCCTGTGAAAGGACTTCAACTAGTACTAGGTCTTTCTCTATACCTGGGGACAATGAGTAACCTGCATCATCAGTAAATTTGTGAAGAATGTCTCATTTGGCTCTGTCCTTCAACTTGCGAACAAGGTTGTCTACAGAGACCCTTCTCATTTTTGATCCTCCATGCTATTCTTATTAGGTGTTGCTAGCAAATGGAGGTCTAAATCTGCTTAATTCTGGGAAGCAACTGGAAGATCTATTTGATCTCCACACTAAGTCATACCACCCAACTTAATTTTATCAGTAATAAAGTTATTTTAGCTACCACCTCTATCCTTTGGTTATTTCCCAAATGGTTCAGAATTTAGGCAAGAAAGAGATTATTTTACTAGAACCCTCCTTGGAAACTGCAACAATTGATGTCAAATACTATAGAGTGAAGTAAGTAGAGGGCCGAAAAGAAGTTAATGACCTTGGCAATTAGTAAGTAATTATAAATTGTACTGTTCCTGCATAAAGTGAAAGCATCCAAGGAAGGCAATTTAGGAAATGTCTCCCTGGCGTTGGTGCAACTATGACTACCACAATTCTTGTTCTGTAAGATTTTTAAGAATGGGACCATGCCTCTCAGGGAACTGTATTAGGGCTATTTTAGTTGTAAATGAATAAAAAATCTGTCCTAAAATAGGTTAAATGAGAGTGGCAGGGTGGGTGGGTAAGAGACAGAACTTAGCAGGCTCTAAGGTCAGTGTGGTTCTGGATTTCAAATTATATCAGGTGGACTCTACTTTCTTGTTTTTCATATCTATTTTCTCTTTTTACTATATGGTAAGACAGGCTCATTCCATGTCAAAAATTGTCAGCAATAGCTTTAGCTTTAGCAAACTTTTCATGGATGACACTGAAAAATAGGCATGGTTCTCACATTCTTATAAGAGGGGAAGACTTGTCACAGAATTGACAGCCTTATTGGGCAGAGAAGGCATTTCCTGAAAAGATGGACATAAAAAAGTAAAAGTTGTCCACTACATTCTACCCATTGGCTACCCAGTATTTATACTTGTGCAACTTTCAAGCATGCCCTAGCCCAAACAGTGTAATCATCCCATGGACAGCTGAAATACTATCATCCCCCAAATTTTACCCAATTATTCACCTTGCTTGAAAGTCAAGAGTGTGGATGGTGTGCATTTCATTTGGTCGGTTCTGGATCTAGTTCTTCATGGTACAGCAGGATAAAAATAATTTTTTTAGTGGTATATACTTAAAGAGGAAAGTATGGGCAGCCTAATTAGCAGTAGATGAGGTCCCTGGTTAGTTAATATAGTTGTCTTGAGTTTGCTCTCTGGAAGGTACTCTCTTATCCTTTGTACACACATGAGATACTGGAATTGAGCAATAATGTGCCATTGTTTGCAAGGGCTGGTGTTTCTGTCAATACAATTCTCTTGAAATCTTAGTTGACTGCTCATTGACTTTACTTTTTGGTAACTGTGATTTAGAAACCAAATGGTGTGTGAATCTGTTTTCTCTCCCTTAGCAGTGTGTGGCAAGGTTAGAATGCAATATCTATCCTTCATCCAGGTAAACTCAGCAACATATTTCTGTAGAATCTATCATTCAGACAGCTACACCTGTATTTCTGTTTTGACTGCTGCATCCAAAATTATAAGCTGAGGAAAAAGTTCAGGAATAACATAGTTAGGTTAAGTCTCTTTGTCCTACATTACATCTAAAGGATGGCTCCTCACGATAGAGATAATTTGCCAACCTTTGTCAGATAGGATATCTACCAGAGATTTTGTGCATGATTTTTTTCAGGGCTTCAATTTTATCTTTTTTATATAGGCTTATTTCTTTGTCATGTGAACTGACTACATGCAAAAAGGGGTGTTTTAGAAAAACATTTTTCTTCTGTATTCAAATAGGAGCTTGAAGTGATATGCAATGCACCACCCGCCCCCACCCCCCGCCTCTATTTTTTCTGTAGGACCTCACTATTGGACACAGTTCAAAATCTGAATGCTCCTCTACCAATTTCTCTAAAACTTCAATTTTGATATAGACAATGGCTAAGACCTAAAACTCAACAGGTAACTTGCTTCTTGCAATACAGTATTGCCAATTCTCCTAGCCAAGGCCAAAAAATTATTGCATAACTCACCTAGACTTATCAATTTTTTATTGTAGGTGTGTCATTTGTTCACAATGGCACTATACAAACCATCTCATTTTTGAAAATTCTTGCTCCCTTCTAGCTGGATTATTTGAAATGTCCTATCCAATTTTGGATTGTTAGGAATATTCTACATTTAAATCATTAAAGCATGGTTTCTCTGATTTTACTTCACTGTCATGGCATTGCAGAAGGGCATCTGGTCTGATCGTTGTCTTTGTTGCTGAAAAGGTACATTGTTGATACAACTTCCAATGCATTCTTTCAGAGTTGGATTATTTTCCTCTACCTTATTTCAGAACTTATGGATGTTAGTGTATACTCAACAGGATCCTCCTTTCAACCCATTTATACCACAGCTCTGCCATGAGTTTCCATCACACTGTACTACAGAAAGCCTATGGAAAGCACTCAGTTTTACCAAATTTACATACCACTTAAGGAATTCTGTATCTCCTTTTCAGTCCATCGTAGCCAAGGAAGATGCAGGAGAGGGAAAGGTTATTTACGTTGCCTGGCCCTCTCTGCTTAAACATATTATTTTGCCATTTCTACTTGATTGTAGTTGCCTATATTGGCAAACTTTGAGGTGAGAAGCAGGGCACAAGCCACAAGCTCCCAGTTTGAATTCCCAAGTCTTCCTGATAGTATCTATTCTTGGAATTTCAACCCTGTGGAGAGAGCCAGGAAATCTGTGTCTCAATTAATGGGTTCTTTTCCCATCTTGCTATACCATTTAAATAGCCTCTATTTTCTTGTAATGATTCTGTTCTGAAGCAGGGTCACTCTACATGATAATAAGACTATAGGTAATTTAAGTCACTGCTTAATTCAAAGAGATGCCTCTTTTTCAATAGTAGTATGCAGAATGGTGAGACCCATCAATTGGTTTCATTTTTGGTAAGATTTATTTATTTACTTATGCATAGAACTCAGGTGTAGGTCAGAAGTGTGGCAGGTGAGAGGATTCACTAGAGACAGAGTTGGAAGCAAAACAGGTGGACCTAGTGAAATAAATTGCTTAGGGGAACAGCAGGCAAGACAGGATATTGTATGTGGGCTAGCTTCTTGGCCAGGAATTGAACTCAGGCCACAACAGTGATAGCATGATAGTACTGAGACTTAACCTCTATGCTACCATGGAGCCCCCAACTTCATTCATAAATCTGCCCATTCCTTAATAAATCATTGTACTTGAAGAATAAGGGTACTTTGGCTGCTTAATTTATGGGTCCACTATGTGATAACAGTTAGGACTAGGAAATGGATGGTTGCTCTTGGGGGAAAAAGTTAGGTTTATATTAGTTAGGATAAACTCTTAAATCTCACTGTAATATGCTCTCAACTGTAATATTCTCTCATTAGGAAAAGAAAAATATGAGACAGTAGGCAATATAGATGCACAACAATGATGGAATACTGTGCAGGCATTCTGTGATCCACCTTCCCTGAGAGTGGAGAAAGTTTTGATGAGATCCCAATTCTAGTCTTTGGAAGGAACTCCCTTATCCTTTATTTGTGTATGATCCCCAATACTAGCCTCTGAAATGTTCTTTGTCCATTATTTCTGATGGATACATCTCATGTAGTGTTGGAGAGCTATAACGTGTTTGTCATATTTCTTGCTTGTACAAAATTGGTGTTGCATAGTTGCCCCAAGGTTTTAAGATTTGAACAATGATATCTGAACCATGTTCATGATTTGATTAGAAATAAATTTCCTTAAATGATACTCAAATTGCATTTACTTCTTTGCTCTTGCCCCTATATCAGTTTCTCTAGAATTTCATCTCAGCCACATTGCAGCTATCTGAAATAAAGGCCTCGGATAGGAAGGCCAATGTCTTGATGTGAAGTTTGTTGTAGGACTAAGTCTTAGTTCCCAAGTTCCTAGGGAACACTGCCTCCTCCAGTTTCATTTTTTACTGTTTAAATTCTTTACAAAAAAGTCAACTTTTCCAAATATTCCTATGTACGTTCATCCTAGTATTTTTTTTTCTGAGCTGCTCTCTTTAATCTTACTAGGAACAAAAAGCAAAATTCAACATACACTATTACTTTTTTTAATACTTCCTCTGAAGCCACAATCTTAATATATGGGTGATATGCTTTCAATTATCATGGTCAACAGTTCTACAAATGATTTTGTCGCTGCAAAACCTAAGTCTATTTCCTCAAATCTCTGATTATCAATTTCTCCAATATCTGCTACATCATTACTAAGCTGACACAACATATTTTGTGTAATTGTTTTAGTAACACCCTACCTCTGCACCAATTTCTGGATTATGGTCACCTTAGCTCCTATAATTACAAATTCTTAAATCTCAATTTTCCCTCTTACCAAAAAATCCAGGAGTGTTTCTAATTTGGAGATGGCTGTCTTCCGAGCTGTAAGTCAGTCACTCATGCTTATTTTTTCTGGCTCTGGCATCTTCAACATATAGTATTCAAGGTCACTATAACCACTAGCAGCAAGCTGATGGAGAGCATTGGAGGACTTCATTAAGACTGGAAAGATGCACATCACTTCCACTCACATTCCATTGGAAAACAATCACAAAGCCATAATTAATTGCAAAGGGAACTAAAATATTTAGGTTAGCTGTATGCCCAGAAAGAAATAAGTTTTAAGAATGGCAAATAAGTCAAGTTTCTGCCACGTGTTCTAAAGGGGGGTGGGGGCCAGAGATGGAATGCTACATAAAAATAAAGTCATCCAGGGACTTTCTCCATTCTAATAGGTTTGACCTTATTCTACCTGTACCAGCAAGATCATCATTTCACTAGGACAGAAGAGTAAAAATCATTTTCTACCTAAATAACGTAGTTATTTTAAAGAAAGGTGGGGTTTTTTTTGTTTGTTTGTTTGTTTTTGCTTGTTTGTCTTGACAGCACAATAGGTACAGATGTTAGAGTGCAGAGGAGTAATAGATTTCAGATAATAAAGACATCGTATACAGAGTACTCTTTAAAGCTTGATTGTGAGGGAAATGAGAGTTGAAGCTACAGAAGTATAAGCTAAGGGGCCAGAACTATGGAGATCTGAAGACAAAACGATTATAACTGGAAGAGAAAAGGGAACTGGAACTAAAGTACAGATGGAGAGTTAATTTCATATAAAGCAGGAAGTGTCTCATTTCTTTGATACTGGAGTCAAGGAAAATTCTAGAAGCATGTAAATTTCTAGTATTTCGAAAATTGAAGCCATCTTCCCTAACAGCCTCAATGTTATGAATTTGAAATCATGTAACAAAATGTGGCTGGGATTTAAAGATTACAAAAAGTATTCTGGTGGGGAGTAAAAAAGGTAGGAGGGAGAAATCCAGCTGAAATCACAGAATCTAAATTTGCAGCGGTAAGACAAAAAACTGCATTGTACTGTTCCGCATAGGAACTCAGCAACCACTGTAGGAGAGGAACAAGCAGTGGGTAGCAGTTCATCTGTATATTTAGTACGGCATTTACTACACCGCAAAGTCGCTGGAAGCCGAGACTTCGATTTTCTAAATGATGCACACAGTAGGCACATGATGAATTTTTGCTTGAATGAATTGACTCAGTAATTGCAACTTCTGCCATAGTACTCTGTAGAGTACTGGCAACTGCCCACATTTCATATGGTATACCAATGCTAAAAAGGAAAAAAAAAAAAAAAGCTAAAAAATATTCAGGCACACTGCTAAACTTAGCAGTCTTAAAATGGCAACTATGTCAGCTGAGACAGACTTTATCTTGTGCCAGTACATCTGCCCTTGATGTTTGCTTCATTTTCCTTATGCCACTTCTGCTATTCGACCAGAAACAGAATGATTCCGAGTTCACTAAGAGATGCTATTATTTCAAAAGTCCAGGAAGTTCTTTAGACACCTACAAATTAACTCACAATCCCCATTACAATATTCCTTCGACGAGATACACAGACAGGGAAGACTATAATGAACATTTTAAGCATAAAAACTGAGTCAGTGAGGAATGCAAGAACAAAATCAGGGTCATTCAGTGAATCCTCTGCAAAGTCTGGCACAGATTCCGCTTTCTTCTCTCCCTTTCGGAAACTAAAACTAGTTACCTCAGACGTCACATAATCGACCTCTTTCCTATTGCACAACCGTAAACTCAGGTTTAAGAAGTCCAAGATTCAAGACTTAAAGTGAGGCAAAGGGGGCTCGCTCTCTTACACGATACCCTTTCTCCAGGTCCAAAGCCCTAACTCACGATCTGGCGGTGGAAAAAACGCCAGGAAGAAAAAACTACGTACACCAGCTCAGATCCAGGCCCCACCTCCCGGATCTGGCGATCCCGAACTCCCGCTCTTTGGGGGATCTGGACCGCGCTTCCGCCCCGGCCGGCCCCAGATCCCGGGCGGCTCCCCTCCGGCCGGCCGGTCCGCCCCACGCACGGCGGCAGCAGCCCGCCGCGGAGGCCGGGCAGCAGGCCCTCGCGCTCTCTCGCTCGTCCCTCGGCCACCGCGCGCCGCGGCTCAGGCGCCGGCTGATGGCGTCACGGGCACTTCCGCCCGCGGCTGCGTTCTAGTCACTGGCGAGGGAGGAAGAAGGGAGGGCTGAAGGACTGTGTGTGGAGGAAATAGCGAGGGAAGAGAAGGAATCCCGGCGCTCGCGGGCAGCGCGCTGGCAGTCCCCCGCGGCCCCCCTCGGTCCCGGCCGTCCGCACCTCGGCCGTCGCCCCAGGCACACTCCCCCCGCCGGGGCGAGGACTCCTCCGGCTCTCCCGACGCCCGGTCTCCCTCTGCGCCTCGCCCCCCCCCCACGCTCCCTCCCTCCCTCCCTCCCTCCCATCGTCAGGCTCCCCGCCCTGAGTATCGCGAGACGAGGTGAGAGCTGGCGGAGCGGCGGCGGCGGCGGCGGCAGTAGAGGTGACCGAGGCGGTGGCGGCGGAGGCGGCACCGAGCGCTGTGTCGGCCCCGGTGCGGCCGAAGTCGCTGTAGAGCGTAGCCCCCACGCCCCTCCCCCGCCCGCGCCCTCCCTCTTCCCTGGGGATGGAGAAGGCGACGGTTCCGGCGGCGGCGGCGGCGGCGGCGGCGGCGGCTGAGGGAGAAGGGAGCCCCCCGGCGGCGGCGGCAGTGGCGGGCCCCCCCGCGGCGGCGGCGGCAGCGGAGGTCGGCGGCGGCGGCGGCGGCGTTGGCGGCGGCGCTGGGGTTCGCTCGGCCTCCTCTCCGCGTGGAATGGTGCGAGTCTGCGACCTGCTCCTGAAGAAGAAGCCGCCGCAGCAGCAGCACCACAAGGCCAAGCGGAACCGGACTTGCCGGCCCCCCAGCAGCAGCGAGAGCAGCAGCGACAGCGACAACAGCGGCGGCGGCGGCGGCGGAGGCGGCGGCGGCGGCACCAGCAGCAACAACAGCGAGGAGGAGGAGGACGACGACGACGAGGAAGAGGAGGTTTCTGAGGCAAGGGCCTGGCTCGGAAGCAGGAGGGAGGACGGGGCCGCACGGGGCCGGGGCCGAGGGTGGGAGGGGACCCGGGCGGCGGGGCCGGCCCGGGGGCGCTGGTCTCCCCTGGGGGCCCGGCGCCCCCCTTTCTTCCCGGGCCTGCTCGGGAGGTGCGGGGTGGGGGAGGGTAGTGACACGTGGGGGCGGGAGGGCTCCCGAGGCCGCGGGCTTGGGGCGCACACGCCGCCCGGGCTCGCCTCACATGGCTGGGGATGGAGGGAAGGGGCTGAGTCCCCGTTTGCACCCCCGGCGGGGCTGCCCGGGGCCGGCCGGGCCGAGCTCCTGGGCCCGCGCCGAGCCAGCCAGGAAAGGGTGAGCCACGGGGACGAGGAGGTTGGTAAATAAAAGAGTAGGACGAGGAGGCTGGTAAATTCCTCACAAACTGTGAGGTGGAGGGGAGCTGTTCTGGGGGGAGGTGAGGTGGTGGAGGAGCCAGAGCGAAGTATTTGGGTATGTGAGGGACACGTGAGAGGCTGTACTTTTCCATACTGTTCTGCTGCAGGGCTTTTGGGTTTTGTTTTTTTTTTTTTCCCCCCCATAACTATTGTGGCGGCTTAAGTAACCTTCACTTCCTCCATCTCTCATCAGAGATTTTGGACGAACGGAGCTGGTGTGTCCATATGCATTTCTGTGTAACGTGGTGGAGGGAAAATGTATTTGTTTGAGCCTTCTATGGACAGACGTTTTCAAGTGCTTCTTATTGAGGAAGAATTAAAGCAGGTCCTGTTGCTTTCCAGATAATATGAGGCAGATCAAGGGTCTGATTTGGAACCAGGCTTAGTTGTGGTGAGTTGGAATAGGAAGGCCTCTTGGTTTGTCCTAGTGATCTGGTTTCATAATAACTTTAT
The DNA here is from genome assembly GCF_964194135.1 of Talpa europaea. Taxonomy (NCBI): domain Eukaryota; kingdom Metazoa; phylum Chordata; class Mammalia; order Eulipotyphla; family Talpidae; genus Talpa; species Talpa europaea. The sequence continues at coordinate 101,913,016 of NC_140071.1, forward strand.
AATTTTCCCTGGATCCACAGACAGGCGGCGTTGCAGGACCTTCTTCTTCAAAGAAGACCATATAGCCAAGCTTAGTATAAAGCATACCATACTAACAACAAACTGAGAGTTTGTCTTAATAGTTATCAGCTCTTTTGTAACTCTCTTGTCCACTCCCTGACATGGAAGCTAGAAAATCTTGATCTGGAGAAAGAAGTTGTAACTTAAGGCAGCTTTAAAGACTGATTATAGATTTAGGTATAAGAGACAACAGCTGAATTGTCCAGGAGTAACTTTTGTCACTTACGCTCTTACACAAACACAGAGCTTATCTTGGCTGTGTTTTAAAAAAATTGCTTTATTGGATCTTGAATTCTGTTCAACTAGAAAAATACCCTTTAAAGAGTTTGAGACTTGTCAATTTGTAGAAGACCTGATTCTCTTTTATCTCAGACTAAATGAAGTAGTTATATAAGTAGAAATGTAATAGTTCAAGTATGTATGCCAAGAAGATGGTCACTCCCTCCTGTTCCATTTAGTCTGTTGAGTGGTAAGGATAGGTTTGTATCATAGGTTTTGTGTTGACCACCTTGGATGTTTCAGGATAGCGTTGGTCATTGCTACATTCAAAACAATGAAGAGAAGTTTGGGACAGGATCCTTATTTCCAATGCAATCTACAGTGATATTTAGAATCATTCAATTGTATAATTCTTTGTGTATGAAGAACATTTTAGAGATAATCTAACCTAGGCCTTTTATTTATAAAATAAGGAAAACAAGATCTAGAGTAAACTCATGGGTAGTAGGAAAAGTAGGAGAAAAGAGGTGGCAGAGTTTTCTAATTGTTCAGGCTTGTACACTTTTTATAACAATTTATTTCCTTGTATACTCTTCCTGACCTCTTTCAAAAAATAGGCAGTGAATTGCAGGGTAACACAGGCTTTCAGTAATGGGCAGAACCTCAGTTTTTAAATTCTCAGAGTAAAAGCACTGTTTAGGAACATGGTCATAGTTGAGTGTGGTACCCACCAGAACATTGTGCTGTAAACTTAACATATTCAGGTAGTTTTGTCCTTTGGAATTTGGTCTAATAAGTAAAACTTAGTAACTCCTTAAATCATGTAAAGCAGCCTTAAGTTAGTCGTTATGTTAACTTTGTGAGTCAGATTTGTTTACCTTTGAAAATGGGAAGATATATACTTACCTTGATAAATGAGGGGAGTGTTTGTTTTTAAAGTGCTTTATTCTGTCTTCTACACAGTGGCCTACAATAGGTTTGTCATTTGTTGTGAAGATGAGTCTCAAGTAATAAGTGTAAGAAAAGTACAGCCATTAAAAAGAAATCTATACAGGTACATGATGAGGGATGAACAGACAGATAGGACTACAGTTTATCTCTGCACCTGCCTCTATTGCTGACATAAATAAATAAATAAACCTTATGGTCACTGTACACTAACTGGGTGAGTTGTGCAGTGTTTTTCTTTTAACTAATCTTTTGTTGTTATGTCAATGGAAGTTTTTCTAGAGTTAGAAAATCTTGCAGTACTCATTGTATTTAAGTCCTCTCTAATTCATTCTTATTGGCTACACAATAAAAAAATTGTGGATAACATGATTCTTGTGATTATCTTTCCAATTAAGATCACCAAAAGGTGAAAAGGGGATAGGAAAGGTTATGTAGGGGTACCTAAGATGAAAATGTGAAGGATAAGTTTACAAAAATATATACATTTGCTATAAAGGAAGCTTGCTAGGTATTTCTGTCTGCTGAAAGAGGAAAAGTGGAAGCAAGGAGATTCATTTTTAAGTAACACCTTTATTTCAATGTTGTAGAAAAACCTATTTCTTTTTAAACCTAAGTGATAGTTACTGAGAATTGGATTTTCCTTTCTATATTTCACAATAGGATAATCATGTTTTAATTTACATAACTTTAGATATGCCTGAAACAAATGTATAAGAGTAAGAGCTTTATTCTTTCCTCTCCTCATTTGACCCAAATATGAGGACAAAAAAAATTGAAAAAGTGCTTGATTTTGTTGGCTTTCAGTGGGTGACTGAGCAATATTGAAAACTGAAGTGTTTCCTAACATAAAAGCCATGATACGCTTATTTTCAAATTAGTGGACTGAATTAAATTGCTTACTTAATATCACAAGGAGAAAAACTTTGAAATTGCAAGGGTTGATTTTGGAAATAGTTTTACATTTTATTGAATGCATTTTTTTTTTTTAAAGACTTATTTCTTTATTTATACAAGAACCAGGTACAGGCCAGATGCGCAGGAGGGTGAGAGAATTCACCAGAGACAGAGCAGGGAACAGAACAGGCAAACTGACGAAATACACTGCTGAGGGGAGCAGCAGGCGCAACAGGGGAGGTCTGGGGCACCATGTTGGACCCTCACTGGTTGGCCCAGATCAAACCGGCGCTGGAGAGGCTGCGGACAGCTTCACAGCAAGGCCAGCTTCACAGCAAGGTGCTCAACCCCCTGAGCCACCAGGGGAGGCCCTTGAATGCATTTTTAAATGTAATTAAGTGGCATTACTGTTTGCTGAAGTACTAACTCATGTTCAAAAGTAACATTTTTGTTAAATGTTCATAAAATATTAGTACAGTAGGAGTTGATCTAAATAAGATCTATTTTTGTAAGCATCGTAACTTTAAGAGACAAACCTAGTTAAGAGATTTTAGACAAGGGGAGCCAGTCAATAAATTAGTACTGACTTACTAACTTTTGAAAGGATCTATGAGGCTAGGGAGTTTCTGTTTATTGACATGAAAACAGGTACAGTTGAAAATGAGAGAGGAAAGGAAAATTATTGCAGAAATAGATCATGTTTCCTCAGTGTTACTTCCAAAATCTTTTTTGTTTTTTAATGAAAAAATGCTATCCAGGTCCCTTTATTGTGATGATAAAATCCCAGATTAGCACAGAGACATTTACTTTTCCCCCAGTTTCCTGTCTTCATTGATGGAATGTTTGTAAAGTAGATGTTCAGATCCTTGAAATCTTAATTCTGTCTTAATTATACTTAATCTCTTATACAGTACTTGTTGAAAAACTTTTTCAGTGAATAACTAGTACCTAATGACTACAGAATTCATTTAGGAAATCAAGAGGAGATGTCCCTTCTTTCTTGTGTCCTGAGCTTCAACATAAGTGAAGTTTGGATTTCAATCTTTCAATTTCCTAGTTAGTTGTCTTAGTGACGGTGATCTTCCACAAATAATAGGGGAGAAAACCTATTTAATAGATATTTATTGTTGGATTCCTGATTAGTTCCTTAAGTCTCCTAGATATATGTACATTTTAAAAACTATTTTTCAGTGCCTACTGTGTGTTGGGTCTAAATGTAGTGATTTAGAGTATGACTTAGAGTTTGGAGAATCTTTGCACCATCACGCACCAACTTTATGATTTTTAGGAAAATTCATTCACTCATTCACATACTTTAATGCTGAGTACAATATCTCTGATATTGGCATTTTAGAAAATGTTAATACAAATTCAGATGATATAGAAGATATTCTTTGCCAGTAGGGCAACCACTGAGGATATAAGTTGGCTACCTCAGACTTTTCTTGTTCTGAAAAACTCACTGGGAAAAAAAAAAAAAACCCACATAAAAATACAGATAAATGTATCTATAGTCCTATAATTCAGAATTAACAATATTTAGCAAAATGAAACTTTACAGTGACAACTACCATTTCTAGAGATAGTCTAATGCTGCTTCTTGCCTCAAAGTTTTTACTTTACAAGATTATCTTCCTTTGTTAAAAGCTATTTTTCCTTTTTAATGGAAGATGTTAGCTTGGGATCTGAATAGGCTGTGAATACTATGAAATTAATTTTTTCAAGATTTATTTATTTATGCATACAAGAACTGGGGTACAGGCCAGAGGTGCAGGGGGTGAGAGGATTCACCACAGATAGAGCAGGGAGCAGAACAGGCAGAAATACACTGCTGAGGGGAGCAACGGGTGAGACAGGAGAGGTCTGCTGCGCCATGCGGGAATCTCTCTGGCTGGTGGGGAATTGAACCCGTGCTGTAGAGGCTGTGGACAGCTTCACAATGCTGTGCTTAACCTCTTGTGCCACCAGGGAGGCCTGAATACTTTGAAATTAAACACAAGATTTTGTTGAAGCTGCTTTTTATGTTTTTTTCTTTCTCCATCATCCGATAGCATGTGTGCAAAATTTTCATTCACTAGTCAGAAAGGTCAATGACAACTTCCTTTTTCCTACCTTATTATTTTGAAATATTCTTACTGCAGTGATAATGGGGAATCCAATATTTATGTGGATTGTTTAGAATTGGGAAGCTGCATCTAACTAAGGTAATTTAATGGAGAAAGCCTATTTGTGAAGTAGGGGGTGTAAAACTTATCTGTTCTCTCATGTAGACTAGCACTTTGCCTATTCTCTTAATTCCTCACATCTGCCTTTTAATTGTTGAATCAGTTTGCAAGTAGTCTGTTGTTGATATGTGTCAAACTGTGTCTTACCAAACTGTGTCTTACCAAAGGTAAGGTGGAAAGATATGTGACTCTTTCCCCCAAAACAATGACCACCTCCAAAGTAATAATAAAAAAGAATCAGAAATTGTGGATGAGCTATAGTGGACCAAAAAATGTATAAGAAAGGCAGGAAAAAAAAAACCCAGAATTATTGTCTTAATCCTCTTGATATGTCCTAGTCTACTCCTGCCGTGTGTTATATAATTCTTAGTATCTTACCTCTGCTAGACTTTCTCTCTTATTTTTTCATCTCTGCTCGATTTTCATGTAATCAAATCACTGGAGTAAAAAGTATTTCATAAATATTTCTTTTTTAAACCACTTGATTCTGGAAATACTTGGGACTTAAAGTCTTTAAGGTAACAGAATGTGGTTGTATCTATTTAAGTGGACCAAAGTAAGATGCTTTAATTGGGCTCTATTAGGCTAGTCACCATTAACCTTACTATCCTGGAGTATTACATTTTTGTTGTTGAATAATCATCAAAGAAGCACATTTTTGACTCAGAAGTTAACGAGGCTTCATTTAGACTGCTTTTGCGAACATCCAGTTATATACCATTCAGTTAATTAGGAGGCCAATTTTTAGGACGTTGAGACTGTGTGTTTGCATTTATGACGGTAGTTTATTCTGCATTTTTATAAAGATGACCAAGTTGGCTAGGAAATGTGAATGACTGAGTTTCTTTATAATTTTTCCAAATTTGACCATTGATACAATTTTCACATCATAATGGTATGTCAAGTACCTGCTGCTAAGACTTGTGTTTTTGTTAGGACCAATAGGGGGCACCAGCATCCATGGTAATCTATGCCAAATTTGCCAAACAATGTCATTAGGGTATTGAAGATGATGGGTGAATATAAATACTCTTCTAGTCCCTGGAACTTTATCTATCTAGTTACGCCTGTCCACTTTCCACTCCAAAGCATCCCAAACTTACAATGCATAACTTTTATTTATTTATTTTTTTGTCTTTAGAAATTACTCCTATCCAGAAGAGAAGTGGAATTGTGAAGCAATGTAGTTGTTGTCATTTTATGGTGATTTATAATTTGAAGTTTTAATTATTGAAATGGGACATAGTAGATTTTTTTTTCCTCTCCCAAGATTGCTACAGAACTTATAATTAATAGAGCCTTAATTATTGAAGGTATAACTTTAGGTTGTCTTCCTGCTATCTTACAAAACTCTGGAACATTACCTGATTTTTTACAAAAGGGTCAACTTTTGAAGTTTACTTCTGGGTGAGACTAGAGGTAAAAGAGTCAGATATAGAAGAAATGTAAATAAAGATCAGAGTACTTTAAGAATTTTTGTCAGAGCCGTTATTATTTAGTGACTTTATAAACAGTTTTGATGTATGATAAGATCTGTCTCAGTGTACAGGTAGATATGAGTGAATTGTGTTAATAGGAATAGGCAATAAGATAATTGAAAGTAGATTGAAAATGTTAAATTGTGTTTTTTTGGGTAGTCTGAAACAGCATGTATTTCCAGTAAAAGTTAAGTGTAGTGTTGAAGAAGATTAAAAATTTATTGGAGATAAATAAAATCACAATCCTTAATTAGTGCCATGATTACCACCATGAAAATGGTGAAGTTCTAGAGCAGGATAGTTTAAAAATGGTGAGAGGGCTAGGGGTAGGTATAATCTATGATCTTGTAAGATAGCACGTTATACTTAATTATTTTCTTACTGCATGTTAATGAATTAGCCATTACTCAAACAAACTGGGTCATAATGGAAAAAAATTGTGACGTGTATTAGATAGTGTTATTTCGATTTTGAAAATAAACTAATTTCTCATTTCGTGAGTGTGAAATTATAGACTAGACACTATACTAAATGGAACTAATCGTAGTAATATAACTCTGGCAGAGCATATCCCTCTTCAAAGCTATCTTTTGGCTCATTTAATCTTTATTCTCCCATTCTTCTCCCCCTAAAAGAAAGGGACAGTGAAGAAATAAAAACCTATCATGGGCCTCCCCTGGTGGGGCAGGCGGTTGTGCACAGTGCTGTGAAGCTGTCTGCAGCCTCTGCAGTGCTAGTTCGATCCCCACCGGCCAGCTGGCGAGGATCCCACATGGTGCGGCAGACCTCTCCTGTCGTGCCCACTGCTCCCCTCAGCAGTATGTTTCGTCAGTCTGCCTGTTCTGTTCCCTGCTCTGTCTCTGGTGAATCCTCTCACCCTCCTGCACATCTGGACTGTACCCTGGTTCTTGTATAAATAAATAAATAAATAAGATTTTATAAAAATAATAATAATAAATAAAAACCGATCTTAAAATTCTTGGTCTGGACTTTTCCTCAAGGATTGTTTTAACTAAAGAACCCTTGACTAAAAAATGTTTCAGGTGGATATGTAGAAAAATTGGTTTAGCCTGTTTTGGATTTGAAATAAACATTAACATGGAGTATTTTCCTTTTCTCTTTTATCACCCTAAATCTGAAATTGTAGCAGAAATGGAAGCTTTCTGTTTGTGTTTCACCAGTTTTATTTCCAGTTCCGTCCTTGACCCCATTATTGTCTTTTTATCTTTTCTCTGCCATGTTTCCCTCTTATTTTTTATATGAAATTAATAGCAAAAATATTCCTATTGAAAAGCCTTGGTGTAGCTCTTACTAGTTTAAGATGGCAGTATAGGAGTGAATTCTTTTATTCCACAAGCTATCTTTTGAGTATCACCTATGTGTGACTGTTTTCAGTATATAATAATCTCAACCATTTCCTTGTCAGAGAATATGAAAAAATTAGCTGTGTTTGAAATCATAGTTATATTTATTGAGTTCAGCGATTTTTGTACATGTTGTAGATAGTAAGCTTATATATACAAAAACAGCATATTGATAGAATTTTGCTTTTATGATTTTTTAAAAGATAAATAGCAACATACATTATGTTTTTCAAACTAAATTTACTTAAGCATGATTGATTACTACTTGAAACATTTAGGGTTGATAAAAAATTTAAAAGAAACACATCTAGCTTCATAATTTATAGTGTTGAGATAGTTAATTTTAAAACTGAAGATGATTCTAATCCTTTATAATTATTTTATTAGGGGAGTCTGTTAGTTTTGAGTATAACTGTGTGCTTTTAGAAGTGGTCTTACTACAGGTATCATTTTGTTTCTGTTTTTGAACACTAGTAGCATAGACTTAACATGTTTTATGTGTGTCTCTGGGAGTACTCCTTTGTGGTATTTGTGTTCCTTTCTTTTTTTTTTTTCTTTTAAAGATAGGATATTTTTCTGGCATATTCTTGACAAGTAAATTACACCAAAGAATCATCCATTCTAATATGACCCTCAAGATTTTGTAGTTAGATAAAAAGTATCTGTATTAGTATTACTTGTGGTTGCTATGGGTACAGATGTATTAAAATATGAGAAATTGCATTTTAGAAAGTGTAGGGTGTGATGTTAAATGTCTTTTGAATTAGATTTTAATGTTTCTGTAATTAAACATTAATGAACACATGTATTTGTAGATAATTTCACAAAGGCAAAAGTGTCTAAACAATACAAAGTCACCTATAATTCTATTCTCCAGATTTAATCGTTATTATTTGAAATTGTCTTCATTCTTTTTCCTTGGTATATAATAATCAAATTATCTATTATACAGAACAGACCTGTCACTTAGAAACTGTCTGCTAAGTTTAATTGATGCACATTCTTAACATGTATCAGTTGAAGAGATGGACTTTTGCATGATGATTTATATATTTAACTATAAAAATGAATGCATACTTGTGGGTATATACAACATGTTGGTTTATACAACCAACCAAAGAAATATATATATATTTCTTTCTTGGTGCGAGAGAGACAGAGTTTCTGAGACACATTAGGCTGTCTCATTTTTCTCATTTATTTGTGAGTGTTCCATAACATTATGAATGTTCATAATTTGCTCTTTTATGTTGCTAGATATTTACATTGTTCCAGGACATTGTACATTCAGTACCTTGCACATATAATGCTGAAGTTATTTTAGTTTTTTTTTTTTTTTTTTTTTTTTTTTTTTTAAGGACAAAAATATTTCTTTGGGATCCAGAATTCCGGGAATGGATTTGTTGAGCCAGAGGTACTGCACATGTTAAATTTGATAAATACTCCTAAGTGTTACTTCTGTCAACTGTGCATAACAGTGCATCTGGCTATGAACTACTTAATTTTTAAATTTGTTGAACAAAAAAATACAGTGTTCTGTTTTTTATTTTCGCTTTATTGCTGATATTGAATAAATTTTTATGTTTATTTTTCATTTGAATTTTTTTGAAAATTTCCTGTTTAATCCTTATTCTATTATTGTTGTCTGTCTTTTTCTTAGTGATTTGTTGGTGCTATTTATATTTATGTGTGTTAACCTATCACATTGTTATTTATTATTCATATTCTCCATCTGTTTTTGTTATTTTCAGACTTTTGAACAATTTTTACTTTTGTGTGATAAAATGAATTATGGCTTCTGAAGACCTTCACCCCAGTATTAAAAATTACTTTTCATTATTTCTTGTGATACTTCTGTATTTTATTTTCCAAACATATGTGGATATCTTTTTAGATGTAATATTTAATTGTCAGTTTTTTACTTATTCTTTTCAGTAACATTTGACCTTGTTGACCAACCCTCACCACTTAAAAAGTGCTATTCTCTTTGCTTTTTTAATACCACCCTCTTCTGTTTCTATTTACTAGCTGCATTTTTGTGGTCTTTCTTTTCCTACCTCCCTCACTTTACATACTTAGATATTTCATATCTCATTGCTCAATCCTGGGCCCTTTTGTCTTATATCTGGTCCACTTCTTAGGTGATTTTGTCTTATCTATGCTAGTTTAGAGGTACAGACTCTCAAGTTTAATTTAAATCTTCTTAAGGACAGGGTTGAACCTTCTGGCTACCCAACATTTCTGCAAACCTTCCTTCTCATTTATAATTCTCTTCCTTCCCCAAGATAATATAGTCCATTTCAGTTACTACATAGAGCTCAAAGTGAAGAATACCTACATAATGCTCATTCCTTTAATTCTGTCCAAAAATTTTAAAATGATAAGTAACATATTTCTTTTATACAGTGGTGAATAGGAATAATCCTAATGAAAACATCTTTGAAGAAGGAAGGAATAGGAAGCACATAATAGTCATTGGTCCTTATTAATAATGAATTTTTTTCTGGGCAAGAGAAGGCTCTGCCCTGGCAACTGTATTAATTCCTCAGTCAGCCATGCTTTTGTTCTGTGGAAGAAATGATCTTTAGTATGTGTGTCTTTAGTTTTGTTTTTGGTGATTCTTCCTTGTTACCTTCCTTTACCACATCTGAGGTAATAGGAATTTGAGAATTTGATGTCTCTGGGAATTGTATAATTTATGCAACTCATTACAGTATGGTATATAGATGTAGGGGCTTCAGGGTTACTTAAGTTCTGTCATAGGTTTTTGTAGGCCAATAATGTAGTTTTGTGGTGAAACTCTGAGAAACTTAATAGATTTCTAGTGTTTTCTTTAAGTCAGTACCATGTGACATAACTATAGTAGAAGATCTCATTTAATCAATTTTGAAATCTACTCCTCTTATTCTCTTGGTCTTTGTGCTAGGCCTGCTTCTCTTCTCCTTTGGCTACCTTAAAGGCAACTGAAATAATAGGAGTGGATGCTGTATCAGCAAGCATTTAACAAGAAAAACAGAACAAGTAGATTTATATATTATTAAGAGATTTATTACAAGGAATTGGCTTATACTATTATCAGGTCTGGCTAAGCAAGTTCAACATTTTTTAAAGTGAGGAAGGTCTCCAACACACAGGCTGGACCCCCTGGGTGTATGTTGGAGCTGTTCTCCATAGACAGTCAGAAAAGTAAGATCCACTGAAGGGAGGACAGTTACAGACTCAGCTGCTATTTAGAGTCTCACTTTCTAGAAAGAAATTAATCTCTTAAGAGTTTACCTGATCACCCTAACTTAAAGTCAATTGATTAGGCACTTTAATTATATCTGTTTGAGCTCCCCAACTCCCACCTCTGCCAGCAGGACCTAGATTAATGTTTAATTCAATTACTGAAAGTATTCACAAAATGGCTGCTGCCCTCCCTTCCTCTTAGTTTAGTATAACCAAGTTGACACATAGAAAACCATCATAGGTGACAAAGCTTAGAGTGGGAAAGTAACACCTTTTTTTTAAAGATTTATTTATTTATTTATACAAGCACTGGGTACAGTCAGAAGCGCGGGAGGTGAGAGAATTCGCCAGAGCCAGAGCCGGGAGCAGAACAGGCAGAAGGACCGGCATACACTGCTGAGGGGAGCAGTGGGTGGCAGGAAAGGTCTGGGCGCCCTGTGGGACCCTCGCCTGCAGCCAGGGATTGAACTGGTGCTGCAGAGGCTGCAAGCAGCTTTGCAACCCAGTGCTCAACCGCTGCACCACTGTGGCCCGGGAAAGTAACACACTTAACCTGATCTTTGCTACTATCTACCAAAGAGCATGTAGGGTCCCAAAGTTATCTCCTTGTATTTGGAGTGCGGAAGCAGCTACTTTTCCCAACTTAAGAGACCCCAAATTACTAGACTTAGTGTTTGCATGAGAAATTTTCTCTCAAGTGGCACTGTTTTCATAACTATCTCTGCTTGTAAACTACCTTATTCTTAGTTGAGTTTATTTTCAACAGCCAACATAAACCAATATTTTGAGTTTCTGTAACTGCTTTTCTTGGAGCCACAGCTTGGTAGTCATGTGCCCTCTTCTAATTATTACAGGCCAGGGGGTTTACTAGATGGTTTGCTACTTCATGACAGAAGTCATTATCTTTTCAGTCTGAAATGTGTTTCCTTTTTGGTGTCCTCTAAGCTTTGTCAGAACTTTTAGGAATTGATTTTGGCAGTACTCCATTTCTAATTGTTTTAGTTAAGGTATAGGATAGGTTGTTTGAACCAAGAGACTCCAAAACACATGTGGTTCAAGTAAGATAAATTATGTGATATTCTGGGGGTAGTCCTTCAGGTCATGCATACATGTAAGATTTTCTTCTTTTAATGTTACGCCATCCATTATCCTGTATATCCAGCATGGTCACCATTAACCGATATGGCTACTGAGAACTTGAAATGTGGCCAGTTATTTCATTTTAGCTGATTCAATTTAGTCACATTTCTCTAGTGGCTAGCATATTGGAGAACATTTGCATTGTTACAGAAAGTTTTGTGGACACCTCTGCCTTAAGGTATTGACTTCATTTATAAGGCCTAATCAGACTTAATGAGCATAACATTCATGTTCAAGCCTATTAATGGCTAAATTGTGCCGCTCCCCTTAAATTCATGTTGATACTCTAATTCCCAGTAACTCAGAATGTTATTGTATGTAAAGACAGGGATTTTAAAAAGATAATTAAGGTCAAATTAGGGCCTGTGAGTAGGTCCTAATACAATATGACCAGTGTCCTTAGAAAAGGAAATTTTGATACAGTAAGAGACAAAAGGAATGTAGGCACAGAGAAAAGGCCATGTGAGGTAATAGAGCAAGAAGGTGGCTATATGTAAATCAAGGACAGAGACTCCAAGAGAAACCAAACCAGCTGGCACCTTGATCTTAGATTCCTAGTCTCAAGAATTATAAGAAAATGATTATCTGTTGCTGAAGACCCCAGTCTATGCGGTTTGATATGGCAGCTCTAGCAAACTAATAGAAAGCCTGTGAGAAATAAGAATCAGAAATATAAGTACGTGTAGCTTCCTATTAAGAAATTGACCTAGAAGTTGCAAATATCACTTCCTGTTAATTCAATTGGCCAGAACTTCGCTATATATCCATATCGAGGACCTAACTTTTGCCGAGTGGTCATTTCAGATAAAAATTGTGAAGACTTATTTTACTTAAAAAAAAAAAAAGGAAATGTGGATGTTGAGACATAATTAATATCTTACATTGATGCAATTCTAGGATTACATTGTTCTTATAACTAACAACACAAGAAAAAAGAGCACTTTTTTTTTAACTTTGGTTTGATTTTTTTTAATTTAAATTTTATTTTTATATTCCCCATACAATTACAACCCCCTTATTTTGACCCCAATCCCTCCTGTCCCCGCCCCCCACCCCCTATAGAGTGTCTCTGGTTCATAGTTGTTTGTTGATTTTGATGTTTTCTTTCTTATAGTTATGCTTTTTCCTGGTCCCTTATTTAAGTTTTCTAGATTCCTGCTATGAGTGAGACCATCCGGTATTTTTCTTTTTCTTTTTGGCTTATTTCACTGAGCATGATCCCTTCCAGCTCCATCCATGTTGCTGCAAATTGCATATGTTTATCTTTTTGAATACTGAGTAATATTCCATGGTGTATATGTACCACATCTTCTTGATCCAGTCATCTATTTTTGGGCATTTGGGTTGTTTCCAAAGCTTAGCTATTGTAAACAGTGCTGCTATACACGTAGGGGTGCAGGTGCTCTTTGGAATTGATGTTTCTGTGTCCTAAAAAAGCACTTCTTTACTGAAATAACTCCTGTGTTAGGACACAACTGCATTCCTGAACCAGCCATTATCACTGTGGAAAAGGGTTCCTTGTTCAGGCCTACGTCATGTGTTTCCACCCCATCTAAAAGGTTGATTAGGAGAGGTCATTTGAACCCGAACCTTATGGAATGGGTTTCCAAAGAGTATTTCTGTTGCCAGAATGATGAGGTGATAAGTGGGAAGGGAAAGGATATTGCGTATAAGACCTTGAGAGTATACTTTGAAACTTCCCACTACTCTCCATCCTTGCTAATGTCACCTAACACTGGGTACTAATTAATCTTGTTTGAATTTACGTAGTCTCCTAATTTGACCTCTAACCTTTGTCTCCCTATACATCATTAATTTTTCTTGCAACAACTAGGCTAACCTTACAGGAAATAAGTTACTTGATTTTCCATTGCTCTTGGAATAAAATACAAACTCCTAGCTTGGCATAAGGCGGTCTTTCTTGTTTTACCTTCAGTTCATTAACTGTCTTCTAGTCTGATCTTTCTGTTCTTAGAACATGCACACCTTCTCACTTAGGATCTTTTAACTTTCTTTTTAGATGGTTCTTTCCTTGACTCTTTTTTTATTCTCATCTTTTAGATTTCAACTTAAATATCCTTCCCTGTTCAAGATTGTTGGAAGATACATCCTCCTTAGCCCTCCACAGTTCTGTTCTCCACCCTGTAACTGGATGAGTTGTACTGGGGTGAAAAATAGGATCTCTGTTGGTTTTTGATCAAGTTTTATTAGTATTAACTACTTCAGGGGACCTTTATCTGTTTATTACTAAGAAAGGGATTTGTGGTTAGTGGGCGTGGATTTGAGTGTTTTAACATTTCCAGATTCCTAATAGCTATTTGTTTATTCCTATGTTTCACATCAGATTTAGTTAATAGTTTAAAACTTTGAAATTATTCTTTTTTGTACATCAGAAGTCATTTGGTATCTGTGATAAATGGTTGGGCTTAATAATGTTAAAATGCTTTGCTGTTTTAGAAGGCATTTTTTCCATCATTGATCTTATTCATTAAGAGTTTGGGATATTACACTTTAACTTGGCAGGTGGCTTTTGTGAAGTGCCATAAAATATGCTATTGAGATTTTGATTGGAGTTGTGTTGAAATTTGTGTTAATTTGGGTTGAGGATTTTCATCCAGAAACATGACATGCCTCTATTTTTTAATACCCTTCATCTTTCTTAAATAAAATTTTACAGTTTTCATATAGGTTTTGCACATTTCTTGTGACGTTTACTCCAGATTATTTAATAATTCTTATTGCTATTGTAACTGAATTCTTATATTAAGCCAGTTTTGTTGAGTTTCTGACTGAACTGTTATTAATTCCAATGAATAACTTATTTTTATCTCATTTTTTTTTTTTAGTATTTATATCTCTTGTTTGAACCCCCAAATGTGGACAAAAGACAAGCCTTGTCTTTCCCTTATTTTAAGGGGCGTGTCATTATTAAATATAATGCAAATGTCCCTTACTAATTTTGTAGGTCTCTCTTGGCTTACTAAATCTCAAAGATATATATTGAATGCATTTTTGGCACTTATTGAGATGATTATTTCTCCTCTCTCCCCCTATGTATTCATATCATAAATTGCAGTCATAAAAATTTTTAATATAAGTTGTGTTTGCAATACTTAGTATGATGTAGTTAATATTTCTTTAACACACTTTTGTATTTAATTTTGTTAATGTTTTAATTTACATTTTCTATGAAGAGTACCCATTTCGTAATAGATTTTCAAATTTGTTGGGAGAAACTATAATTTTTCTTTACATGAGTCTTGTAAAGGTTTGTGCTTTGCAGATCTAATTTATATGTGTCCTTTTTCCTTTTAGCTATTATATGTTGTATTTTTACCATTTTAGCAAATAAAGCAAATGCTTTATTTGATCTCTTTGTAGTTGAGTAATTGTTTTGAGTGTCAAGTAGTTTATGGTGTATCTTTTTTCAATAATTAAAATATATTAATCATGTTAATAACAACAAAAATATTAACCATTGAAACATTTACCGTCTTAACCATTGAAGCATACAGTTCAGTAGTATTTAGTATAATCACATTGTTATACAAGTCTCTAGAACTTTTTCATCTTGTAAAACTGAAACTCTGCCCATTAAACAACATTAAACAAGTCTCCACTCCCATTTCCCCCAGACTTGTGACATCCACCATTCTACTTTATATTCCTGTGAATTTGACTACTTTATATACTTACCATAAGTGGAATTACACAGTATTTGTTTTTGTGACTTCTTTATTTTGAGTAGCATAATGTCCTTAAGGTTTACCCATGTTATTGCATGTAACAGAATATCCTTTTTAAGAGTGAGTAATCTTAGCTGTATATATCACATTTTGTTTATTTCTCCATTACTGGACATTTGGGTTGCTTACAATAATTTAGGTTGCTCTTAAGCTATTGTAGCTCTTATTTTTTGCACTTACTTCAACTTATATTGTCTTATGGAGGGAAATTAGAATTTTAATCTTATATTTCCAAATAGTATCCAATCTGTTATTTCCCATTATTTATAGTGCTACCGTTATTGTATATATCTATACACTAGAACAACAGGCTGGATTATGTCTACTCATTGTGTCTTTTTATGTTCTGCCTGTGTATAACCTGAACGGTCCACATACTCAAAATTAGTTGTTTATGTTGAATGCTTTCCTGAACTACTTGATAAATAGTTAATTGTCTATGTAGGGTTTTAATGTTAACAAAGTAGTTTTTCATTTAATATAGTCAGTACACTTTTGAAATATTTTTTCCCTCCTACCTCTAAGCATCTGAGCAGGCTTGAAATTTCCCTTTTTTCCTTCCCTCCCTTACATACAAATTTCTGGTAAAGAAGCAAAAGCATTTTTATGAAGACAAAAGCAGCACCAGTCTCTATATAATATTTGTATTAACTTATGTTATCATTATCCTTGGCTAATTGTCTTTGGAATTGAATAGCTCCATACACTGTAGGACAGGACCTACACCTACGATGAATGCGTTTGAGTTCTCTTGTATTTGCACTCCAGTGTTCTTTAAGTTGGTTCACTATATTTAAAATATATTTCATATGAACTATGAATAATTTAAAACTTACACAGCTGCTATTCAAGAAATGCCAAAATAGAAGACCTATAAGACCTGAGGTAAATAAGTTTAAATTCTGTTGAGGGTGGGGGAAGAGGGACACATCTTTTAAATCAAATCTGTTGAGTATTTCCTTGTTAGGTATCATGACTTAACTGGTTTTCCCTTGTCTCAGATGTCATGACTTAACCTGGTGTTATTGTATGTTCGTAGCCAGTGTTTCAATTGTATCCAGTGTTCTGCCCTTACAAGTGATGCTGTTGTAGACTCTGTGGTACATACACCTTGGTATATGTGTGTCTTTATTTTGGTAGGCTTGTCCCAGTGGTAAAAGTGCTAAACAAGAGGTATGTGGGTCTTTCCATAATTTCTATTTTATTTGAGTATATAAATAACATATTGCCACATCTTTTTAAACTACAGTAGTTTTGTAGTGGTTTAGTATCTTTTAGGATCTGCTAGGTCAGTTGTCCCTTTCAAATCCTATTCTTATCTGTTCTCTGGATGTCTCTCTCTGTTGGCTATTTTATCTGTAAGTGCCAGATAAAATAAATCGCTTCTCCCCTAAACATATTCGTAACAATTAGCTCATTGGTTAATTATTGCCTTTATAAATAACTGCTATTTTAACGGTTGCTTAATGTATACCAATGACTGTTGTAATTGATTTATGTATAGTAGCTTATTTAATCCTCACAGCTCTAAGATGTAGATATATTATTAATCATTTTATAGTTGGAAAAAATAACTTGTTCAAGGTCACAGTAAATGACAGAAATGGAAGTTAAATAAGGGCATTCACACATCCAAATCTGCTTTCTTAAAACCTATAGTCCACTGCCTCCTTACTACTCTTTTATGTTTTCCCTAATAATTGCTTATGGAGAAATAAATATAGTTTGTTTAAGTTGAGGAGCTCACTAGCTCATTTCATCTTGCCACTAGTCTTTTTTATATATCTCTGTAACATCTTATTCTAATTTATGTCCTACTTTAGGTCACTGTTCGTAAATAGTATAATAGTCTTGGAATTTTAGAGTTGATGAGAACACCAGTTCATAAGAATACCACCTGACCCTCACCCCTCGAACAAAGAACTGTTGGAGGGTAGTTTTTACATCTTGTTTACAATTAAAGTGTATATTCTGGATTCTTTAACCCCATCTGGGAAAAAATTCACATGATTGATCTTGATGTGAATTTCATGTATTGTGGGTGAGTGGTATACTCATGCTATTTTTGACCTTTTCTGGATCATCAAATCAAAATGTATACCTCATAGGTGACTTCTTCCGTAGTGAGTTTTCAAAATGTGAAATAAGAATGCTGTTTTAAACCCTGCTACAGCTCTCAATTCATGCTGTTGGGTGAGTATAACATGAAAGCTAAATCTTCCTCACATAAAGGAAGACATACCAGTATCTTCTTTAGGTGGGGGTCAAATGAGACAATGTGTAAAAACATTTGTAAGCTATAAGGATCTATGTAAATATTAACTGTTAAAACTGAAGTAAGAGAAAGAATGTGAAAATGGGGTTCCTGACTAGTAAAATGTTTGGCTTTTGATAATTTTTATTTTTTTAGTGATGTAACATTGGTTTATAAAGTTTGTCTTTTAGAAATATAGGATGTCCCCCTTCAGGTGTTGTTACTACACCATACCCACCAACAAAACACCCATAGTCCACCACCATAGTCCATTGCTCTGTTTGGGTTTTTTCCTGAAATACAATTTAAAATCTGTAACTTAGAAAATCTCACTCTTTCAATTTCCTTCCGATGTCCATTTTTTAAAAATTGTATTGAATTCATAGATTGGCCGTGAAACTCTTGAGCTGTAATTGTGCGTGTCAGTTTATTTTGGGTAGAACCAGTGTTAGCATAGGGGATGAGGTACTGTAGTGAAGATTCCATAAATGATAGTTGTATGGGTGTTAGCTGCTGCTCCATTAGGATTATATTCTGGATTCTTTAGATCTTTAGTATTTAAATAGAATCAATTTTCCAAAATTTAAACCTTTATAGTATATTTATTTATTGCCATGGTATTAATAAAAAAAGTATTGGGAATAGATAACCTTTTTCTTCTCTTTTATCTGCTTTTCTGATCATGATAAAGTATAGGTTTAGAAGATTATTCTGTGGTTCTAGATAAAATGACAAAGAATCAAAGATTTCATTATGCTGTTTTCTATATCAGAACTTTTGAAACATATCGCTAACTTACTTTATTCTTCTTCTACTTGTACCTTTTTTCTTTTCTTACCTATCTCCATAACTACCTCTTATCCAGTGATTCTCTCAGTCATTTAACCCAGCTTTCTGGGTCCAACCCAGACTCCAGTACCTGAACTCTCTTAGCCAAACCTAAGCGCCGGACTATGTTTTAAATGTGGTTGTTCCTTAATATGTGTGAGACCTTTTTGTATGTGAAAGTTCTTACCTATTTTAACTTTATCCTTAGCTCCTCTTGACTTCAATGCCAAGATATAAAAAATATAGCTTTCATGTTGTGTCTTGTTATCTTCTGTGCAAGAGAAGTTTCATTAGTTTTCCATGATGTCCAGAAGAACAGCTTTGTTTGGCAAGAGGACCCATTCACTGACTTAGGCAGCATTTAGTATTAAGATTCAAACATTTCACTCAAATGTTAAGCAGTCCTCTTGATCTCACTAACAGAAATGTTCCTGAAAGTTGTAATAAAAGGGTAATCTGAAAGAAGGCTTAGATTCCAATTTCATTAAACTCAGACATGTGTATACTTGGCAGTTTCTATGCCTCACATAGAATTATATTCCATTGTGTAATAACCCTTTGCATTTCTTTTCTTACCAATATTTCTTTTGGAAAAAAGCATCAAGTTGGGAAACTTACTTTTGAATCCTGCTTTAATACTTTGTGATATTGGAAAAGTTACTACTTACCCTCACTTTCTTAATCTATCTTGATCTGTCTTGGGGTATAGTGATTGTTTTCTTCACAACCCAGCGCTCAACCACTGCGCCACCAGGGAGGCCCCTATAGTGATTGTTTTCTAACAGTGTTTCTAGAGAATGGAGATAAGCTATATATCTAGTCCACTTTCTTACGTATTGATGCTATTTAATACTTATTTTGGTATTTTTCTGGATTTAATTATTACATATAGTTCTTGAATGTTGTTGCTGCTCTTTTGCAGCCAGGATCACTCTTTTTTTTTTTTTTTTTTAACTTTTTCATGGATTTTAGAGTCTGATGAAAACTGGACCTGTTCTTTCCCAGAATGTATTTAAATACATACACATAGCATTTACACTTTGTTCAGAATTATTGAGGCCTGGGTCTATGAACCATGGATTTGGTAAAGAGAACTGGATTTCATCTTTTATTCATTGAAGAGTTTAGTGACCTGTGTTTGTTACTACCTCTAAAATTAAAAATTAAGTAATTATTTCTCTACTCCTACCCAGTGATCATTCCAATTGCTACAGAATTATTTTCCCCAAAGGTTACTACCATGTCAGAGAGCTTTCTTTGGATAATAACAGATGAGAGAATTTTAAATCACTGCCAGTCTTCCATACATTCTTTTTCTTTTTGAAACCATCGGAATCTCTACACAGAAATCAAACTAGTGAATAGATACTTCATACTTGTATCTGCTTTTCCCCCCTGGAGGTATGAAGGATATAGTGAATAGATACTTGATACTTGTATCTGCTTTTTCCCCCTGGAGGTATGAAGGATATTTTGTGATATGATATGCTTAATGTAAGTCTCTTTTTCTCATGTGTTTAATAGCCATCTATAAAGCTTTAATTTGATTTCTTCAGGCTTATTTTACAGTTATTGTTCTAACTTTTCTTTTGAATATAGTGAATTGAGCACATTCCTAAACTTCCTTTCTTCCCAACGTCCCACTTACATTTTTTAAAAGTTACTAGTTCTGAAGAACAGGAACAGATGTTATTAGTCAAACTACCTTAAGCAAAAAGATGTCATTAACTCTGTAACTCTGATGTGTGTTTGCATGTGTGTGGGGAATGAGGGGAGAAGATCCAATGTAAGCATGGATAGATCCAGATGTGAGTGATCTCATCAGTACTGTTTCTCAACATTTTGTCTCTCTACCACCAAAGGGGTATGGATATTTTAGCCAGAACTGGGTCATATGGCAACCTCTGTGGAGTCTGGAAAGAATCACCTTCACCTAAATTGCACGGAATATGTTCCCCACAGACAAGAGGGATTATATTACTAGAAAAAGGGGGTGGGTAGAAAGCATGTTAAGCACTAAAATTACAGTTCACAGTCCACAACAGGTACCATCAGAGGACCAGAAATTTTGAAGAAGATAGAAAGTTCACAGAATTGGATTGACAGCAAAATGTCAAAAGAAACCGGAACCCAAGATAAAAGAGGTAAGCTCAGGTTTTCTTAGGGGAATCTCGGAATGGCTCCAAGTTTGGAGTC
Source organism: Talpa europaea (assembly GCF_964194135.1). Classification (NCBI taxonomy): domain Eukaryota; kingdom Metazoa; phylum Chordata; class Mammalia; order Eulipotyphla; family Talpidae; genus Talpa; species Talpa europaea. The sequence continues at coordinate 101,933,599 of NC_140071.1, forward strand.
AACAGATACACAGAATAGTAGTGGGCAGATAGGTAATAATCAAGAATTTTTAAAGAATTATTTTCCAGAGTGGTGCTGGGTTAGTTGGGCCTCCTTCCTGCTCTTTTTGTTTAATTACCTCTGGTGGCAGTGATGCCTGCCTTCAGGCCTGAAGTCCAAGAACTATTCTCGAAGTAGACTAGCAGTTCAGTAGGACGTCTGCTGAGATTTGGAACCTGAAAGAGAAGCAGTGACACTATCGCATGCTACTTCAGAGAAAAGCAGTTCCAGCAAGCTTGACTTCATGTACAGGTACCTTTCTGGAATGCCTGCTTATCCATATGCCCTACCTGCTTAAATAGTAATTACTCTTCCATTTAAGGGAGAATCTACTTGAGAAAATGAACTTGAGCAACCACAAGGAAAGTTCATCTGGCATTCTATAATCTGTCATTCGCCAATATAAACAGGAATAATAAAACAATTAAGGAGAATCAAGAGCATGGAACAGTATTAAAATGAATAAAAGACCAATTCATCTCAGATAAAATTTAGAAGAAAACTTCAAAGAAAAAATGTAATTGATATTTCTTTTAAGATTTATGGATCCATTGCAATGTTTAGTAATAATTTCACTGAAAAGGGGACAGAATCAGAAATGATTTTGATTCTTAAAACATTTAACTAAAGAGGAAGATCTCTGTTTATGAAGCAAAACAAAAGAAAATAGTTGTGGAAAAATTGGGGGGAAAATAGGATGGAAAATAGATCACAAAGTTTTCACATCTACAAACGATGAGTTCTAGAAGCAGAGAATGGGAATGGCGGTAAGGAGAACATAAAGAAATAATTGAAGAAATTTTTGTGAGCTGGAGAAAGATGAATTTCAGACTGAAAAACCCATCTGTTATCAAGCAGGATGAATGGAAAAAAGATCTTCATCTGGACACATCTGGTAAAATTTCAAAACTCTTAAGATAAATGGAAAATCCCCAGTGAGAGGGAATAAAAATTGGAAAATCAAAAGGCTGCTAAGCAACCCTGTTGACTACTTGAAGACAGTGGAGCAGTATCCTCACTATTTGGGGGAAAATAGATTTGAATCTGTATTTCATATACTAAACCAACACTCTAGCGTATAAAGACAAATCCTTTTTTTGTACTTGGGAGAACTATATGCCTTATATGAAAATATATTTCAGATACTATAGTACAGTGAAAAATATAATCCAGTATAGAGGATGTAGTGGTAGGGGATGGGAGGGGAGGAAACAGTGGTAGCTACAGTGGCAATTTTGGGCCTTCAAAAGAGCTGAAGAAAACCAGAAGAAAATTCAGCTGTGTTATTTGTGTAGTATACATGGCCTGTTATATTCAACCAAGAATTCTAAATGATAGGAAATTACTTTTCTTTCAGTGATTAGTATTTACCTAGTCATGTTGTAAGTGTACTTAATTATAGTACCCTATAATTAAAAATCATGTAATATAAAATTAATATAAAAACAATATAACAATAAAATTAGGGAAAGGGGTAACAAAAGGAGGATTAATGCTCATTTCTGTAATGGGCATTTAGTAATATCATATAAACTTGGCCAAACAAGAAACAGAAGTAAAATAGTATTAAAATTAAGATGGTAACCAGGTTAGAGTATAACAATGTAACAACATACTGCCATTTGGATGCTTGCTGCTAACAGAGCATAAAAGCATCTTGTACTTTAATAGCCTTTTGATATTTTAAATATCATTTATAATAAATTTACATTTACACATTTAAATTTAAATGTGTAAATAAAATTTACACATTTAAATTTACATTGTCACATTTATAATATTAAAAAGATTGCATGTATTATATCTACCTAATTAGATAATTAAACACTAATTAAAAAGTGACATTCCAGGGCCACATGGTTTTCAGAAACTATTTGGGGTAGAATTAGAGGACACATAGGGATAATATTCTAAGAAATTGGAAAGTTGCATAGAATGCAAATGTGACTTTTTATGTAGGATGGTAATTCTTGACTGACTTACACCCTGGAGTTTATAAAACTGATTCCTTTCTATGATTCTTGTTAAATATTGTTAAAATTGTGGTATTTGGTTTGTATCCATAGTTCCTGGCTCAGGGCTCCCACAGGAGCCTTGGAATTTCCTGTGGAGAGTGATAAAGGTGTGTTTTGTTATGTGAATGAGGTGACTATCTCAGCACCTAAATGTGGGAGCTGGTTACCTGGAAAGAACCTAGCTTGTTAATTAGAGGCTTGGAACATCCAGTCTCATCCCCAAAGAGAGAGGGGTTGCAGTATAAACTCAGTTGCCAATGATGGATGAGATAATCAATCATGCCTACGTGATAGACTGCCATAGAAGCTGAAGAAGATGAGTTTCAGAGAACTCCTTGGTTGGTGAATATGTGTAAATTTGGCGCTACCTAGAGAGGCTAGAAGCACCACAATCTCCCCCTTGGCATCTCTGAAGAGGAGGGCCATCTTGAAAGGCTGAGCTATTTACCATCTGATACAAGCTCATGGTAGAGAGTATCAGAATTGTGTAAATATGCACCCATGTTGCAGTTGGTTCCATGTTTCCAGATGTTCCCTGTTTAGCAGTAAAACAGTGTAATCCAAAATTTGTGGGGAAATGGAAAGTAATAGTAACATGCTTCGAATATAACAGTGTTGTGAGATATCCTTATGATGATCAAAGGAGGTAGCTCATGGTTATATTGAATTAAGTATGTGTGCACATGTGTGTGTTTGTGTGTAAGTATTGTTTTGGAACCCTATGTACATGTCTATCTTAGGAACTTTGGAAGGTCACAGTTATGCTTCCAGATTCTCTTTACATGTATAGCCCTAAAGACCTCTATCTACCATTAGGATCAGGTTAGTAGAAAAGGGAATGGTGCCCCATTTTGCAGTTTTTGACCTGGCCTTTGGTAGCTGGAGACAGTTTAATGTAACTCATTTCTTAGGAGATAAAATTGCTTGCAGGCAAGCTAGTAAAGATTTGTTATGAATGGATTAGTCTGGAAATAGCAGAATAAAACATCATGAGAGATCAGAGTGATTGGAGTTTGCTACCAGCAAACCCAGACCATCAGAGCACTAAAAGGAGAGCCAGTGGCAGCTGTGAGATTCTGTAGTTACTTGGACAGTTTTTACATCTTGATTATTTTGCTATGCCTTCGAAACTATCTTAAGTGAGTTACCTGGAGCTGTCACTTTAGACCTCAGTATAGAACAGTCCTGTCCTTCAGAAAGGTGATTGAAATTGATAACTAAAAAATTGACTCTGGACTTAACTTGTATTTTTAGCCCCATCCTCTCTCCTCTCCCCACTAATGTGGAGAGGACTGACAGGGAGCTGTGGGGATATGTGTGATATATTTCTTTTTTTGTTGGTTAATATTTATTGCTTTGGAGCAGCAGACAGTTAATGTGTTCATAACCAAATTTAGAGTGCTATACTATCAGATTTAGTGTACTTACAAACAAAACATCAAAACAAGTAATTCTATTATATCTGTACTTGTTTTTATTTTTATTTAAAAGTGTATAGTATAGACAAATTTGGAAGGTGAATGTCATCTAAGAACAGTAAATTTTATCAAATTTGTATCTATAAAACCTATTGAAAAATGCTGAAAAAGAATGAATTCATGGTATGATCCATGATGGGGGTAGACAACAAATGCAATCATCCAGTCGTTGTACCTACAACGATTTCTGGGGATGTGAAAAGAGAAATAAGTTGCTTGCTTTCTTACTTTGCTTAGTATTTTTACTTATATTTGGACAAGACTGTGTATATAAGACACATCTAGATGAAATATTTTATTTAAATGTATTTTATTTCTGCACTGTCCTAAATGAAATTACAGGTTTTGTTAGTTTCATTAAAGAAAATTGGAAAGGGGCTATATATACATCACAGAAGAAGAAAAAATCAGGGCCTCTCCAGTGGCGCAGCGGTTGAGCGCTGGGTTGCGAAGCTGCCCGCAGCCTCTGCAGCACCGGTTCGATCCCCAGCTGCTCCCCGGCCACTGGAGGAGGGTCCCACATGGCGCGCAGACCTCTCCTGCCGCCCGCTGCTCCCCTCAGCAATGTACTTCGGTCCTTCTGCCTGCTCTGCTCTCCACTCTGGCTCTGGTGAATTCTCTCACCCTCCTGTGCTTCTGACTATCCAGTGCTTGCATAAATAAATAAATCTTTAAAAAAAAAAAAAAAGAAGAAGAAAAAATCATTGAAGAACTTGTTAAAATGATCAAGATTAGGGACAAGTATTTTTATTTCTTCTAAAGATTTATTTATTTATGCATACAAGAACTGGGGTACAGGCCAGAGGTATGGGGGCAGGGGTGAGAAGATTCACCAGAGATAGAGTGGGGAACAGAACAGGCAGATCGACTGAAATACACTGCTGAGGGGAGCAGTCGGCAAGCCAGGAGAGATCTGCCGTGCCATGTGGGTAGCTCCCTGGCCAGGGATCGAACTCATGCTGCAGTGGCTGCAGATAGCTTCATAGGTTGCTTCTTAACCTCTTGAGCCACCGGGGAGGCCCTGCATTTTCATTTTTAATATGAATTAACCTTACCTGAGAACATGTAGAGAGGCATAGACCTCTAAATTCCTTTACATTTTAAATAGGGGATTACTTATTTTGGGTTTTTTTTTTTTTAAGATTTATTTTTATTTATTTATGCGTACAAGAACTGGGTGTTGGCTAGAGTTGCAGGGGATGAGAGGATTCAGCAGACAAGCCAGGAGAGGTCTGCTGCATTTTGTGGGTTGCTCCTTGGCTGGGGATTGAACTCGTGCTGCAGTGGCTACAGATAGCTTCATAAGTTGTGTCATAACCCCTTTCGCCACCAGGGAGGCCCTAGGGTCAATTATTTTTAGATTACAGACTCAAAGGTAGTCTAACATTGTTATCCTATACCTATTGAGTATTATAAAGTCTGTCCATCTGCTAAGCACTCAGTTAAATATTTATATAAATGAATGGTCAAGATGCTAATGATAACCTTTGAAAGAAACAACAGATTACCATGGCTTTTTAAGGATTAACTTGGAGAAAAAAAATTATTTAAGCAATAAAATAAAATTTTAAATAGCACATAATCTTCCTCACATTTGGAATGTGCTACTGTATGGTCTTTGCTTTTTTTTTTTTTATTTATGAGGCTATAATTTTATATACCCATAATCATTTGTTACCTAAGCCTTTTGTAATGTCTACATTTATTTAAAAGTGTGCCCACCCATTAAGATTTATTTTGGTGGTTCTACTCATTCTTATTTTTAATATTAGTGCCTTTGTTAGTGAAAATTGGTTATGCTTGGCTCTTCTTAATTTTAGTGTAGAGTTGACTTTTTAATAACGATAGATTGGTTTAGAATTTTATTCCTTAAAATGAATAATTTGAAATAAATGTTTAAGGTCAGCTAGTAAGTAATCTTACTGTTTTTAGTTCATTGTTATGGTAATAATACCGAAAGAAATTCTGGATTTTTAGAACTCTAAATTCCGGGAGAGAAATTTCACAGTTTACTACTAAGTTACAGAGTTAAACCTGCATGGCATTTTAGCAGTAGATTTTTTTAAGGGTAAGATCATTTGATGCCTCATTCGTCTATCTTTTCCGGTTATGTAAATGAGGCTAGAATCTGCATTATGGTTTTTAATCAATTGAAGTTCCTAAAGTATTGGGGAATGAATTTATTTCCTTTTTTTGGGTAAGGCTCAGAAGTTAGATGAGAGGAGATGTAACTTTCATTTGTGGTTCCTTGAAAAGTACAAATAATGAGGAACTAACTATAAATCTAGAAACTTGCTTTTAAACTAATGCTGATTTCTGGGCCTCCCCTGATAGCGCAGCGGTTGAGGGCTGGGCTGTGAGGCTGCCCGCAGCCTTTGCAGTGCTGGTTCGTTCCCCAGCCCCAAGCGAGGGTCCCACCAAAAAAAAAACAAAACAAAAACAAAAACTAATGCTGATTTTTGATCTGGGTAATATATTTGTATCATTTAATGCCTAATATTCTAAGCAGTTTTACTCACTGCCTGAATCTAAATTAGTTCTACTTGTATAGAAAGTCATTTGGTAACATTAAAATATGAAATACATGTCCCCATCAAGAAATATACCAAACCAGGGCCTCCCTGGTGGCGCAGCGGTTGAGCGCTGGGTTGCGAAGCTGCCCGCAGCCTCTGCAGTGCCGGTTCGATCCCTGACTGCTGCCGGGCAAGGGTCCCACCTGGCACACAGACCTGCCCTGCCGCCCACTGCTCCCCTCAGCAGTGTACTTCAGTCCTTCTGCCTGCTCTGCTCCCTGCTCTGACTCTGGTGAATTCTCTCACCCTCCCTCACTTCTGACTGTACCCAGTGCTTGTACCAATAAATCAATCAATCAATCAATCAATCAATCAATCAATCAATCAATCCTTGGGAAAAAAAAAAGAAAAGAAACATACCAAACTGTTACATTCCTATATGTGTTTAGTGTGTATTTCTTTTTCATTGCAACATTATAAAAGGTTAGAAACAACACATGGCTTTTAGAAGGAAACTTGATTAAATGTTGTATGATTCTTCAGTGAAAATTAAGAGTATTAAAATCAAAGATGTAGATCTACAAAAATAGAAAGCATAGTATGCTTCCATATACAGGTTATTTCTAGATGAATATACTAGTTATGTCTTTCATGAGTAGGTTTACTTTTCCCTGTATTCTTCTTTATAATTGTCAGTGTTTTCAATGTATATGTATTATTTAATATATTAAAATCTTAGTTAAAAAAGAAAGTCAACTGGTAATATGAAAAAATACTACTGTGCTGTATTAGACTCACATGTAGGACCCTCACTTATATTATGACATGATTGATTTAGAGTGATGAAAGCTAAAAATTACAAGGATATTATTGTTTTCAATAATATATGAACTTTGGGCCTCCCCTGTGGCACAGCAGTTGAGCGCTGGATTGCGAAGCTGCCCGCAGCCTCTGTGGCCTGGTTCGATCCCCGGCTGCTCCCCGGCCACGGGAGGAGGGTCCCACATGGCGAGCAGACCTCTCCTGCCGCCCGCTGCTCCCCTCAGCAGTGTACTTCGGTCCTTCTGCCTGCTCTGCTCCCTGCTCTGGCTCTGGTGAATTCTCTCACCCTCCCGCGCTTCTGACTGTACCCAGTGCATGTATAAATAAATAAATAAACAAATAAATAAATAAATCTTAAAAAAAAAATATATGAACTTTCAGAAATTTGATCAGATTTTATTAACCTTTAATTTTATGAACCTTTAGTTCATCTAGTCTTGGTAGTTATATGGAGCTTCTCTCCATTTCCATTCATGTTGAGAAACTCTTAAGTGAGAGTTTTTTCTTTTCCCTTTGTTTATCTGAATCTTATTTTAGAAAGCTTTCATGTTTTATTATTTATGTGTTTACATTTATTTGCTTTAGTGTTAGTAAGTTGATTACTATTAACATTTTAATGCTTTTGCCATTGGCATTTTGAAAGATCTTGTGCCACTGAAGTCCATTTTAAGCAAATGAGAAAACAGGTCCCCTTGTCCCCAACAAAATGAGGTTGAATTAATTAGAAGGAAGGTGACATACTTTTAGGCTGGAAGGTCTTAAAGCAGATAGATGATTCTCCTTTCATAAACTTTTGCTCAGAGTACCCTATGCTGTGAGTAAGAAGCAGAATTTAAATTTAAGAGGAAATAATTATTTTGCTGTGTGCAAAGAATTACAGAAATCCTGAAATGTAGATTCTGAGTATTTGAATATTTCCAATATTTTAGTTAACTAAAGATAATAATCACAGAATAAATGTTTTGTCATCAGAAATTAGTCCTAATGATAGCAGTAATTTATTTTTTTTAGTTTATTTCTGTTCTTTTTAATTTTATTTTTATATTCCCCATACAAATGCAACCCCCTTATTTTGACCCCAATCCCACCTCCCCCTTCCTCCCCCCATAGTGTATGTCTCTGGTTCATAGTTGTTTGTTGATTTTGATTTTTTCTTTCTTATAGTTATTCTTTTTCCTGGTCTCTTATTTAGGTTTTCTAGATTCCTGCTATGAGTGAGACCATCCAGTATTTTTCTTTTTCTTTCTGGCTTATTTTGCTGAGCATGATCCCTTCCAGCTCCATCCATGTTGCTGCAAATTGCATGTGTTTATCTTTTTTGATTGCTGAGTAATATTCCATTGTGTATATGTACCACATCTTCTTGATCCAGTCATCTATTTCTGGGCATTTGGGTTGTTTCCAAAGCTTAGCTATTGTAAATAGTGCTGCTATAAACATAGGGTGCAGGTGCTCTTTGGAATTAATGTTTCTGTGTCTTTTGGGCTAATGGTAGCAGTAATTTAAAAGAATTAGGATGTATTACTGGATATCATGTATTTGTTGTTTAATTAAATATTTAAATTGCCTGTTCTATGCCGGACACTATGCTCGTTAGGGTTTTATGTTGGTAGTGTTGCATGCTTTCCTCAAGTTGCTGGTCTGTAAGGGTGAGAGATAATAAACAGATAAACCTTCATAATTCTGTAGTAAAGCCACAATCACATATTTATTATAAAACCATAGTAGTAAATGTCAGTAATGTAAGAGAAGCATCTTATAAATCCTAGAACAGAAGGAAAAAAGAGAGTGAATGGTTTGATTTTAGCTGAATGGTACTTAGTTTTTTGTCAAATCAAGTTGAAAAACCCATTCTTGGTTTATGGAAAATAATTGCACCAATGTTATTTCTTTGAACTCAGACCATCTTTGCTTGCTTATATTGGTGGAAGGTTTGAGAAGAAGAAACCTTGTTGATGACTTCTTATAGTCTAAGGATAAAACAATATTTCAGGCATGGAAAGAATTGATTTGGATGGTAGGAAATAGTAAAAGCCCCTTGGCAAGTTCCTATAAAGCTAGGTTTTAACAATGGAAATTATTTTGTTTGAGAAGCCTCCAAATGCCAGGCATATCCATATAGAAATGTAAGCACTATGTATTGTCTGAGGGAAAACATTTTTAAAATCATTTGTTTGCTATTAATTTCACAGTTTTCAGAACTAAACCATTGTGGTCTTCAATTCCAGCTCTCATATCTGTGTGCTGAGACTTGATTTCCTCATCTGTTAATGAAAATGATGTCAACTGGAGTAAGTCTAGCAGATAATTCAGATGATGAACAATGGAGCCTATTGCCTGGGTTCAAATCTTAGCTCCTCAATTAGCTTGGGAATATGTTGGTCTTAACCTCTCTGATCCTCAGTTTCCATATATATATAACGTGGAGATAATAGTAGTATCTACCTTTCTTTTAGGATAATTGTGATAGTTAAATGAGTTAATATATGGAAAGCACTAAAAATGGCATATGGCATGTAGTTAGCACAAGGCAATTACTAATATTTTAAATAATGTCATTTACTGTTATTGTGAGAGTTAAAAACGATGTTTATTTAAAAAACAACAACTCATATTGCCAGACATAGTAAGGGTGCCTCCTAAATATCAGAAACTGAGTAGCAGATCCTTTATCTCATTTAAATTTCATACAAACCTGTTAAGAACATTGTCTTAAAGATTTATTTATTTATTTATACAAGCACTGGTACAGTCAGAAGCTGGGAGGGTGAGAGAATCCACCAGAGCCAGAGCAGAACAGGCATACTGACTGAAACACACTGTTGAGGGGAGCAGCGGGCGCAGCAGGAGAGGTCTGCGCGCCATGTGGGATCCTTGCGGGCAGCCGGGGATCAAACCCGCGCTGCAGAGGCTAAGGGCAGCTTTGCAGCCCAGCGCTCAACCGCTGCACCACCGGGGAGGCCCCAGAAACATTGTCTTATTGACTATACCTAGAAGAGTTTCTAAAGTAGATAGTCCATGTTGAGTGAATGGTACCCCATTTCACAGATTAATAAATTAAGACCCCAGAGAATTATAAAATCACTTTCCCTTAAAAGATGACATCACTTTGAGGAAGAGTTACTGGCACTGCCATTCTTATCACTTTTACCACTTTCGATTTGGTCATATGTATTAATAATAATAATATCCTCTAATTTTTTCCTTTCTCTCCCCTTCTAAACATTTGCTTTCTTTAGTTAGCTTATTAAAATTTAGACTAGAAGAACTAGTCTATAATTCAGTTAATCTGTACATTGAGGATCATTTCAAGTTCAGTTTGTATGACATAGCATAAGACATTGTTCTTTTCCATTTCATTTTTCATATTCCAATTACATTTGGAATTTGAAGAAATTTGACAGTGTAACAAATTTTACTATACTAAAAGCAATGGTAATGACTATAATAAATTGCTTCTGTTAGTCACCTACTTTATTTGCTATTTAAAGATCCAGGTATATTGATTTTAAATTTCATTTTTAAAAAAATATTTGTTTTTAGTAGTTTTTATAAGTAGTGGGGAGGCACTTTGGTTAGTGAATGAAGTTAAAGGTATTCCTATGAAATAAATATAACCATGATGTGTTAATATCTTGATTCAGTAAATGTAAATTAGTTAATGTTAAACTTCTTTTCTTAGATGTTTCCAGATAGATTAACTAATAGAAATCCAGTTTACTGTTTTAAAAAAATTTACAGATAATTATTTTTGACGCCCTTATTCAATACCTGTAAAATATATGTGGTATGTTGCATTTGCCTTATGTAGCAGATTTCTAATTGGTCATTTACCTTGCCACCTCCTTTGCGTATTTTAATACAGCTATTAATCTCACTACAAGGCTTTTACCAAGGATAAATTGCTTTGTGACCCACTTCAATCTCTTTTGTTCAGCTAGAAAGCCAGACATGTAAAATAGCTTTTGAATATATAGATATATATAGATATATATAAATTTTTTAAGTTTTAGGATTTAAAAATTTGAAATGGTAAAATAAACTATTTTGTCTGTTGAAGTCACTTGACAGAAGTTTGCCTTGGAATAGAGCTTCTGTATCTTTAAAAAATACACAGTGAGTCACCCCCCTGCTCTTTTGGTAGATGCCTGGCTAGTGAACAGCTAAGCTGCTTTAGGCATGTAATAGAACATTCCATTTCCTGTTCCCTTGCTGACACAGAGGAGTGTTCCTGCTGGCAATGATCTAATCATAGTGCAGTAAGAAACATGGCAGTTTGATAAAACATGGTGGAGACAGCGGCTGAAATGGAAGCATATGTTCTAGAAGACATTCTTGAGGTAGGCTAGGTTTGTAAATGAAATGAAAGTTGAAATCTGAACAAAGAAATCTTATCGGCTGGAATTATTTTACAGATGAATAGATTAGAGGAGAGAGCAAAGAGAAGCAGAGCATAAAAGCAAGATACGGTCAGACCATATTCCGTGTAAGAATGTGCCAGTCTGATTCACATGATTACTAAATAAGTCTGAAATTATTTTGTATAAGCTTAATGCTTTGTGAATTGTAGATATATGTTTGGTAAGAAATAAAGAAAGGTCCTGGGACTTAATAAAAAGCCTTGTGCTGGTGATGACCTTTAGATTAACTCATTAGAAGGTGGGGTCTGCAAAAGCAGCTTTGAATAGATTTAGTATCATATGTCTTTGAATTCATTTACATATCTAAACCTAAAGCTCTGTTTTCAGTTACTGTTAAAAGCAGCTGACTATTTTATGTAAAATTAAGCATACATATCAACTGATTGCTTAATTTAGCTGGTACATTCTGGTTCTGGCTTTTTCATGTGGCTGACTGTAAGATTAAATTCTTTAAAAAATTAAAAGATCTTAAAATCTAGGACATTAATGCTTGAGAGATTACAGTAAAAATCTGCATATTGAGTCATGAGATTTTTATATTTTGTTTTTTTCCTTTGGTTATATAAATTTTATGAAAATGTATTTGAGTATAAATCAGTTCAAGGAAATACATGTCAAAGTGAAAGTGATTTTTGCCTTGGGTTTGATACACTATTAGACATTTGTATTTATAGGTATAGATATTTAAATTCCATTTTCTTATCTATGAGTCTGTTTTTTTCCCCTTTTTATTAAGAAAAAACTGATTTAATTCAGATAAAGAGACTTTCATGATGGTGATTGGTATTCCTAAAATTTAGACTGTAAAGATAATTTATTAATATTTCACTATCTTCATGAAAATATTTTATTAGAGGGAGAGGGCTTAGGAGAATAAACTGCAAAGAAAGCTAGGCGGGGTTAACAGGAGAAGAAAGCCTATGCGCATTATAAAGTGCTGCATGATCAATGAGCATTTTCTGGAGTGCCTCAGTGTGTGCTTGGAGCCGACATTGCAGCAAGTCTCATGGTTCTGCAGAATGAAAACTGACTCCATTGTATCACCTAGCTCCTTGCTGACACCTGCCAACATACTCCTTCCCCTTCTAAGAGTTTAGTATCTGAATTCAATACTACGGTTAATTCTCTCTCTCTCTTTCTCCCTCTCATTCCCTCTTGCTTCATCCACCCCCACCCCCTTAGAGTTTCCTTAAACTTTGTGAAATTATCTACTTAGAACTGGTGATAAATACTTTTATCTAGGGACTTCAGTAACAGGAGTGGTCCTTTTTTAGTAGTTCAGTTTAAAGACATAAAATCATGAAGTTTTTTCATGGTACATTTTAATTTTTTTTTTTAATTTTTGTTTTAGATTTTAAAGAGGTATACTTTATAGATTTAAATAAATCTATTTGACATTTTCTTTGGCCATTTCAATATATAACAGATTTTAGAAATCTTTATTTTTGGGGGAAAACCCACTTAAGCAAAGTTTTGTGCCTTAGGTATAGGTTTTCTAATGCTGTCTTTAAAATTAGTTTTTTATTATTTCCATTTCAATTATTTGTCATGCTAAGATTTTACATTACCTGATTTGTTCCTTGTTATTAGTTAGAAGGATAACCTCAGCAATTTTAATTGTCTTAATTTTCCATCTCTTAACTTGGTTTCTATATACCTGTTGCATTGAACTGTGCCAAATATGTAGTTTTCTCTTTAGTTAAATATTATTTGATTCTACTATTTGTCAATAATTGGTAGACTAGATATGAAATTTTTCTAAAAAGTAATAATATTCTTTCTAAAATTTCAAGTACCCATAATGACCTAATGCTAAAAATAAAAGTTAAAAGATATACACTTGCTGCTAACTCGGAAGCTAAATGTACTGTTTTCTAAGATACCTCCTATTGCAAGTGGATAAACATATATTTCATAATGAGCTTTCCAGAAAATTATTGTTTTTTTAAAGGTTTAGCTCATTGTATAAATGTCCAATAATGAATAATGAAGTTTGTCTTTATAACACATTATTAATAATTTTATTGTTGTACCTAATATTGAACTTTGAAATTTATCACCACTTTCATCTTTGCAACTTTATCTGGAATGTGTTGTACATTTTTGTTTTGTTTACTTTAAACATTTGACCCCTTCTGTTTCATTTCTGCCTCTGTAATTTGTTCCTTTGAAATACAAATTTTTAAAGATGCTTTTATTAAATCTTAAAAAAAATCTTAATTTCACATCATTCGTGCAGATTAATTTTCATAATTCTATATGGCTTGTTTACCTTTTAAATTATAATTGTTTATTTTTTATATATATGTATTTAACTTGAAATTTTTGGAACTTCAAAATATTAAGAAAATATGATACCTTCGTGAAATATTAGTACAAATGGAAAAAGTTGATTTCAATTTGTTTCGTTGTTTCTCAAGTTTTTAAGGTAATGATATAACCAGAATACCTTGGTTATTTAAATTATCCAAGCAATGCCATCAGTAATTGAAAGAAGTCAAAGTGTTTGTGTTCCTTTTAACCACCTTACCTAATATTGAGGTAAATTGCTAAATCCAGATGATTTTTTAAAACAGCTGAGAATGGATGTAGGCATGGTTAGTTTGGTGGAGGGTAAAAACAGAAAAAAAAAAAAAAGCCTCATGGTAGTGGATAAGCTATGATCTCTTCCATCGTTGGAGCTCCTTTTTTCTCTAAAATGTGTTGATTTGCTATATTTAATAAACTTGGATTTACAGAGGATCAGCAACTTACTTTGCCTCGTTAGGTGAATGTGGTAGGCATAAGGTGATGTTAATGGTTGGCTAAAGGCTTCTTAGTGATGGTGGTCTTTAGGCTGAATCTGGAGATAGATTGACGACTTCCGGGTGAAGAACAGGGGAAAGAAACATACTCCACATGTGTAGATCCTTCCCAATTCCCAAACAAAGGGATTGTGAAGGGTCTGTAGGAAACTTTAGAGTACTCTATTATTAAAATATATAAACATTTCTGCTCAGAACTTTAAGAAAATCTTCTTAAACCCCTGGAATGGGCACTGGAACACCTGCTATCTACAAAAAGAATACTCACAGCATCCATATAAATATCTCTTCTTGTTTTGCTTACATTATTTTTGCTGAGACATGATTATTATTTAAGGATCTTTAAGCTTTTCCTAAGTTATATATAATAAGTTGTATTCCTTAGATCAGTGAGAAAGGTCTCCAAACTTTGTTTGCATTAGTCCAAAATTGTATGACCAAGTGCTTTTCTTACAAACATGAGGGTTATGTAAATTTATTTGTATGAAATATGAAATATATAAGAAGTAATTTCAGAAACGATTACTATCCTGGTCTCTTATTTATAATTGAAGCGGTTAAATAGTTTTCTCTAAGAATTGTCTTAGAAGTGAGAAAGTCATGAATATTCCCATCTTTTAATTTCTATTCAGATTATTTTCTTTAGGGTATAGTATTTCATATATGTTTACTTTTAAAAAGTAGCAATTTTTATAAAAATAAAAATATTAACTGTTAATTGTCATGCCCAATTTTGTTCATTTATCAATTAAAGCCAGAGTTTTCATACTTTATCTGTACTTATTTCACAGGTTTTAATATGTTAAATGCCCCATTTAACATATTAACATTTAATATATGTTAAATGTCCTTAGAGACACAGTGGGTTGAAAATTTGATTGGACCCTTGAAAATATGGGTTCAATTTAAGCATAGTAAGTAGGTTTATTATGGAAGCATCTTGCTCTGTATTAAGGAATGAATTTTTAAAAAACGATTGAGTCACAGGGGAATTACTGTTTTCTTTTTATTTGTCAAGATTTGGGATTAAATAATAGTTATTCTAATTCTAGAAAATTTACTTGCTATTTACATACGAATTAGTAATGCCATGGAATCTCCCTGAAGTAGACTTTTTTCAGGTACTGCTTTTTATTCTATAAAATATGCTGTCTTACGTAATGTACATCATTTATATATTACATTAGTAAGTCTCCTGTGGAGTTCTAAAGTTCTATATTTGCTATAACATTTTTTGCCAGAAGAGTTGGTGTTATTCTTAGAATATAAGTTCATCTAGAGACAGAAAAGTCTGGCTAAGTCGGTAAATCACTTGAACTGATATAAGTAACTTTTCCCTTTTATTTGAAAATAAAATAAATAGACATGTTAAAATTTATAATGTTTAATTTCGTTCAAACATTTATTGAGCACTTACACTGTGTTCTAGGCATTTGAAATTTGATGAGATTAGATTGGTCGAGTTAGAAGACAAAATATCTGCCATTGGTATTAAACATTCTTGAATTCAATATGCATACAGATATGTATTTGAATACTAGTATTTTACTTCATTGGTTTATCCAAATAGTTTGAAACCCATGTTTTTAGCATTGTGAACTTCTTAGTAAAGGAGATATCCTTTATCTAAAGTTCAAAGTTTATCTTTTTTATACTTATATAGTTAATTGCCATATATATATGAATATTGATTTGTCTAGAGAGTCCACTGGATCCCATTTTCATCTCTTTGTCCTTAAGGATTTTTTTTCTGGTAACATTTAAATCAGAATATGTCTGTGGATACACACATACCACATGCAACATACTTATATACACATACATGCATTCTTACATACACTCATGTTTCTACTTTACTATGCAGTATGAAAACTCTTTATATGAATATTGGGTTTATCTTGGGGGTGGGCAGAAGTTGCAACATTTCTTTGGCACTAACTCTAGAGAAATGCATGTGAGTTTGGTAGAAGATAGTTAAAAGACACATTCATGTTAGTAATAATCCCTGTTAAGAAACAAATATTATAGTGGAATATGAAGACTCCAAACAATTTGCAAAGAGGTAATGTAACCAAAATTGTGTAAATCAGTCTATTGTCCTTGTATCAAAGTAAAGGCAGGCCAATACACCACAAGTCCTCATTGATGCTTTATAGACCAGTGGTTAATATATACTGTGGAGCATGGATTAGTGAAGGCCTGCATTGAGTATTTTCTCCATATACATGCAACGACAGCGTTTTGCTGCTTCTAAATTGTCAGGGGCCCTTTTCCTTATGCTTGATTGAATGACTCATTCTGTATATAGTTACTTGATCACTACGAAGTTGGTGAACCTCATAGTCCTACTTAATCACTGGTTTAATTCATTATATAGCTTTCAGATTTGCCAAGGCAAAGGCCATTCGGGAGGTGTTTATAAATGTTAAATATGGGATAACTTATTTTAATGAATAGATTAATATTGGCCAGTAATAAATTGCTCATGGATGGATTCAGACTTGTAACTACTGGCTTCTTATATATCTGAATATGTATTGTACATAGGATGCCCACATAGTTTTATGGTGGAGTAGTAATTATTAAAATTAAATTATACATAGGACAGATACTTCACAAGAATTATCTTATTTAATCCTCTAAATGATTCTGAAGAAATAGGTATCTACTACTTAGAATGTTTATAAGGATTAACCTAAGTCAAATCATCAGAAGGCTGGGACCAAATGCATTGAAAAAGAAAAAAAAAGAGCCTCCCTGATGGCACAGGCGGTTGAGCACAGCACTGTGAAGCTGTCCGCAGCCTGTACAGCGTGGGTTCGATTCCCGGCCGGCCAGGGAGAGACCCATATTGCACGGCAGACCTCTCCTGTCTCGCCCACTGCTCTCCTCAGCAGTGTATTTCAGTCATTCTGCCTGTTCTGTTCCCCGTTCTGTCTCTGATGAATCCTCTCACCCTCCCGCACATCTGACTGTACCCCGATTCTTGTGTGCATGAATAAATCTTTAAAAGAAAACGAAAGAAGAAACCCACAAAGATGGTAGTAAAAAAAATGTTTATAAGGATTAAGTCAAATAACCTGTGTCAACATTTAATTATAACCTCATTTTTAAACTCAGCTATTTTCAAAATGATAACTTTCATAATCTGTCTTCATGATGATAAGTTATTACTTCCAATTGACAGATTGAGAAGATTTGAGCTTCAGTGATGATTAGATTAGCCGTTATCAAATGTTTTGATCCAGGGTTCCTATGCACTATTCAAATTATTAAGGTCTCAAAATTGCTTTCTTTTCAATCAGTTTTATATATATATATATATATATATATATATATAACTTTTATATATATATACTCAATGATTATTTTGGAAATTAAAATTCTGAAAATTTAAAAGCATTTACATATTCATTTATTTTAAAATAATATAAAGCCATTACATGTTAGCATACTTTGGTTTAAAAAAATGACTTTTTTCCAGAAGGAAAAAAAACTGAGAGGAGCAGCATTGTTTCACATTTTACATTTTTACAAATATCTCTGAATTCTGGCTTAATACAAGATAACTAGATTCATACCTGCTTTTATAATTCAGTCTGTTACAGTGTGATAAAAAAGGAAGAATATTTTAATAACTTCTTTAGATAGTTGCGAATACTTTCCTTTGAAACATTATTGATTAATTTTTTGGACTTTGTTAGTTAAAATCTAGTGGGTTACTGGGCAGTTTGAATGAATATTTTACTAGTGCATGCTTTGGTGATTAGAAAGTTCTGGTCTACTAACTTAGAAGTATTACTTCATTTTATTCTATAATACCAAAAAAGATTATGTTTGCTGATATCACCACTGATTTCCTTTGAAAAGTGAAAAAAAAATCGGGAAATAGTCACAGTGTCAGATGTTTTTGAAAATTATGATTTTTGTTGAAAACTTGAATTTTATCACAGATGACAAAAGCAGTAAGCTTTCTTTGAAATGACAGAAAAAGTCTATGCCAGTTAAGTGTGAATAACTATAGTCTGTCTTAATGAACAACATTCTGGTAAAAAAAGGTTACTGATTTATTAGCTCACAATTAAGCAAATAATTTTCTTGAGACAACTATTACAATTACATATGCAGCAGAAATGTTTTCATTTTTGTCACACAGAATAGGCTATGTACTCAAGGTTGAATATTTTTAAATTAGTACTTTTTACTATTTCATAATGGAAACCAGCTTTATTTTCACCATTTTTCTTTTAATTGTGAGTGGATGACAGAGAATATGGTTGATGCCATGACCTTGATTTGTATTAAAGGTCTTCTCCCCACTATCACTTTTGGTATCATTCTTGCAAATGTTAACACAGTGAAACAGGCATGTAATGTTTTAGTATTATAAAAATACTTTTGACGTCACAGATACTCTGAAAAAATCTTGGGGATCTTCATGCATCCCATGGATGACACTTAAATAACTGCAAGTTTGCAATGTATTTCCCAAGTTTACAGCTGTGAAGGACATTAAACTAAGATTTAGACTTAAGTCTTTTTGGTTCAAATGTTATTTTACTAAATTTAATTTAACAAATAGTTCCAACTTTTCTAATCTCTTTTTACATTCCCTGTAAGTTGCTGTACCCTTCAACTACCATATAACACATAAAAGAAGTGGGAAAAATTTTTTTGTGGAAATTTGAATATTCTTTATAAGTCCTGTACTAGCCATTAAGGCTTTATGAAAACCAAATTTGAGGACTGCTGAGTGAACTAGTGAGAAGGAAAATATAAAATAAATAGAAATGGTTTTGTTTGTAGAATAGCACTAAGTAGTAACAGTGTTTAATAGTTTTGATTTTAATAAAGAGAATGCTTAGGAAAGAAGTTAATAAATTGTAACTGAATATTCATTTTAGCAAATAAAACAATATATGAAGTATTTGTCAAATTTAAATAATTTTTTCATTTTGAAGAGTAAAGACCTTTTTCTCCTATATCCTTTCACAGGTGTCCGCTGGTTTTCATTTAGTCAAGAGCAATTTTTTCTCTGAGATTTATTTTTATGTTGTCTCTGAAAGCGAAAAGTAAAATTAAGATATTGTTCACCTTAGTTATCTGAAGACTAAGTTGTTAGTTTAAAATTTCTTTGCAGGGCCTCCCCGGTGGCGCAGCGGTTGAGCGCTGGGTTGCGAAGCTGCCCGCAGCCTCTGCAGCGCCGGTTCGATCCCCGGCTGCTCCCCGGCCACCGAAGGAGGGTCTCACATGGCGCGCAGACCTCTCCTGCCGCCCGCTGCTCCCCTCAGCAGTGTACTTCGGTCCTTCTGCCTGCTCTGCTCCCCGCTCTGGCTCTGGTGAATTCTCTCACCCTCCTGCGCTTCTGACTGTACCCAGTGCTTGTATAAATAAATAAATAAATAAAAATAAATCTTTAAAAAAAAATAAAATTTCTTTGCATAGCAGTAAAATTAAATCATGTAAAATCTGTTTCATATGTTCTTCCTTAATATTTATACTGCATTTTTGCCACTTTGCTTTGGAAATTGGTGTTGAAAAGAGAAATATCAGTATTATCCAAACACCTCTATGTCTTTTTACTTCTCAAGCACTATTTTCCCCACCTCCAAATTCCAAGGGTCTGTTGCGATGAGGAGGTTGTTCGGCCAGTGTTAAACTGCTTTTTGGTATATTTTGCTATCCGAATTCTTTATTTGACCTTTTATAGTTTAGCCTTTCTCTTAAATTTTTACCTGCTGCCCACTTTATTTTTATTTCTTTTTCCTATTTGAATTCTGATTTTTTTTATGATTTATTTATTTATTTATACAAGCACTGGGTACAGTCAGAAGCGCGGGAGGGTGAAAGAATTCACCACAGCCAGAGCGGGGAACAGAACAGGCAGACCCATGAAGTACACTACTGAGGGGAGCAGCGGGAGAGGCAGGAGAGGTCTGCGCACCATGTGGGACCCTTGCCGGTGGCCGAGGAACACAAACCGGCGCTGTGGAGGCCGCGGGCAGCTTCGCAGCCCAGTGTGTGCTGAACCGTTGCGCCACCAGGGGAGGCCCTGAATTCTGATTTTCTATTTGGTGTTTAAATTTTGCTTGTCAGCAAAATTCCTTGATTTCAGACTTCTCATTTGTTAACCTCATTTGTCTAACTTGTGTTCATCCTTAGCTCATTATAACCTTAAATTTGTATTGCCACATTATTCTCGTCCTTGTCACATGATTTGCATTTGTAATTTATGCACTGGCATCATACTAAAAACTAACATGTATTTGTGTAAACTTTTTAAGCTAACCAAGTTTGAGAAATACAGTTTCCATAATCTTTTATTTTGTAAATATTATTTTCCAAAAACGTGCTGATATTTAAGTGTTTACATATATCACAGAATTCTCCTTTTTAATGTTTTGTCATGTTTGTACAATCAATATTTTTTGTCTGAAAATGCCTTCTGTTTTTCCTTTTTTCTTCGTTTTCTCCATTAAATAAAGTAAGTGCAGTTAACAGTACATAGAAAGGTGCTCTGATTTATAAAACTATCCAAATAAAGAACCAAAGTATTGAGTCTTACGTATAGATCATTTAAGAAAAATCTTGGCAGATGGATCTTCATTTAGTAAATAGTTTATGAATTATAGCAGTAGAATATATCTTTCACAAAGTGATAGGTTAAGTGAGAATGACGAATTATGTTCACAATGTTTTTTAAATATTTTTGGGGTTTTCTTTCTCATAGTCTTAAGCTTGTATGTAGTGTTATTATGTGATTTTTCTGTAACTGAATTGTTCTTGGTGCCTTAAATGATCTTGAACACAGTATAAATGCTTGTTTTTATTTTACTTTGAGGCATTGTTTAAGTGATTCCTTATCTTTGTCCCTTGGAAGTTCTTTCCATTTTTACCCTTGCTTATGTGTATACTGGAGGAGGAACAGCTAAATGTTACTTCTATTACTCAGATCAATTTAGGGCAGTGGGTTTGGGGTTTTTGAGATTATAATCTTTGTATGTTATTTGAAATAAGTTTGTTTTATTCCTGCTTTTCTTAATCTCCAAAGTTAAGTTTATAATATGAAAGTCTATAACTACATTTCTTCAGGTAGTAGCTTCAATGACTTCTTAAAACAAAAAGTTTGAGATGATTGTTAATGTATTTCTCATGTATTTCAAAATCTTTATAACCAGTGTCAGTTATTTCAAATTTAAGAACAAAATTCATGCTCAATTTTGAACCTGAACTAATAATCTATTATTTGACTTCTTTCTAACTACCCAACTTTGTCTTTTCATACTTAATCTGAACTGTTTGCCTTTATGTTATATTTTGGTGTTTTTACTGCTCATATTATCAACCTGGTATCTTCATCATCATTTACTCATTATTCAAAGTTCTACTCCTTTCTAGTTTTCTTTCTGTAGTCTTCCATTCATGTTCATTTTCTACCACCCTTTTCTGTTCTTAAAAAAAGTAATATGGGACTGTACATTTAAACTATTTTATGGTCTCTATTATATCCTTGCTTAAATGGCAGATTCTTTAATATGGGAACCCTGGCTCTTTTTAAATAAAAAAATGACTTGTATTTATAGAAAATGTATTTAATTCTGCAAAAGAATTTGAAGTAGCTTACAGTATATGATTGCTAAAGTGAGACCAAATTAACTAACAACTAGAGCCTAATTGGAAACTGGGTCAGTTTTGAGGTTTGTGGTATGTATAAGTTCCAAGCATAGTAGATAATCTGGAAAGTTAATATGTTTGGTGCAGTTTAGGTCATAGAAACAATTTCTTCTTATGCCCGGTCATGAGATGTACTCCACATTGAACTGAATAACTTATTCAGTGTTCCAGATATAAACATGTTTAATTCATATAGTTTCTATACAATGTAAGCCAAGAGTTTACTGATAAAATACAATTGGGTTACTGCTTGTAATTGTTCTGTTTAGGTGTTCTGTATCTTCTTATCATGCTCAGCAAAAATAAGCCAGAAAGAAAAAAAAATACCGGATGGTCTCACTCATAGCAGAAATTTAGAAAACCTAAATAAGGGACCAGGAAAAAACCTAATTATATTATAGTAAAAATCAAAATCAACAAGCAACTATAAACCAGAGACACACTACAAGGGGGGGAGGAGGGAGTAGAATCAAAACAAGGGGGGTGAGAATTGTGTGGGGACTATAACCAAGATGAAAATGCATATGTTGTGCAAAAATGAAAAATGATGTAAAAAATGTATTAAAAAATAAATGCCTTCATTGTCAAAAAAAAAATACAGTTGGGTTAGGAAAAAACAAATAATTTGACTAGTCAGTTTTTTGATTATCTTGTTTCAAAGATAAAAATTTGGATCATCCAAGTTGAAGTTAATAGCCTAGTGGCTTCTTAGTCCTATCAGACTTAGAAGTTTGTTTTGTATAGCTGATGTAATGTCGACTCACCCAATAACCATTTACTTATATTTTCTTTAATATTTCCCAACACTATTGTGTAGCTTTCACTTTTGGGTCTTGCAGATAGATATTTTAGATTTGTCCCTGTAAGGAAGGAAAACTTTGCCTGCGCATTCCATGCCTGCTGTTTCAAAATTTGTTACTATTATTTACCAGTTTTTATTCTTCATAATCCTGGGACAC
Source organism: Talpa europaea (assembly GCF_964194135.1). Classification (NCBI taxonomy): domain Eukaryota; kingdom Metazoa; phylum Chordata; class Mammalia; order Eulipotyphla; family Talpidae; genus Talpa; species Talpa europaea. The sequence goes on from NC_140071.1 coordinate 101,956,324, forward strand.
ATTTTCTCCCTTCTTTGCGAATTTAGAAATTTTAATTTTGATACTGTACATTGTGATACATTGTAATATTGTACATTGTGATTGTTGAGTGTTCAAATGTTACGTCCCGTGCTCTAAAGAGAGTGAATATTTTTATCTAGTGGGTTACTTGCCAATTAGATTAATTCATTTGAGACTTGTTTTGAAGTATTGTTATAGCATCTTTCTAATAGCTTGTACTCCAAAGTTAGAGTAGCCCTCTTTTTATGTATGGCCTGTCCATGTTATCTAACAATACAAGATGTTCAGTAAAATCCTCTCTTGCTGCTTGGATCTTGCTTTATCTGTATTTGTTTATCTTATAGTTCCCTAGTAATTTCTTTTCCCAGTTTTTGCTCATTTTCGTCTCATACATTTTAACTTTCTAAACTTCTCAATTCTGATCTTTGTCTCCTGGACTAAATAGGATTTACATTCTGTGCCTTGTTTTTCTCAAATATCACTGAATTTGGCAGAAAGATGGGACAGTAGTAGGTTTCATTTTGTTGTTTCTTTTTAGTTGTCATTCCTGTTTCTCCTGTTATCCATTGTCTGAAAAGAGATGGATAATCAAGTTCCAATTACTTGGTTGTGACTGTAAATAAACCATATAGTCATTGCAAATAAACTGATGGGTTAAGGAGACTATTATATATTATACTAAAATAGGTTGAGTAACCTGTGAAAATATCTTGCATGTGAAATATCTTTTATGGCTAATAAAGTGCCACATGTTATAGATTTTCTAGCTCTTATTGATTTAGTTATAAAGTTATTTCCTATGTGTACATACAAAAGTACTCAACAGGTATAGAGTCAGTGCAGTTTCATTGCACTTGCTCCTGCCATGTTGATTGTGTGCCATGTTTGTATAGCAGTATCTAATATGCTCTTAGCTTTCTATGTTTAGAAAAGTGAATATATTTGAAGTAATTTAAAATAAACTGTTTTAGGTTATTATTAATGGTAAATACTGTTGTTGCTCTTTAGGAATGGATGGACAACCTTATAAAATCTCAGAAAACTTGGAAAATATAGAAATGCCCACAGTTATAAATGAACAGTGTTATATTTTCATTCATTCCATGTTTCTGCAAATACATGTGTGTGTATACATATATACACACACATTTTTAACAAATTGGAACCTTATTATATATCTTGATTTCCTTCCTCATTATATTTTCCTATGCCCTTAAATTTTGATGGAGGTGCTAATTTAATGCCAGTTTTACCTTTACTTCTTTTACTGTTACAAACAGTACTGCAGTGAGTACTTCTTTCCCTTTTACTGTGGATTTCAGAAGATTTCTTACAGATTTCTAGACCAAGGGATATGGATATTGAAACTTTCTGTTAATTACATACTCATTATAAAAATTACAGAGCATAAAGGAAAACAAGTTAATATTTGAATCCCAATTTTTCTTTGTAAATTTTTACTAGATTTGAGAATTATATAACCTTACTTTTAACATGATGTATCTTGAGTTTTTGTTATTTTTTCATTTGAATACTTTTGTAAATAATTATCTTTGTTCATATAATAATCTATTTTGACACTGTAACTTTCTGTACACTTACAATGTATCTCTAGGTTATGTCCAGTTTTTCTACTGGAGAAAAGTATTTTAAATGTCCTTTCATCTTTTGGCTAATGGAAGTGAGTGTGACTTCAGTTTTTGAGTCAATCTTTGTATATTTATGTGAATCTTTGCCAAATGTCATAAAATTATTTCTGGTAGGTCATTTACATTTTTTAAGGGTAATTTTTGTAAAACTTTAATAAGTCTTATTTTTCTCCTTTTATACTTAGAAAAATCTTTTCCCTTCTAGATATCACAAATACTCATTTATGTGTTTTATCCATCTAATCTTGCTAGAACTTATTTGTGAGATCATATCTTTTGTATTCTAGGATATCTATTCTTTACAGAGTGAATTTCTTCTTTATTAGAATTCATTGCTGTGAATAGTCCTTGATTAAAAAACTTGACATCCAGTAACTCTGTAAATCTGAGCACTAGTCCTATAAAGGTATGTATTTGACATTATACTCCTGACATAGTCTTAACTCCCCAGGAAAGGAGACAGTTATTGTGGTGAGGTGGGGACACCTGAGAAAGGGTAGAGGTGGGTGCCTGATTACAAAGAATATAGGGATCCAGTTTTATTTATTAGTTTCTAGCACAGTGCTTATTACACTGTAGATATTTTGATGTTTTATAATTGAGAGAAAGCACGAGATAGGTTCTAGTGCTTTTTATATAACAAAATATTTGACTGTTCTTTATTTTAAACAAAAGCTAATGGCCTTTCAATTAAGAGAAGTTATTTTTATCTTCATATAATAAAACTACTTTTATGATGGAGCTATTAGTTTTATCTTTTAAGCTTTGGTTTAACTTTGGTATCTTGTATTTGTATTATCTATGGAGCTTTTAGAAATCTTTATTCCCAAGCCATAACCCAGAGTGATTGCATCAGTGTATCTGATGATTGGGCCCCAAATATCAGTACTTTTTCTGTTTTGTTTTCTAGTGTGCATCCAAAATTGAGAACCACTGCTCTAGAATTATGTATAAAGAGAACTTAAAACAATGTGCCCCTAAACTCTACAAGTGTCTTAGTCAGTTTGGACGGCTATAGTACCATACACTGGGACAATTTGTAAATAATAGAAATTTCATAGTTCTGGAGGCTAGAAGTCCAAGATCCTCAGGATACTAATGTGGTGTCAAGTTCTGATGAGGACCCTTTTCGAGTTTGCAGACTCAGGACTTCTGTTATGTTTCTAATGTAGAAAGCAAAGTAAGGAAGCAAGCTCATTTATGATTCTTAAAAGGGTGCTAATTCCATTTAAGGGCGCCTTTCTCATGACCTCATCTAATCTTAATTATTTCCCAAAGGCCTTCCTTTCTAATACTGTCAATAGGAAAGGCATAGGATTTCAACATTCAAATTTCAAAGCAGTATAAACATTCAGTTTTAGTTATAACATCAAGGGAGTAAAGTTCCTTCTTCATTGAATGCTGAATGGAGGCCGATCTTTGAATTATCTGGCTCTTCTTAAAAATTTCAGATGAGGAGATTCTGTTTGTCATGGTAGACTTTTTTGATATTTAAATCTTAAAAAAAAATTCCTCCTCTGTTTATGTTGTAATCAAAATTTATTTGGTTACATAGTCAGTGCAGACAGAGACTAAAACTCTTCTGTGTTTCTTTTATTGTCTTCTGAAATTGATGGTGAATTAAAAGTATCAGTCAATCTCAGCAGAACTTTTTGGTATTTAATGTTTTCCTAGCTTCAAAAAGAACATGTACTAAATTGAAACAAATTTTCATTGTAATAGTACTCCTCTAGATCAATAAAGTATGCTTCCTGAGCATATTCTGTTGTCAGAATCTTTTAAAGGAGGTTAAAAGCATTGAGATATACTTCAGGATCTCAAAATAAAGGACTTGTCAAAGCAAAATTTTTTTAGTGATACAATTTTCATTTAGCAAGTATTTACTGACTGCCTCTTAGGCATCTTGCTCTGCTCTTGGCTTAGACTACAGCCGGGAAACAATGAGAAAGACAAAAGAAGTTTCTACTTCATGAAACACATTGTACTTGGAAGGACTGACAGTATGCACCCAGACTAGAAAATAGATAATACAGCATAACATAATTATTAATACTGTTAAAAAATAAAGTCTAGGTGATGGGGTTGATCACAGAGGGAAGGAGCTATCTTTCATAGGGTAAGTATGCAACATTGAGCAACTATTTAGAAACTTGAATGTTGAGGAGAAGCTAGCCATTTGAAAATTTTAGTGTATTTTAGGCCGAAGGAATTCTAACCATAAAATCCTGGGGTATCTCTCTATAGTTGATATTTTGAAGGTGTCAGTATTAGAAGAGATTAGAAGAGGTGGAATTATTGGGGGCACTTTATGTAAGATTGTATGGGAAATTCAGACCATGTTTTCCTCAGTTAAATAGAGGATTTAATTGCTTGGAAGTGCCTTTGACCCTCACTTTCTCTTTGTCCTTTTGGGTTAACCCGCCTCCATCCCCCGCCCCCCCCACTCCCACCTCCCCAGTTTTCTGCTTTTACTTTTCTTGTAAACCCTTCACACTCACAGAGAAACAGGCTTACATTTTTCAGCTTCTTTCAGGAAAGGACCCACCGGGGCAAGTATGGATATGACTTAGGTAGCTATGGCGTGATTGCTGATGTCATAATCTTAAGGTATAAATTGAGATCAGTGACTACAATGAAATATGTTGGGGATAGAATGGGGAATTTTTAGAATTTTAGAAATAGCATCTTCAATTTATTACCAGGGTGTAGGAATTTAAGTTTTTTATATAATGACACCTTCATATTCTTGTATATCTTTTTATAGGTTATGAAAGATAAATATGTGTAGTATTTTATATTTCTGTCCTTCACCATGAAGTTTAACTTCAGAGTTAAAATGCCAGAGCATACTTCAGAGTTATATACTTGTTACTTCACAAATCCTGAAATTTGTAATTTCTTTTGTTTGTGACTCATTTATTATATTATATATGGAAAACATTTATAATTTTGGTTTAAACTCTTAGTGATTTGGGGCAAAGCTGTAATATGCTGAAGTAAATTAACTTTTAATTTTTTTCTTCCTCTGATGCTAGTCTCTATACTAAGGAATGACTTTTTGAGGTTTTGTTTATTATATTCCCCATACAATTGCAACCCCCTTATTTTGACCCCAACCCCTTCTTTCCCCGCCCCCCCACCCCCCATAGAGTGTCTGGTTCATAGTTGTTTGTTGATTTTGATTTTTACTTTCTTATAGTTATTCTTTTTCCTGGTCTCTTATTCAAGTTTTCTAGATTCCTGCTATGAGTGAGACCACTTTTTGAGGTGTTGATGTTGTCATGTGATTATTTAACTTGCCTTCTTTTACAAAACTATGAATTTTAGATTAGATTTTACATATGCATCAATTTCAAAGCCATTTTACCAGCATGCCAGATAAACAGTTAAGCTCGATTTCCTAGGAAATCTTGAGCTTTTGATTATCAAGTAGACCTATCCATAAGAAATCAAATATCGAATGGAACACAGAGCTGATGACAGTCATACAACTCATTTGTTTGGTGTGCACTTGCAGTGTACCAAATGAGATTTCTATTTAAGACTTTCAGTATATAGACAAATATTTTTGTTGCTAATAAAATAATTCTTATTTTATTGTCATGATTCTAGGTAATGCATCAAAGTCAGTGATACTTGACTAAAGCCATTCTGCTCCACAAATATTTCTTTAAAGGGAATGCTCATATACAATTAGTACATAAATGGAGTGACCATATGTTTCAGCTTGTTTGGGGCAATTCTACTTTATATTTGTTTTCTAGGGTAATTTAAAAGATGTTTCAATTTAGATTACAGAGTGGTTGGTAGGTAGATAGTTAACCTACAGATAGAGGAATGATAGCAGTATAACTCAGAAGTTACATTGATTGGTGTGTAGTTTTTTACAATATTTTTAGGTTTTGTACCACCAGATAACAGGAACAGGAATGGAAAGTATACTAACGCAGTTTAATATACCAAGTAAACAAAAAAATGAGTAAACTATAATTAATGATGTTTATTCACCTGAATTTCTCACATTGTTTCAGTTAGGTAAAATGCTCTTTCTTGAATCAACTATGCCTTTACAGCAGGTGGCACTGTGGTTTTTATGTGATTTTGGCTCTTTGACATTTTTGTGCTTCTGTTTGTCTGAGACCTGAAAGGGCTGAATTAGGATGTGAAAGAGGGTGCAGGGATGCAGCTTATTTTTGTGACACTGCTGATGGGCTGCTTCTGGGATTCCAGACTTGCAACTGTTGTCAGCCTATGTTATCAGTGGGCTTGACAATGTCAGTACTAGTCTAGAGAGGTGTGAAGAGGGATGTGTAGCCCAGCTCATGTCCTTGTTCTTTTCACTAGGGACTTGACCATGTGCTTATTTCCTATGGCCAATGCTATGTGCTTCCACATTTATCAGCTCTCCTTTTTTTGTAGGACCTTTGGCCAAGTAACTGGCAAAGTAGCAATACTGCAGTTTTCGCTGCAACTTCCCTACCCAAACCACAGCCTCTCTACCCACCTCTTTTTCAATGAGACATGAATCATTTACTTGTCCCTTCCCTTGCAGTCTGCCTGGTCTCTTGTGTCCATAAGGTGTTCCAGTTGTACCCTAAGCTAAGGGATTCTTAAGTTGCTGTATTCTGCTGGTTTACCCAGTTGATACCTTGGGGAGCAAAGCAAGGAACCTCCTGTGATGACACCTTCTTTCATACATTTTAAATGCAGGAAATAATGCACAAATGTTATCTGTGTTAAATTTATTCTGATTTATCTGTGACTTTTGATGTGTGAAAGTACAGAAACAATATATTGGCCTTACCCACCAGGAGTTAGTATTTTGTGTCTTATCATTGAAATTCATGTCACATCAGTTAACAAAACAGATCCATTCAATTCCCCATGAAGATTATTTCAATAATGCGAATTATAATTTTAATATTTGCTTTTAATATATTTTCATTTATAATATTTATGTTTTAATTAAAGATATTTACTTAAACTAGCAGCACAATAGTCCTATTTGTAGGATGAATGTAAGACTTTTGTGGAAGCATTATGTGACTCAGGCTAACATGATTGTTGCTTGTCTGTCAGCAGACAACACACCCATTGAGTTACCAAGATAGGGCAAGTTAGGATTAATTCTACAGTTCAATTTTTTTTTCCCTTGGACGTGTATTTTCATGATTGTGATTTCATATGTCTAGTAAAATTTATTTCAAAATAAGTGTTATTTAATGATACTTTGCAAAGAACAAAATGATCTCTAGGAGCCATCTGAGTCCTTTATGAAAGTTTTATTGGACCTTGATCCTCTCTTCCCCTAAAAAGCCCCGCAAACTTAGTTATGGAAAACTCTTAATATATTTCTGTAGTTTGAAATGGTTCTTGAGGTCAATGCTATCTAAGGAATCTAGCAAAATAGCTAATTTAAACTAAGCATAAACTTTAGGATATATACTACTTAAATATCTATGAGGTAATTTTTTTAAATATTGATTCTTTTTGAAAACATTTTATGAAATGGTGTTTTGATTCTTTACATATAACTTTGACATTAATGTTTTTAAAACTATATCTGCGTTTCGGGTTATTAATAGTTTTCCACAATACATATTCTTTTCAATTTAAGATTCGTGACAGAAAACTTCCACAGCTGTGAAAATGATTTTATCTCAATCCACAAACACTTGTTCCTAAAACTTTAACATAGTTGTAGTTTTTTTCATTTTTCCTCTATGTAGCTATTTTGACCTTCATAATGAAGTCATTTTCTAGGTGATTTTTTTAAAGTGATCTTTAAAAATAAGAAAAACTGCTTTATAGTAATATCCAGTGTTTAGAAGGCTACAGATGAATTATTAATCTTGTTAAATTTCTTTGCTTTAAAAAAATTGTCATTTCACTTTTATGTATACTTATACCCTAGACTTGTTTAAGCTAATATGTCTTGCCCCAATAGGGATGCATACAAAATGTCCTATTTCTGAAGCTTTTGTATGTGGTGGGGGGTAAAATGAGGAGTAAACATTACATTCCCTTTGTATATTTGGTATTTATATGCAAATTCAGGTTTTTAAGGATTGGTTTCTATACAAAATGCATTATAAAATAATTAGAAGTTTAATTTCAGGTAGATAACACAAAAATTGTGCAAGCTCACATTTTTTCCAATGTTGATATTTAGTGAAAAATCAAAATTAAGCCTAAGTGTTTTCTTTATTGAATGGCATAAATATGTATCTGTTTAATAATTACTAAAATTTAGCAAATATGGTACATATATGCTTAGGTCAGTTTAAATGAGCCAGCTTTTATTATTCTAATATTGTTTCTGTTTGCCATGGGGGATATGACAAAAATATTCTTTTCTGTTGGATCTCCCCAAATAGTAGAAATTATTCAGTTAGCAACTATTTTATTACACAGATTATATTTTTGGAACTTCAGCTAACTAAGTGAATGTTCCAATAATTTTTGCCATCTTGAGACATCATATAACTTTATTATTGATCGAAATGAAGTGGTAGCCATTATACATTTTTGGATGAAAGAGTGATAAAATCTGATACATATTTTAAAGGCACTTGGAAGTAATATGAATCTGACTGTTATTTGAGCTTGATAAATGTTTGGTACTTTATAGAGCTAAAATATCAGCTTCAATTATTTATCTGGATATTGATAGTCTATTAGAAACGACTTGCACTTTGGCCCAATATGCTTTTTTTGTCAGTTGTCTTTCCATTAAGTTTATTTAAAATTCCTATCAACTTCAAAAATATTTTGACTTTGAGTAAAAGATATTTTTTTTCTGCCATAATGGAATTAAACTACAAATAAAAACAGAAAGATCTCTGGAAAAATTCCCAATATATGGAAATTAAACAGCCTCCTAAAAATAACACATGCGTCAAATGGGTAAGATGAAGGGGGACCAAACAGAAATTTAAAAATATTTTTGAACTGAATGAAATGTATCAGAATCTGTGGTATACAACTTTAAGCAGTGCTTAGAGGGAAGTTTGTAATATTAAATGTGACAGATGAAAAAAATAGTGTTCAAAAAGAAGAGCAAATTAAATAAAAGCAGGTGGAAGAAGGTAATAATACAGGTAAAAGCAGAAATCAATGAAAATGAGACAAAACAGCAACAAAATAAAACTGAAAACAATCTTTAAAAGAAATCATTAAAACTTATTGAGAAGGGCGTCCTCGGTGGCACAGCAGTTGAGCGCTGGGTTGCGAAGCTGCCCGCAGCCTCTGCAGCGCCAGTTTGATCCCTGGCTGCTCCCCGGCCACCGGGCGAGGGTCCCACATGGTGCGCAGACCTCTCCTGCCGCCCGCTGCTCCCCTCAGCAGTGTACTTCGGTCCTTCTGCCTGCTCTGCTCCCTGCTCTGGCTTGGTGAATTCTCTCACCCTCCCGCACTTCTGACTGTACCCAGTGCTTGTATAAATAAATAAATAAATCTTAAAAAAAAAAAAAAACTATTGAGAAAGGAAAGATAGAGGGTACAGCACTATACTACACAATATTACAAGCCCCATCCATATACATGAAGAGGTTTATAATAAGAATATTATTAACTTTGCCAACAAATTTAGTGTTCCCATTAACCTTCTACTCAAATCTCTGACAAAAACTATCAAAAATCCCTCAGTAAATAAGTGAATATTATACTTAATTGTGAAAAGGTATTTCTAATCTCCATCAAAGAAAACTCCAAGTACAAATAGCTTTATCTGTAAATTATATGAAACAGTAAAGGGAGAAATAATGCCAGTTCTACATAAAATAAAATAGACAATGAAGGGCCTCTTCCCAATTGTGTTGTAAGAGCAGCATTACCATACCAGAACCAGAGACGTTGTATAAAGAGAAAATTTTACAACTGTGTATATTAACCTAGATACAAAAACCTAACAAAATATGAACAAGAGAATCAAGTAATATACAGACAAGACTGTATATCATGAACAAATGAATATATGCTATTATTAGGAATGCCAAGTTGTTAACATATGCTAATCAATATAATTCACTATTAACATATAAGAATAATCATATACTACTTTGTATAGATAAAGAAAAAGAACTTGAGAAAATTCCACATGCACTAATAAATGAAATATCAGCAACCAGCAATATAAGAGTACCCTCTTGTCCACTGCAAGGGCGTTTTATGGGAAACAACCTTTTTCTCTGAGACTAAGAACAAAGCCGACTTGTCCATTTTCATTATTTCTGTCAGTAAATTACTGGAGATCCTAGTGAGATAAGTTAAAATAAAAAATAAAAGCTAATGAAGTAAACAAATGTTTAGTCACAAATGACCTGATTGTGTATAGTCATGGAACTTACAGAAAAGGTGATCTAGCTAATCAGTAAGAATAACATGTGTTCATATTTCTATATATTATAAATGAATATTTGGAAATGAAAATTTTCAAAACTCTAACATCAAAACAAAGATAAAGATGACAGCCTTAATGTCTAATCAATTGATTTTTGATAAAAGTGTCAGGGCACCATTTCTCAATGGAAACAATGGTGCTTAATATTTGGAACTTCAACTCATGCTTTGCACTCTATGCAAAAGTAAATTGGATTGCAAAGGTATTGGCCAAAGTAAAATTGGATCATGAACCTAGTTATAAAATTTAAAACAAAGTTTTTAGAAGATAAAAAATTCTTTGGGAAATTGAGTTAAAGATATTTTAGATATGCCTCTTAAAAATAAAAAAAAATGGTTATTTGGACTTTGAATTTAAAATCTTTTCTTAAGAAGATACTCAAAATGAAAAAACAGGCCATCAATTTGGAGAACCTATTTGCCAACATGTATGATCAAAGAAATTATATTTCTCAATAATGAGAAAACAGACAACCAAACAAAAATGTGAGGAATATTTCTAACAGAGCGTTTGTTAAGATACACTAGCAGTAAACACAGGGAAAGATGCTCAGTATCATTCATGGAGAATAAAATTACAATCCAATTTTATCCTAGTAGAATACAGAGGAAGAATTAAAAAAAGGGGGGGGGTAAAAACTGACAGTAATAAAATGTTAGTGGAAAAATCTGACAGTTTTCTATAAGTATAAACATATACTTGATTTGGAATGTTCTCAGTTTACTCAAAGGAAATGAAAATATGTTCCCATTAACCTTCTACTCAAAAAATTCACTGATAAGTAGCTCAACAAATTGTGGTACATCCAGAAATAAATACATTCAGCAATAAAAAAGGAAGGAACTACTGATACTGATACATGCTATATAGCATGGATGAATCGTAAATGTGTGTGTTTATGAAAGAAGCTATACTCAGAAACAAATGGTTCCTTTAATTTTGGAAAAGAAGAAAGCAGAAAGCATGGTTTCTAGGAGCAGAGGGTAGTGGTAGGCTATTGCTTACAAAGAAAAATAGAAATTTTTGAGTCTTGGAAATACTCTTTACCCCAATAGTAGTGGAGATTTCATACTTGTATATACAGTCATACAAGTGAAAGATGGTGAATTTTATTTGCTCTGAATTGCTCTTCCGTAAACCTGACATTTAACAAACTGCATACAGAAGGAAGAGAATATATTTCCCTGATTTTGTTTCTATTGACACAAGAAATTTTACCTAATCTTAAAATACTGATATCAAAACTTTTGTAACTCATTTAAAAATAATTAGGTGTTTTGGGCCTCCCCGGTGGCGCAGAGGTTGAGCGCTGGGTTGAGAAGCTGCCCGCAGCCTCTACAGCGCCAGTTCGATCCCCGGCTGCTCCCCAGCCACCGGAGGAGGGTCCCACATGGCGCGCAGACCTCTCTTGCCGCCCGCTGCTCCACTTCGGTCCTTCTGCCTGCTCTGATCCCTGCTCTGGTTCTGGTGAATTCTCTCACCCTCCCACACTTCTGACTGTACCCAGTGCTTGTATAAATAAATAAGTAAATCTTTTTTAAAAATAAATAAAAATAATTAGGTGTTTTATACATACTTCAAGTTGAATTATGTAAATTACCAAGTCAGTTCCATGTATCTCAAAATATTACAAATTGTTAAGCTAGCTCTCCGGGAATTTTTGTTAGAATATGAAAATTCTTTATACTTCCCTTTGAAGTTATAAAGTAGTTTCTTTATCATTTATTATTTGCTAGAATCACACATTAAGGAACTACATAGTTATTTTTTTAAAGGTAAGCAATATAGATGCGGATGAACAAGTGAATGTAAAATTCTGTCGTTGATTTCACTCATTGATCACTATTAATAACTTGGATTTATACATCTTGAAATTTTTTGTTTGTAGTCTCATACATGCGTATGTTTTGTTTTTAAAAATCAGATATATAATTGCTTTTCAGCAGGTTGCATGTTATGTAATGTGGATAAGATTCTACATCAATATTTAGTATTCAATCAGTAAATATTTTTAGGTACTTAATATACTTAAGGCACTATTTTGGACACAAAGATAGAGCAAGGAACAAAATAGGGCCTCTGCCCAAGTTACTTATTTATATTCATATGAGAGAAAAATAATAAATTGAGGGTAAATGTTGCTATTGATACATTTCATTAAAATATAATAAAAACTAAAAAGATGAAAAGTGATAGGGAAGAATGAGTAAGAGAAGTACAATAGGTTGTTGTGTACACGCCTATAATTGTAGAGCTACTTTATTCTTAGGATAACAGATTTGACTTACTATGTTCCTGGGTATATGGGTTTATAGTTTTTTTCTGCTATAATCAATATTATAATGAACATCTTTGTACATATTTTTTTGCTATACAGGTATTTCTGTACAATAAATTCCTAGAGGGAAAATTGTATTTTTCAATGTTGCTTTTAGATTCTGCCAAATTATCTTCCAAAACTTTGGTCATTGTATGTTAGTTTATGGAAAATAGTACCTCATTTTAATTTATATTTACCAAATTCCCAGTGATGTTGAGCATATTTATTAACCATTTGTTATTTCTCCTATAAATTGTCTGTTCACACCATTTTGCCCATTGTAGGGTTTATTTCTTACTACCATTTTAGAAATTCTTTATAATTCTGTTTGTAATATATACATCATATTTTATAATATTTTCTTCAATCCTGTCAATTATCTTACTTTATGGAATCCTTGGATTTTTCATTTGTATGCTGTCAGTGTTTTTCTTACCAGCATCTGAGTTTTATCTTTCCAGAACAGCTTTCTTATAGTAATTTAGTTTCTTATATTTTCTGTTACTACTTGTATTCATTTTTCTGGTAGGTTTTAATTCATCTGGAATTTTTAAAATATTTTCTGTGGTAGGATATAACTTTTTTTCCAGTTTCATAACCATTATCCCAAAATAGTTTACTGAATAATGTCTCTCTCCCACCCCGCCAGTGATTCAAAATTCCATCTTTATCATATTTTCAGAGTCCAAACTATATGTATTCTGCATTTATACTCTACTGTTTTGGTTATTGTCATTTTTTATTTGACATCTGCTAGGACATCCCCCCTATTGTCCTTTTCAAAAAATTTTTGGCAATTTCTGTGTATTTTCTCTTCCAGATGAACTTTAGAATCAACATGTCAAGTTCCATTAAAAATCCCTTTGGGATTTTGATTGGAAGTGCATTGAATTTACAGATTAATTTGGGGAGAATTGACATCTTTACACTATTGACTCTTCCCATCCAGGAACATGGTATGCCTCTCCATTTCTTCAGGTGTTCTTTTATGTCCGTTAGTAAAATTTTATAGTATTTTTCATGTAGGTCTTACACTTTTCTTGTTAGGTTTATTCCTGGATATTTTGTAGTTTTTGTTGTTACTGTGAATTACATCTTTTCTTCCATTTTATATTTTATTTTTTAATTTATTATTGCTAGTACTTAGGAATTCTGTTAACTTTTGTGTGTTTCCTCTTTTAGTTTTCAATTGATTCTTGCAATTACTAAGATGATTATTATCTGCAAATGATGGTATTTTATCATTCCCTTTTTTCAGTGCTTATATTCCTGTCTAGGTTTTGCTTGTTTGTTTTTCCAGTCTTATTATATTGATTACATTGATTAATCAACTGTTCACTACTAGATTTGATTTGGGCATCTTTCATGATTTAAATGAACTGCTTCTAAGTTTTTAACTTTTGTATTTATAAATGTCTTAAATTTCTGTTAGAAAACAGCAGCAAAAATGTTTTCTTGGCTTAACAAATATTCCACGGACATTGGAATATTTGGACATTGATTTATTGCTTGTTTTTGTTGAGACTATGCATATTCTTTTCACCTGTAGTGTTTCAGTATAGTGAATTTCATTAACACATTTACTAATATGGTCATATTTTTCATTTTAAATATTCAGCAAGTATTTATTTGGATATTGCATAATGTCAGGATCTTTGCGACACATTGATGATGACAGTAGCTAAGTCTAATGGTTTCTCTCTCTTTAATACAAAGAAGAATGGTCATAAGCAGATAAGTACAAGATAATTTTAGGCTATAATAGTACTATGGAGGAAATAACAGGGTGATGAGGTAGAGAAAGGAGACTTCCCCCTTTAGTAGTATTGTCTGTGAGGGTAAAATGTAAACTTCGGCCTGGAGAATAAAACACTGGGAAAGGCATTTCAAGAAGGAAAATACCACTATTTCTCTATGTACAATAAGTTGCATATATTTAGTTTTCTTTTATTCTTTTTCTGTAGGTATGATAACATTTTATACAACTGCTGAATTTAATTTGCTAATGATATGTTTTATTTGTTTAGTGTTTTTTGCTGTTGTTTAGTTTTGCTAATTAGGCTTACTTATGCTTATGAGCTAGGGGGTTTTCCAGACTTTGTAAATACTGTAAAACTCTTCCTACTGAAGCATAAATTTATGATTATCCTAAGATTTCCATTGTGTTCTTTTCAGTTAATTTTGAGTAATTCCTTTTCTTAGAATACTGTCCACTTTGTGTGGACTTTTACATTTATTGGTTTATAGTTGTGCTCAATTTACAATTTTAGTGATTTATGTTTTCTTTCATTCATTTTTTAATAATTAGAATTTGCTTAAGGTGTGTCTCTTTCTTGCTAAACTAATCCAGGAAGTAGTTTTTTATTTTATTAATTACTTCTGTATCTCTTCTTTGTTTATATACTTATAAATTATATTGATATTTTGGCTTGTATTTTACTTTTGAAATTTTATTTTATGTATTTAAATCTTCTGCCTAGTGAATATATTTAAGGTTCTATGTTTTTCTTTAAGAATAGCTGTGGTTAAATCACAATTTCTTTTTTTAAGTTTTCAAGTAAATGTCATCCATTTATTGCTAATTTTAGTTTCTTTTAGCTTTCTGAGCCATGAATGTAACTTGTATTCTTTTTTTTTTTTAATTTGTTGAGATTTTCCTTTGCTTAAAATATGTTGGATTTGTAAGTGTTTAGGGAAAAAAATCTATCCTGTGTTCATGATATGCTAAGTGTCTGTTTTACTATGAAGTATAAGTATAGTTTATAAATTCTGTTTCTGGATGTTCAATATCTTTGCTTACTTTCATTTTTTGAGATAGGCTTGTGAAAGTTTCCAACTGAGTTGTGTGAATTTTCAAAAAGTTGCTTATATTTCTGTCATTTTTACTTTATATATTCCTATGTTATATTGTTCAAAGCAGAAGAGTTAAAATGTACACATCCTCTTGGTTTAGTGTATCTATTATCATTACATTTTTTTTATTTAATGCTTTCTGTTTTGAATTCTTTATTGACTTACTAATAATGGCATCCTTAACTAACATTGTTTTTCATACCCATTTCACTTTCATAATCTTTTGACTAAAAATTTTAGACATCTCTTCTTATAATCAATAGTGTATAGTTGAATTTTGCCCTTTCTTAAATCCTAATCTGTATCTCATTTTTAAAATTTTGCCCTTTAAGAAAATTTTTTTCACTTGCATTTATTTTCTCTTCGTCTTTTGATCTTTGGTCTTTTTGCTAACATTTACGTTAATGGCAAAGATGGTGTATCTTTTGCTACTCTCCCCCCATACACATACACAAACACACTTGGCATTAGCTGCATTTATTGAGTTACTTTAGTCTGTTGTTTCTTTCCCATTTTAAAAGCTATGTTTTATTCTTGTTCTTCAAGGCATGAATTGTGTTAAACAGTGTTTGTAACTAATTGTTCCCTTTCCTTGAACATAGACTTTTGGATTCATTTTGTTATTGAAGGTATACATTCTGTAAAACTCAGAGAATCATATCATTCAATTCTGGCTTTCCTGTTATTTAATTATGAAATGTTAGTTATGTGTTTATATTATAATTTGTTTTTACTTTTGTAGTTCTAAGGAATCTTTTATTACAACTACCTGAAAAAAGTGTTAAATATAGATTATGTTACATGAGTTATTTTCCCTGCTTAGTTTTTATGATTTGGAAACTGTCCTTTTCTTGAATTCATTTTGTTATTGAAGGTATACATTTTCTAAAATTCAGGAAATGTGTTTTTTAAAATTTCAGAGTTCTTATATATTTAAAACGTATTTTTATTCTACAGTTTTTCTTTCACAATATGTACTTCAGAACTTTCAATTACACAATTTGTAGCACCTGGTTGTTACTTAGGCAGTCTGGTAAGCCCTACTCCCCCTCCTGGAATGCTTATGGCTTCATGTCCTTGGAATTCTGAAATTTCACCAGGTTATATTTATGGTGGTTTGTATATCTTTATATGTGCATTTTTAAAAACATCTCAAAAGAATCATTTTATGATCCATGATGAATAAATGATATATTCCAGAGACAGACTAAATTTATAATTATGTCTTATTATTGATAGAGCTTGAGGGAAATTTTGGAAATAATGTATATAATTAACATAAGTTTAAAATTAATTTAAAAATTTTTTCCCATTGAACTGTGATTTCATATTGAGTTGTTGCAGGCAGATAAGTACTTTGAAGCATAAGAAATCATATTTTGTATTAGCTTTATGAGAATAATGCTATATTGTTAATCTTTATTATATCACTGATTCTTAGCACATTTCTAGATCTTAACTAAAAAATTTTTAGAGGGATAGGTGAGTACTCACCTGTGAAAGAATATAGGAGTAAATCAATATTTTCTTTAATTGAAAGTTAAATTTATTTTTATTCATGTTCACTTTAGTGTCATTTATTTTAATCATAGGATTCTGATACTATAATGAGTCATACTGTTAACTGACATTCTTTTTCAAGAAGAACTAAAGTGTGTTTTTATTTTATTTTAATGTAAGTATAGATCAGTGTTAATTGTCTCTAATGAAATTTTTATCTGAATAAAAAAATTTAAATCAATTATTTTTAGAATTATTTGCTCTCTATTAAGCACTATAGTTTTTAACTGGCATTTACTCTGAGACTGTAAAAAATGCAGCTTTAAGGACTATGTATAAAGGAGAGTAACTTAAGATGCTTATATTAAAAAAATTAGAAGAACAAATACCACTTTATCTAAGCTTGTTTGAATAATTTTAAAAAATTATCGATACTAGGAATTTATTTAGTGTTATAAGCTTACCATAGACTCAAATTATAGGCAGCATATTAAGAACTTTATATGCAACAGGTATTTTCATAGTTTTAATACCAAGATTCAAAAATTCTTGTTGCTGTGAGCTATGTTTACATAGCCTGTTCTCTGGATGTCACCAAATATGTGATGACACTTGAGTTATATAATTGAGTCCATGGTGCTAGCTTCAGGTAATTTCCTTTTTATTTTTTTAAAGATTTATTTATTTATGCATACAAGAAGTGGGGTACAGGCCAGCGGTGTGGGGGTGAGGGGACTCACAAGAGTGGTGAGCAGAACAGGCGGATCTACTGAAATACACTGCTTGAGGGGAGCAGCGGGTGAGACAGGAGAGGTCTGCTGTGCCATGTGGGTCACCTCCCTAGCCAGGGATCGAATTTGTGCTGTAGTGGCTGCAGATAGCTTCATAGTGCTGTGTCCTAACCCCTTGCACCACCATGGAGGACCCTGGCTTCAAGTCATCTCAATGAATATTATGTCATACAAATGACAAACCTAGTCATTAAAATAAAACCTTGATATTTACTAAAGTAAAAAATATATATACTAAAACTTCATCACAATCCCTTCTTTTTGAGGAATTTTATTGCATCAATTGATTTAAAAACATTGAAATGTTAAGTATGATGAATTTTGTGCCTTTCTCCTGGGGCAAATGTGGGAGTTTATTGTTATTCTAAAACCCTTTTTAATATAGTCAAGATCCAGATTATCTTTCTTGAAACACAGATTATCATCTTGAAATCTAAGTTACCAACTTGAAATGTAACAAAACATGAGCAGAGTAGTGTTTCCAGAACCACAAAAAGTTAATAAATTTATGTATAGGTATGGGATGGGAGAACAGGGGGAGTGTTAAAAGCAAAAAAGTACAAATTCTGGAGTTGAGCATTATCATTTTTTAAAGTATGTTTATTCTCAGAGACTCAGCCATTTTTTAGTCATCACCTAGGCAATTGTTCACCTAACATTGAAGTGCCTACCTGGTTTCTTTGTCTTTACTGTTACTTCTATTTAAAAGCATCTTTCATATGGTCTTCAATTATTATTCTAAACTGGTTGTTTATCTTTGATGCTTAAACTATATAAATTCTGAACTTCTCGGCACAATATTGAACAGCCTCCGCTTCCTAAAGTATTACTCCTTTTACCACTCATTCAGAATTATTTTTTCTCCTAGTATGTGTAATCACTGTTATAGTATCTGTTCTGTATTTTTTTTAATTCTTGTTAAAAGTGTTTGCACATGGAATTATCTTTATCTTTGTGGAAGGCATTGATTCTAATAAAATCATTTTTGCTTTTCTGTTCTTTTGCCTGGCCTACTGCGTTGTACATCTGTAATTGGTTGTCAATATTTGTTAAATTGAATGGAGTTTGTATATGATATATTGTTAATTGGGATATACTATATCCCAATCTGTGGAACACTTAGTTTACTACACTACAAAATGGACTCTGCTATTTTATAATATGATAATGATAATATATGTATTTTGAAGAGGAGTTAGTTTGAAATGTAATGTTAATGTTCACAGTCCAGATGGCTTTCCAGGTTTTCATGTGACTGAGTTTTGCATATAGAAGGGTTTGGGAGTAACATTAGTGGCATAAGCAAATTCATTCTACTCTGACAACTGTTGAAAGACTTGGTTTTCATTATTAAGTATTTGTGTTAAGTTTATTTTGGGGAGAAGGTGAAAAGGAATTTTTTTTTAAAATGTAAATTGTATTGCTGTTAAATAATGATTTATGGCAAATTCCTGATTCTATTTCCATATACTGTAGCAGATAGCTTTAAAAGATGGCTTTTTCTTGCCTAACCAAGCAGTTTTCTATACCATCTTAATACTCAGAATATATTCATATTTCTTCCCTTATCTTGAAAATTTCAAATGAGATCTGTATTATTTTGCTTGTTGTGCCTTTGTGGTCTCTTTAATTTAGAACAGTTCTTCCTTTTACTTTCTCTTTTTCCCCCCCAAATATTCCACATTTCAGATTCATCTATTTTCTTTTATTTCTCTCACTTGGTGATTCTAACTTTCTCTTTTCCCTGGGTTTTTTTCCTTTGTTTTTGTTTTTCCTCCAAGGAGACATTTGGCAATGTCTGGAGATATTTTTGGTGTTACATACAACCTGTGGGAGGGTTGCTACTGGCATCTACTGGGTTAGATGCCAAGGATGCTGTTAAACATCCTGAAGTTAATTGGGCAATCCCCAGCAAGAAGGAATTTTCTAAACCCAAAATATCGATAGTACCAAGATTGAAAAAGCAATTTAATATGTTCTTATAATTTGTCTTCATAATTTTATGTAGTGGAAGTTATTTCTAAGGACTGTAGAGATTATTGTTTATTTTGAGGGGGTAAGAACACTTCACAGGTGGTGCTATATATTTTATGTTGCATAAATTTAGGGGCATATTATGTTTAATTTTTTCACCTTTAATAAATAATAGCTAAATGGTAACAACTTTTTCCTAAATTCAGAACTTGAAGCCAGCTTTTCTAGAGCAGTGCGAAACAACCACTTTTTACCCCAGCATGGAAATTTCTAGTTAATTGGTAACTGGTCTCTTGGTGCTAGATATTTAGAACCAGCATTCTCTAACAAGAAACTGAACCTGGTGATTTCTAAGACTCTTGCATTTATTTCTTCTTTTAAGAAATGGAACATTTATCTTAGTTTTTTCAGTAGAACTCTAACAGAAGATTCTTAACTTTGCATTTTGATGGTTCTTTATAATAGATGAGAATTTGATGCACTATTTCATAAAATTTCCACCTAGTCAAAACAACACATCCAAAATAGTTTAAATAAAACTTAAATTTTCTTGCTTTGAATATTGATTATTTTATAGGTTATTTTCCTTAGAGAATGAATTTAATGAGCACACCCTTTCCATTCCCCTTCATGGGAGTTATACATTTCATTTAAAGTAATTGTTTCAAAGTATATGAATTTCGTATTCAGACCATATTTAATATTCCAGAGCTTGGGTGTGATTAAAAATGAAAATCTTTTTCTGTAGAAATAGCATATTTAAATTGAGTTAGATTTCATAGGGAAAATGCATTTTCATTTTTTTTTAAAGATTTATTTATGCATACAAGAACTGGGGTACAGGCCAGAGGTGCAGGGGCAGGGGTGAGAGGATTCACCAGAGACAGAGTGGGGAACAGAACAGGCAGATTGACTGAAATACACTGCTGAGGCGAGCAATGGGCAAGTCAGGAAGGTCTGCTGTACCATGTGGGTAGCTCCCTGGCTGGGGATTGAACTTGTGCTGCAGTGGCTGTGGATAGCTTCATAAGTCACGTGTTAACCCCTTGCGCCACCAGGGAGGCCCTGCATTTTCATTTTTAATATGAGTTAACCTTACTTGAGAACATGTAGAGAGGCATATACCTCTAAATGCCTTTACATTTTAAATAGGGGATCACTTATTTTTTTGGTGTTTTAGATTTTTTTATGCATACAAGAACTGGGGTGTAGGCCAGAGATGTAGGGGTGAGAGGATTCACCAGAGACAGAGTGGGGAGCAGAACAGGAGGATTAGACTGAAATATACTGCTGAGAGGAGCAGCAGGCAAGACAGGAGAGGTCTACTGAGCCATGTGGGTTAGGTTCCTGGCTGGGGAATCCAGCTCATGCCTCAGTGACTGGCGGTAGCTTGATAGTGTTGAGACTTTAACAACCTGCGCCACCAGGGAGGCCTGGGATTACTTATTTTTGTATTTTTATAAGATTGCATCTCCTTTTGTGTCTTCACTTATTCTGGAATGTAGCACAAAAATATCTACAGTTGGGCAAAGAGCGGTAGATGTTAAAGGTGGTCGTTCTACTTCCTCTTCGTATCTCCTACAGATCTTTTTTCTCTTTACCTTATGTTCTTAGTACCCTGTTCATTTTTGTACATACTTGTGCATTCTCCTTAAAGAAAGTAAGTTCCTAGGTGATAGGGTTGATTTTAAATTTTCTGTATCTCCTCCCCCAAGGGTAGTGAACAGTATCTCTTATATCTGTAAGAATATACTTTAAATTTATTTTTTGCAACAGCCCTTATCCAAATATGCTTCAGCCTTTTAGAATCTGAAAGGGAAGGTTTCCTGTGCCATCTTTTGTTTATTCAAGAGTTATTTGAATCCCGAACAAGTGTTAAGCATGGTTCTAGTTGCCAAGTGTGTATCAGTGAGCCAAAGTCCCTTTGACTTTCCATGGAACTGAGAAAGACTGTAATGTAAATACATAATAATATATCCAGTGTGATAAATCTATGTAAAAAGTTATGCAGAAAAAGGGTCTAGAAATGACTAAGAGATTTGCTAAGGTCTTACAGATAATAACTGAAGCACTATTGTACTTAGGTCTTAAAATCCCAATAGTATTAGGTTTAATATCTTGAAAATTGAAATTTCTTTATTAATCTTTAACTGGAAGTAGAGGAGGATTTGTGAGGAGGATTTAATTGATTTGTGTGCCTTTTTTTTCATCTTAGTATCTTTCTTTAAAAGCTATACATAGAATTTCATAGTCATTTGAAGTTGCTGAATTTTTCATGTAAGAACACTGGACTTAAAAATGAACATAAGACTTGGAGAAGTTTAAAGTGAATAAGAAAATATATTTGTGCACTTAATGTCCCTCATGAAGAAGTTGAAATCCAGTTTTCTTAGTAAATTTTCATCAAGATTAGTTAAGATACAACATGGCATAGAAGACTTTGTTAGAAAATCACTTCTGATTATAATTTGATGGTTTTTCTGATTAACTTCTAACTTTGTAATTTTTTTCCTATGATAAAAAAATCTTAACATAGAGAAATTTTATATTTTTCTGCCAGTGCTACATTCTTCCTCCTTTTCTGTTATACAAATTAGTTGTTTTGGTTACAATGCTTTTTATTTTATTCTTTCTGTGTGCAGCATCTCCTTTGAAAGGTTTTAGTACCTATAATCTGTTCTTTGGATTTGGCATGTAACTATACCGTACTCTTTGGGATCTTTGGTTTTCTCAAGCTTTAATCTAAAATATTTAACTTTTCATCTCTTTACCTGTGTTCATTATTTTTTTTCCATTGTTTTCTTTTGTCTTTCCTCATTAGGTTGAAAATCTATAGATGTTTTTACACCAAAAAATTCTTCAAGATGCAGCTCTGTCTTTACAAAGACTCACTTTCTGTACCATTATTGAGGATAGGAAGGTTTTTACCATGCTATAATTTTGAGCCATATCTTACTGTCCAATCTGTGCCTCAGATCTGCTTTCTAACGTGTAGCATTTAGGCTTTTGTTAACACCTTTAAAAATAATTTAAAATAAAATACTGGATGGTCTCACTCATAGCAGGAATCTAGAAAACTTAAATAAGAGACCAGGAAAAAGAATAACTATAAGAAAGTAAAAATCAAAATCGGAACAAACAACTATGAACCAGAGACACTCTGGGGGTGGGGGGATGGGGGTGGAGGGATTGGGGTCAAAATAAGGGGGTTGCAATTGTATGGGGAATATAAAATAAAATTTAAATTTAAAAAAATTTAAAATATTTTAAAAATTCATTTTTTCCCTTAACTCCCTGATACCATACACGTTGTTGCTGACTGACTGAAGTTAATACACTGCAGAATTTTACACAATTTTTCCAAATATTATTTTGAAAAAGATTATTTTCAGAGTATTCTATTTGTATTTGAAACATTAGAAATCGGAAATTTTAGAAAATTCATTTATTTAGAAAATTTATGCTAAACTGCGTTAGTTTAATAGGAATTTGGAGATAATTGTTATTTCCCCCCAAGTCTAATATTTAAGTTAAATATGTGTTGATTAAATATATCAGTTATGCATGAGTACTGGATGTGTAACTTTCAAAGATAGAACAGTAGTAGTGTTTTTCTTAGTCCTGACATCTATAGATTATGCCTGTGTGTAGTTGTATGCTAGGTTAATTACTTTTTTATATATTTTAGTTATTTCAATGTTAGGTGCACCTTAGATTTTTGAAGTAAATTTTTCTTGATTATCTTACATAGTGGATATTTTTTTTTTTTTAAAGATTTATTTATTTATTTATACAAGCACTGGGTACAGTAAGAAGCACGGGAGGGTGAAATAATTCACCAGAGCCAGAGCGAGGAACAGAACAGGCAGACTGACGAAGTACACTGCTGAGGGGAGCAGTGGGCACGGCAGGAGAGGTCTGCATACCATGTGGGACCCTCGCCGGCAGCCAGGGATTGAACCTGCGCTGCAGAGGCTGCGGGCAGCTTCTCAGTCTAGCGCTTAACCGCTGCACCACCAGGGGAGACCCCATAGTGGATATTTTATATAACAGTTAGCAACTTTTTATCAACAAATAGATAAGAAAATACTTTAACATCTGTAAGTATTATTATGATAAAACATACCAAAAAAAATTTTCCCCCTTCTTGGGAGTTTGTAATTTTCTAATATTTTCAATTTCTTTTAATTGAATCTGCTATATATTACTATATTGAGTCGTTCTCAGTGGATGGTATGCAGTCCCCTCGGGGTCTCACAGATGTCCAAGGATTCCCCTCAGGGTCTCAGGATGTCCAAGAGGCAGAAGTATCTTTATCATGCTACTAACATGTTATTTACCCTTTTTTAAAAACTGTTGACATTTACACTGGTGGCATAAGCAATAATAGGTAAAACTGCTTGCCCCTTAGTCAAGGCCATGGCAGAAAATTGTACTAGTATCATTGTATTATTCACAACCACATACAGATAAAAAAGAAAACAAAACATTTTTCACCTTCAGTATAAGCTTAAGAACCAGATTTATGGTAATGAGCAACATGTAACATCTAATATATATAGATGCTGAATTATAATGATCTACTCTAGAAACCTATATAATGTTATAATCAATGTTACTTGATGAAACCATAAATACTAATTTTATAAAATCTGTTTTTGAATGCATATATTTTTAGTATTTCTATGACTATGAAATGTACACATAAAGCAATTCTGCATATGAAAAAGTATGGTATTTAGAGAAAAACGTACTTGTGCAAATTTTTTTTGAGATGCAAGGTAAATAAACTTTTTCATAAAATGCCATATTTGCTGGAGAATAGAACTGACAGACACAAAGCTTTATCAAATTTGGGTATTTGACAAACATTTTCAGAAATTACTGTAGTGAGCATGTTATTTTAAAGAAAACTATTAGCGGAAAGTATTTGTGGCCTGTGATAGTAAAACTTTCAAGCATAAATTAGAATTCTAGAAATTTTGTCTAATATTGAATTTTCTATACTTAAAGGCTTTTCTTTAAGTATTAAATCAGTAGTGATGGTTGTAGCTGATATAATTTTTGTTACTGTAATTTTATTTTGAATATGGCAAATATTAGTAAGTACAACCCTTATGAAGTTCTTGTGGGCACAGTGCTTTAGTGTATAAAGGGATCCCGAGAGCAAAATATTATACACTGATTTTTAGATCCTCTACCAAGGAGTCAAAGATTTCACAACAAGCATTAGCCTCTTATCTCCTCTCCCCTACCCTCACCATACTCAATTAAAATTGAAAAGAATGCATATGATTTCAGTTTAAAAAAATTAAACTGTGTTAGTATACATTGCTAAATACTATAAATATAATTTTCTCCTTTATTTCAACAGTGGACTTCTTATAGCCCTTTAAATTTATTTAGGATTGCATTGTATTTGTCATTGATGTTTACATTTAAATATTTTTTCTTTCTTTTTCTTCTGTTTCTCTTCCCTTTTTCTCTTTTTCCCCCTCCCCCCCCTTTTTTTTCCTATTTGTTTTATAGGTGGAGTCTTTTATTTTGGATCAGGATGATTTGGAAAATCCAATGTTGGAAACAGCTTCCAAGTTGCTCTTGTCAGGTACTGCAGATGGTGCAGACCTCAGGACAGTAGATCCAGAAACACAAGCTAGACTAGAAGCTTTACTAGAAGCTGCAGGTATGTCTGAAAACTCTCTAATTGTAGTAAATCCACCTATTTTTCAAGTTATACATAATTCTAATGAAAATTATTATAAACATATGGTCTTGGATATGTAATATTCTATTCATAAAGATCATCAGATTACTTTCTAGAGAATTATATATATATATCATTTGATTAAATCATATTGTCATTGCTAGAGTAAAATCTCCATGCTGCTGTCAATATTATAAAGAGGGTCTTCTTATAGCCAGTTTTCATTAGACCCAAATTTAATGTTTGTAGATTTACCCACTTGGTAAATGTATCTGTACCCAAAATTAGTACTTGCAGCTCTTTCTCAGTATTTCCTAGAAATGCACACGCCTTTTGTGCATGTTTCTTATGAGGTACTTTTGAAGTCTGATCCTGGACTTTTGTTTTTTTGGGAGTCTTGATTATTGTTCCAACTTCCTTGCTTGTGATTGGTTGTTCAGGATTTCAATTTTTTCCCTATTCAGTCTTGAGTGATTGTACCTATCTAAGAATTTATCCATCTCTTCTAGGCTATTGATCTTACTAGCATTTAAATATTCATAGTAATCTCTTATGATCCACTGAATTTCTGAGTTGTCTTTTACGTAATATCTCTTTCATTTCTAATTTTATTTATTTGAGTTTTCTCCCTTTTTTCTTTGTGAACCTAGCTATAAATTTGTCAAATTTGTGTATTTTTTTCAAAGAACCAGTTTTTGGTTTCATATTTTTTGAGGTATGTTTTAATTTCTTTTTTATTTCTTCACTAACCCAGTAGTCATTCAGTAGTATGTTGCTCTGTTCCCACATATTAGAGGATTTTCTTTCTTGCTTTCTTTTTGTTACCAATACCTAGTCTGAAACCTTTAGTATCAGAGAAGATGCATGGTATGATGTGATTGTTGGTATTTGTATTGTGACTCAGTATGTGGTCAATCCTGGCAAATATCCCATGTACACTAGAAAAAAATGTATATTTAGATTTTGGGCGGGGAGAGTGCTCTATAAATGTCTATTAAGCCTATGAGATCTGTTCTTTGTTTTAGTGTTTGTGTCCTTATTTATTTTCTCTCTAGTTGATCTCTCCAAGTAGAGTATTGAATGTTCCCCAACAAGAATCTGTTTTCCCCAATGTATATTTTAAGATTTGCCAGTAATTGCCTTATATTCATCTTATATATAGTAATGTGTGTTAAATCTTCTTGATGTATTGTTCCCTTACTTATTATATGAGTCCTTCCCCATCTCTTGTTCCCTTTTTTAACTGAAAATGTATTTTATTTGCTATTACTGTCCTTGCCTTCCTTTGGATACTCGTGCTTATTGAATTGTTTTCTAGCCCTTTACTCTGAGCTTGTTTATCTTGGGAGCACAGGTGCATTTCCTGGAGAACAGCAGAAAATTGGATTCTTTTTTTTAATCTAATCAGAAACTCTGTCTTTTAATTGGTGAGTTCATTCTTTTTACATTTAGAGTGATAATTGATCTATGAAGGTTTGCTATTGCCATTTTGCTATTAATTTTGTGGTTCTATCTGTTCCCTTGTTCATTTCTTTGTGGATGGTTTTCTCTTTGGCTTAGCTATGAAAGATCCTTTCAACATTTCTAAGTGATGGTTCACTGTTTTCAGAGTCCATCAGCTTCTGTTTGTTTCTGAGAAAGCCTTTATTTCCCCCCTCCTGCTTGAAGGAGAGTCTTGCAGGATAGAACATTCTTTGTTGGCCTTTTTTATTTTTTAAGTATTTTGATCATCTCATTCCATTCTCTCCTTGTTCATAGTATTTCTTCAGAAAAGTCTAATGTAGATTTGATTGGGGTTCCTTTTTAGATTATCTGTTTCTTCCTTCTAAGCAACTTCAATATTCTTTTTTTGTCTTGAACTCTCAGAAGTTTCACTAGTCTGTGTCTTGGTGTAAGTCTTATTTTGTGTAAGATGCCCTGGTGTTCTTTTATCTTCCTGGGTTTGCATATTTAGTTCCTTGTTCTGGTTTGGGAAATTTTTCTCTTTTATTTCTTTAAGCAACTTCTCTGTCTCCTTTCTCTTCCCTTTCTGAGATACCCATTATTCTTGAATTGCCTTTCCTCATAGAGCTGGATTATACTCAAAGTGTTTCTTCATTTTTTTAACTTTATTCTGCAGCCATCTTCTAATAGTTCATGACTCACATCTTGGCACCATAGCACCCTTTGTGATAGGTTCTTCCAAAGCTATGGCAGACTTTTGTTCCAACAGGCTAAAGAACTGTTTCTGGCACCAGAAGTCACAGGGTCAAGAACTTATACGACATGGGAAGAATAAGGTTATGAGAGAGTTGAAGATGAATGCTTTCCCAAAAGATTCTGGACATATATTACATAGATCCAATATACTGTTTGTAAAGAGTTAAATAACTTGAATTTTGCTTTGTTTCTTTTCTTGTTCATATCCATATGGATGTGAAAAATGATACAATAGGAATAGGCAAATTATCCACAGCTGATGGTAAAGCCTTTGCAGATCCTGAAGTGCTTCGGAGGTTGACATCATCTGTTAGTTGTGCGTTGGATGAAGCTGCTGCTGCACTTACCCGTATGAGAGCTGAAAGCACAGCAAATGCAGGGCAGTCGGACAAGTAAGTACATTTTCACTGTGATCAAAACAAAAACATTTCCTTAAAAAAAAGTTGTTAACATTTATTTTGTACCTGGTACTACTGTACTAACACTATACATATGATATGAGATGCGTTTATATTCACAAAAAGCCTTAGGCATTGATTTTGGTTTTACTCCCATTTTTCCTTATGTAAAGCTCAAGAGAAGTAATTTAAATGAGTACCAAATAAGTGACAAGTGGTAGAGCTGGAACACAAATGTGTGTCTGATTATGTGACTGACTTCTTAATCATTGTGTTATAGAATACCTTCTGCATTATATAGGTTTTGTTTACTTTTAATCTTTTGGTGACATGTCATGCCATTTTCCATTTGGTTCATTTCTGACCATTTTAAATTCTCAGTTTTTCAATTTTATGATTCAAAAGATGTCATAGATCTGATTCCCATAACTAGAATGTGTAAGAGTTTTAGGGACTTTATTTTTATGCACCTTAAAATATCTTTTATATAGTACTTAACAGTTTATAAGGACTCAGTAACTATTTTGTGACTTGCCATTTTAATATTTTCTCATGATGTTACGCAGTAAAAATCACAACATCTCATATATAAAAATAATTTTGGATAGTATAGTGAAAAATGGATGTAAACTTCAAGGAAACAGCTGCAAAAAGAAAAGATAGCTAATACATTTTACTTTTTCACTTCTCTGGGGCTTTTTTTTTCCCTTAAACTAAAAAAGATGCCAATTATTTACTTTAACGATTGCCTTTAAGCAGTTGCAAAATGGGATTATTCTTTTGTATAGTAGTTTAGAGAATAAATAATAGTGTTTAAAAATTGATTTTAACAGTGTTCTTATGTAACATCTTTTAAGAGCATGAAAGAGGTTATGTATACTTTTAATGAGTATGAATTTGCTATTTCTCGACCATTTTTCGTTTAGATTTTTATTAATTTTACCATTCTCATAGATTGGCTCTCCTTTGTTAAGTAACCTCAAATTCTTTTCTTTAGTTAATATTCAGTTTTACTGGCCTGGAATATTATTGATATTCTCAGATAATTTTTTCATATGGTGCCTGATAAGACTAACAAGAGAAAATTTAAAACTTTGCAAAGTGGGGCCTCCCCAGTGGCGCAGCGGTTGAGCGCTGGGTTGCGAAACTGCGCGCGGCCTCTGCGGCGCCGGTTCGATCCCCGGCTGCTCCCCGGCCACTGGAGGAGGGTCCCACATGGCGCGCAGACCTCTCCTGCCGCCCGCTGCTCCCCTCAGCAGTGTATTTCGGTCCTTCTGCCTGCTCTGCTCCCCGCTCTGGCTCTGGTGAATTCTCTCACCCTCCTGCACTTCTGACTGTACCCAGTGCATGTATAAACAAAACAAACAAACAAACCAGCAAACAATAAATAAAGCATGCCTCTATTTAAAAAAAAAAAAAAAAAAAAAAACTTTGCAAAGTGTATTAAGCTAGTTTAAGTAGTAAATAGACGAGAAAAATGAAAAGTCATATATTCTTTGTTAATGAAAATATTAAGAGTTATCAACAAAACTATAGAACATGTTTGTGGTTGTCATATCTTTTCAACAAAATTTGGAAAATATAGTACAGTGCAGTGAATGCAATGTGCCAGATTTGGCATTAGTTAAGTGTAATGCCATGTTCCAGGTTTAACTTACCCTTTGCTCACAAGTTCCGAAATTCAACTGTTACTAGAGTAGTCCCTTATAAGGAAGTTTTAAGGCTAACATACACATATGGAAATTGAATGAAAGTTTATTTGGGAAGGTAAAGGAGGGTATGGTGTATACATGAAGGAGAGGGAGGGAGAACAAGAGAACACTTGAAAAAGAAAAAGTATTTCTTGTACAGGAAATGTCTTGTGGGAAGATTTGTCCAAAATATGCTTTAATCTAATAGAGAACACCAGGTTTAGGGACTTCAGTGTCCTATAAAGTGTGAAATTTTAAGAAACATACTTACCAATTGTAATTTGATACTTCAGCTTTGGTAAGGGAACAAAAAGTTATTATGTAGGTAAAATATATAGTATGGCACACATGATAAGGTCTATGAATAAAAAAGATAAGTGGAGAAGTGCTAGGATACTTTAGTGTTTAGAGTTGGAGGTCACATTCCTTTTTTTAATTAGAGTGATCAGGAAAGTCCTTTAAAAGTTTTTAGCAAAAATTAAAACAGGTAAAGGGAAATCAGATAGGAAAAACTGTGTCTGAGAAAAACTGAGAGAGGAACTGTCTTACAGAGGGACAGCAGATCCAGATAATTTGGAGTTGGACCTTATCATCTTTGAGAAAAAGCCAATGTGGCTAAAGTGAAATGAGAATAATAGGTGATGAAACAAAAGAGCTAAAAGGGAGGACTGTGGGATCTTACCAGGCTCTTGTAAGGATTTTGACTTTTACTCTGAGTGAGATTAGAGGCCAAAATCAACGCCTTTCTGGCTGCCTCATTGGAAAGAGCCTAGAGAGCAAGGTTAAAACTTGTCAGTTTCACTAAGCAGGGAGTGCTTTGTAGACTTTACTTAACTCTGGGCTAAGGAGGATGTTCTTGAATCTGGATGATAGTAATAATAGAAGTATAGAAAGGAAGTTATCAATGGCCGGAAGTGACAGGGCTATGTTTTGATAATTATATAAGCATTGAGTTATATTTGAAATAAAGATGATGTTAATAGCCCTATACTGAATGTTTTTCTTAGAATATATTTGTCTAAATGTGAGAGAATCTTTACTTTTTAAATGTCCATAGTTGGAATTGTTTTGGTTGGTTTAAAGAGCAGAAACTTTACTCTTACTCAAATTTTCTGTTGCTTTTACTTTCCTTACTCTTCTTTGGCTTGAATTCAGCTTTTACCTTGCCTGGATACTTTTTAGACATCTTTCTTTAAAATACGGTGACCAGGGCCTCCCTGGTGGTGCAGCGGTTGAGCGCTGGGTTGCGAAGCTGCCTGCAGCCTCTGCAGCGCTGGTTCGATCCCCGGCCACTGGTGAGGGTCCCACATGGCGCGCAGACCTCTCTGCCGCCCGCTGCTCCCCTCAGCAGTGTATTTCGTCAATCTGCCTGTTCTGCTCCCTACTCTGGCTCTGGTGAATTCTCTCACCCTCCCGCGCTTCTGACTGTACCCAGTGCTTGCATAAATAAACAAACAAACAAACAAACAAATAAATAAATAAATCTTTTAAAAAAAACAGAGAGAGTCTGTAAAATATGGTGACCATAAGTAAATACTTAAAATGAAGACTCACCTATTGGTTAATAATATATTTGTCAAAAGTACATGCTCACCTATTTCCTTTCTGATTTCCATTTACTTGACTGGAAGACTCAGGCCATTATAATTAATACAGGTCTTATCTATTTTAGTAAATACTTCTTTTAAATTCAGTTTTTTCCAGTGGCACAATCAAGGAAAGACTAATTATAGCCTATCCTTAGTTGGTGTGATTTTATATAAAATTGTGTGTGTTTTTTTCCCCCCACTTATAAGTATATTGGACTATATCTTTCAATTGTATAACTGATGAAACCATTTTGGAATCTTGATTAAT
Source organism: Talpa europaea (assembly GCF_964194135.1). NCBI lineage: Eukaryota > Metazoa > Chordata > Mammalia > Eulipotyphla > Talpidae > Talpa > Talpa europaea. The sequence goes on from NC_140071.1 coordinate 101,987,661, forward strand.
TTGTTGACTTTTATATTTGGTTTTCAAAAACTCAGCTGATTCTTTCTGATTTTCTTTTTGTTAAGGATTGTATTGATGTAATCATCCTTGTTTATCATTACTGTCCAGATTGACCTCCCAAAACCCATGCTGTATAGTTTCTTATCACGTATGTTGATATTTCAATATTCTTCCCCTAATAGCCGCAGTTTGGCAGAAGCCTGTTCAGAAGGAGATGTAAATGCTGTGCGAAAGTTACTCATTGAAGGGCGAAGTGTAAATGAGCACACAGAGGAAGGGGAGAGCCTCCTTTGTTTAGCTTGTTCTGCTGGATACTATGAGCTTGCACAGGTTTGTGTTCTCAAAACAAATCACACATCTGGCTAAGGAAGTAATAAACTCAACCTTTAGGCTCATTTCAACAAATAATTTTGATACATTTTGTGTTTATTGGTTCTATATTATGATTATATAGGTTTTCACTTTAATGTTAAAAATTTTGATGCACTCTTTTCTAATCTCCTTTAAACTTTTTCTTTCATAAGGTTTTGTTGGCAATGCATGCAAATGTGGAAGATAGGGGAATCAAAGGTGACATTACACCTTTAATGGCTGCTGCTAATGGAGGACATGTCAAAATTGTGAAGTTGCTGCTAGCTCATAAAGCCGATGTCAATGCACAGTCTTCAACAGGTCATGCATGTTTTTTTTCAGTTTTGATAAATATTAACACCTTTTGGTAATAGTTACTTCACATGAAAGTGATCATAAGTGATTCATGTCCAGGTCCTCTCTTATAAGTGCTGCATATATAGTATAAGACTGTTCTTGGAATTTAAAGTATATAGAATATATTTTGAATGAGATTTACCCTGTTTTGTGTATTACCTGAACCCTATAAATTTCTTTTAGATTCAATTAAATATTCACCAAGTTAGAAGAATCACCCTCTTGGAAATAAAGAGATGTGAACTACAATTCTCAAAACCAGGTTTCCTCTTTTTCGGAGGAGAAGGACAGGCAAGATAGGGAGAGCACAAAAAATTGGAACAGGGCCTCCCTGGTGGCCTACAGGTTCAGTCTCAGAAGTACTATCACCGCTATGGCCTGAGTTCAATCCCCAGCCAGGGAGCTAAACCATATGTGGTGTAACAGACCTCTCCTGTCTTGCTTGCTGCTCCCCTTAGCAGTGTATCAGTAGATCCACTTGTTCTGCTCCCCATTCTGTCTCTTGATGAATCCTTTCACCTCCCTGTGACCCTGCACTTCTGGCCTACACCCCAGTTCTTCCGCACAAAAATTAAAAGAAAAAAATCCTTAAAATAAAAAAATGTGGAACAAAAGGAAGGTCTAGCATTACCTTCTGTTATTAAATTGTGAGCTATAGGAAAAGAAATTATGGAAACATTGTGTCCAAACTTTTTTTCCTATCAAACTTGGACATAGATGGATTTGTGTAAAAGTGCTAACATGATATAAAAATATTTTAATTTCATTTAAGATTTTAAAATTTAATAAATACTTTAAAATAATTTTTAGAATTTCCAGGTTCTGGCTTGAAGGGGTTTTAAAAGACCTTATTTTATTCAGAAAATTAGTTGTTTTTTTTTCCCTGTAGCATGGGAGATTTTTATCATCTAGAAGGAATGTTTTCAAAATTAATTTAACTTTGATCAGTTAACTCATGTTTGAAGTTGTGAAAATAGGTATGTATAAAAGAAACAGTGTGATGTATACCTATCTATGATGAATAATTACAATTTTTAAAAGCTCGTGAAACATTTCTCTGATTAAGATCAGAATAAACCTAACATTTTCTCATAAGAATAGTTTCAGAATTGCTTGGTTCTTTTATAATTCTGCATATGCAGTAAGTATATCTGATTATTAACGTTTTAGACCCTGATTTAAAATAAAGTGAAAGTGAATAGGGAGTTGATTTCATTAAGTTAAGATGCAGTATGGAGAGGAATCCTATGTATGTACATATATTATGTAAATTGTTTAAGGTTATAGTCTCCCATTTCATTTTTCTTCTTGATGCTAAGTTATTAGTGTTTTGTTTTTGGTATTTTTATATTAATGTCTTTTTCTCTCTTCATTAAAATAGGCAATACAGCACTTACATATGCTTGTGCTGGAGGCTATGTAGATGTTGTAAAGGTGCTCTTGGAATCCGGTGCTAGTATTGAGGACCATAATGAAAATGGTCATACTCCCCTTATGGAAGCTGGAAGTGCTGGACATGTGGAAGTAGCCAGATTGCTGCTAGAAAATGGGGCTGGCATTAATACCCATTCCAATGAATTTAAAGAGAGTGCCCTTACATTAGCTTGTTACAAAGGTACAGTGTAATTTTCTTTTTTAACACGTGAAATGAGTTACTTCATAATAGGAATTTTAATGTAAAATAAACAGTGAAATTGAAACAGTAGTGTGTAGTGGCAGATTTAACTGTAAACAGAATTATTTCAAAGTTTATACGTTTAATGTGTAAACTTTTAAAATATGGACTCAGTATTACATTGCCAATGAAAAATGACTATTCATCAACCCAGTTTTACCAGAGACAGTTATTTAATTTTAATATACACTGTATCTTAGAGTATTTTGTTTGGTTCACCCAAAATAATCCAGATGAATCCATAATTATTCAGACTATAAATTTAAAAGTGAACTAATATAAGTAACGGGAATGATTATTAATAAGATAGTAACTATTTCTCATGATATTAAACAGAAAGGAGAAAAATTAAAAAGAGGACATATAAGGAGAAAAATGAAAAGTGGTTTTGAGAGCTTGAATTCAAAAGAACAAGTTTATAGTATCATCAATACATTTAATAAAATTCAAAGGAAGAACTGGTTGAAACTGAGAACAGCTTCTACCATGTATAGCTAGACAGACAGAGTACATAATATTTTAAATGATACCAACTAAAAATATTAATTCAAAAATATGCCTTCTTTTGGGGAGGACAAAGATAAGTAGTAGGAAAATGCTGCATCTTCAGCTAGTTAATGCTCTAGATTTTTAATTCTAAAGAGATACCATAAAGCTAAAGATTTTCCAAATTCCACTTTTATGACTGATAAATGGCTGTAAAATTAGGAATGCTACTTGAAAAGTGACTTCTTGCATTTTTGTGTCTATATAGTCAATTCAGTTCATTGTTTCATTCCATCTGCAGCTGTGCCATGTTTGTGTCTTTTAAAAAATGGTGGTAAATTCTTAATTTAGTGGCATCAAGAAAATATTTTACAAGGTAGGGTACAAAATTTAGGGAGGCACTCACTCTCAGGGGCTGAATCTTCACCTATACCACCATAAGAATGCATATAAATTTTGTACCCAGGGCTTAGATTGCCTCACTCTAGTTCTGGCCCTTGTGTTTTGTTTTCATTGTGTGTCAGAGTGGCAAAGGTTATGTGACATCTTTTGAAATAGTCTTTTTTAATAGCATGGTTAAACTAATACTTAGGTTCATAAATGACTAAAATTTTAATTAAATGTAAAAGTATGTTCTATCTAAAGTACTTTTGATTATGTACTGTTAACGTATTTTTCGATTAAGGTGGTTAGGAAACACAGGTGATGCCGTTTACTTGCCTGGTTCTGTTTAGTAATTAGGCCAAAGCTGATCTTCATTGGGAAGAAGAAAATAAGCTTTAGAACAACCTCTCGAAGGGCTAGCTGATTGGGTGACCCTCTCCCCTTTTCACAAATAGTTTGAGCCCGGAACTGACTGCACTTTATTACTCAATACCAGCTGGCCACAAGAGCTTTGCGATGGGATTACATGTAACTACTCTTCCCTCTTTCCTTTGCTTATAGCCCCACCCTGCTTTTCAAAAGGGGTATTTGAGATTGGGGCTGAATATAGATATTAAACTGAGCTGTTGGAGAACATTTCTACTATTTCTAGGGATCCAAGGACCTCTTCCATTCCCGTTTCTGACTAGGTATCCTCAAACATAGATTGACAAGGACATGGGAATGGATAGAATTCAGATTGAGTCTGAGCATTGATGTATATCTTTGGGAAGGGAGAATGAGAAAGGAAAGAGGTAGAACATTAGCAAAAACAAGATATGCAGATGCTACTCTGACTCACCAAAGTTAGTTTTATTTTAACTGTTTATGATTCCACCATCCACTCCTTGCCTCCTGTCCCAGTTGACTGAGAATTGATAGCAGCTCATTCCAAATAAAGTTGGGGAAAAATTAGTCATTTTTCTGTTGTCTTGCATAGTAACTGAAGTTCTTTTTAAAATATAATTTCTTTTAAACTACTCATAAGATGTCTATCTAAATTGAACATGATTTATTTGAAACTACGTAAGTCTATGTCTATGTAATGCATGTTTATGTCTAAATCAGTGAGTAGATACAAACTAATATTTTTATATATGCAGTTCCCATCTTATCCACAGGTTGTTCCTAAAGTTTGTGAGTTAATTACTGGAACTTAAAACGTATTTCCTTGTAGTAAAAACTTCAGTGACTTTTATTATCCCAGGCAAACTAGTTTGTAAGAGCTAGTTTACTGCATAGCATAAATAAAATAACTGTAGTATCCCTAAGCTCTTCAAAAGTTGCTGTGGGATTTTGATGGCATCTTTGCTTACCTGTGGCAAGGATTTTCATAGCAGTAGTTTCTAGGGCAGCAGGACAAGGACTAGGACAGCAAAGGTCACTTGTATAATTTGTGTTACAGTGAGGGTGACTTGTAGCTGATTTTAGTACTAAGCTTTTTTTTTTTTTTAATTTACTGCTACAAGATGAATATAACTTTTCAAGATACTGGAATTTTTTCTTATTTTTTGGAACTGTAAAACATTTTTAGGTAATCTTATACACTTTTGGTTTAGGACACCTAGAGATGGTGCGATTTCTTTTGGAAGCAGGCGCAGATCAAGAGCATAAAACAGATGAAATGCACACTGCTCTAATGGAGGCTTGCATGGTAAGATTGCTGAAATACATTCATAATACAAATTTATGTTTTTAGAGAGAGACATAACTAGTGGACCATACATACTTTTTCCTTGTGTTCAAAGATTCTTTTTATATAGACTTACTATGGAATAGGATCTTAGCTATGTGAATTATTCATCATTTTCAGAGGTGATTGTACAATTAACTTTTATGAGAGGTAATTTCTGGAGCTTTACACACAGTGGTACCTTCATTTTTCTTAGTCTTACATAACTACAGGTTTTATGCAGTTAGGACACAAAGTAGCTTTTTAAAAAACAAGGATAGAAAAGAAGAGAGTATAACTTAAGGTATGTATATAATACTAAACATGTTCATCAAACCGTAACATTTATGCAATATTTGAAATTAGAGTATTATTTTTGTGACGTACGTCATCCTTTGTGAGGATGTTTTCTGAACTCTGAATTCCTTTTTTAAGAACCTTTTTTTTTTTTTTTAAGAGTTTGTTCTTGGAAGCAGGTAATAATAGTACTCTTAAACCTCTTTATCTTGGTCTATGAATTGTGGCACAGAGATCTATTTAGAATACATTATAGCAAATTTATGAGAAAAACATACCAAAGATAAAGACGTTATTGTATTTGAAATTTATTTTCATTTCCTTCAGAGAATGATTATTGAATGAATGTTAAATTTTATTGACAAAATTTAAAAAATATATGGTAGTCATTTAAGACTTTAGTTATCTTTGTTTTCTTTTTTACCTGTGCTTTAGTAAATTATTCTTTTCAACACGCATTTTCTTTGAAGTTTTTGAGTTCCTCATTTGTCTGAGAACAACTACTTCCTGGGGTTTGTTGTAAGAATTAAATGAGATAATGTATGCAAAAACACCTCAGAAATACTACTAATAGTAACACAACTGTTAAGAAACTTAAAATTTCTATGCCACACCCACACTACAGCAACAACCTGTATATAAAGTAATTAAATTGAGTAATTTACAGGCCTAACCAGCATCACTAGAAGTATTATAAGTAGGAGAGCTTTAGAAATTCTTAGCTGAAGGAGCAGCAAATTGACTGCAATAATAATGGCATTTTTAAGTTATGTAATATGGCAAAATCAGGGGCAAAAATGGGCATGACATCTTCAAAAGAAAAGGAAATATAGCATAAGATACAGAAGGAAAATGTATACCAAAGGAAAAGTAGGGAAAAGAGAACCTTGAACTTGTCAGTAGTCGGGAAAGCTGTGAAAAAGTAAAACTAGTAGCTGTGAAGATAAGAGAGAATGTGTCCTTAATGTTTAATCACATGTGAATATTGTGTTCCCCTTCTCCTAACATCATGCACAATTCCCCTGCTCATAAAATACTATGGTTTTGTTTTCCTGTATAATCAAGTTTTCTTGTCCTAAGGTTTCTTTGAAAATCATACTTTCCCCTTATAAACTTTGTCCTATTAGCATTTAAGTTTGTATTATGTATTGTTGGTGTTAAGTATGGCCTCTAAATCTTTTATTTCATGTACTTACTGTTTCTTCCCCCTGATTGTTAGTAAGCTTGATTGATGGTATCATTTTTCCAAATACTTTGTATCCGTAATCAGTTTCCTACTCTCTGCTAAAGAAATATAGAGAGATCGTAACAAATACTGGGTTATCCAGTGATTAAGTGTAGATTTTGTTATTTCTTATTTGACTGGATATCAGTAAACTTTATTGTACGATAATTGAGAGATCTTTGTATTTAAAAAAATTTAACTGTGATATTTTAATTTTTTTAATTACATTGCAATTAGGATGGCCATGTTGAAGTAGCTAGGTTACTTCTTGACAGTGGTGCCCAAGTAAACATGCCTGCTGATTCGTTTGAGTCACCATTGACTTTGGCTGCATGTGGTGGGCATGTGGAACTTGCGGCTTTACTTATTGAAAGAGGAGCTAGCCTGGAAGAGGTGAATGATGAAGGTTATACACCATTGATGGAAGCAGCTCGAGAAGGACATGAAGAAATGGTGGCGTTACTGCTAGGCCAAGGTAACTATAACAATGGAAACACTAATACACAAATGTATAAAAACAATGTATGATTTTATTTTATAAAATTGAATTTCAATACCTCTAGTAGATTTATGATGAGCTGTCACACAAGTTAATGATAGAGTTACTTGCTGTGAAAATGGTTTCCATACTATGCAAAACAAAATCATGTAGACTTTTTTAATATAGAACTTTCAGACCTATTATGTGCTATGTTGAATTAAACAGTCTGGAGGTAATGGAGGGTTGTAGGTTTTATAACAGCATACATAAGATTAATATTTCTCATGCTAATATATCAAAAAAGTTTCTTCTTAGGGCAGGATACCTATTAATAAATATTTTATATATCTCATTTTTCATGAAACACAGTGTGGAAAATCCTGATATAAGGACTAACTTGATGAGAATGAAATGATGTACATCTAAAAAAGCTATTAAGGAACTTTTTTTTTTTTTTCGTAAAAGCAAAACAGTTAACTGTGTTAATAAGAAGATATCTTGAATTTAGAAGTAGTCCTCCATTTCTATCCATATTTTTAGCCTTTTTTTTTGTAGTAAAGTTTTTATTGGACAAGTTTAAGAGGAATAGCACATTAAAAAGAAAAACTTTATTGAGAGATAATATTATCTAGAATTCTAAAAGTATGGATTTTGAAGCAGGCCTCTTAAGTTTGAATCACAACTCCATTGCTTGCCAGTTTTGTGGCTTCAGGCAGGTTTCTAACCTTCCATATCTCAATTTTGTCATTAATTGGGATATTGTGTGAGTTAACGTTTGTGTGTGTGCTTGTGATTCTATGAGTGCGTGTGTGTGTAAGGCTCTTAGAACACTGTATATAATGCCTGTTAAGTGTTAGCTATGGTAATGGTGGCAATAGTGATGAAGATAATACTGTGATCTTGGGCAAGCTGATTGACCTCAAATTTCTTAGCAAATGTATCGATAAAATGTTTTCAGTATTACCTGGTGAATGTAATAGCTTTTGAAATGCTTCTAGCTATTATCATCGTCATCATGATTATCATTTTGAGTCTTCATACTGAAGAATATAGTTTATTATTCTGTGTCTTCTTATCAAGTAACTTCTGCCTTCTGGCTAAATAAGTCTTGACTCCATCTGTGTGCATCATATGGACTAGTAGATGTGGTTTTGATAGTTTTCTTTTTCTTCCTCCCGGAGTAGGGAAGAGGCATTTCATTATCTAGTAAAGTAATAAGAATGTTTATTTTTGAAGTATAGCTTATTAGGGAAAAAATCATGTTTTGCTTATCTCTGGAATAAGTTAATGACTTTCTTTAAATAATTAGAATCTTTATTTTAGGAGCAAATATCAATGCACAGACAGAAGAAACTCAAGAAACTGCCTTGACTCTGGCTTGCTGTGGAGGCTTTCTGGAAGTGGCAGACTTTCTAATTAAGGCAGGAGCTGATATAGAACTAGGGTGTTCTACCCCTTTAATGGAAGCTGCTCAAGAGGGTCATTTGGAGTTAGTTAAATACTTATTAGCTGCAGGTAGGCATTTTTGCATTTGAGAGAAGTTTTTTTATATAATTTGTTTTAAGTAAAAATGTTATAATGCAATTTTTTTTTCCTAATGTCTGATGCACTGAATGTGTGTGAAAAAATAAGGGTATAATATACTGTGTATTCTAAATAATTTACCTGATTACCATTTGAAATATCTGCAACTTTAATTCCAAGCAGTAATCAATTTATTGTGTTTTCTTTTTTACGTTCAAAGATCCTGACAATATTCTCTTTCTCGAAAGGAATAAGGCTATTTTTGTCTAATTTGAGATGTGACTTATCTAAAAGAAATTTTTGTGTCCATCATGTATGTCTTAAAATTTTTATTAAGTCTGTACATTTTTTAACTCTATTTCAGGAGCTAATGTTCATGCAACAACAGCAACAGGGGACACAGCACTAACATATGCCTGTGAAAATGGTCATACTGATGTAGCAGATGTCTTACTTCAAGCAGGAGCAGATCTGGTAATCTATGTACTTTTTAAATCATAATATTCAAAAATAAGAAAAAATTAATTTAAAATCTGTGAAATTTATAGACAAAAGGTATTCTAATTTTATGTTAGTGTTTATCATTCTTTATTTCAGTTACATTTTTTTCCTGTACTATTTGATGTCCATTCTTTTGTTGTTAGCAGGGTTGTATAATCTATTGTCCCTCACAAAAGTAGGAAAATTTTGCATTAGATATGTTAATATAGATTAATTTTCTCTTAGGTACTTAGCTGTTTTTAGAAGCTTTTCTAATTTGATATAGGCAAATGTGGCTTAGGAAATAAAATGTGCCTATGTTGTTCATAGCATTATTACATAGTAAAAGTTAAAAAAGATAACTATTTCATAAATAATATTTCCCTTAAAGTAACATTTAATTTCGTAAGAAAGCTGAAATAAATATTGATGTCATTATTAGGTAAAATATGAAGAGATGTCATAGGAACTATACATCATCTTAATTATTATTTTTCAGGCTGACTAAGGTTTGGAAACGTAGATATGACAATGTTGTGACAAGAGATACTCCAATTGGAAGAAATAATATTTTATAGACTCGGAGATCTTCTAGAGTAGGAATGACATATAAAATGATGGGTTTCAATTAAAAATGTGCTCATAGGACTGCGATTAACAAGCAAATGTGTTTTCCTTATAAGTTGATAGTTTCTGCCAGAAATTTATATGCAGGCAGAAGCAATCTCCTCCATTAACTAGCTTGTCAATTTGATAATTTATTCAGTTTCTCTTTTCCTTGTTTTTGAAAAAAGCAGTTTGAAGTAGGTTATTATAGTGTTATCTAGCAATCTGCATATATTGGTACAACTCTTAAAGCAATTATGACATATTATATTCTAGTTAACGGTGCATATTTTTCCCTTGTTAGATTTGTGAGTTTCTTCAGTTTCAGAACTACGTTCTCAGTGTTTATCTCAGTGACTATTAAACAAATAATAATAATATGTTGTTTAGTTAATTATAATTAGAAAACCAGGGCTCCCAGTGGGTGAGTTGAACACAGAGCTGTGAAGCTGTCCGTAGCTTCTGCAGCGCGGGTTTGATTCCTGCCTGGCCAGGGTGCGGCAGACCTCTCCTGCCTCACCCTCTGCTCCCCTCAGCAGTGTCTTCGGTCCATCTGCCTATTCTGCTCCCCGCTCTGTCTCTCATGAATTCTCTCACCCTCCCACGCCTCTGACCTGTATCCCAGTTCTTGTATAAATAATTTTTTTAAAAAAATTAAAATTAAAAAAATTATAATTAGAAAACCTAGCATATAACTTTAAAGATAAGAATCAAAAGTTTTTCAGTGTGTATGAATGTTAATAGCATATTTTTAATTTATATATAAATACACATTAGATTATATATACTAGTTTATAGCATATTTTTTCCTCAAACCTCTATTCTAAGGCTAAAAATTTCTCCAATACTGTTCTTAATTACCCAGCAATCACAAGAATAGATTCTTCATCCTTTTGAGATCCAGAAGTTTTTAGGAACATCTTTTAATTGTTGGTTTTAGAGATAATTATCACTAGCCTTGCTTTCACATAAGGTAAAATAAAGATAATAGGAAGTCTATAGGAAATAACTGATGTACTTCAAGAAATTCATATAGACAGAAAGGATGCAAACTTAAAAAAAGCACTTGGAATAAATGAGGACAATGCTAAAAATGTTGATTGATTGGAGAGAGCTGTGCTAGTGTGCCATTTACTGTTCCCCTTTCAAGTATTTTTTGTAGAAAGTGGAATAATTTCCCACATCAGTTTGGATGAAGGTATTACAACCACAAGAAAATAACTTCAGTTCTGAAAGTATTTCCTTAGGGTTTTTTTTTTTTTTTTTTAAATTTAAAAGTGTATTCTTTCATTTGCTTCAAAGCATGATATTTAATATATTTAGGTTCAGAAATTAGTCTAATTCTTTTCCTTTTGATTTTCATGAAGAATACTTGTTCACTAACAAGTATCAATTAAGCCTATTTTTTTAAACAGGAGCATGAATCTGAAGGTGGAAGAACTCCTTTAATGAAAGCTGCGAGGGCTGGTCATGTTTGTACCGTTCAGTTCTTAATTAGTAAAGGTAAGTTTGTGTAAAGCAGTAATTTTTCCCCAGTGTTGTCTATCCATTGCTCTTAGGTATTTAGAGATTAAGGGGCAAGGTACAGTTTTGTGCCTCAAGTGACAGAGAGAGATGCTACTCCAGAGGTTTTGAGGGATAGTTGATAGACATCCAGCAATGCATAGAATATTCCAAACCATGAAGACTTAACAAGTACCACTCTTATTGAGAAACATTTCTTTAAAGAAAAGTTTACCTAGGTAAGACTTTGAAAGGGTTGATAACTTAGTCTGTTCTGTATATGTAGTGTGTCTTGAAACATGGATTTTTATGGTGTTTATGCCACCTACTAATTTGAGGGCAAACTACTTTTCTATGTATTTTCTTGACCCTAAGTTTTCTTCTTTGTTATAAGGTGGTGGCAATAAATATAAGGTGGTGGCAATAAATATAGCATAAAAACTTTTCAAAATAGAAATTATACAGATATGCCAAAATGCATGAAGAATTTTTAATTATTGCCAGTAACTAATTCTATTTGAATACCAAAACCTTAATGACAAAAGTAACATGCCATTACTCTTTAAATTATTCCTTTAGTGTTTGCTATATAAGTTAAAGTCGAAAGAGTATTTGTGCAGATTTCAGTCATTATATTCTTAAGTTTAGGAGATTAAAGATTTTCCTCTGATTCAACGTTGACTAAGAAATGGACAATAAAGGCTATAATCAATTAAAAAGGCAGTATATATGTCATTTCTTTCTTAAGAGAAGGCACTAAAGAAACCTCATATTTGCAATAGCTTATAGGCAAGGAAAATAAAGTAGAGATAATTTACTGGTCAAATTATTTTAGGTAATTTGACACTTATTTGGATATGTTTATACCATAGAATTCTCAAGAATGGAGTTATTTACATAATCACTGTTCTTTGGTTAAATTTAATGAATTTGACTCATTTTTTTCAGCTATTTTATTTACATTTCCCATGTTGCCTAGAAAAATGCCCCAAAGTTAGGGGTGTATTCATTTTGTGTTCATTCTTAGATATTGCCCAAAGATAAAGGACAATACTACTGTTTCTATCCTGTATTCATTTTATATATATTTAGCCCATAGAGAGCAATGTGTTTTATTTTTTATGGTTTTTTTCATCATCTTTCTACTAAAAACTTAAAATTTTATGTTTTACTTTTTATAAAGTAGTGATTGCATTAAGAGTAATACTTGCTTTTATCTTTTACTGGTTCATATTCAAATATTTGTGGATGAAATTTTATCATATTTGTCTGGGATTTGCTTTAGAAAATTCAAGATGGGAGAGGAGAATTGATGTGGGTATATGTGAAACGAGATTGGCCGTGTGTTTATAATCATTGAAGCTGGGTAATGGGTATGTGGGGCTTCATTATACTATTCCCTCTACTCTTTTATGATTTTGAAATTTGCCATAACTTATGCAATAAAATTCTATTAACATAATTTTTCCAAACTTTGTCTATTTTAGGAGCAAATGTGAATAGAACCACAGCTAATAATGACCATACTGTACTCTCACTGGCTTGTGCGGGGGGTCATCTTGCAGTGGTAGAACTACTTTTGGCTCATGGGGCAGATCCTACTCACCGTTTAAAAGTATGTAAATTAAATGTTTTAGGTAGTCTTGTGAATTAACTTTTCACTCTTGAACATTGCAAAATATCTATAGGTTTAATTTACAATGGGCATTCTATGTTTTTCTGTTTTATTAGATAACAGTGTTCTTTAATAAACCCAAATCTAAATGTGTCTGAGTCTACTTGATCTTTTATGATTCTGTAAATTAACAATTTCCCCCCCTCCATATCTTCTCTTTTAGGATGGCTCAACTATGTTGATAGAAGCAGCAAAAGGAGGCCATACAAGTGTTGTTTGCTATCTATTGGACTATCCTAATAACTTGCTTTCAGCCCCTCCACCTGATGTCACTCAGTTAACCCCCCCATCCCATGATTTAAATAGGGTAAGATTTAAATCTAAAACATTTAAAATTTCTTTTTCTCCCTTTTGCTCCTAGTTTTAAATTAAATTACTTTTTTGTTATAAGTAATTCTCTTTACATATGTCTGCTTTATAGGGTTCATGAACATCTGGCATAATATTCAGATTCTAAATTGCTATGATTTTATTTTGTTTTCTTATTATGGCCAGAATAATGATTTTAATTCATAGTTCATTCAAAAAAAATGTCATGGAAAATAATTGACACTAAAAAGATTTTTAGTGTCATTATCTGAGATTAATGCTATATTAAGAATACTTTGAATAAGATTTTATAACTAATTCTTCATTTAAAGTATGTTATTTAATGGAATGTAAAATGAAAAGCAGAAATATAGTAAGTTTCTTTTATTTTAGGCTCCTCGTGTACCAGTTCAAGCACTGCCCATGGTTGTCCCACCTCAGGAGCCTGACAAACCACCTGCCAATGTTGCCACTACCCTTCCCATCAGGAGTAAAGGTCAGTTTTACTTCTAAAGATCGTTTCTTACATATTGTTCAGTAAAAGTAAGATTACAAAAAACTAGTCATTAAAATTATTTTTCCACAAAACATGAATTTTGCTAAGTTTGCATAATTGAGGTTTTTTTAATCAATGGAAAAAATATATTATTGAGGGGAGAAGGTAGCTAACACTCTTTCTGTTAGAATTAGAAGTATTTGCAGGAGAAATTCAGATGCTCATCTTTGAGGCAAATCTGATTATGATTTCCTCTAGTAAATAGTCATTTCTATTTATGTTAAAATGTTAGGTTGGATTTAGTTGGATGACATTTTTGTAAATTACTTTAAATTTCTGTAGTAATATAAGGCATAGGTTAACAAATCAGATCAAAACTAAAATTTAATGATTTTATATCTGGGATACTTTTATAGCTGGATACTTTTATATCTGGGATACTTTTCTCAGCCAGTAATTTAAAGTTACTTCAGATATGCTTGTTCGTTTCTCTAGAGTCCTGAGGTCTTATTTGACTTATGGGTGTTAAACCATTGCATGTCCTTAAGTTATGTCCCAAAACACTATAGTTACCAGTTATAATCAATTTTTTTTTTTTTTTTTAAGTTTTACCTGAAGAACCAATGTGGTTTTAACTTTTTGGTTTTTGATTACCTATATTATTTTACCAACATGAATGCTAAGTACTTCCATCAGCACTTTTCGATCACTACTACCATTCTAGAGCCTTGGCACCTTTTTCAATTGGTATAGCAAACAACTAAATGCTATACCTGTAGCCAGATCTGTTTATTCACCTAGCTGTCAGAAGATACAGTGGATGGCATAGTTCAGCATCTTTTCTTCCAGGGAAATTGAATCCCAGTTCTCTACTGGCCAGGTAGCTGTGTGAATATGTGAATTTATAACTTGCATTTATCAGTTTTGAAGATGTTAGACCCCAACAAAGGCATAAATATTAGTTGTATTTCAATTTTCTGGTACTTCTAGGTGGTTTGGGTACTTGGTGTGTATGTGTGTGTGTTTAAAAGGCACAGACTATTAAATGTGGAAAAACCTTGACTTAGAGGTGTAATCCCTACACCTTAATAATTTACCATTATTGTTCTGTTCTTATGATAAGTTTTTACATCTTTGACTAGATGAAAAAACTACACATAGCCTTATATATTACTTTAATTGCACCACTTAGCTGTCACAAACCTGCATCCCTCTATTGTCTAGTTTTTGCCTTGTGATATTTTTTAAAATCTGGAATTAATTTCCCAAAATTACTCTATGCACATAAAATACATACATTTTATATTTATGATGAAGAAGGTGGATTTGTTTTTAACTCCATAACAAAGCATCTTCACCTTCTATGGATATGATAACTTGGTGCATAACTGTTGGCACTAAACCTCCCAACAGTAACTCTGTAATGAGGATGCCATTCATGTGCACTTCTGAGGGGGTTTCTTTTTCACACAGCTGCTTCTAAACAAAAGTCCAGCAGCCATTTGCCAGCAAACAGCCAGGATGTACAGGGTTACATCACCAATCAGTCTCCAGAGAGCATTGTAGAAGAGGCTCAGGGAAAGTTAACAGAACTGGAACAGAGGATAAAAGAAGCCATAGAAAAGAATGCACAGCTGCAGTCCTTGGAACTGGCTCATGCTGACCAACTTACCAAGGAGAAGATCGAGGAACTGAACAAAACAAGGGAGGAACAAATTCAGAAGAAACAAAAGATTTTGGAGGAACTACAGAAAGTAGAACGAGAGTTACAACTGAAAACTCAGCAGCAACTAAAAAAGCAGTATCTAGAGGTTAAAGCTCAAAGAATTCAACTTCAGCAGCAACAGCAACAATCTTGCCAACATCTGGGACTACTAACTCCTGTTGGGGTTGGAGAACAGCTTTCTGAGGGAGACTATGCACGATTACAGCAAGTGGATCCTGTTTTGCTTAAAGATGAACCTCAGCCAACTGCTGCTCAGATGGGTTTTGCACCAATCCAGCCTCTGGCCATGCCTCAAGCTTTGCCTCTGGCGGCAGGTCCCTTGCCTCCAGGGTCCATCGCAAATCTTACAGAACTGCAAGGAGTGATAGTTGGACAGCCAGTACTGGGCCAAGCACAGTTGGCAGGGCTGGGGCAAGGAATTCTGACAGAAACACAACAAGGGTTAATGGTAGCCAGCCCTGCTCAGACCCTCAATGACACGCTGGATGACATCATGGCAGGTGGGTTTATATTGTTATGAGCAGGTATCAAATATGATTTGCTTAAGGCGAGTAAGAGTGTGCCAGAATTTTTTGCCATTACCCAACTTGAGAACTATTTCTGGACTCTTGACCCATGTATATCTTTAGAAATACTAGTTCAATCTCAGAAGTCCTCAGACGGATTCAGGTCGAATTAAGGATTAGCTCATTCAATACAAGCGACTGCATATGCTAGGCTGCATAGTCTGGGAATCTAGGTGTTTTAGTAGTGGGATTGATGTTTGATTTTTTGGTTTTTGTTTTGTTTTTTTTCTCTTTAAGTTCAAAATACTAAGATTGAATTTTGGCTTTTTTGCTTCTGTATTCACATCAGTAAACTGGGAAACTGGTAGAAGTTGAAGTGCACAACTAAGTAGGACATTTTGCATGCCAGAAAGCTTATTTGTGAACAGAAATACTATATATCCTAATGGATCAGACTTCAAACCTGATGGATATTTAAAAATAATAAAATAAATTAAAACACTTAAACACTTTTATAACAAAGTACCAAATCAAACAGGGTTTGATTATATTGTATGTCAGTGATTTTATCCCCTGTGAATGTTAATGTGTAGTCACTTTCTAATTGTATTATGGGAAGTGTGGTCCCCTCACAGTATTACAAATGATATCTCTTAAAATGTGTAGCCAGAGAAATTTTACTCCATTATAATTAGTTTCATTGGCAAGAAGTATCTTAGAAGGTTGTTTTAATGGTTCTAGTTTTTGGTATTTGTTTTTCACGAGTTCTGTGATAAAGTAGCAGAATGGAATTTTATAGAATTATAAGCCATAAGAATGCTGTACTAAGAAGGATCATTTTCGTCATTTAAAAAAAAAATTGAAAAGGAAGGGAAAAAAAGGGAGCTAAAATTTGATTATTTCCATCTACTCTCTTCCCTCTTTATCTTTATTCTTAACGATGGGTCAATTTTTCTGATTGTAAAATTATTTTAGTAGCTTTACATAGTATGATAAGATTATAAGTAAGTTAGCTTTCATCTCTTAAGAGAATAAAACTAAAATGTATGGTGTTGATGTTTAGTTAACCTAGAGAACTTAAGGAAGCATCTAATGAGACAAATATAAATTGCACTAGACTTCCTTCAGTATCTCTTTATCAGTAATATGTGCAATGAAAGTGCTAATCATAGGGGGTGTACTGAGTACATTGGAAAAATTACTATTAATCAGTAGTAGTAAGACTATAAAAATTTTCTTATAAGATTTGGTAAATTTTTCTGTAAAATTCAAAAGATTTGGAAATTACTACTAAAGCACCATTGGCTTATTATAATAATTGTGAATAAATTTTCTTCAAAGTTATTTTCTAAAAATTGGAGTACAATAGTCAGAAATTTCAAATTTGATATTGCTTTCATAGCCAATAATTTAGACGATGGTGGTGTTCTATCATGTCATTGGAACTACCCCCCAAAAATATAGACTGATACTTATCCAGTTAAATGAAGAATGGGCATTCATACCAATGAATAGATTAAAATTTTTTTCATAGCCTATCAAATTTTACCTGATATGCTTGGGCATAGTTATCAATAGTGATTTGACAGTTGTATAGTTTTATGCTGGTTAGAATTATCAGAGGTTTGTAAAGTAGTTTTTCGTTTCTGTTAATTTGTCTACTACACAAAACCAAAATCTGCTTGTATGTTTTCATATAAGAAGTTTTTTAAAGTCCACAACTTTTTAGGAGATAAGACAAATACTTGTCATACTATAAAAATACATTACCTCAATATTATGCTTATTTACACGTGGAAAGAAAAGAGATGGCTAGAGGGAAGAAAAGATTAAAAGCATCCAACCATCTACCTGAAACCCCTTCCCTGTCGTACATCTGCATCTGCATAAACATCCACATACACTCCTGCACTCATTTCTATAGCCCTCTCTAAACTTCTTTGGTAATAGTTGTCTTTCAGTGGGCCAATTCCCACTGCCGTTTCTTTCTTTGGGTTTTTTAATATCTTAAAACCTTGCTAGACTTAGTCTTCCTTCCCTCTATTAGCATAACCTCTGTTCTTTATTCTTAGTCCCCTTTCTTGTTCTTAGAGAGTTCAATTTATTTTTCTTTAGTAGTTTAGTAGCCAAAATTTTCTGTCTTCCCTGTTCTTTGTATTTGCCAAAGCAAAATCTTACCCCTTTTTGGCCAGTTCCCTATTCAGTCAGTCTTAACCACCTTGCTAGCTACATTTGTTGCTTTTTAACTATAGAGAAGGAACAAGTGAGAGTCAGGTATTTAGTTTTATTAAACTAATTTCCTAGGTATGCCAAAGGAAATAAAGTGAGAAAATTGATTTTTCTTCTTTCTTTTAAGATGAGGTGATAAAAACAACCAGTTTAACCTAAAATAGAAAATTAAATTTAGTAGTTCTTTGAAAGAACTTACTGCAGTTGAAATGTAAATTAATCATAAATAATAAAATTATTATGATTAATAATAAAAAATTAATCATAATCATAGCCATTTAATCATAAAGCATAGATTTTTTTCATTGTTTAGTATCATGAAGTAAAAATAAGGTTTTTTGACAGATTGGTGTTCATTCTTTAAGCTACTTCTTGTATTTGGCATTTTCATTTGTGAAGATCTATCCAATCAAAGGAGAATATGGAATCTGTTTTAAGACCCAGAGATTTTATGTGGTTTTGAAAGTAGTATCTAAAATATATACATTTAAATTATCTTTATCTTAACATACAAAATTATCAATATGGAGTAATAATATCAAGGTAATTAGGTAATTAATTTAACATATTAGTAAATGACCTTTTCTTTGCTCTGGGTCCTTAAAGATTCAAACAGTGTTTTGTTTTGTTTTGTTTCCTCCTTTGTTTTTCTTTTGACTTTTAAGTGGACTTAAAAAATGTATAATTATAGAATGTGTGTTGCTATAATGTATAGTGTATGTTTGTGCTTGAACAAGGATTTCATGTAAATTAGATTTCTTAATTGGTTATCATGTTTATAATTGTCATAATAAGTTCAATTTCAGTTTTGTTCTTGGCAGGATCATAACCTCTTTTGCCTGATTTCAGATCCAGTTATGAATCATGCTTATGTTCTGTCTGATGTAGTTAACTACTTTGGTAACACACATCCACACTATTGTTGACCATATGAAGAAGACTAATGCCCATACGTTTAGCACTATAGTATTTTTAATAGGAGTGGGGGGCGATTAATGATGTTCACATATCACTCCAGAAGTGATATGGGGGAATATCACTCAGGGAATAAAGTACCCTCAATAGCCACCACATTTGGAGTTCTATCTCAAGTACTGACCTAATGAGCTTTTCTTAATTTGTATATTTTGGTGAAAATAATATTGTGGTGAAATATTTAGAAGAACTAACAGTAATCTATATTCAAACAATGATTGTGTGCATACATATTTATTTCTACTCTTTTAATTTTGTTCTCATAAGACAATGTAATTGTTGGATTGATTGGTGGACATTTTACCCCCTCTCAGGATAATTCTACACATGAGAAACTATATTTTCGTGTGAGGATCACAGTTTGTGTTTGACTGTGCTGTCCTACTAAAGGCTACTATACAGAATATTACTAGCTCCTGCTTGCAGTTAGTAAAACAGTTGGAGGTGTTTCAAATGATTGCATAGTAAGGTTCTCCCAAACAGTGATCTCACTTTTCATAGTTCTAAAATATAAGGTATGAAATTGGCAGGTAAAAATCATATTTTTCTCCTTCTACGCCTGACTATTTTACCTTTTATTTCTTTTGTGATTGAGAAGATAATAATGTACAGCCTTCTATTTGCATTTTTAATTTTAATCCATAAGAATATTTTTGTTTTCAGCATTATTTTAAATTAAGGTTTCATGATTACATACCATAAGGAGGGACTTTGTTTTTCACTGTATTATGTAGAAAATGAGTTACTCTCAGTGTATATTATAATTTTGGACTATTGTCCAAAGTTAGAAAAAAAAAAACAGGAAAATTCTTAGTGCAATGGTAAGCTACCTGTAGACATTTTATTTTTAAGTATTTAAGTATTTTCTGAAATTTATTTCCCACTGTTACCTAACAATGTTTCATCCTTATTAAGTGCAGTTATTTTGTTCAACAGCAGTCAGTGGAAGAGCATCTGCAATGTCAAACACTCCTACCCACAGTATCGCTGCTTCCATTTCCCAACCTCAGACTCCAACTCCAAGTCCTATCATCTCTCCTTCAGCCATGCTTCCTATCTACCCTGCCATTGATATTGATGCACAGGTAAGCTCCAAATTCAGGAGTG
The DNA here is from genome assembly GCF_964194135.1 of Talpa europaea. Taxonomy (NCBI): domain Eukaryota; kingdom Metazoa; phylum Chordata; class Mammalia; order Eulipotyphla; family Talpidae; genus Talpa; species Talpa europaea. The sequence continues at coordinate 102,007,764 of NC_140071.1, forward strand.
ATAGTTTTTAACTGGGATTATGTTATCATTAAAAATATTATTCGGTGACTTAAATAATAAACTTTTGGTTGAATACCTGAGCTACAGTTACAAATAAATTAGAACCCACATTTAAAAAAACAAAATGCCAAATAAAGATTATTACTGGTAATTATGTGATATTCTGGCCTGGTTTCATACAGTGTCAAGTAATCTTTTTTAAAGTTTAGTTAGAAAAGGAAATTTAACTTAAATTTAACTTATTTAAGATTACTTTATATTTTCTTCTAATCTCAAATAAATTAGAAGGTATACGTTAAATTTTATAATGGATTTCACCTAAAACAAACAAAAAAAATTCACTCTTCCATTTATGTGTTTGATATACATTTATATTGTCTTGGAAAATTTAGGTCATGCTGACTGAAATATATACTGAATCTCTGTCTGGCTATAAAGTTAAGTTTGTTGTGGGTTTTTTTTTTGTTTGTTTTTTTTTTAGTTTTAAAATAATTAGTTTATTATAAAATCTTGAGACAAAGTGAGGTTGGAGAGGACAGGATAGCTTATATTTAGTCCTGAAAGAACACCAAGAACCTGACTTAGAATACTGTTGAACAAGGTAAGGGTATATGGCCTTTCTGAGAAATAGACTGAGAAATGGACTGAGAAATGTTTGCAGTTTTATTTAGTTTTGCAATTTGTTTAATAGCTGGGGATAGGGTGCAAGAGTGAGATTGGCAGTGTACATCATACAGCTTTTAGGTTTTTAGATTATCAGTTCTTTATACACCTAAATTTTAGGAAGTGAGAGAAAATGTGTATGTGTACTGCTGGACCAGTAAGGGCATGTACTTTTAACCCATTGAAAATAAAACCTCCTTTACAGTAAGATGTTTCTTGTTAATACTCTGAAGAAAGAATTTTATTTCTGTTCTTGCTTGCTTCCCAGATATTTATTATTTTATATGTGCTAATTTTTTGAGCACACTTAAAATTTCAGGAATTATTTTTAAGGAATTATCTAATCTTCAGACCACATACACGAGATAGCAAGTCTTAATACCTTTTTCCCTGATAAAGAAACCAAGGCTTGGCAAGATATTAGGCATTTTACTTACCATCAGTTAATTTAGCTAAGAGGTATTGGGCTAGAAGTAAATTTTTTTCTTTTAATAATTTGTTTATATATAGTTTACATTATTGTTCGTTTTTGTACAATGTGTGCTTTCTCCTCTCTGGTGTAGTCCCCGTAAAATTCCCACCACTTCACCCATGCACCATCACCGTAGTCCCTTTTGCTCATCCCTTCCTTGTTTTGATCCCCCTTCCTGCAGAATGTCTCAGATTCATAGTTGCCTGTTAATTTTATTTTTTTATTTATTGTTATTTTTTTTTCCTGATCCCTTACTTGGTTCTGCTGTATTCCTCCTATAAGTGAATGGAGGTCAAATTTAAGTTGGTTTGATTTCAGAAGCACCCTTCTCAACTTTCATACTATGCAGCCTTTTTAAAAACGGAGACATTCATTTATGAACCACGATGGTGGTTAATTTTTGATAGTAGTTTTCTTAATTTACTATGTTTCCAAATAGGTGCTTTAAGTGGTAAGAAAAAATACCTTTTGTGCATAATTCATCTGAGATTTTTTCTAGATTCTAAAATAAAAGTTCCATAAAATTTTGAATATTTGTGTTTATGTGTGGCTGTACTATGCCTTAACTATCAAGTGATGTGACAAAATACAATTTAAGACCAATATTCTTAACATTTTGAAAGATTGAATATTCTCTAGTTGTAGAAAAGAAGAAAAAAAACCTTTCTCAATACATTGAACTTGGTATAAAATTTGCATTATTTTCACTCCAGTCTGTTTTAGTTTTTCTTTTAATGTCAAATACTTTTTCTAGTTTACTTTGGAATAAGGCTTGGTCCATATCCAAAAGAAAAAACATCACCAAAATATAAAAGAATTTCTGTTTTAAATGTTTTTTAAATCTTTTTAAAGAAAAAGTTTCTCCAAGTATATCATGATTTTATTGAATTTGAAATTATAAAAATGATGACATTTTACCTGACTCTGCCATTCAGTCAACCATCATTCTTATTTATAAATTCATTTCTGAGACATTACATATAAATAACTAATGTTAATTTTTTTAAATGTTATGTGCTTTATTAAATAGTAGATATAATTATGTAATAAGATTTGACTGTCTTAAAAATCTGCTGCTTCTTTGTCCAATTTTGAGATAGAGGGTTTTCATTTGTACTTAGCCTAACATGAGTTACATGGAGTTTTACCATAATGGCTTAGTTATGCATTACAAAATTCCTACTTTAGAAAACATAATACAAAGCAAATACACAGAAATAACTGTTCACAAGTTTTTCCTTTAATTTTTGATAGTAGTTTTCTTCTAGTTTTTATGTTACCAAATAGGTTCTTTAAGTGGTAACAAAAAATACCTTTTGTACTCAATTCATCTGAGATTTTTTTTTAGATTTTTATTTGTGTTCCTATGTGGCAGTATATGTTTTAACTATCAAGTATTATGACAAAATAAAATTTAAGACCAATATTCTTAACATTTGAAAGATTGAACATTCTCTAGTTGTAGAAAAGAAGACAAAAAAAGCTTTCCCTCATTGGATCTTGCATTTGTTTAACAAACTTTAACATGTGCATTCATGGAAGTGGCAACTTTCTTGCCCCCCTGTGACTCTGCAGGTGCCTCTTTTCCATTCTAATTTTCCTAATAAACGTGCCCTTTTAAATGTTAAAAAACAAAGTAAGGGCCTCTCCTGGTGGCCCAGTGGTTGGCTGGGCTGTGAAGCTGCCCGCAGCCTCTGCAGCACTGGTTTGATCCCCTGCCGCTGGCGAGGGTCCCACATGGCCCAGCAGACCTCTCCTGCCACGCCTACTGCTCCCCTCAGCAGGGGAGTCAGTCTCAGTTTGCCTGTTCTGTTCCCCGCTCTGGCTCTGGTGAATTCTCTCACCCTCCCGCACTTATGACTGTGCCCAGTGCTTGTATAAATAAATAAATAAATCTTTAAAAAAAAAAAAAAAGGTGAAACAAAAATGTACATTCATGGCACTTCACGAAAACTAACTTTAACTTACAATCTTTATAATAACTCCATGATGTAGGTACTATTATTTCTCTTTTACAGATAAGGAGAGAGAAACTTAGAGGTTAACTATCTTGCCCATCAGTTAATCTCTTGCCCTAGCTTCTCCGTGCTTCCTGTTTTTCAGGGGTTTTAATTTTTTACTTATATATATTGGGGTAACTTTAGCTTATGACTGTATGTTTCAGGGGTTCAGATGAACACTTCTACCAGCCGAGCTCTCCCCACTGCCCCCCAGTAATCTTCCACCACGTTTCATTGAGCATCTTCCCCCCCTAATTTTCAATTCTTAACTTAGGTGTGGCATTATATTAACCTTGTCAATTGATTTTAGAAAATAGATCCCCACTTAAATGGCAAAATACCTTGTGTCTTTCATTTCTTCATTTTTCCAGCATGTTAACATAGCCATTCTGTATATTTATATCAAATCTTAGTATAAGAAAGAATAAAATAAATATTAATTCTTTAAAACCTCAGTGTATGTCTCCTTATTAAAATGCTAGTGAGGGGCCTCCCTGGTTGCACAAGGGGTTAAGCATCAGCACTATGAAGCAATCTGCAGCCACTGGCAGTGTGGCGATCCACAAGGTGAGGCAGACCTCTCCTGTCTGGCCCACTGATCCCCTCAGCAGTGTATTTACATCTGCCTGTTCTGCTCCCCATTCTGTCTCTGGTGAATCCTCTCATCCCCTCCACCTGTGGCCTATACCCCAGTTCTTACATGCATAAATAAATAAATCTTTAAAATAAAATGCTAGTGATTCCCAAAAGATGGTCCTATCTTAAATCCTTTTATTGATTATTGTAGTAATATTTTTAAAAGGATTAGCAGGAATTAATATTTAATTTCTGGGCCATGACGAATGCTGAAGATAAGAATTCGCGTTCTTTATATAGTTTCTCAAATCTTACGTTATTTAACTAGAAATAACCTGTGAGTGCAAGTGTATGTATGCCACAGGCTCATCACTTTTCTTTCACATAATGATTTTATTGACTCAAGTTTGGAAACTTTCAATATTTAAGATTAATATGACATACTGTGCTGTTAGGAAAACTTAATTTAGGTAACATAAGTAGTTGAAGAAATTATCTAGGACTGTTTCACTATAGCTTTGGATAGCATAGCCCTAATCTTTATTTTTATTTTGCTTGAATGGTGTAACTAAACTTAACCTAGGTACTATGGTATAGAGATTGGGAAACTTATAAAGATTTTTAAGAACTGCTGGTTTTATATGAAACTGTAAATATGATTTTGAGAGTTGAAAACCACCAAATTAATGTTTACGTATTTTGCCTTCTGAAATTTAATTAATTCTAATAGCACTTACATGAGGAAGAACCAGTTGTGTTGTTCATGGGTTGTTAAAACTTGTGTTCCAAAGGCACTCCCCCTTGTACTTTTCTTATGGCATGTTTTTTATGTATTTCTTAGCTGATTTTCATTTCTGTTCTCAAACTTCTAAGGATTTTCCTTCAACTTGGACTAACTTTTTCTTGTACATCTCAAAAGTAACAAAAATATTTCCTTACACAATTTGCCCCTTTTCCAGTTTTTAGTAAAGAAGGTTGACACTAAGTTTAACACACATGAGGACTAAAATTGTGAAGTATGTAAAATTATGTTTCACCTTTAATATGGACCTTTTTTCTTGTTGGTTTTGCAGAAGAGAATAGTACAGTTCTTTCACAATGACATAACAAGAGAAAAAGGAGAACAGGAAAAATGAGTTAATGGTGTTATACCATAATGCTGCCACTAAAGAATTTACTTTAAAATGCATGCATTCTACTTATATGAACTGTTATAACAAGTTATTTTTTTTTTGTTTTGTTTTTTTAAATTTTATTGTTATATTCCCCATACAATTGCAGCCCCCCCATTCTGACCCCAATCCCTCCCCTCCCGCCCCCGCCCCCCTAAAAGTGTCTCTGGTTCATAGTTTTTTGTTGATTTTGATTTTCACTTTCTTATAGTTATTCATTTTCCTGGTCCCTTATTTAAGTTTTCTAGATTCCTGCTATGAGTGAGACCATCCGGTATTTTTCTTTTTCTTTTTGGCTTATTTCGCTGAGCATGATCCCTTCCAGCGCCATCCATGTTGCTTATAACAAGTTATTTACGATCCTACTGATTGTTTTCACTTGTTGAATATCTTTATGTGCAATCCTTTGTAATCTTAAACATCACCTATGAGATGGTTAGAGAATGAGATATTTGGAATTATGATGGTAATGGAGGTATAAAATTTTTCAGCTCTATAGTCCTCTAATAGTTTTTTCAAAGTCATGTTATCACTTGATATAATCAATAGATATGCAACCTTTTCTAAAGATAATTTGGGTATGTTTTTCACCTGCATTCCAGCTCATCAAAACTTGCCTTTTCCTTTAATATTGTATCTGTCTTATGATTTCTTCCTGTTTTTCTCTTACAAAATTGAAAAATCATGTTGATTACTTATAGGTGGTTTTTACATTTAATATAACTTTTTTTCATTTTTTATAAGCCAGAATTGTCTTAGCAATATCTGTTATGGCACAGAATGCTGTATTTGATGTTATCATACTAAATGGAAATTTTCTTTAGAATAAATCTAGATGAACTCTCAACATAGTTCTGGACATCTTTCTCCTTTTCAGGTTTCTCCTAGTTACCTGACAAAGAAAATGACTTGTTAACCAGTATAATATAACATGGCCTCAGTGGTATTTTTGTTTTCCAGAAATTCATCATCTATTTTGTTATCATTATTGATTGGCAATATTCAGAACACCTATTTTTTTCTGTACATTGTCAGTCATTTTTAATTTTAACCCAAACTTCTACTTAGCTTAATTTGTTACTTGATATGTTATAAATCAGGATGATATTTCCTACCATTTTGGAATTGTGTAGGTGTGTATTTGGGGGTGGAAACCTTACCTCTGAATCTTTAAATTCTCTCTTTATTGTCCTTAAGAGATTCTCATGAAGTATTAGTTGCTTTCATTTCTCCTTAATGCAAAATACAATGAAAGTACCCACTTTTAACATTTCCAGGGCATTTAGGGTATTAATCCTCCTTTCTCAGCTTTAAATATTTTCCCTTCAACTCTCATAGTAGATTGTTTTTATTTCTCTTGTAGTTTGAACGTAAATTTGTTCTCTATAGTAATCAGCAGGCTCCTGTTGAGCAGGGACTGTATTTACTTACCATCCTCAACCCTAGAGTACCTAGCAGAATACTTTGAATATAAAAGGTGCTAATAAATGTTAGTTGAATTGATGATATGGATAAAACGTTATTTTACTGATTCACTAAAATTGTCCATGCCTGTTGTTTTCATATTTTGTTTGTTTCTTCATTCTCTAAGATTGACCCCTTTTTACCCAGGAAGACTTAGAAACCTCGTAAATTTCATCATAAAGTTGACTCTCATAGTCTATACCGTAACCTACGATGCACATAAGACAGACTCAACATTACATTTACCTCAGTGAGGTTTTCCTTAGGGCTGCTATAGATGTAATCAGGAAAGCAGGATGTTATACAAGACCCTGTTGGTTTTTTTAAGCCAATCTTACTAGTTAATAGCTTGTGTGACCATCAGAAGGTTATTTCTTTGAGTCCCTTCCGTCTCTGAAATTCCTTTCCTTATATACCTGAAATGAAGATCAAATACTATAACACAATTAGAGCTGTCACTCACTTAAGTATTCATGTCCTTCTCCATTGTTGTAGTTGGTGCATCTCTCCCTTGTGGCCATCCCTGATCTCTGCAGTCAGTAGCTCTGCTCTCTGCCAGCCTCTTCTGCAGAGCAGTTTTTGCGGTCTCCCTCTTCATCACTGACTAGTAGGCTTTTTCTTATTTCTTGACTCTACCGATTTTACCTTTTGTCTCTTGTTATTCATTTTTTTAATAATGGAGCTTGGTTTTTAGAGTTATTGACCTTCTGGGAGAATATGCCTTTTTGTATTTATTACATAAATATAATAGATGTAGTATAAATACAGTGAATACATATTTCATATATATAGTCCTTTGTTTTATTAGTAATAAAGCTGTTGTCATTCACTCAACTTATTTTTTCCTAGCAAAACAACCCATATAAGGTGGAGAATAAAAAAAGTTAAAACAGGTAGAATGAATTTTAAGAATATATTTTATTTAGCTTAAAAAATCCATGTTATTGCTTAAAATGTAATCAACACAAAAAAATTACTGAGCCATTTTTACATTTTTATTCATACCAAGTCTTCAAAGTTTGGTGTGTATGCTGTACTTTCTTCATTGAGTGATCACGTCATCCTGATTTCCCCCAAACTTTTCTGGTTTTAGCATCAGTCTCTCATACCAGAAATTCCCTCAATCACAGACAAATTAGAGTGATTTGTCGCCCCATTTAGAATATATCTCAACTTGTATTTCATTGGAAATACTTGATTGATATTTAGATTTGAGTAAATGTACAAATGAGAAAGTATATTCTTTTATTCAAATTGTTACAGACATATTAAAAATAGGTTTCCGATCAATAGAATGCCACTTTCAAATTTAAATTAAAAATTCAGTTCCTTAGTCACACTAGCCATATATTAAGAACAACCACATCTTGTTAGTAATTACAGTTTTTGAATAGCACAACTTCAGCATACTTAAATAGTTCACATAAAAGCATTTAAACTGTGATGATAAAATGTAGCCTCTGATAAATTCAGTATTTGTCAGTCATTAGCAGAAATCAGAAGTAAATTATATATAAATGGTGTTATGTCTTAATTATTATAGTCTTTTTTTTTTTTTTTTCAAAATACTCTGTGTATTATGTATATGTTTTTGCTACTTTAAGTAAATGGGGGCTTTGTTCTCAAACACAGCTAAGTTACTTGGCAGCAAATTTTTTATTTGAAGACTTGCTTTTCATCTTTGTTAGATGGGTCCAAAACCCCACTGTTGAGATTCTACTTGATATCCTACATGTTTTGATGTCTTTCGACTTTAATGGAAACCAAGCTATTTTCTCTTCCCTGTTTAAGCTCTGGGTATTGTTTAGCCCAATCGCTTCTGATAGTCTTTCCTCATGCACATGTGCTGATACTGAAGACTGAAGGGGAGCCCTCTGCAGATTTCTGGAGTACTCTCTCTCATAATGCTTTCCTCAGCAATAGTCTGCCCCATAAATTGTAGCCACCTTGACCTTTCCAAACTCTTGTCTTCTCAACTCAAGAGACTGTCAGACTGTTTGGGTACCCGCGCCCTACACTGCAGCTTAGAAACATTCTGGGCAGTTAAGTTAATAATTTCTGTCTTCAGAGATCACTGTCAAGTACTGCCTATCTAAAGACCATCATTTCAAACGATTTGTCCTTTTTTTAGTGATTTGAAATGGGTAAACTAAATCTTGTCTGTTATTCCATTAATGGCTAGAAGTAAAAATGAATCTACAGTACTTCTTTTATTCATGTACTTAGAAAGAGCGTAAAAATCATACTTTTTTTCCTTTATGCTTGCTCTAAGAATTGCCCACAAAGTCCAAATATTATTTGTAACATTTAAAAAATCTCAAGGGGCCTCCTTGGTGGTGCTGGAGTTAAAGTCTCAGCACTACCAAGCTATCACCACAGCAGCATGAGTTCAATCCCTGGCCAGGGAATCTAACCCACATGGCTCAGCAGACCTCTCCTAGCTCTCCTGCTGCTCCCCTCAGCAGTTTATTTCAGTAGATCTGCCTGTTCTGCTCCCCACTCTGTCTCTGGTGAATTTTCTCACTCCCTGCCCCCCACACCTCTCGCCTACACCCCAGTTCTTATATGCAAAAATAGATAAAATACATTTTTTCTTAAAGTCTCAAGTTGGCCACTAATGAAGAAAAACAAAAATTTTTGATACAGTGGAGTGGGGTCCATATGTATTTTTGTATGTTTGGCATATGTACATATTATGTAACTGATGCTGATATTTTCAAATTACACTAATACACTAGTCAAAATTAATTTTTTTTTTTTTAACAGACTGAGAGTAATCATGACACAGCATTAACACTTGCTTGTGCTGGTGGTCATGAGGAACTGGTACAAACACTGCTAGAGAGGGGAGCTAGTATTGAGCATCGAGACAAGAAAGGTAAGGCCTATTTTTGTTACTGTTTTTTTTTTTTTTTTTCTGGAATATTTGTTCTGTGAATACTACTTCTAGGCCTATTTGGATGTTTAGATATAATGGAAAACAGTGCTGTCTCTTTGCCTAGTGAGAAGATCATTATTTTTCTACAGGCTTTACTCCACTCATCTTGGCTGCTACAGCTGGTCATGTTGGTGTTGTGGAAATATTGCTGGACAATGGTGCAGACATTGAAGCCCAGTCAGAAAGAACCAAGGACACACCACTATCTTTGGCTTGTTCAGGAGGAAGACAGGAGGTAACATTTTCCCAAATGTAATTTTTTCTCCCATCTGTTCAGCAAATGTATGTTTTAACTTACATGATCAATGGAATGACATTTATTTGTATGTAATCGAATGAAACTGTTATCTATTTAGCAAAGGGGCACGTTTTAGTATTAGCATAAGCTATATTGCCAGAAAACGCATACATTTTTTATTATGCTGCTCATCTAAAAGTAATACCTGCCTCTGGAATCTCTTTTGTTGCATTGAGTCTAACAGAGTGACTAAGACATCTTATCAAATCAGTAAGTTCCTTCTGTGCAGAGCCTATGATCACTTGTCTTTTTCAGTCCCTGAGTACATAAAATGTACTAAAATTCAGCTTCTGTTGCTCTCTACATCTTAGATTAGCAAGACATTACAACTGTTTGGTTTTTAGTTGCTCTTTTGAGGATTCGTGTCTTAATTTTCTCCACATGTTTTGACTTTGGAGAACAGATTATCAATACAATTATATGGCCTTATATGGTAGTTTTCTAAGGAAGCTAGACTAGCTCTTATGGTCAGGTGTAGGCCCACTAGCTCTACACTCCCTTGTGTCTTATAGACTCCTTTGTGTCTTACTAAATATATAAGAATAACCATCCTGATAACCTAATTTTTTAAATGTATTTTAAAAATCATGTCTATCTGCAATGGATATAAAGCTTTTGGTTAGCCAGTCATGCTGTCTTTATGGACTGACAACTATTCAGTCCGGGAGTTGTTGGATCTTAGATTTAAGAAGTACTCTAAATCATCTAGATCAGTTTCCTACTTAGATTTAAAATCTTTCTTCACTATCTTGATGATTATAAAGGTGTCATGTTTATCTAGCCTGAAGTATGCCATCCCTTAGTTTCCCTATTGTTCCTAATTCTGTTTTTCAGGCAATGGAAAGACATTTATATCCTCTTTCTTTAGATATTTGAGTCTGTTTTAGCTAGTCGCCTAATTTGTATGAGAAACAGACCCTGTTCTTTGGTACTCTTGAGGGTACCTTTTCCAAACCCTGAATATTCCATCCTTTATGTTAGTATTCTTCCTGAAATAATATATCTAAAGCCAACTGATAGGGCCTCCCCTGGTGGCACAGTGGTTGAGCGCTGGGCTGCAAAGCTGCCCACAGCCTTTGCAGCACTGGATCGATCCCCGTCCACCAGCGAGGGTCCCACATGGCGCACAGACCTCTCCTGCGTGCCCACTGCTCCCCTCAGCAATGTGTTTCGTCAGTCTGCCTGTTCTGTTCCCCGCTCTGGTGAATTCTCTTGCCCTCCCGTGCTTCTGACAGTACCCAGTGCTTGTATGTATGTATGTATGTATGTATGTATGTATGTATGTATAAACAAACAAACAAACAAATAAATAAATCTTAAAAAAAAAAAGCCAACTGATAGAATGCTACCTCTCTATTTGTATGTCTTAAACTAGCCTTCTCCCTATTCCCCCATCCCCCTCTTTGCCTAATACAGTATATCAGATTACATTGAACTCTAATCAGGTAAATCTAGTAGGGTCTTTTAATAAATTAGCAAGTAAAAACTATTAAGAGACAATGATAATACAGGCATAATAAGTTTTATAGCTTTGGCTATTTCTATAAATTTTGCTTCATTATATTTGGGGTACATACTATTAAGTGGACATTTAGATGTACTTACTCCTAGAGATATGCTGCGCAAGAGACAGGAAAGGAATATTAAGTATATTACTTAGTAAATATTAGTATAGTAATTATTAGTAAACTTTATTTAGTAAAACTATAAAATTTTGATTAGGGGCCTCCCCGGTGGCACAGCGGTTGAGCGCTGGCTTGCGAGGCTGCCTGCGGCCTCTGCGGCGCTGGTTCCATCCCCGGCTGCTCCCCGGCCACCGGAGGAGGGTCCCACATGGCGCGCAGACCTCTCCTGACACCCGCTGCTCCCCTCAGCAGTGTACTTCGGTCCTTCTGCCTGCTCTGCTCCCCGCTCTGGCTCTGGTGAATTCTCTCACCCTCCCTCGCTTCTGACTGTACCCAGTGCATGTATAAAACAACAAACAAACAAATAAATAAACAAATAAAAACATGCCTCTATAAAAAAAAATAAAAAAAATTTAAAAAAAAGTTTGATTAGGATTTTCCACTTTATGGCTTAAGGGACTCTTTATGAAATAAAGTAGCCTAATGCCATTTTTTGTGTTTTTTATAACCTTGTCATATAAGCTACCTAGCTGTGAAAGAAAAAAATGAGAGTCATATCTAATAATGGTCATAGTTTTATACAAATGAGTAAAATTTTAGCTGGCATTTAAGACAAAGCACTACTCATTAACATTCTTATGTTATTCTCCTGGTAGTCTTTTAGATTATTAATAGTAAGAGCAAGGTATGAGGTATGATCTTGAAAAATCCTTAGCTTCCCTATATCTCATTTGTAAATTGAGGATGAAACTGATAATACCTGTGTCAGAGTTTTGTGTATAGATGTATAATGGACAGAAGTCTATGAATCACCAATTTATTCTTAAAGAAATGCTAATTATGTTTAGCTGTCAGAATGCAGATTAAGAGCACCGTGGTATATTATCACATCTACTTTGAATGGCTAAAATTATAAAAACTGACAATATCAAATTTTGCCAAGAATGTAGAGCAACCAGAAATCTCTTTATTATTACGAGGTAAAGATGGCAATTTCTTATAAAAGTAAACATAAACCCAGAAATTTTACTACTATGTTGAACCTTTAAACAATAAAAATGTATTTCCACAAGAATGTTTATAGCAACTTTATTCAGAATTGCCAAAAATTAAAAACGGCAGTGGTGTTCATCAGTAGAAGGGTAAAGTATAGCCTATTCCTATAATAAAATGACTCTCAAACACTGTGATTTGATATATATGAAGATACAGAGTAGAAGAAACTAACCTGTGGGCAGGATTGACTGGGAAGGAGTCATGAGTAAATAACATGAATTTAAATTACATTTGTCAATACTTAGTGAATGTGGACTTAAGTTCCGAGCATTTGTTGTAAGTTATAAATTTCAGTAGTAGTAATAGTCTAGTTAATATTCAAGCTATTTAAGGGAAACTGCAGGTATCTACAATTTGTTGACTTTTTCAACCTTTCTGTATGTTTACAATGTTCATGATAAAACATTCAGGGAAAATAAGTATTAGATTTATTCCATTTCTTTTTTTTTTTTTTTTTTTTTTTTTTTTGTATAGAGGCATGCTTTATTTATTTGTTTGCTGGTCTGTTTGTTTGTTTTGTTTATACATGCACTGGGTACAGTCAGAAGTGCGGGAGGGTGAGAGAATTCACCAGAGCCAGAGCGGGGAACAGAGCAGGCAGAAGGACCGAAGTACACTGCTGAGGGGAGCAGCGGGCGGCAGGAGAGGTCTGCGCGCCATGTGGGACCCTCCTCCGGTGGCCGGGGAGCAGCCGGGGATCGAACCGGCGCCGCAGAGGCCGCGGGCAGCTTCGCAACCCAGCGCTCAACCGCTGCGCCACCGGGGAGGCCCTATTCCATTTCTTTTTTAAAATTCACTATGTGGTAGAATAACATAGAGGTACTTCCTTACAAAATAGCATTGCATAACACATAAGGTCCAGATCTTCATCAATATACTGTTTTATTCCAAGAGATTCCAGAAAGGATTTTACTAGAGAAGCTATTTCTTTGTTGGATTCTGTGACCTCCTGTTATCATTTGAGGCTGATTTTTATGCAAAGAATGAAAGGAGAATTTTTCCCTTCTTTTGTTAAATAGTATACCACAGAAATAGAGAAAGCAAATATCGAGACGTTGTAAATTGTCTAAGAAAATATATTTTTCCTTTCTTCCTTTCCAGGTGGTGGAACTATTGTTAGCTCGAGGGGCAAATAAAGAGCACAGGAATGTTTCTGATTACACACCTCTAAGCCTGGCTGCTTCTGGTGGCTATGTGAACATTATCAAAATATTACTAAATGCAGGAGCCGAGATTAATTCTAGGCAAGTTTAATTCTTTCTCTACAAGCCCCTTAAGATTTTTGTATTAAAGATGTTTGCAGAACTCTTACTTTTTAATACCGTATTTAGCAAATCCCTTCATTGCAATCTAGAATCCAAATTGGTGATAAATTTTAAGGTTCATTTTATTTATTTAAAACTTGACATCTTATTCGAAAAACCTCAGTCCTTTATTTCTTATGATACTAAAAGTAAACATGAGTTTATATTAACCAGGCAAGAATGCTTTATTTAGTTACGATGGAAAATTAAAATGGTAATTTAATAAGTTAACCACTTTCAGGTTATGCATTATGTTGAAAGAGGTACAAGAAAGTATTCTACAGAAAGATTTTAGTGGAGTCTTGGTAATTTCACATACACTACCTGTGATAAGGAAAATTTATTATTTTAAATAATCCTACAAAATTAAAGAATCTAAAATAAATCCTGAAATAGTGTATAGTAGACTGTATACTAGAGTATCATTTAATTTTTCTTGGACATTTAAAGTGTTATTTTTTCTTTCTTTTATTCTCCCTACACCTCACTCCCAGAACTGGTAGCAAATTGGGCATTTCTCCTCTGATGTTAGCAGCTATGAATGGGCACACAGCTGCTGTTAAACTCCTGTTAGACATGGGTTCTGACATAAATGCTCAAATAGAAACCAATCGGAACACTGCCCTTACCTTAGCCTGCTTCCAAGGAAGAACTGAAGTGGTTAGTCTCCTACTTGATAGAAAAGCAAACGTGGAACACCGAGCTAAGGTAAGACAAAATCTGAAATTTTCACATGAATTGCTTTGCTATTCCATGCTAATTATAAGTTTTGTGTTTTACCCTTTTTTAAATTGGGGTAATACTGGCTTACATTGTTTGTTTTTAGAAATATTGTTCCATCTTAGAAGTAATTTTTTATAGGTCCTCCCTGGTGGTGCAGGCAATTGAGCGCAGCGCTGTGAAGCTGTCCACAGCCTCGGCAGTGCTGGTTCCAGCCTTGGAGCAACGCACATGGCGAGCAGACCTCTCCTATCTCGCCCACTGCTCCCCTCAGCAGTGTTTTCAGCCATTCTGCCTGTTCCCCACTCTGTCTTGTGAATCCTCCCACCCTCCCGCACATCTGGCCTGTATCTCGGTTCTTGTATAAATGAAATAAATCTTTTTTTAAAAAAAGAAAAAAAAAAAAAAGAAGTAATTATTTATTTATTTTTTACATCATTGTTCATATTTAAACAATATTTGCTCCCCTCCACCCCCTCAGGTATAGTCCCCATAGAGTTTCCTTCACCAGTGTACGTGTGCACCATCACCATAGTCCCCTGTGCTCCTCCCTCTCTCCCTCTGATCCCTCTCCCTCTTCCCCTGCAGTATGTCTCCGATTTATAATTGGCTGTTTTTGCTTTGTTGTGTTTTGTGCCCCCCCCCCTTTTTTAAACACTGATGTCTTATTTGGTTCCCCTGTATTCCTGCTGTAAGTGAAACCATCCGATATTTTTCTTTCTCCTTCTGGCTTATTTCACTGAGCATAATTCCTTCTAGCTCCATCCACATTGTGCAAATGGCATGAGTTTATTTTTTTGATTGCTGAATAATATTCCATTATGTATATATACCACATCTTCCAGATCCAGTCATCTATTTTTGGGCATTTGGGTTCTTTCCTGGTTTTGCCTGTTGTAAATATTGCTGCAGTAAACATAGGGGTGCAAGTAAATTTTTACTGGTAATGCTATTTATTGTCCGAAAGGTATGTATTACTATAAAAGAGTGGAAGGAATATTTGTTAAATACCATTTACACTAAAATTTTTTGTAAGAAAATGATATTTGGTAGATTGACTTTTCAAGAAATAACATTAACAGGCTAGTTGTGTCTGAAATTTAGTTTTGAGTCCTTGTGACAACTGTATCATTGCTCTTCTAGATCGTTGTTTTTTTAACATTTTTAGTCCTTTGCAGTTTCTTATGTGTTGTGTTTTATTTTTTACTAAACCTAGACTGGCCTCACACCACTAATGGAAGCTGCCTCTGGTGGATATGCAGAGGTGGGCAGAGTTCTTTTGGATAAAGGTGCTGATGTTAATGCCCCTCCAGTGCCCTCCTCGAGAGATACAGCTTTAACCATAGCAGCAGACAAAGGGCATTATAAATTCTGTGAGCTTCTCATTGGCAGGTATGATGTTACTATACCTTTCATATGTGAACATGGTGTTCCAAGTGATGATTTTTTTCCCTGGGAGAATTGTACTCTTATAAAAGTCTTCTTCTGTAAAGTACAAGTACATGCTTTATTTTTTAAACCTACTTCTTATTTTCTACACCTTCAGAGATACGCTACATTATCTAATTTATTCCAGTGCAACCTAGAAATATTTCTTTTTCTTTCTTGTGTGTATACACTTTCAAAGTACTATAATAACCTATTTGAACCTTCAGCTGTTGTCATCCATATTCATATCGCCCACATAGTTTGAATTTTGTGAAGAGTAGTTCCAGGTCTTAAAAGTCTAGCAATAATCCTCTGCCTTCTTTATTGATTTTCTTGTTCTTGATAGTAATTAGAATTTTGTTAAGTGGCAAAATTTTGGAGGTATTTAAGGTACCAGACAAGATAAAGAATAGTTTTTGCAATTGCCTCCCATTCTCTCAAAAATGCTTGTCTGCTTAATTGGATTTCCTACTTTGCCAGTCTTAAAGACATTAATATAGTGTCCTAATAACTAGTATTTTGTAATAGATCAACTCAGTTATTCACCATGAATCTTAGCTATCGTGATGCCTAGAGTACAAAAGTTCTGTTATATTTTAGATCATTTCTTTTCTAAAACCACTTAACACAAATACATGAATACAAATAATCTGATACATTTGTGTCTCTAGGACACTATTGTGATTTTATTAATTTTTTTAAAGATTTATTTATACATGCAAGAGCTGGGGTGTAGACCATAGGTGCGGGAGGGTGAGCAGATTCACCAGAGATAGAGTGAGGTGCAGAACAGGCTGATCCACTGATATACACTGCTGAGGGGAGCAGTGGGTGAGACAGGGGAGGTCTGCTGTGCCATGTGGGTCCCTCCCTGGCCAGAGATTAAACTCATGCTGCAATGGCTGCAGATTGCTTCATAGTACTATGACTTCACCCCTTGCACGACCAGGGAGGCCCCAAATTATTGTGATTTTTATGGGATGTACTTTCACTAAATTAAATCTCACATTTTCTCAAAATTTAAAACTTGGAATTATGGGAAAAGGCATCTTTAAAATAAGAAAAACAATTATGAAAAAAATTGTTTAATATGACGGGAAATTCTTTGTAATTTTGAGAGCCACATGCATTTTAGTTCTTTACTATAATAAGGAGTTTTCATCTTCGTGGAATATTTTCACAAGTTATTAGTTGATTTTTGTTATTATCTGCATTTGTTCCATTTCATTTTAAACAGTGATATCTGTCATTCATTTAGGGGGGCTCACATTGATGTACGTAATAAGAAGGGGAACACTCCATTGTGGCTAGCAGCAAATGGTGGGCACCTTGACGTGGTTCAGTTACTGGTGCAAGCAGGTGCAGATGTGGATGCAGCAGATAACCGCAAGATAACTCCTCTTATGGCAGCATTTAGAAAGGTAGAAGTCTTTGTATTCTTAATCTTTCACAAAATGTAAATCCAGTTAAGAGTAACTAATTGCTTACTTTTTATAAATATTTTCTTGTAGAGGATATCAGAGAAAAATTTAACTAAAGTGGATTTTACTTTTAATGATTGACTTAATAACTAGGCTAAATGAATTAAATAATGAAAACCCATTTGCCAGTGTTTGAAAATACTGAAAATCAAATGTACTACAGACAGAAATACAAATAAATTTGTGTGTAAGTGAAGAAACTTTCTATAGTACATAGCACAGAGCTGAGTGTAATTAATTTAATGATTTATTTTGATTTCTTAAATGCAAGTTTGATATTGGAAAAAAACAGATTACTACTTCAATATATAAATTACAAAGAATTACTTAAATGAAAAGATAGAGGCAATAAAGGAAATACACTAAATGTAAGCAGTTACTTATCCAGACTTGCTAGCTTATAGATCAGAGAGCAGTAATGTGATCTGGAGGAAGTGGAGAACCTAAATGCTCTTTGAACTTAGTGATCAGTGTTGTACTACATAGTATAATCATATCTTTTGCTTTAGGAAAATGTATTTTGTTTTTTACACTACCTACTACAGGGTTATGCTATGTATTTAGTTTTTATCTGAAAGAATAAAAGAACAAAATAGTTATTTCTATTCTTAATGTTTAGAAATGACTGAATGTCCATTTTTTAATAACTTAGCAAGGAAAAAATGATTATTTTTTTCTTTCAAACAAATCCTTCATTCTGATTTTTGAGTAACTTTTGAATCAGAGTGGTGTTTAGATCAAGTTATTCTGAACTTTTTTGGAGGGTGAGATGCAAATGAACAATGTAGACTGAAGAGAACCAAAGTCTGTTTCTTATTTATAGTTTAGAAAATGCCCAATTAAATTCTTTGTTTTGTGGCATTAATATAAGTGAAATCTTAGTTAAGACAGATTGTAGATTTATAAAATATTAATATTTTCAACCTGCCATTGATATCTAATTTTTAGGGTCATGTGAAGGTGGTGCGCTACTTAGTCAAAGAAGTCAATCAGTTTCCGTCAGATTCTGAATGTATGAGATATATAGCAACCATCACTGACAAGGTAAATATAGATCATATTCTTTCTACTGAGCAAGTGTTCTGTGAGTGTGTGTGTTTATGTGTGAGTGTGTTGCTAACAATAAAGTCTTGGTTTCAGCAGAAATATGTGAATATAGCAATTTTTTAACTTAATTTTTATGTAAAACACTAAGCTATCTAAAGTAAATGTTGTTACTGTTTGTATTTTAATCTCTATATACATATATTGGGATGACATCTATTCTGAAAGGAACAAGTCCAGTGGATGTATTTTTTTAAGTACCTACACATAATGTGAATATAGTATATTTTAATACTGGGAAAGAAAACTTTAACATAATACAAAAGTTAGGTTAATTGTCAATTGAAGAAATAATTGGCTAGGATTTTTGCAGGAAATGTAGGGAAGATAAAATAAATCCTGTCTGAGATTGTCCCTGTTTTGGAGTTTATACTAATACTTGAGAAAAGTCCTAAAACATATTACTAATATTTGAATAAAATCTTAAGACATAACTTCTGAAAATCCGAAGAGGTCGGCAAATCTAAAATGTCTGTTACATTTTCTCAGCAGTTATTACATGACAGCTTTTTACCTTAACATTTAATGTGACTAATTCACTATCCAGCCTGCCTCTAAATTCCTTTGACAGTTGACATCCTGCATACTACTGACACTTTGGAGGAAGGAGGGGAGTGGTAACAGGGCTTCCCTCTTAATAGGGAAATATCTCTTTCCTATCAAAAATTTGTTCTGAGAATGAAATCACTGAGAAATGTGTTTAAGTACCTATTTCTGATGTATTTATGATACATTCTTGTACATAAATGTGTAGTAACAGAGCTTGAATATTTGAGAATAAGTTCTTGCCAATTAAGTACTTAAAATTTTTTAAGTCTATTCTTTGCTAATAGGGCTTGTTTTTGTTTTTCTTAAGCCCAATTATCCCCTGACATAACTTAGGAATTTGCTATGTGAATAAATTTGCTATATGAAATATTTTATATTCAAGTTACAGAAGTTGAAAATCAAAGTAGCAGTCAAATGGACATTATTTTGAATAACAGTACATGTTCTTTGTGTATTTTTTTATGTTTTTTAGCTAAATCTTTTTTGCCTTTTTACTGATCTTTCTTGAATGTTTAAGTGGTTTGATTTAAAAATCTCTCTAAAATATGAATTGCTTTTAAGCCTGGAATGTTTCAATTTTTTATTATAGGAAATGCTGAAGAAGTGTCATCTTTGCATGGAATCAATAGTACAAGCCAAAGATAGACAGGCTGCTGAAGCTAACAAAAATGCCAGCATTTTATTAGAGGAATTAGACTTGGAAAAGGTAATAATCTTCACATGTGTAAAATAACTACCTTTTTTCTCTCCTGCTTCTTTCCCCTAATTTGTAATCTGTTGCTTTTGTTTTGTATTTTGCTTTCAAGTATGTCTGTAATTTTTCTCTCCAGGTTTGGCTCAAATAGTAAGAAAATTATGAGTATTTTAAATACCATTAAGAGAATTTTCTTTGTAATCAATTAACAAAATTTCATATAGAAGTTACTTTGATCTAGATGTCAGTTAAGGTCTGTCTAATGCTCAGTATTAATCTTATATGAATTAGTGATCTCTTAATTTCATCCAGTTATTTATTTAATTTATTCTAGATAATTTATTACCAACAGATATATCAGAATACCAAAATACCCTAACAAGGCATAACCAATTTAGGGACATACAATGACGTGGTAGAATGTTTTCTAATGAGTACATTTTTTAAATGGATGCTTTCTCTTGAACTCTTCTCTTTCAGACCAACTACAGCATTATTCCCATCTATTGGCACAGGAAGTAAAATGCTCCCAACATAAAGTTTAAATAGTCCCATAGCTGCTGCTTTACCCCTTCCTGTCAGTAACTAATGTACTACATAATAGAAATAAGTAATCATAGCAGGAAAAGAACTGCTTAGCATAGAATATTATGTAATACATATTTTGCCACATTTAAATTTTTACAGTAAGATTAAAAATCCTGTAAAATTTAGCATATACTATTTAAATTCTTAATGGATATATAGTGATAATTAAAAGTGGTCATCTTTTTAATTTGAGTCAGGTATATTTACTATAATTGCCGATGTTAAGCTATATATTTCGTCTTGCATCAAGAAAATATAAATTATTCTAAAAATATTATTCTATTTTAAATATGAAAATGCACTACATTTTCCCCAAAAATATATTTAACATTGGATGCTCTTTATTTAAAATTTTATTTTAGGCTCTGGTCAAACTAAAATTAATTTTGTTGGCTATTTTGAGGTTTTAAAAGAATATGAGCACATTGAGATTTAATAGTTATAATGTCTGTAAATTCTAATTGACCTCTTATTTTCACTTAATATTTAATGCTTACTAAATACCAAATAATATAATGAGGCCCAGTTGTATGATACAATATGTATTATTATTTTTTTTAATAAATCATTTTTTTCCCAAGATTTATTTACTTTTATACAAGAGCTGGGGTACAGGCCAGAGGCGTGGGAGGGTGAGAGGATTCACCAGAGACAGAACGGGGAGGAGAACAGGCAGACGACTGAAATACAATGCTGAGGGGAGCAGCGGGCGCAACAGGAGAGGTCTGCTGTGCCATGTGGGTTTCTCCCTGGCTAGCCAGAAATCAAACCTGCGCTGCAGAGGCTGCAAGATAGCTTCACAGCACTACGCTCAACCCGCTTCGCCACCCAGGAGGCCCCAAAATGTATTATTTTAGTCCTCTCATTAGAAATATTATTACCATCATATTATAGAAGGAGAAACTGAATATATGGGATGTTAAGTAAATCTTAGTGAAGATTTGAACCCAGTTCTTTTAAATTTTAAATCCACTTGTTCCCTGTCCCATATTTGAAATAACCTGCTACCTCTTAAATTTCTTTCTTTCTATAGTATTAAAATATCTTATTTTTGTATTACTGTCCTATTTTTAAATGTGCGTTCTAAATTAAGGGTTTTTTACATTGTGTGTTTTCTTAAGTCAAGAAAGCATTTTTTCTGTAGCTAAGATAAATATTTAAACAAAACCTATAAATATTTAAACAAATATAAATATTTAAACAAAACCCTTAATTGTTCATACCTTTGATGTTTATTACACAAAATAAATTTAGTGATTTATTGCACACCTAAGGCTAAGAGTCAGTAAGTTGCTTTTAAAGGAGCTTCAGTTTATTGATTACAATAAACTGTTGAATTTCAAATGTGGAATATGAAAAATAACCCAAGAAAAACATATGCCAGCATTGTCAAGTAACTAAAATTAAAAATCTGGTATGGTTACTTAAGTCCTTACCTCTACAGAATATAAGGTTATTTAAGGAATGTCCATCTGTCCACTGAAATCACTCCTTATCTCTCTGATCTTATTATTTATCTTGGTCACTTTACTCATTCTACCTGACCATTCTGTTTGCTCTTAATGTATCTTCTGTCTTGAATGCCTCTTCAGAGATCTCAAACTTTCATCTCCCTTCCACAGACACTACTTTGCTTCTTTATTTTCTAATGTAAAGACTATATGCTGCTTAGTTATCTTGTTTATCTCTACCACTAAAATGTATGCACTATAGAATAATGCCTAGCATGTTGTAGGCACAATAAATATTTGCTAAATGAATATTAATAATCACACATGTATGGAGATGTTGTCCTTTTCAAAAATCAAAATCATGAATATATTACATGTCTTTCCCTGTCTCAATAACTGATGTATATTGTCAGTTGATAGTGATTTAAAATGCTGCATAGCAAATTTGTTAACCAGTTTTTGTCATTACAAGTAATGTTGCAATAAATATCCTTATACTTATTTCTTTATATTTTGGCACTTTTATTTCTATAAAGTTTCTTCATTGTGTCTGTATATAGTTTTAAATTTGATGCTTTCCAGAATAGTTTCTTACTGTTATCAGCAATACATGAATGCCATTTCTTTGAATTCTCACTGGTATTTCTTATCCTTGATGCTTATGGTTTCCAGAACCTCAGTTTTAAAAGGAAGTCAAAAGGAACCTCTTTCAAATGTCGTTGCATATTTTTCCATAATATTAAAACTCAAAGGTGATAAATCTTATTCATAAATTAATTAGATGTAAACTGATTCTTCTGCATGCACTGATATTTTGTAGACAGTTTTGAATGGGGCTGTTCCATAGAATTCTAGAAACTCCAGCCATGTATTTGTTTAAAAGATTATCCAATTGGAGTCTGACAGGGTTTGGCTCACTAATTTTTACTTGTGATTTATATCCAGGAAAATATACTTCTTTTTGCCTTTTGAAACAGTACATTCCGACTCCAACATTTCTGATTTAGGAATATCCTTGGAGTTGGTCTTTTCTGGTCTATGTTGATGTTCTATTTGGATGACTTAACTGGTTGTATAAAAGTGCTTCTTTGACCTGTCATTCTAATTTGGTTAATAGGTTTTTGTAAAACCTGCTGACACTACTGCCCATTGTATGTGTCAGATTTCCTTAACTTATTCAGGAAACATTTATGTATTGAGCATTTACTATGCGGAAGAGTCCCTGTTCTCTAAAGCAGTGCATCTGGTTGAGCTATGGAATCCTCTGCAGTTAATTGCTTATGATCCTAGGATATTAACAAGTAGGTTATGTTTTTGACTGTTAGAATCCTTAGTGGATATTGTTAGTCTGCTTCTTAGAAATACTTGTTTAATTCCTCCATTTTATCACTTATTATTTTCAACTTTCATAGCTTTAAGGAGCTATGCAGGTTGTATTTAAAAATATTTCTAATAAGTATTTTCTTTCTTTTTAAAGATTTATTTATTTGTTTGTTTGTTTATATATTTATATAAACACTGGGTACAGTCAGAAGCGCGGGAGGGTGAGAGAACTCACCAGAACCAGAGTGGGGAGCAGAACAGGCAGAAGGACCGAAGTACACTGCTGAGGGGAGCAGCGGGCGGCAGGAGAGGTCTGCGTGCCATGTGGGACCTTCCTCCAGTGGCCGGGGAGCAGCCAGGGATCGAACCGGCGCCGCGGAGGCTGCGAGCAGCTTCGCAACCCAGCGCTCAACTGCTGCGCCACTGGGGAGGCCCTCTAATAAGTATTTTCAATTGGGATTTTTGTCACCACCTAAAGATTTTAATGTCTTCATCCCACAATTGAAATATTAAATATATCATTCTGATTATCAGCACCTGTATTTTCAGTTTTACTCACTCTGGAATCTATGTGTAACAGTCCTGACAGTTATCTGCCTACCATTAAATTATAGGATTTCTTTATCCTGCCCCGCCCCCCTCAACTGTTACTCTTTTTCTTTAGTCTTACCTGGACCCTGCCTGGTTTAATTTCTTCTCCCACTTATCTAGACCAGTATTTATTACCTTCTTTATTCTGACTCCCAATACATTCTCTCCTTCATTTAGTGTATCCTGAAATATTGGGGGAAACTGCTAAAAGATATTCCTCACCCAATCTACCTGTTCCCACACATACTTCCTGCCAGTTACTAAATAAAATATTTTTTAACCAGTCTCTTCATTTATTAACTAGAGCTTATCAGTCAGTCCTCCCTACTCAAGAGCATTGGTGCTGCAATTCTTCTTTCTCATATAATTTTCTCCCCTCTCCTGGAGCACTGATTATCATGTATGCTTATTATGCTATTCGTTTGATTCCTCCTACTCTCTCTTCCCAGTTTTCAGCTACAAACCCATTTTTTTGCTCCCCTTGACATCAGAAGTCCTTACCTGTTTTGACTCTCTCTACTTCTTATTTTCACTTGAGTCTGCTCCTAGGCTCTCACTCCCACAGCTCCCACCAAAACAGCTTTTATGGTCTCCAAATGGCTTTCATGTACCTGATTACTTCTCTGTCCTTACGTAACTAAGTTTAATAATATCTGACATACTATGTTTCTTGAGTTGATTATTCTACACACATGGTTTTTCTCCTGCCTCTCAGTCTTCTGTATATCTTTTGCTAGTGCCTCCTCTTCTCTGCTTAGTTGGATAGCCCCTTTACTCATTACTGCCTCCTCTTCTCTGCTTAGTTGGATAGCCCCTTTACTCATCACATGATCTTCTTTATTTACTGGTGAACTCATCCTGCTTCTTAACTCTAAATACATACCAGCTGATCCCAAGAGTATCTCTTTAACCCAAACCTCAGGCCCCCCTGGTGGCACAGGGGTTAAAGACAGTGCTATTAAGCTATCACCAGTCACTTTAGCACGAGTTCAATCTCAGGCCAGCCAGGGAGCTAACCCACATGATGCAGCAGACCTCTTCCGTCTCACCCACTGCTCCCCTCAGCAATGTATTTCAGTAGATCTGCCTGTTCTGCTCCCCCACTCTCTTTGGTGAATCCTCTCAAACACACCCCTATACCTCTGGTCTATACCCCAGCTGTTGTATGCATAAATAAATAAATCTTTAAAAAAAACCCCATAAATGGGGCCTCCCCGGTGGTGCAGCAGTTGAGTGCTGGGTTGCGAAGCTGCCCGCAGCCTCTAGCACCAGTTCGATCCCCGGCTGCTCCCCGGCCACCGGAGGAGGGTCCCACGTGGCGCGCAGACCTCTCCTGCCACCTGCTCTCCCCTCAGCAGTGTACTTCGGTCCTTCTGCCTGCTCTGCTCCCCGCTCTGGCTCTGGTGAATTCTCTCACCCTCCCGCGCTTCTGACTGTACCCAGTGCTTGTATAAATAAAAAATAAATAAATAAATAAAAACCTAAATCTTTAAAAAAAAAAAAAACCATAAATGGTAGTAACATTTACAAGATGATCCAGACTATCATAGAACTGGGCCTCCCCGTTGGCGCAGCAGTTGAGCACTGGGTTGCGAAGCTGCCCGCAGCCTCTGCAGTGCTGGTTCGATCCCCGGCTGCTCCCCGGCCACCGGCGGAGGGTCCCACATGGCGCGCAGACCTCTCCTGCCGTCCGCTGCTCCCCTCAGCAGTGTACTTCGGTCCTTCTGCCTGCTCTGCTCCCTGCTCTGGCTCTGGTGAATTCTCTCACCCTCCCGCGCTTCTGACTGTACCCAGTGCTTGTATGTATAAATAAATAAATAAAATCTTTTAAAAAAAAATGATCATAGAACTTCAGAATTTAAACCTAATCAGCCTTTAGGACTAAACTCTGTCTGCTCTTACTGTGGCCAAATGGCTAGCCCCTACAGACTGAACTCTGGATGGCCTAAGGTAATAGCATACCTAAGACCCAGCCACTGTTACTCACTAAATGCTACCTAGCACGAGAGCGCGCGCGCGCACACACACACACACACACACCCCCTCACAAGCCTGCTTTCTGATTTAAACATTTGTCTTTTTTTTTAAGTTTTGCCTCCCCCCACCCCCAAGTGAGTCACAATTAACTTACCTTTTGGGCACATTTAAAACTCCAATAAAATGAAAATCCCATCTGGCTGCTCCATAAGTCTTGAACTTAACATGTTATTTTAATGCCCCAGAAGCTACTTCCTGTACCTTCTGAAGGTTTTTCTGTCCATGCAGATATGATAGAGATAAAATAACAGTTTTGTCATTCCCCCCCCCTTTTTTTTTTAAGATTTATTTATTTATACAAGCACTGGGTACAGTCAGAAGCGTGGGAGGATGAGAGAGAGAGTTCACCAGAGTCAGGGCAGGGAACAGAACAGGCAGACTGACAAAATACACTGCTGAGGGGAGCAGTGGGCGAGACAGGAGCAGTCTGTCACGCCATGTGGGACCCTCACCAAGGGTCAGGGAACAAACCGGTGCTGCAGAGGCTGCGGGCAGCTTTGCAGCCCAGCGCTTAACCGCTGCACCTCCAGGGGAGGCCCAGTTTTGTCATTCCTAAATCTAAATTAGAGAAACAGCCACAGTTTCTTTAAAAATGTTTTTCTGGCACACCCTTTATTCCCACATCTTACACTTAACCCATTCAAAATGAGAACTACGAAGGATAGCAGCAGTTCTCCCTCACTGGAAAGCAGGCAGTTGAGATAAAAGGTTTCCTGAGGACAGGCAGCATCATTAAAACAAGATCTGAGGGAACAGAGTCACTCACACTCAGTTCCTTTTTTCAAACTCACCAGTCAGGTATTATTCCTGCTCCTTTGCAGTAAACTGGGGAGTGAAGGTTATGGATTACTTTGTTCTTTCCAGTGCTTCTGAAAGGTCAAATGCTTCTCCTTTACTGGTGTTCTTAGTAGTGTTCCATTTGTTGCCATTATACTCAATTTGCAATGGAAATATTTAACTTATATTTTCATTATAGACAGTCGTTTTATAGAATAAATTGTTAGGAAAAAGTTTGTAATTTTCATAGGAGACTTCCAAATAACCTTTTCTAAAGTGTAATATTTATACCCACAGCAGTCAAGTAAGTACTGGTCTCAAGTAAACCTTGAGAATGGTATAGAAAATAACTTGGAGAATCAAAATAACAAGTGAAGTTAAAGACTTACTGCTCAAGTGAGGATAGGTTTTTGATACTTTCAAGTACCCCTGGAAGATCAGCAAAAATTTCTAGGGGATACTTGAAATCCATCTTCACAGAAGTATCACTGTTCTACAGATTCTTTTTAACTGTTTTCCCTTTCCAGAAAAAAAGGTTTATCCTTTACCTACCAGAATATATTACGGTATTTTGCCCTAGGGTGTAAAAAACTTAGTGTGGACAAAACTTTTCAGCAGCACCTAACAGGTATAACTCAAAAGGCAGGCATGCGTAGCAAAGTACAAACTGAGTTCAATCCCTGGCCAGGAAGCTAATTCACATTTGACATAACAGAGCTCTCCTGTTTTCGTCTGTTCTGTTCCCCATTCTAACTCTGGTGAATCCTCTTACCCCCCGCATCTATGGCTTATACATCAGTTCTTCTATGCAAAAATAAATAAATATAATCTTTTAAAAAATAAATTGAGTATTTTTACATTATATATTTATGAAACTTTTAGTGACTGGCTAGTATTCTGTGAATGTATATTATTGATAACTCCCAACCCCAAATTTCATGGATTTGCCTTATTTTCATTTATGACCTTTGTAGTAATTTTTTGCAATGGAAATTATTGAATCTTTATGTTTTTTTTTCACTAATAATAGAATAAATTATTTGGAAGTTTGTAACTTCCATGGGAGACTTTTATATAAACTTTTCTAAAATATAAGCACTTACATCCACAGCAGTCAGTCTAGAAAAGAACTCATTTTCCCAAACTTTTGCTGGTATCATTTTTAATTTTGCCAAGTTAATGAACCAGTGTTATCTTGTTGTTTTAGTTTACATTTCTTTAAGTGATTATGAAACTATGTATCTTTTTATCACTCTCCCATTTTAATAGTTGATTGTCTTTAATCATTAATTTGATCTTTATATTTAAAAATATTACTTTCTCTTTATAGTAATTTCAATATGATCTTGATTAAACTAGATGGCTTTGAATTTTATGGTATCCCTGTATACCCTTATGATAATATTTTATGTTTCAGCTTTTGTCCCAGGTAAAATGCGTTGTTATAATTCTGTTTTATTAACCCTTTAACAGTTAAGGGAAGAAAGCCGGAGGCTAGCTTTGGCTGCCAAAAGAGAAAAGAGAAAGGAAAAGAGAAGAAAGAAAAAGGAGGAACAGAGAAGAAAACTAGAAGAAATCGAAGCCAAAAATAAAGAAAATTTTGAACTCCAAGCTGCTCAAGAAAAAGAAAAGCATAAAGTTGAAGGTATTTTCTCTTAACCATCAAGTTTGTTTCATGTATTCCCAAAATAAGTTACTTAAGGTGAAAATAGATTTCCAACTTAAACTTTTATGTGTTTCACTCCCCCCCCCCCCCCGCTTTTTATTATGAAGAATGTCAAGCCTACAAAGCAAAAGAATGATAAAACAAATACCTGAATATTTGACATAGATTTAAAAAATAAACATTTTGCCATATTTATCTTTTTCTCTCTAAATATGTATACATATTTTTCGGAGTCATTTGTAAGTAAACTGCACACATCCTGACAGAACACTTAATAAAGTTATTTTAACACACATCCTAAAAATTTCATTTGCCTAATCACAATAAAATTTTATAAATACCTAACAAATTAACAATAATTCTGTAATATTATCTATAATCCTGGTCTTGTTCAGATTTTGCTTCTCATCAAGTAAAGGAATTATTTTTCACTAGGTTCTAACTAAAAGATTCTCTGAGATGCATATATTGTGAAGTTACCGTTGTCACTAAACCACTGAATCATTGCCACTAAGTTATGAATACAGTGTATGTGTGTATTAATTTCCCCCCTTTTATTTTTTTTCCACTTTTTTTGAAATTTGATTATAAGCTCTACACAGAATGCAAAAGCACCCCCCAGTAATTCAGCGGGTATTTCCCAGAAAAAGAACACTTTTATATAACCACATTATCATATCCAAGAAATTTAATAATTATATAATTTATAATACGCCATACATAGTCCTGCCTATTTCTTAAATGGTCCCCAAAATATTCTTTGTAACTTCCTGCTATGCATTGTTTAGAACTTAAAGAGAAGAGAGTGGATCATTTATCTCCATCTCACTTAACAAATAATAGAATGACTATGGCTTTATGTCTAATAGTCTACAAAGTAACTTAGGTTTATTATATTCCAGGTATAAATAAACTAAATATATGCTAAGAACACTTAGAACTTGCTAATTCAGTGTTGTTTCTTTTACAGATGAGCCTGAAGTCTTGACAGAGCCTCCAAGTGCCACAACCACTACTACCATAGGTATATCTGCAACCTGGACAACTTTGGCAGGTTCCCATGGTAAAAGAAATAATACCATAACAACAACCAGTTCAAAGAGGAAAAACAGGAAAAATAAAATTACTCCAGAAAACGTTCAAATTATATTTGATGATCCACTACCAATTTCATACAGTCAACCAGAGAAGGTGAATGGAGAGTCCAAGAGCAGCAGTACCAGCGAGAGTGGGGACAGTGATAATATGAGGATCAGCAGCTGCAGTGATGAAAGTAGTAACAGCAACAGCAGCCGAAAGAGTGACAATCATTCAGCTGCCGTAGTCACTACCACTGTGACCAACAAGAAGCAGCCATCAGTTCTGGTTACATTTCCAAAGGAAGAAAGAAAATCTGTTTCTGGCAAGACTTCAATAAAGTTAGTTAAAATTTTTATTTTTACTGTTTAGACTGCTGATTTTTTTTTTTTTTTTTTTTTTTTTTTTTTTTTTTTTTAGTAAAGCAAATTGACAAACTGGAAAAATATGCTTAAAGAAGGCACAATTTCATTTAAAGAGAAAGCTGTTTTGTAGATTTTGTATTAGTGAAAGATTATTTTTACTGTGTAATTTATTCTTTTTTGTTACTAAACTTACTGCTCTTGAAAATATTATTTATGGTTTCTCAGGGATTATTATTGTGATTCTTCTCTACTATATTTGACCTCTACATAGTATCTTAAAAATTGGCTCTTCATCTTAAGCTAAGTAGTGAAGAAAACCATAAAAAGGGATTTCCTTTGTTCTCCATATTTATTCCAAAAATAAAAGAATAATGGAATAGACTGCATTATCCCTTAATTCTACATCTGTTCTACACTTTATGTACTTTTTCTCTCTCTCTTAAAGATTGTCAGAGACTATCAGTGAAGTGACCAGTAATTCTTTGTCCACTTGCACAAAATCTGGTCCATCTCCCCTTTCCTCTCCAAATGGGAAGTTAACAGTAGCAAGTCCTAAGCGTGGACAAAAGAGGGAAGAAGGATGGAAGGAAGTTGTAAGAAGGTACGTGATTCTTTTTCATTCTTTTTCTGTGCTCTGTTGTACAGTGAAGCATGGTTTACTTTCCAGTCAAATTCCTCCAAAGATTAATAAAGTGGTTGCTCAAGGTTGAATCTTGCCAACAGAGATAACCTATACCATACTTTGGATTTTTTTTAAAGTATATGTTAATAATTTTTAAATTGGGAGATTTTACATGGAAAGGTTAATGATTGTGGTGTCTGCCTGACCCCACCCCATAAATATTGGTATTTGGTAGGTAACTAATCTTTCTCCTTTTTTTATCCTTTCACATTTTAAAAGGACAGGTTTATTAGGAAAAGGAGAAAAAGAGAGGCACCTGCATAGTCACAGGTGGGCAGGAAAGCTGCCTGATTAGATATAAGCGGGCAGTCTTGGGAAGAAAGCTTAAGTTCTTTAAAGTTGACAGTATCTTGCTCAACTTTCTAATCTTAGACCCAAATATGTAGTATCTACTATATACTTGTAAATATTTGATAAATGAATAAGTGCTGATTTTAAACTACTGTCTTTAAATCATAGGACACCTTTATCAAGGATTTTAATACTAAAATATTTTACTATATTTTGCTTAGGATTCTTCAAATAGTATGTGTCAAAAATAGATCAGTATCCCAGACACTAGGAGGTGGTGTGAGGAACCACAGTCTCAGAAAGGTTATGATACATTATAAGTCTTTGATAACCTATTTTTTTTAAAACTTCTTAGAAATATCATCAAAAGATTAAACTTTTGCTTATTTGAAACAAATTTATTACTGTTAATTTTCAAATGAACTATACAGTTTATTTTGGAACAGAGCCTCTCCCCACACCTCACCTCTACCTTTTCCTCTGTGTATGTCTCAAACACATAGTTTAGCTAACATTTACATATACATAGTCTATTGAAATCATAATAATATTCTCTACACCAAAGTCAGGTAATTCACTTACTAAGCGTACATTTTGTATTGTGGTATACAAGAAATTTTTAACTAATTTGAAAATAACCATCACTATTAATGCCCTTTAAGGAAAAAGGAATTATCAAGTTACTTAATTTGTATGTGAAAGGGCAAAGTAATACCTTATCTCATGTTTTATCTTTTAAAATATATAGCATTTTGGGGCCTCCCCGGTGGCGCAGCGGTTGAGCGCTGGGTTGCGAAGCTGACCGCAGTCTCCGCAGCGCCGGTTCAATCCCCGGCTGCTCCCCGGCCACCAGAGGAGGGTCCCACATGGCGCGCAGACCTCTCCTGCCTCCCGCTGCTCCCCTCAGCAGTGTACTCAGTCCTTCTGCCTGCTCTGCTCCCCGCTCTGGCTCTGGTGAATTCTCTCACCCTCCCGTGCTTCTGACTGTACCCAGTGCTTGTATAAACAAACAAACAAACAAACAAATAAATAAATAAATAAATAAAAATGCCTCTATTAAAAAAATATAAAATAATAAAATAATAAAATAAAAAATAAAATATATAGCATTTTTAATATTCTAAATAATTTATTCATTAAAGCATAATTGTCTAATTTTCTTTATTGAGTTACACTGTTTCTTTTGGAAGTATTATTTAATTTATATTTGTCAGAAATTTATGTCTATTTTTTCTGAATCAGAATGTTTAAAATTGTAATGTGATTTTGCAATTGTCAGATGGGTTTTTTTTTGCTTTTCTGAAATTAGAATGAACTTTTTCCCCCTTCATACTACTAAACATCCAGTAGTGAGTTTCCATATTTGGGAATAATCATTTTAATGCTTCTAGCAAAATGCAAGGAAACAGTGAATTTTTAATAGAACCTTTACAGTTTATCATATATCTAAAATAAAATGAAGACTATGAGTGAAACATACAAAGCTGTCACAAGAAGCTGTCCATGATTCCATAGGCTTGATTAAATGCGTCAGCTAATGTGTTTTTATGATACTCCATTAGTGTGCTCATCACATGGTGGTGTAGTTTTCTTCGTTGGTATTTATAAATCAGTATATGTGGGCAGAAATCCATGTGTATCTTATTTGCCATTAGTATATTTATATAATATGTGCTTCACAGATGCTAATGAAGGATGAAAGTCTAAAGCCAGCTATGGAAACTAATCCATCCATCTATCCTATTTTCTTTGTAGCCAATAGAGTGACAATGGATAGAGGAGGCTTTTTCAACAAAAATTTATTCTGTTTAGTTTCTAAATATGTTTACAGAAACTGACGTTAGTAGTACTCTCTCTCTCCACTTATCTTTAATCACAACTACTGATACTAATTGTTTATTTTAATTTATCTTTGCAACTTTTATACAGGTCAAAGAAAGTATCTGTTCCATCAACTGTGATATCCAGAGTGATTGGAAGAGGAGGCTGTAATATTAATGCTATCCGGGAGTTCACCGGTGCACACATAGATATTGATAAGCAGAAAGACAAGACAGGAGACCGGATAATAACTATAAGGCAAACTTTGTCTCCTATGTTTTCTTCCTTTGTGTTTTATTGCACTATAACTTAATGACATATAAGCATTGGAATTATGAAACTTTGTATTTAATAGCATACATTTTTTAATGGGAATTTGATTATTGTTTGATAATCTCTACAGTTTTTTTCTGTAATTCATATATTTACAAAATATTTCAAAGGGCTTTGAAGAAATTTTTCTTTCATGTGTATCGGGCATAGGTTTAGATAATCTTTTTTTATTTAAATTTTATTTTTATATTCCCCATACAATTACAACCCCCTTATTATGACCCCCATCCCTCCTTTCCCCGCCCCCCACCCCCCATAGAGTGTCTCTGGTTCATAGTTGTTTGTTGATTTTGATATTTCTTTTCCTTACATAAACTCTTCATGTGACATTCTTAAAAATTTATTCTGAGACTTTCCATGGGAATGGGCTTCCAACACAATTTGAACAGATTTCCATTTTTCTCTTAAATTAGCATTTGATGTTTGTTATTCTGAGATTGTGTTTTTAGAATATTGGCTCAGTAACAGATTTAAATCTAATGTGGCTATTTGTCTTGTATGTGTCTGTGCCTGATAAACGCAAAAATAAAGATGTTATTCTAAGAAATCCTAAGTTTGCTTCTAAGAAGCAGGTGCTCCCTTTCTGTAATAGGGGGGCTCATAGTTATATAATCTTCCTCAAAAGGAAGGAAACAATTAACATTATTTTCTACTTATACTTCTATCTTGTTTTTCTCTCTTTTGGGATAGCTAAGCAGTCACAACCTGCTTATCCCCGAGAAAAGAAAAGCAGATAACCTTGCTGAGACTTTCTCTCTTAGGGTTTCTACAAGGCTATCTTTACAATCAAATATTTTCCTGAAGATTCAATACGAGGGTTTGACTTTTCAGCCATTGTTGGCATTATCGGTATTCCTCCCACATTTTGAGATCCCTTTCTAGAGGAATATTAATAATCATTCTACCAATAGAGAATCAACTAATAGATACATTATGTATAATGTATCTATATATGTATCTATATGTTCTAAAATACCATTTTCTTATTCAGCTGTACTGTTTTCCTTGTTTAATTGTATTGCTTTTAGTATTTATCAACTGTTTAACTCTACAGCAATGGTATGAATTACATAAAAGCCTAACTTATGTATTTTACAGTCTAAAAATTATTTCTTAGTCTTAGACAACAATAGTAAAATGAATTTTTGGAAAAAAAATCATTTATTCTTCCTTTGAAAATTGCAGTTGTGTCAGGATAGTTGCTTTGTTTGCAGAATACCTCAAGAATGGTCAGGAAAGTGCTACTTTCATTATCTAATTTCTGTATGTATGTGTACAACACATAATTGAATTTGTACTTTTCATATTAAAAGGGAAATTTGGACCTAATTTTTTTTTTTTTTTTTTTTTTTTTTTTTTTTTTTTTGGTCAATTCATAGGGGTGGTACTGAATCAACAAGACAAGCAACTCAATTGATCAATGCTCTGATCAAGGATCCAGACAAAGAAATTGATGAACTTATTCCAAAGAATCGTTTGAAAAGCTCCTCAGCAAATTCCAAAATAGGGTCATCAGCACCTACCACCACTGCTGCTAACAGTTCCTTAATGGGAATTAAAATGACGACTGTAGCTCTGTCATCAACATCTCAAACTGCCACAGCACTCACTGTGCCTGCAATTTCTTCTGCATCTACTCACAAAACCATTAAGAACCCAGTGAATAATGTGAGGCCTGGTTTTCCGGTTTCTCTTCCATTAGCATATCCTCCTCCACAGTTTGCACATGCTTTGCTTGCTGCTCAGACTTTCCAGCAGATCCGTCCACCAAGGTTGCCCATGACCCACTTTGGAGGTACTTTTCCACCAGCTCAATCCACTTGGGGTCCTTTTCCTGTCAGGCCTTTGAGCCCTGCCAGAGCTACTAACTCGCCTAAGCCTCACATGGTGCCTCGCCATAGCAATCAGAATAGCAGTGGTTCTCAGGTGAATTCAGCAGGTTCTTTAACTTCAAGTCCAACAACTACAACCAGTTCATCAGCTTCAACGGTGCCTGGTACATCTACAAATGGCAGTCCAAGTTCACCTTCCGTCAGAAGGCAGCTTTTTGTCACAGTTGTGAAGACATCCAATGCCACCACCACAACAGTCACAACCACAGCAAGCAACAATAGCACTGCACCCACAAATGCCACATATCCTATGCCTACTGCCAAAGAACACTACCCAGTATCATCCCCATCTTCCCCGTCACCACCAGCCCAGCCAGGAGGGGTTTCCAGAAATAGTCCTTTGGATTGCGGAACAGTATCTCCAAATAAAGGGGCATCTTCCTCTGAACAGGAAGCAAGTAGTCCACCAGTAGTAGAAACAGCAAACAGTAGACCTCCAAACAGCAGCAGTTCTTCTGCGAGTTCATCAGTTCATTCTACTCAGCAACAACCTCCGGGATCAGTTTCTCAGGAACCAAGACCACCTCTTCAGCAGTCTCAGGTTCCTCCCCCGGAAGTTAGAATGACTGTTCCTTTAGCAACAACAAGTTCTGCTCCAGTGGCGGTGCCTTCTACTGCCCCAGTGACTTACCCTATGCCTCAGACACAAATGGGATGCTCCCAGCCCGCTCCTAAAATGGAAACCCCTGCTATTAGACCACCCTCTCATGGCACAACTGCCCCTCATAAGAATCCAGCTCCAGTGCAAAACTCATCTGTTGCCGTCCTCAGTGTCAATCACATTAAAAGACCTCACAGTGTTCCCTCTTCTGTTCAGCTACCTTCGACCTTAAGTACACAAAGTGCTTGTCAAAATTCAGTACATCCAGCAAATAAGCCTATTGCTCCCAATTTCAGTGCTCCTTTACCATTTGGGCCCTTTAGCACATTGTTTGAAAACAACCCTACTTCTGCTCATGCCTTCTGGGGAGGATCTGTTGTTTCATCTCAGTCAACACCAGAATCTATGCTATCAGGAAAATCCTCATATTTGCCAAATTCAGATCCTTTACATCAGTCTGATACTTCCAAAGCTCCAGGTTTTAGACCACCATTACAGAGACCTGCTCCAAGTCCCTCAGGTGAGTTTGATTTTTATGACATTTTGTACCTGCTCATTTATCCACTGATAGGAAAATTCTTTTTTCATCATTTTCTAGTTTTACTCTGATTGGGCATATGAACAGAAATTGTTGTACTCAGTTTACTCAAATGTTCTTGTGACTATTACATGGGTTTATTATGGTTTTTTCCCCCCCTTTCTTCTTAGAAACTGCAGTGGATTTTGTCATGAATTCTCCTTAAATAAATTTCATCAGGCATATTTTTCTCTCAAAATAAAAAAATAATCTTATTTTAATTTAGTAAGGCTGTGCCAACAAAAGTTTGCTTTTGTTTCAAATGAAAAATAAAATTTTTAAAACTTGATTTAATTTCTGATTGCAAATTTTTAAAATAATGAGGAAAATTTGGAGCAGCACAGTTAAACAGGTAGCCATCAGCCATGTATATTATTTGAATTTAAATGAAATTTAAAATTGACTTCTCAGTAAAAATGGCCATATTTCAAGTGCATAATAAGTACATATTGTTGGCTAGTAGGTTCTATATTGGACAGTGCAAATATCAAGTACATCCACTATCAGAAATTTCTGTTGGGCAGTGGTGATTTTTATAGAGGATTTAAAAATCTTCTGGTTAGGAGTGATTGCTTCTTTTTTATGACTTTTTGCTTTGAAATAATTTTACATCTACTTATTTCTATAATGTAAATAGAATGTAATGAACACGCTGAGCAAATATTTTTCATGGAGTTTAACGGAAATGTTTTATGTTGTACTTTTTAAAAACAATTTCTCTCAAATACTAAAACAGTAGAATCTAGATTTTAAAAGATCATCATATGCTAATACATTGGAAATGCTTTTTTATTTTTATAATAATTGGAATTTAGTGAAAATACTGCGCTTTTCAAAAATGTAAATCTAGATAATAGGTTGAGAAAGACTAAAATTAAGATTCAGGGAAAAGGAATGTATTTCTTATTTTTTGAAGGTACAAAAGCAGGACTACCTCTATTAGGGTGATGAAGGGTTTATGTACAATTCAGTAGAGCCAAAATTAGCATTGAGGTTTAAGTTGAGAGTCCAATGAGACTTGGGTTATTTAGAGTTATAATATTCTTTTATATTACATAAGAAGCATTTTGGGGGGAATATGATACATTTGCTATAGTTGATCCATTATTAATTAAAGTCCATAGTTTACATTAGGGATCCTCCTCTTTGTTGAATGCAGTTTTGTGTTTTTTGTCATATACACTGTGTTGTGTATTGACCACTAAAGTGACACATGCAGAATAGTTTCATTGCCCTGAAAATACCGTGTCTCATCTCTCATCTCCCTTCTCCCCAATCCCTGTCAACCACAAATCCTTATTACTGTCTTTGTAGTTTTGCTTTTTCAGCCCCAAATCTCTTCCAGATCCTAATTTTCATTTCTCTTCACTTTTTCTAATTGATTTTGTGTGCCACAGTTTTCTCTTTACTTAACTAACTTTTCTAATGTAAATAATTTGAACACTTATATTTTAAACTCAGATCTGTTTGTGTGGTTTATTTTGAGAAAATCTTAAACTACTTAAAAATTTAAGGAACAGGGCCTCCCCGGTGGCGCAGCGGTTGAGTGCTGGGTTGTGAAGCTGCCCGCCGCCTCTGCAGCGCCGGTTCGATCCCCGGCTGCGTCCCACATGGCGCGCAGACCTCTCCTGCCGCCCGCTGCTCCCCTCAGCAGTGTACTTCAGTCTGCCTGCTCTGCTCCCCGCTCTGGCTCTGGTGAATTCTCCCACCCTCCCGTGCTTCTGACTGTACCCAGTGCATGTATAAACAAAACAAACAAACAAATAAATAAATAAAAGCATGCCTCTATTAAAAAAAAAAAAATTAAGGAACAGAATAAACAACACTGTATGGTCCTTCACTTACATCTTCCTACTATCTTTGCATCTTTTCATCTTTACATCTTTTCAAATTCTCTTTCTCTCCCCTTTCCTCTTGGTGTTCCCCCGCACCCCCACACTCACTCCCTTTTCTCTTGTCTTTCTCTCCCTTCTTCATCCTTTCTTTGACTTCTATTTCTTTATGTCCTTCCTTTTCCTT
Organism: Talpa europaea; assembly: GCF_964194135.1. NCBI lineage: Eukaryota > Metazoa > Chordata > Mammalia > Eulipotyphla > Talpidae > Talpa > Talpa europaea. The sequence goes on from NC_140071.1 coordinate 102,045,399, forward strand.
GCCATCTTTTATCTATTCATGAGGTCAGTTTCAAACATGATACTTTGCCCCTAAATACTTCAGCATGCATCTTCCAAAATAAGCACATTTGCCTTCACAGCTACACCACTCTTACTAGCCTATGATAATTAACATTATTTTAGCAATGACATTCAGTATACAGTACCATTATCCTAAACACATTCTTTATACCTGAGTGTGTCTTCTCTTTTCTTACATTGTTCCAAAGTCTAATAAAAGCTTATACAGGGCCTCCCCGGTGGCGCAGCAGTTGAGCACTGGGTTGCGAAGCTGCCCGCAGCCTCTGCAGCACTAGTTCGATCCCTGGCTGCTCCCTGGCCACCGGAGGAGGATCCCACATGGCACACAGGAGGGTCCCACACGGTCTCTCCTGCTGCCTGCTCTGCTTCCCGCTCTGGCGCGGGTGAATTCTCTCACCCTCCTGCACTTCTGACTATACCCAGTGCTTGTTTGTATGTATGTATGTATGTATGCATAAATAAATAAATAAATAAATAAATAAATAAAGCTTATACATTGTTTTGGTCTCTTAATGTCTCTGATCTACCCCCATCTAAAATTTGGAATCTTAATGTCTCTGATCTACCCCCATCTAAAATATCTTAACACCTTCCTTTGTTCTTCTTGACATGGATTTCTTTGGAGAGACTGATTGTCATAAAGAATGGCCAACATTTCATTTTCATGTTTTTTCAATCCGTGATTACATTCAAACTTTTTTGGCAGGAATATTATATCAGTGATGTTTTATTTATTTTTTTATTATAAGTTTTATTTTTATATTCCCCATACAATTGCGACCCCCTTATTTTGACCCCAATCTCTCCCCTCCCCGCCCCTCACTAGAGTGTCTCTGGTTCATAGTTGTTTGTTGATTTTGATTTTCACTTTCTTATAGTTATTCTTTTTCCTGGTCCCTTATTTAGGTTTTCTAGATTCCTGCTATGAGTGAGACCATCCGGTATTTTTCTTTTTCTTTCTGGCTTATTTCACTGAGCATGATCCCTTCCAGCGCCATCCATGTTGCTGCAAATTGCATGTGTTTATCATTTTTGAATGCTGAGTAATATTTCATGGTGTATATGTACCACATCTTGATCCAGTCATCTATTTTTGGGCATCTGGGCTGTTTCCAAAGCTTAGCTATTGTAAACAGTGCTGCTATAAACATCGGGGTGCTAGTGCTCTTTGGAATTGATGTTTCTGTGTCCTTTGGGTAAATACCTAGGAGTGGAATTGCTGGATCATATGGAAGCTCTATGTTTAGTAGGTCAAGAAATCTTCACACAGCTTTCCATAGTGATTGGACCAGTTTGCACTCCCACCAACAGTGCAGAAGAGTTCCTTTTTCTCCACAACCTCGCTAACATTTGTTGTTCCTAGTTTTCTTAATATGTGCCATTCTCACTGGTGTAAAATGGTATCTCATGGTAGTTTTGATTTGCATTTCCCTGATTACAAGTGATGTTGAACATTTTTTCACATGCCTGTTGGCCATTTGCATTTCCTCTTCAGAGAAGTTTCTTTCTAGCTCTTCTGCCCATTTTTTGACTGGATTATTTTTTTTGTTTTTGTTGAGTCTCCTCAGCTCTTTGTAGATTTTTGTGATCAGTCCTTTATCATTAGTGTTGGGTGCAAAAATGTTCTCCCAGTCGGTGGGGTTTCTCTTTGTTTTGGTTATTGTCTTTTTTGCTGTGCAGAAGTTCTTTAATTTGATGTAGTCCCAGCTTTGGGTGATGTGTCTGTAAATATGTCTTTGATGTGCATATCATGGAGTGTTTCTCCTATATTTCCTTCTATGTATTTTATGGTTTCATGTCTTATGTCTAGTTCTTTAATCCATTTTGAGTTGGTTTTTGTATATGGTGTGAGGTAGTAGTCAAGCTTGATTCTTTTACATGTAGTGACCTAGTTTTCCCAGCACCATTTATTGAACAAACTTTCTTTGCTCCTTCGTCAAAGATTAGTTGACCATAAATCTGTGGGTTTATTTCTGGATTTTCTATTCAATTCCATTGTTCTGTGTGTCTGTTCTTGTTCCAATACCATGCAGTTTTGATGATTATGGCTTTGTGGTATAGTTTGAGGTCTGGGAGTGTGATGTCTCCATTCCCTTCTCTTTTTTTCAGGAGAGCTTTGGCTATTCGGGGTTTTTGGTGATTCCATATGAATTTCATCAATAATTGTTCTATTTCTTTGAAGAATGACATTGAAATTTTGATTGGAATAGCATTGAATCTGTATATTGCTTTTGGTAGGATGGCCATTTTAATAATGTTTATTCTTCCAATCCATGAGCAGGGGATGTCTTTCCATTTCTTTGTGTCTTCTTCTATTTCTTTTAACAGTGTTTTGTAGTTTTCTTTGTATAAGTCCTTTACCTCTTTTGTTAGATTTATTCCCAAGTATTTGATTTTTTTTTTGTTTGTTTCAATAATAAAAGGGATGGTTTCTTTGATTTCTTCTTCTTCAGATTTATTGTTTGTGTATAGGAAGGCTACTAACTTTTGCATGTTGATTTTGTATCCATATCAGTGATGTTTTATTTAAACATTTTTTTTTTTTTAATAGAGGCATGCTTTATTTTTTATTTGTTTGCTGGTTTGTTTTGTTTATACATGCACTGGGTACAGTCAGAAGCGCGGGAGGGAGGGTGAGAGAATTCACCAGAGCCAGAGCGGGGAGCAGAGCAGGCAGAAGGACCGAAGTACACTGCTGAGGGGAGCAGGGGTCGGCAGGAGAGGTCTGCGCGCCATGTGGGACCCTCCTTCGGTGGCCGGGGAGCAGCCGGGGATTGAACCGGCGCCGCAGAGGCCGCGCGCAGTTTCGCAACCCAGCGCTCAACCGCTGCACCACTGGGGAGGCCCCATATCAGTGATGTTTTAAACCTCACACTCAATGATGGGGTTTTCTCATGTTGGTTAAGGAAAGCATGGCCACTTAGTTAGGGTGCTTAGCATCAGAAAATCATCATACGATGATACTGCAGTTAACTTTTTTCCCCATTTTTTATTTTTTTAAAGATGTATTTATTTATGCATACAAGAGCTGGGGTACAGGCCAGAGGTGCACGGGGTAAGAGGATTCACCAGAGACAGAGTGGGGCACAGAATAGGCAGATTGACGGAAATACATTGCTGAAGGGAGCAGCGGGTGAGTCAGGAGAGGTCTGCTTCACCGTATGGGTTGCTCCCTGGCCAGCCCGGGGGATCAAACTTTAATGTGCTGCCAGGGATCGAACTCATGCTACAGTGGCTGTGGACAGCTTCATAGGTTGTGTGTTAACCCCTTGTGCCAGCAGGGAGGCCCCACCCATTTTTTATTTTAAAGACATTTCTTAATAGCAGTCTTAGTACATGAACAAAATTAAGAGCAAAGTATAGATTTCCCACATATTCTCTGCCCACACACAGGCATGGCCTCTGCATATTAATAATCCTCCACCAGAACGGTACCTCTATGACAACTGATGAACTTACATTAACATAACCATATCACCAAAGTCCATAACTTACATTAGGGTTCACCTTGGTGTTGTACTTTCCATGGGTTTGAGTGAATTGTCTGTGAACTGTATTCATCCATTAATGTATCAAATAGTATATTTTCATTGTCCTAAAAATCCTTTGTGTTTTTGCTTATTATTCAACACTCTCCCCTTAAGTTTGTTAAAGATACGTTTTTATACAACTCGACCATTAATTCTGTCAAAGTTCAATATTGATATTACTGTAAATGTACATGTATTCTATAATAGCCAATAAAAGAGCAAATTTTAAAATTAAATATGAAATGATTTTCCTTAATAGTAAATTCCTTTTTATAGTTATTTTTATAAAATAAGGGCACTAATGATGGGTTAATGGACTTGAAATGAATAAGGAGTAATTATTTTGAAAATTTAAATATTTCTGGATATATTTGGAACCTCTTCAAATTTTAAATTTTGTAAAATTTGGGGGGTATAACTATTATAAATTATCATGATCTTCTACATTATAGGTATTGTCAATATGGACTCGCCATATGGTTCTGTAACACCTTCTTCTACACATTTGGGAAACTTTGCCTCAAACATTTCAGGAGGTCAAATGTATGGACCTGGGGCACCCCTTGGAGGAGCACCCGCAGCTGCTAACTTTAACCGACAACATTTTTCCCCACTAAGTTTGTTGACTCCATGTTCATCAGCATCAAATGGTGAGTATTAACTGTACTTCATAAAAAGAATTTGCATATACTTTCTTAAAAATAAAGGGGTTTATATTTTTTTACTTTGGGATTTTTAACTTATAAACACCATTAAAATTTCAGTATGTATTTTTGGCAATCTATAAAACTGGGAAGGATTTTGGTAGAATTTCCAGGTTTTAAAATTATTGAAATCAAACTCTGCTTATGAAACCTACATAGGACTATTAATTTATTTTTAAGATTTATTTATTTTTATACAAGAACCAGGGTACAGTCCAGATATGTGAGAGGATTCGATATGCGAGAGGGTGAGAGGATTCACCAGAGAGAGAGCGGGGAGCAGAACAGGCAGACCAAGTGAAATACATTGCTGAGGGGAGCAGCGGGCAAGACAGGAGAGGTCTGCCACACCATGTGGATATTTCTACGGCCGGTGGGGACCGCACTGCAGAGGCTGTGGACAGCTTTACAGTGCTGAGCTCAAACCTCCTGGGCCACCAGGGAGGCCCCAGTACTGTTTATTACTAAGGAGAATCTTTTATTTTATTTATTTATTTATTTTTGTTTTTGAGAAAAAATTTAATCCTATTGTAACACCCATTGATTTGCATTTACTTTGGGTGGTTTTGTTTTTAATTGAGGTATCAGGTTTGCAACACTGATTGAAAGGCACCTCCTCAGATTCTTGTCGCCACCCCACATTCTCTACCAAAGCATCTTCAGCCCTCCACTATAGTCCATTGTCCCCATTCTCTTTTGTTTATCCCTTCTTCCCCTTCCCATCTTTTAGCTTCAGTTCCACAGTCAGATTTCTAGGGTTTATTATTATTTTAGTTTTATGTGACACTTTGTTTTATTTCTGTATATTATACCTATAAATGACACATCACTTAACATTATCCCCTCCAGTTCCATCCACATTGTCATAAATGTCAAGATTCATCTATTTTTTTTAATAGCTGAGTAAGTATTCTATTGTGTATATATATATTTTTATAATCTCCTCTTACATGGACACTTAAGTAGTTTCCATAGCTTAGTAATTATAAATAGGACTGCAGTAAACATAGGAATGCATATTCCCCTTTAAATTACTGTTTTGGCATTCTTTAGATAGTTAACTAGTAGTGGGAATTGCTAAGTCATATGTTATATCTATATTTTTATTAGTTTGAGAAACTGCCATACTGTATCTCTACAGAGCTAGACCAGTCTAAATTCCCACCAGCAGTATGCAAATGGTTCCTCCTTCTCCATACCAACACTGGTGCTTCTGGTCTTTATAATATGGGCCATTTAGACAGATGGGAGATGCTATCACATTGTGGTTTTAATATACTTTTTCTGATGAGAAGTGGTGATAAGCATTTTTTCAGGTGTCTGAGGACCATCTGTGTGTCTTTTTTTGGAGAAGTGTCTAATGTTCATATTTTAATTGAATCAACTTTTCTCATTTTGTGTTTCTTGAGTTCTTTATTTTGGATATTAGCCCTTTGTCAGATGTATTTTTGCAAATATTTTCTCCAGATATGAGTATCTATTTGTTTTAATGTTAATATCTTTTATTGTGCAGAAGCTTTTTAGTTTGATATAGTCCCAGTTGTTATACTCTCTTTTGTTTCTCAAGTTATTGAAGATAAATCCCAAAGACATTACTGAAGCCAGTGTTATGGAATGTTTTGCCTATTTTCTTTGATATATTTTAGGGTTTCAGTTCTTACATCCATGTCATTAATGTATTGGTAAGTTAATTTTTGTATAAGGTGTGAGATAGTAGTCTAGATTCCTTTTTTTCTGCATGTGGCTGTTCAGTTTGCCCAACACCATTTGTTTAAGAAACTCCTTTCTGCAGTGTATACTCAGATTTGCAAGTTTATTTCTGGGCTGTCAATTATATTCCATTGGCTTGTATCTATTGTTCCAGTATTATATCATTTTGATTACTATTATTTTGTAGTATAATTTGAAGTCTGGGAGTGTGTGATACCACCACTCTTCCTCTTTTTTGTTAGCATCATTTTAGCTATCTGGGGTCTTGTGGTTCCAAATGAATTTCAATATTGTATATTCTAATTCTTTAAAGAATGCCAGTGGAACGTCATTAGGTATTGTATTGAATATATATATATTTCTTTGGGAAAGATGGCCATTTTAGCAATGTTAATTCTTTCAATCCAGGAACAGAGATTTTTTTTTTTTCTTTTTCTTTTTCTTTTTGTATTCTATTTTAAAAGTGTCTTACAGTTTTAATTTATAGGTTCTGGGCCTCCCCTGGTGGCGCAGCAGTTGAGCGCTGGGCTGTGAAGCTGCCCACAGCCTCTGCAGCGCCGGTTCGATCCCCGGCTGCCAGCGAGGGTCCCACATGGCGCGCAGACCTCTCCTGCCGCCCGCTGCTCCCCTCAGCAGTGTACTTCAGTCTGCCTGCTCTGCTCCCCGCTCTGGCTCTGGTGAATTCTCTCACCCTCCCGCGCTTCTGACTGTACCCAGTGCTTGTATAAATGAATAAATAAATATTTTTTTAAAAAAAAATTAACATAACTGCTCACTGGAATGTGTAACCTCAGACTTTTTGGTAGAAAATCATGAACAAAGAATGGATTCTCAGAATGTTTAAGTATTAAAAAATATTGATATTACTATATATAATGTGTAATAATTTCAGAAATTCTTAGATACATTTCAAAAAAATGTAACAATAAACCTTGTTTATCCACAGGTTTCATGATAGGGTTTTTTGGGTTTTATGTTTATTTGATTTTTTTATTGAAAAGTATTGTTTCTTTGTAACAATGCAGCCTATAATATAGGTTAGGTTTTCTTGATACATTGCTAGTTATTGATACAGAATATAATCGATGCCATTAAAATTGCTTTCACTGCTACATCAGTGAAAACAACATTTCTGTTGTGAAAAGTTTCAAAAATTTTTTAAATATACAAAAATGTTTAATAATTCAAGAACCAGCCATGTATTTAAAGACAATTTGTCCATTTTATTTTATTTGCTTTTTTGTTGAAATATTTGAAGATTCAAATGATGTTTTAACTTGCATCATTTAAAAATAAAGACATTTTCTTAACAACCACAGTACCACTATCAAATAGCTAATAAATTAACATTAATTTACTAATATTATCTAATTAATGGTTTCTAGTCAAATATCTGCAGTTGTCCTAAAACATTTTATATAGATTTTTTTCCCCTCTAAAAGCTTATTCTGTTGAATACCCACAAGATAAAATAGCCTTCTCTTAGTATTAAGGTAGATTTCCCAGAGTTATTATATACCTGGAATCACTTTAGTTTTTTCATAATAATATACCAGGGTCTTTGCCAGAAACAAACTGGGAATTTCCAATACAATCACTGATTTTTTTCCCCACTTCCACTTTGTTCCTGTTTGTTTTTTAATTTAAACATTTTCTCATTGCACTGGTATTTTGTTTTATTGAGCATCAAGGGATAATTTAACAATTACTGACTTATGACATATATAATTGACTATGTTGCAGCATTCACATCTTTACATTCTACTATCACATAACTAAAAGGAAAAATTTTGAGTCAAATTAAAAAACTTAAGTCTTTGAAGTTTAGCCAGATATTAATTTGCATAACTTAATATTTAAAATTATTTTCATATTTTTATTTTTCCTCAAAGAATACATATTTAGGGTGTCTTCAGAAGTTGATACTTGATTTTATAAAATTATATGCTCTACAAATGACCGCTATACAATTTCAAAATCTCTTTTCTCTAGATTCTCCTGCACAGTCAGTATCCTCTGGAGTTCGTGCACCTTCTCCTGCCCCCTCCTCAGTACCATTAGGATCAGAAAAGCCCAGCAATGTCTCTCAGGACAGAAAAGTTCCTGTCCCCATTGGGACTGAACGTTCTGCACGTATCAGACAAACTGGAACATCAGCTCCATCTGTTATTGGGAGTAATTTGTCCACATCAGTAGGGCATAGTGGCATCTGGTCCTTTGAAGGGATTGGTGGTAATCAAGGTATGACACGCTAATCTGTTTACTAGAAATTAAGTTTATTCATTTATATTATAAGCAGTAATTAACTTTATAACCATTCTTTAAATACTTAAATTCATATTTCCTTGTTTTGATAATCCTTTATTAAAGAGTTTAGAAACTTTGTTTATTTCCATGAAATCTCCCATAAATCACTGCTTTCTGGAAATAATCTAATGCAGCAGTCTTCATTTCATCGTGTTAATTAAGGTTCTTTGCTTTAAGCTTACTTTTTTGTTAACACTAGGTGAGTTCATTATTTTATTAGGCTATTTTATCACTACCTACAAACATAGAAATATATAAAAGGTCATTACTTTGAAGGAATTCACAATGAAATTGGAAATTATTAGACAGAAATACACAAGACACTTTATTTTGCAGACTTGATTTTAACTATCACTGCTTTTTTTTTCCTTTCTTTCTTTCTTTTTTGTCTTTTTTTCCCCTCTCAGACAAAGTAGATTGGTGTAACCCTGGGATGGGAAATCCTATGATACATAGGCCAATGTCTGATCCAGGAGTGTTTTCACAGCATCAAGCACTTGAGCGAGAAAGTACAGGAATTGTAACTCCTTCTGGTACATTCCATCAGCATGTTCCTGCAGGATACATGGACTTTCCTAAAGTTGGGGTAAGGTGATTTAAATAAGTACTTAACATTATTTCTAAATGTTTTTCTTATTATTAGCCTTACTTTACTTCTGGGTGAATACTCATTTGTGAAATCATGCTGGGTGTTCAGCTGCAGTAAGTCAAAATCTTGCTAAAATATGTTAGTTGTGATTTCATCCCATTTGATTAGAGAAATGTTTGACAAAACATTTTAGCTATAGTAGGCTTAGGTATTATAATCTAATGCTAAAAGAAATCATATAATAGAAAATAATATTTATGTTTTCTAGATAATGTACACTTTTCCAAAATAAGATAAAGTTTCAAATTTCAAATTTAAGGCTATAGAGTACTGGGAAAAGTAAGCAGTCACTTGAATGTAAGCAATCTTTGTTTTCTCCTTTTCTAAGGGTATGCCTTTTTCTGTGTATGGGAATGCAATGATTCCTCCAGTAACACCTATCCCTGATGGTGCTGGAGGACCCATATTCAATGGCCCTCATGCTGCGGACCCCTCTTGGAACTCCCTGATAAAAATGGTTTCAAGCTCCACAGAAAATAATGGCCCTCAAACGGTAAGGGTGGTCATTCAGTGAACATTTACTTAGTGTTTATGTGGTCATCAAGAAAAACATGATAACATGTAAATCATGAGAATAGTGAGAGATTATGGTAAATATGGGCATTGAGGAAATTTAATATAACTGAAATACAACAGAGGGATGTAGAAAATTACACCAAACGTTGTTATTTGAAGCTAAAATGTAGTGAAAGGCATAGGATAACAGATGATAAGTTTATGAGATTTTAAGTTTCAAAATGTAATTTCATACATCAAAATTTGTTAGTGGTATAAGGCCCATCACGAGGTTATTTGAAAGTATTATAAATGTCAAAGCAGTATATAATTATTATAACTTAAAAATTCAGAGATGGTAGTATATTTAGCATATTTTTGGTATATGTTTAATATATTTGAGTTTAAATCATTAATCTATATGTACTCAGATAATGATACTAAAAAATGATAATAAATTAGATCCTATTTGAGGGATAAGAGGAGAGATAAGAAAACAAAAGTGAAAGTTTATCATTGCTTCCTTTCATTATTTGCTAGTACAGTAGTCCCTCTTGTGGTTTTGCTTTCTACAGTTAGCTATATTAAGCTATGGTTCAAAAATATATAAAATAAGATATACAATAAGACATTTTGAGAGAGACATTTGAGAGAGACCACTTTCACATAACTTTTAGTATAGTACTTTTTTTTTTTAAGATTATTTATGCATGCAAGTACTATGGTACAGGACAGATGTGCGGGGGTGGGGGGTGAGGGGATTCACCAGACAGAGTGGGGAGCAGAACAGACAGATATACTGAAATACACTGCTGAGGTGAGCAGCTGGCAAGTCAGGAGAGGTCTGCTGCGCCATGTGGGTAGCTCCCCGGCTGGGGATCGAACTTCATAGATTACGTCTTAACCCCTTGCGCTACCAGGGAGGCCCTAGTATAGTATATTTTTAGAGTACTATTTTATTATTGTTATTACTTTCTTATTGTACCTAGTTTATAAGTTAAACTTTATGATAGGCTTATATGTATAGAGAAATACAAAGGATATATAGGGTTTGGTAGTTTCTGTGGTTCCAGGCATCTGCTGGGGGTTTTGGAACATATCCCCTATGTATAAAGAAGAACTACTGTATGTTATAAATTGAATGATATTTAGCTTAGTCCATGGATATTTAAAGCATCTCGTTTTAAAAGTTTTGTTTTAATCTAATATATGTTATATATATATCTAATAAATGCCATGCTCTACATTCATAGGTGTGGACTGGACCCTGGGCACCTCACATGAACAGTGTGCATATGAACCAGCTTGGCTGATGAGGATCAGCTTATTAACCTGCAGATTCCTTTTCATTCAGAGGAAATCACAAGTGGCCGAAAAAAAATTTATGCTCCCAAATCATTCTACTGATGTGCTTGACTGAAGTGTGTAGGCTTTTTGCAGAAGAACTTACTAACTGACCTATTTTCTGTGAACATTTGTGACTGCCCATTCCCCATCATCATCCGTTTTACCTTAGTTAGCTTTTTTCTTACCATTTTTCTTTTTTTTCTTTCCCTCTTCCCCTTTGGACATAACTTTTGGTTGAAGCTATTCTTTGGCTGGTTGGTTTTAGTACTGTAAACTGCTTCTGAGCAAACACGGAAATTAGCAAAATTATGTAAACTTGATCCTGAGGTTTTAGAATGGCAAATAAATGTACAATTGTTTACATAACAAGAGGCTAAGCAGAAAGTAAATTTCAATATGTCAGTATAGAGGCTCTACTTTACGTAGACTTAAATTAATGTGAGATATGTACCTTCATATTCAGAAATCTGGATGTTTCCTTCATACATTAAACTATTAATAAGCATAACTTTTCTGCTTGTGTAATTATATAAAGCAAAAACAATGGTCATTATCAGAGATGTTTCCCCAAGTTGACTTTTAAAATACCAGTCTTTCCCTCTTTTGAGTTTGTTTGCAGCAAGAATATATAGAACAAATTTATCACTTTTCCATGTCTTTTTATTAACTTTTTCACACTCTTAAAACTAATATACTTCACTCTTTTTTCTCCTCGCCTTTACCACTAATACCAGTAAAATTCCCTTGCTGATCGTGAAATAAGTCTGTCAAGATTTTTACTATTATTATTATGGCTGCTACTGATAGATGGAACACCTTCATCATCACTTCTGGTTTCTTCTAACCATAAAATGTTTAGTTTGAAGGTTTAAAAAGCCACCACTGGTTCCCAGTCAGCATATACAAACTCTTAATATACTGTTTATTATTAAACAATTCAGTGTACTATTTTATATTGGATAATATTGATTCTTAACATTGGCTTTTCAATCATCAAAAGTCAACATAAAAATTCCAATTTTCAGTAATTTAGTGGAAAATATCTTTTTTCCTTCAATTTTAAAGGCTTCTTGTTCTCTACACCTGTATATTATCAGTGAAAGGGATCAACAGCTAACTTGGGCCAAGTAAAAAGGAAATTTTGCATTTGTCATTGAGACAATTTATGGTAGATATATGCATATACAGAATACATTATGAAGACTCCATTTAACCTGTTTATATAAGATACAAGGCCACACTAAACTACACAGTGGGATTTATCTATTCCGTTCACTTGAAACAATAAACAGTAACGTATCGAAGAAGAATGTGTCCTACCCTGTCTCGTATGGAAAAATAAATTATATGGTTGAAACACAAAAGAAAGTAAGCTTAAGAGTGAAGTAATGTATACGTCCATTTTGTCTTTCTTTTTTTTTTTTTAATTAACAAATACACTGATGACACAAAGTAAAATTCAGATACAACATAGAGCTAACAGTGTGATTCTTCAATTCAAGTAAGTGAAATGATTTCTTACTCTGGTAGCCTCAATAAAGACTAAAAAGATTTCCCAAACATATGTAGAAATTTGTAAACAACACACTTTCTTAGGAGGTAGTTGTAAGGCATATAAAACTTGTTTTTCTGTCATAATTGCTATGTCCACATTTAAAGGAAAAGCTAAATGATAACTACCGATAACATAGCAATGAAAAAAATTATAGCACTTTACTAGGGAGTATAATGCTATTAACATGGAGTATTTTATATTTGACACTTGCCACTATCCTATACTTTTTGCTTACTTTCCTATATTTACTTGGGCTTTTTTTAATTAAGATAGTTCTGCTAGATAATAGATACTACCCAATATTTATTACAGTACATGAGGTGTCTTACTAAGGAATCAGGGGAAAGAAACGCCTATATTTTCTTGATTTTAAAATTATTGGACAGGGAGCTATAGATTGGAATTATCCTTATTTAGTTTTTGAGATCAGGTTTGTTAAGTACAATACCATGGTTTTAGAAGTCTGTACTAGGAACATTTTTCAAATACATTTTTTATATTTCAGATGTAATACAGTGCATTTTTACTTGAACAATAAAAATAATAATCTTGAGACCACGGAGGTCTTTTTCCCTCACTCTTTGAAAGTGAATGGTATGTGTAATCGCAGACTACAATGATTTCATTTATTCTTTTAAGAAGTAACTTAATTCTTGGAAATAACACTGGGTGAGTTCTTACCTTAAATCTCAAAATAGATAAGAGTAAACCCGGGGTCTCCCTGGTGGCACAACGGGTTAAGACACAACCTATGAAGCTGTCCGCTGCCTCTGCAGCACTAGTTTGATCCCAGGCTGGCCAGGAAGCAACCCCCATGGCGTAGCCGACCTCTCCTGGCTCGCCCGCTGCTCCCCTCAGCAGTGTACTTAAGTCAATTTGCCAGTTCTGTTTCCCACTCTGTCTCTGGTGAATCCTCTCACCCTCCACACCTCTGGCCTGTACCCCAGTTCTTGTATGCATAAATAAATATTTTTTTAAAATCCCATAATTACTGTGTAATTTGTTTGTGCCAACCATTCCATTTTAAGAAATGATTTTGCCAGTCCCAAAAGCAGAATCACCATTTCATGCACTTTAGCAGATACTAACATGCACAAAAATTGATGTTGGTATTAATGTGAAAGATATTTCCCCCCTCTGTTTCCTGTTAACTGTAAAATTTAAATCATTTTATTAATAATTGAACACTATTTTTTTATGAATTACTATACAGTAATTTTTCTCAAGAAAAATGGGGATAATTTACCCACTAGCCCTATCTTGTTTTTCATGAAAATACTATTTTATCTTTAACACAGATTAACTAAATACACATAAGTTATCTGCACACTATTTGTTTCACTATTTTTAATAAACATTGTTAGACTAAACAGTAAAACTCAAGATCACAAAACCTCTTCAGATCTTTTTTTTTTTTTTTAAGATTTATTTATTTATGCATACAAGAACTGGGGTACAGGCCAGAGATGTGAGGGGTGAGAGGATTCACCAGAGACAGTGGGGGATAGAACAGGTAGACTAACTGAAATACACTGCTGAAGGGAGCAGTGGGCAAGTCAGGAGAGGTCTGCTGCATCATGTGGGTTGCTCCCTGGCTGGCTGGGGATCCAACTTGTGCTGCAGAGGCTGCGGATTGCTTCATAATGCAGTGCTCAACCTCTTGCGCCACCAGATCATCTGACTTCTTAAATATATTTCACTTTGTTTTTTACAGAAGCAAGCATTCATTCCTGTAGATCTGGCATTACAGGACATTTAAACATTCCCAAACTTTCTTTTAAATAATGAATTTTAAAATCAGAATTCTTTCAAAATGATTAAAATTCAAAGATAAACCAGTTCAATGTTCTGTTTTTTTTTTTTTTTAAGATTATTTATGCATACAAGAACTGGGGTGTAGGCCAGAGGTGCGGGGAGGTGAGAGGATTCACCAGAGACAGTGGGGAGCAGAACAGGCAGACTGACTGAAATACTGCTGAGGGGAGCAGCGAGACAGGAGAGGTCTGCTGCGCCATCTGGGTTAGCACCCAGACCCAAATGGAACTGGTGCTGCAGTGGCTGCCAATAGGTTCATAATGCTAAGACTTAACCCTTTGTGCTACTAGGGAGGCCCCAGTTCAGTGTTTCAAATTACTATAATACAGATTTGAGTATTCCATTCGCTCATTTTTGTTTTACACAAGCGTATTTATTCAGATGTCATTTAGTATAGTTTGGTATACTTAATTTATCCTTTATAAATTCTGGAAGCTCCTAAATCTCTAGAGATTCTACACACACACGTACATATTAATAAGTGCTTATTTAAACATGTCACAACATTAACTTAGGTGACTATAATTTAGGATAATACCATTAGAGCTTTAATAAGACTTAGTGTGTTAACACACCTTGATTGAAAAAATCACTCTCTTCTGGGTAAGTGAATATAAAGAAAATATAAAATGAATATAAAGAGGGCCTCCCCTGGTGGCGCAGCGTTTGAACGCTGGGCTGCAAAGCTGCCTGCAGCCTCTGCAGCACCGGTTCAATCTGCCAGCTACCCGCAAGGGTCCCACATATTGCGACAGACCTCTCCTGCTGTGCCCGCTGCTCCCCTCAGCAGTGTATTTCGTCAATCTGCCTGTTCTCTTCGCTCTGGCTCTGGTGAATTCTCTCACCCTCCCACGCTTCTGACTGTACCCAATGCTTGTATAAATAAATAAATAAAAATCTTTTTAAAAAGAATATAAAGAAAAACTACGACTATATCTTTGACATAAATGAGAATTCCTTTATAATGTTGAAATACAGGACTAATAGATGTTCGTAAGATGTTTTTGTATTACACTTCTACCTTTAAGTGAATTTAAAGTTTTGAAAGGTAAAAAAGCAAAGTTTGTTCAATATTTAAGAAACACCATATTAGAGAATTTTGTCATTAAAGAGATCAAAAAAAATTTTAGGTAGTTATGAAAAGTAATGCCTTAAATGAGAAAGAGAAACCTAAATCTGTTTCCAAGGGATCACTTATTACAAAAACAATTTACCTTTTAAAGTTTCTTTAGTCAAACCTCTCAAAAGGCACTGTGTACACTGAGAACTCAAGATTACTATACATAAAGTTTATATATAAAAGCCTGTATTCAAATTTTGAACTCCACTCCTCTCTTCAGCACCATGGTGAATAAGAATTTCAGAAGCTACAGAAAGAAAATTAATATATAGTTCCCATATATTTAAGGAAAAAACAGTTTAACGAGGTAACAGTACTATACTGTGTTGCACAAGTTAATTTGTAAAGTGTTAGACTTGACATGATTTGGGTTGGTTTATGTATAAGGCCATTTTTATACTGTAGTTTGCAGCTCACATGATACAAGTTATGGAAAAAGGAAAGTCTCTTCAATAACTAGTGTTGAGGAAATTGGATGGCAACATATAAGAGAATGAAATTAAATATTTCATACCATACACATAAATGAACTCAAAATGGATTAAAGACTTTGTATGAAAGATCTGAAACCATAAAATACATAGCACAGGAGAAAATATGGACAAAACACTCCAGAACATAGGCTTCAGTGGTGTCTGTGTGAATTCTTCAATAGTAAGGGAAACAAAAGCAAGAATAAACGAATGATATCAAACTATAAAACTTAGGCACATCAAAAGAAACTCATTAAAATGATCTTACCAAATGGAAACATCATCCATATAACGAAGGGCTAATAATATCCAATAACTATAAAGAACTCATAAAACTCAACCAAAAAAAAACAATCAAAATAGAAGAACTAAACACTTCTTTGATGTCCAAGAGACATAGGAGAAATTGATATCACTATCAGGAAACTGCAAATCAAAACCACATCAGATACTACCTTACACGTTTGAAAATGAACTATCAAAAAGACCAGAAACAAGTTGGAGAAGTGTAGAGAAAAAGGAATCCTCATATACTGTTGGTAGGATTTCAGACTGGTCCAGTTCCCATGAAAATAGTATAGAGGTTTTTCAAAATATTAAAAATAGGGTTGCTGATTCAGCAATTCCACTCTTAGGTATCTACCTGAATAAAGACAATACACTAATTTAAAGGGTCACATGCAATCCTAAATGCATTGCGATACTATTTACCCTAGCAGTTCTGAAAAGATTCTAAGCTTAACCCAAGGACAGAGAAGATGACTAAGAACTTGGGGCATATATACACTATGGTATACTACTCAGTAATTAAAAAAAAAAATCTTGCCATTTTGGACAACATGGATGGAACTGGAGATTATATTAAGTCAAAATAAGGAGAAAGACATGCTGAATGATTTTATTGTGGAATATAGAGAAACAACAGGAACAGAAAAAAAAAAAACCCTTATAATCTCTCTAGAATTGAGGGTACCAAATGAGGAAGGAAAAGGTGGGGAATAAGAGGAGGAGGGAGCCCAATGGATTATGGCAGAGGATTATTTCGTTGTGGACAAGGTGCGGTAACTTACATCTGAGGAGGTGTAAGTCTATACCCCTAAATCAAACATATTTTTAAAATTTGGGAGAAAGTGATACAGTTATCACAATACTATAGGACCACCACATACACATTACAGTTAACTCCTTTGTATTGTGTTTTCTAATTGACAAATACCCAACATACTCTACCAAATAGCAAATTCTGATAATTTCCATATGAATTAAGGAATCTTAATATAATCTTAATCTTATATATACATGAAATTAGAAAAATATGCATAAATTTTATTTAGATCATAATCTTTTAAGTTAAAAATGAAAATTTTAAAATAAGATACATGATTCAATAAATAGCAGAAAAGGTAGACCCACACTGTTAAGGTGGTCCCAGCCTTGACCCTTGAGGCAGCTCCACAGAAGGAAGTCAAAGTGGTCTGAAAACTAGCTTGAAAATTGATTTAGATTAGATCAACAGTGACTACAGATTTTTAGTTTTAGAACTTATTTTCAGGTCAGAGGTGCAGGGGTTGTGAGAATTCACCAGAGACAGAGTGGGGAGCAAAACAAGCAGACTGCCTGCAATACACTACTGAGGGGAGCAGTGGATGAGACAGGAGAGGTCTGCTGCACTATGTGGGTTGCTTCCTGGCCAGGGATTGAACTTGTGCTTCAGAGGCTGCAGATAGCTTCACAGTGCTGTGCTTAACCTCTGGCACCACCAGGGAGGCCCAGAATTTATCTTTTTATCAACTTCCTTTCGCCTAGATATTAAAAGTTCAGTACCCTTGAGCAACATGCTACTGTAGATCGGTCAATTCCCAATGTCATCAGTTCTCTGGAAGGAGAGGAGTGCAGCAGCTTGGAAGTTGTTTTATTACTCCCACACTCTTTAGAAGATATTTCCATTCTAAATTGAAATTGTTTCCACTTTAAATGAATTATTTGGTAGCAACCAGTTACTTGTTAACGAACGAATAAAGGAATTAGTTGACTTTTTTAAAAGATTTATTTATTTATGCATACAAGTACTGGGGTACAGGCCAGAGCTGCAGGGGATGAGAGAGTGGGTAACAGAACAGGCAGATTGACTGAATTACACTGCTGAGGGGAGCAGCAGGCAAGACAGGAGAGGTCTGCTGCGCCATGTGGGTAGCTCCCTGGCCAGCCAGGGGATCGAACTCATGCTGCAGAGGCTGTGGATAGCTTCATAGGTTGCGTCTTAGCCCCTCGCACCACCAGGGAGGCCCCTGACTTTTTTTTTTTAACAAAAGGAATGTCTATGTAGAGCATATATTAGGATGTGTGTTTAAACACACATTTAAAATTTCTTGTATGGATTTATCAGTTTTTAAAGAAGCTGATTTCCAGAATCCAGAGAGGTGAATTTCTGGTCCCCCTGGATAGTTGCACAATGAAGCAAGAACAGTAGCTGCAGTTTGACATTATATTAACATTTGTTGGGGGATTCTTTATCTAAATCAACATATTATTAACACAACATAATTTGATCTCTAGGTCAAGTGGTGACCATTCTGTGAGGAAACACCAAGTCATTCCAGTTTATTTGCTGCTGCAGTGTACACAAAACTAAAAACTAGAACTTGTAGAATTGTCCTATTCCTTTTACCAGACACCCAATGATGGTGCTGTTCAAGCTTTACAACTTATAAAAGCTAAATATAAGTTCTAGTAAAGATTTCACCACGCTGCCGGGGATAACTTCCCTCAAGTCACAAGATGGTACTTTATCCATAAGATTTTTTTTTTACATTTTCAAAGGACAGGTTTATTTATTTTTTAATGATTTACTTATTTATGCATACAAGAATCGGGGTGTAAGCCAGAGGTGCGGCGGGGGTGTGTGTGTGTGTGAGAATATTCACCAGAGACAGAGTGGGGAGCAGAACAGGCAGATCTACTAAATATACACTGCTGAGGGGAGCAGCGGGTGAGACCTGAGAGGTCTGCTGCGCCATGTGGGTTGCTTCCTGGCTGGCTGAGGATGGAACTCATGCTGCACTGGCTGGCGATAGCTTAACAGCTCTGTCTTTAACCCCTGTGCTACCTAGGAGGCCCCAAAGGACAGGTTTATTAGGAAGAGGTGAGAGAAAAAGAGAGGCACCTGCATCGTTACAGGGGAGCCTCCATAAGACAGTTGCTGCTCTCTTTTTCCTCAAAGCTGCTGAGGAAAGCACAGGCCTTCAACACTCCTTCCCACTCAGGGCAGGGGGAGCACCTGACCTCAGCAGCCACCAGTCTCTGCCACACCCTGATGGCTCCTGCAACTGCAGCTCTACCTCACTTCATTGATGGTTTCAGGAAGTATACTGGAAAGGAGAGGATCAAAGGTCGAAGGAAAGTGAGAGCTTAAGCAGCTTTACTTACTGAAGAAATGAAGAACGCCTTCAAAGAATTGTATGTGGTTGGAACAGAGGTGTGAAGAAGAGGTGAAAACTTCTGGACTGACCAATACCCACAGGCCACTAACGTGGTGTCCAGCACGTACTTCAGGACTCTGTTGTCACCATTCCAAAGGAAAGGCTGAAGGGGATGCTACAAGATTTTTGCAGGTATCTACAGTGAAAGATAAAACATTAAAGAAACATTTCACGGGCCTCCCCAGTGGCGCAGCGGTTGAGCACTGGGTTGCGAGGCTGCCCGCGGCCTCTGCAGCGCTGGTTCGATCCCCGGCTGCTCCCCAGCCACCGGAGGAGGGTCCCACGTGGCGCGCAGACCTCTCCTGCCGCCCGCTGCTCCCCTCAGCAGTGTACTTCGTCCTTCTGCCTGCTCTGCTCCCCGCTCTGGCTCTGGTGAATTCTCTCACCCTCCCGCGCTTCTGACTGTACCCAGTGCATGTATAAATAAATAAATAAATAAATTTAAAAAAAAAAAAAAAAAAAAAAAAGAAACATTTCACATGTGGGGTTGACTGGTAAGAGAGGAGCAAATTATATCTTTACACAACAGGCTGAACTCTATCTAGTGCCTTAAAGGAAGATCGGTCAGAAGAAACACATGCCTCTCTCAAACCTGGATTTTCAGCAACGTGTTGACTCTTGGATAACATAATCTCAATCTCCAGTGGAAGAAATTCGGTGCACAGTACCACACATTAGTTCCGATGAAAAAGAATGAAATGGCACTTATTTTATTTTTTAAAAGATTTATTTTATCTATTTATGCATATGAGACCTAGTGTACAGGCCAGCGTGTGTGTGTGTGTGTGTGTGTGTGTGTGTGTGTGAGTGAGAGAGAGAGAGAAAGAGAGAGAGAGAGAGAGAGCGAGAGAGCGAGAGAGCGAGAGAGCGAGAGAGCGAGAGAGAGAGAGAGAGAGAGAGAGAGAGAGAGAGAGAGAGAGAGAGAGAGAGAGAGGAGATTCACCAGAGACAGAGTGGGGAGCAGAAGAGATCTACTTAAATATACTGCGAGGGGGGCAGTGGCCCAGACAGGAGAGGTCTGCTGCACCATGTGGGTCAGCTCCCTGGCCAGGGATCAAAGTCGTGTTGCAGTGGCTGCGGATAGCTTCACAGTGCTGAGACTCAACCGCCTGCACCACCCATGGCGGAGGCCCATGGAAGGGACTTTAAAACGGAGAGCTCCCTGCAGGACAAACGTCCAGCTTCGCCGCTGCAGAGCCCGCCCTTGGCACTGCAATTCCGGTCCCGCCCCCGCGGGTCTCCTCGCCTGCAGCCAGAACGCTTTGTGGTGCGCCGTAGGCCAGCCCAGTGCCGCGTGGGAAAGGTGGGACTTGCCTGTCTTGTGCGTCATCATCAGAGCGACTTGAGACGCAACTAGCGTGACCTGTAAGGTCAACTGGGGCTACGGGCTGCGGCGCGCCCGCTCATTGCGTAGGGACTCCGGAGCATGCGCGGGGCGCCCCCCGTTGAGCGGCGCGCTCCTCGGCTCTGCCAGGCGGGCGACCTGGCCCCTGCCCTGGAGCAGCCATGCTTCGCCGGCTGGGCATTCGGTGTCTGCGGCCAGTGCCTGCTCTGCAACTCCAGGCACGGGGCCCCCCACTTCAGCTGGCCCCAGCGGGCGACGTTAAACGTTCCGCTCTGCCGGCGTGGGCAGTGGCCTCAGTCTCCGCCGCTGGCCCAGGCGGCGCGGGCGGCTGGTATGAAGCGCTGGCCGCGTCGGCGCCGGTGCAGGGCGCGGAGACGGTGCTGCTCGGGGCGCACGCGGCCACAGGCCTGCCCTGGTGGGGCACCATCCTCCTCACTACCGTGGCGCTGCGCGCTGCCGTCACGCTGCCCCTGGCCGCCTACCAGCACTACATCCTGGCCAAGGTGAGGGGCGCCGGGACGCGCGCCCACCCTGCGCTGCCTCCGCGGTGGGAAGCGGTCGTCGGCGTCTGCGGGGACGTCAAATCCCCGGGCGCTTCCGGAAAGTTCCGTGTTGGTCTCCGCGACCACTTTATTATTAAGTTGTTTAACTGCCTTTAGGTGCAGGACATGAGAGATGTTCGTTGACGCTACTGGATCTGTGGTCAAAGCTTACGTGTTATTAAGCTTGCAGGTAGAGAACGAGAAGGTGAGCAACAGCTCACAAGAGAAAATGTACGAGGAAACCGGTGAAACTGTCGTTTTAAAAGTTGTAACAGCCTATGTAACCGCATCATCCTTCGTGCCCGACTAGGCCAGCTCCTCTTCCTTACTGGAAGAAAACTTAGTTAGCAGTTTGGAAACTCTTTTTCTCATGCAGGCTGGGCTACTCGCACCTTCGGTGTTTTTTTAATTTTTCCTGTAGAATCAGCACAGTAATCCTTCCTGCCCTGTTTCACAATGTTATGAGATAAAATCAGATGGTATGGATTAAAGAGCTTTGAAAACAAAGTATGGTTCAAGCATGAGACTTAAGAAAATAATCACTTTCATGTTTTCAGATTATCTTTGGGTTAAAAAAAGGAAGCGGGAAGGGAGTCAGCACCGTGAAAGCAGTGAGCTTTACATGAAGTTTTCTTGATATCAGAGAACACAATTTTAAATGATTTGAGGGAATAGAGCATAAAATTCCATGAGTGGTAATGAATTAATCCTTTATGTGCTCATACCAAATTCTGCTTTTTCTTTAGCTAGGTGGAAAATTTGCAGCCAGAAATAAAAAATATTGCCAGGCATCTTAACCAAGAAGTTGCAGTTCATGCAAATCGGTTAGGTTGGTCCAAAAATGTTGCCAGGTAAGCTAATTTTATGTATGTAAGATTGTAAATCAATATGTATAATGTGTAAGCATTGGTATTCACTATGGACTTAGTATGTAAACTGTAGCTTTAGCAGCAGAGTAATTCTTATATGCTCAGATATTTTAATTTATGTGGCATGATAATTTTATATACTAGACAAAGAAAAATAGAGAAACAAAAATGAAGGCAAATTCCTTATTCTTAAAGGACTCTTGCCTGCTGATAAGACAGACCTGTAGCCAAATAATTTTAACAGTGTATTAAATAGTGTAAAAGGCTTGTGTATAAGAATTAGGTCATTATGAGAAGTCAGGGGAAGCTTTACAAAATGCAGATACTGTGCCAGTCTGTTGGGATGTTGTTGACAAATGATATAGATAAACTTGACATTTTTGAAAAGACGAAAGGATGAGGAGGGAGGATATGTGAAGCCAGGGTTGTAGCAGCTGCATAGCCAGGGTGGTGTTCCCCTACTGTGGTTACCCTGTGCCTGCCTGGTCTTAGAAAGCCCTTGCCCCCGGGTGCTGGACTATCCTGTGTGCATCCACCAGACTTTCTAAGTCCTGCTTGAGTCAGCCTGTGCTTTTACTTACTTTGTCAGTTTCTTAAATTCTGGTCATTACTAGGCTGACAAGTGTTCACAGTCAAAACAATGAGACAAATAAGGACGGGTTTATTGGGAAATGGAGGAAGATAAAGAGAGGCACCTCCATAGTCACAGGTGAGCAGGGAGGAGGAGCTACCATTCATTTTTAATTATGTAGGTGTAAATTTGCCAACTATCTTCAATGAGAAATTATGCTTTTCTTCATTTAATGTTTTTTAAGACCTGACATAGGGAAATCTAATGATAGCGTGATGTTGATATAAAACAAGAACAGGCACCTATAATTACGAAGTTTTACTTATCAGAAAACTACAGCTCTAGGCCAAAAACAAACAAAATCTACCAGATTAATAGTCCCTCCCTGGGTTATAAATGCAGACTTGACAAACCTGTGGCACCTTGCTTATGCAGCACTGGCAGGATGATTGTCCAGACATATCCTTACACAGTGGAGAGGCTTCCTAGGAATATACTTGAGAGTTTCCTGCATTTTTTGATGGCACTGAGTCTTGACAGATGAAAGAGACTTTGTTAAATGCACAGCCAGGAAAGTGGGGTGTGTACACAGCACCTCCAAAGGCATGTTGATATGGCAGTATGATTTGTTCACTGATTTAAGTCATTTGGGAATGTCTGTGTGTATACTGTCTTAATTCGGGACATTATGATTTTATTAAATGTAACAAACTTATTGAATACCTGTACAAAATAGGCTATTAAGAAACTTAAAGATAAGTAAGGTCCAATAAGGAGACTTAGTCTAGAAAGTAAGAAATTAAGACAAGAACAGGAATAACATAGTTAACAAAGAAACAGATTAAGAAAATCTTCATGAAAGAGTTGACTGATGAATGAGTACCATTTGACAGGCCAAGAGCACACACAATATAAAAGCAAATTGCTACAAAAAAGTATGTATTCAGAGGTCAACACCAGTGTTTGGGGTGGAGTTGAGGGATTTGAGAAAAATATGCTTTCAACTTTAGTACTTCTTTTTTTTTTTAAGATTTATTTATTTATTTATATAAGCACTGGGTACAGTCAGAAGCGTGGGGGGTGGGTGAGAGAATCCACCAGAGCCAGAGCGGGGAACAGAACAGACAGACTGACGAAATACACTGCTGAGGGGAGCAGCGGGCACGGCAGGAGAGGTCTGTCGCGCCATGTGGGACCCTCGCTGGCGGCCAGGGATCGAACTGGCACTGCAGAGGCTGTGGGCAGCTTCACAGCCCAGCGCTCAACCGCTGCACCACCAGGGGAGGCCCACAACTTTAGTACTTCTAATGTAAATTATGTTCATACCATGTCAGTAGTGAAAGTTTCTGTTAATACCTAATGGCAGAGACCACAAGAGATAATCCTGTAGTCTGATGATGTTGGTTCATCAAATTGTTAGATAATTTGTATACATTGTAGAGGATTTTCAACAAAAGACATTTTATTTACCATTTGTTTAGGTAGTGCCTTATTATAACTTGTAATAGCAAGAAAGCCTTTAGAAATCATTTAGCCAATATCCACAATGTGAGTGTATTTGTGCTAGTGTATAAGCAAATTAAAAATCATGTGGCATTTTCTCCTTTCCCCTTTTTTTCTCTTCCCTCAAACTAGGCTCACTTATCTAAAGAATATGCGGAGGCTTGTTTCAGAACTGTATATTCGGGATAATTGCCACCCTTTCAAAGCCACTGTGTTGGTCTGGATTCAGCTTCCAATGTGGATCTTCATGTCTGTTGCTCTCCGGAATTTTAGCACAGGGGCAGCACATTCAGAAGGTACTTACTATAGAATTCTGTTACTCTCAAATAAGTTCTCTGATTTTGTCTTTGTGCTCCTAAAAAAGACATAAATTTCATAATTAGAATACTAATATATTAGTATTACAGCTTCTTGGAAGTCATAAAAACATAATTCCAGAATTCAGTTTCATAACCAAGAATTTTCTCCATTTGTGAAATTAAAAGAGTAGAAAAGTTTTCAGTTATAAATGTAAACATTAATTCAGAAATTGTATAAATGAAATCATTTCTTTTTATTTTCTTATAAAGGCATTTTTTTTTTTTAAGATTTATTTATTTATGCATACAAGAGCTAGGGTACAGGCCAGAGGTGTGGGGGGTGAGAGGATTCACCAGAGACAGAGTGGGGAACAGAACAGGCAGACTGACTGAAATACACTGCTGAGGGGCGAGACAGGAGACATCTGCTTCACCATGTGGGTAACTCCCTGGCCGGCCGGGGATCAAACTTGTGTTACAGAGGCTGTGGATTGCTTCCTAGTGCGATGCTTAACCCTTGCGCCACCGGGGAGGCCCTCTTATAAAGGCATTTCTATCCATAAAGTAATCTAAATAGAATTGAAAGAAAATCTATGGACAAATAATTATTTAAATTTAAGTTTGTAAAGATTATTGCTGCATCTGTTTCTGCTCTGTGTGTATTTTCTATAGAAAGCTTCTAACTCTCAGTACAGGAAGAATTAATTTCTGTTAGGGAATGAAAATAGTCTAATAAAACAGAGATGCAAGTCTTTAGTATAAGAGATGCCTTATTGAAATTTTCAGATTGCTTATGTAATACTTATTTTCCTCTACTGTTTTTAGAAATTTCTTTCTTTTATCTATAAACTGTTTCAGCAGGTTTTTCCATTCAAGAGCAGTTAGCTGCTGGTGGAGTCCTTTGGTTCCCTGATCTCACTGCACAGGATTCCACTTGGATTCTACCGGTTTCCGTTGGTGTCATTAATTTATTAATAGTGGAGGTCAGTGATTTCATGTGAGATTTGTTTGCTATTTAATTTATTTGGATTTTTGTTGTTGCTCTTCTAACATCAAATATAAATGTGTTTGTGTTGGTAGTAATCACTCAGACCCCTTGGTGTTTATGGACCAAGATCATCAGTTGATATCATCTGATGATGATGTCAGATCATCTGTTGATCTGTCTTAGGCCAGTTCCTTAAGTTCATAAATATTTATAATTAAAATAAATGAGCAGAAATAGAATACTTCCAAAATCTCTTCAGCTTTAAAATGATGTGGTTCTAATATGTAAATTTTGTGATTTGGTCTTGGTAAAGACAGTATTTAAGATGCACAGTCAATCTGGTTTTATTCTTTTTTTTTTTTTAAATTTTTTATCATCAGTGACAGGTAGTTACTTTAATTTTCTTTTAAAGATTTATTTATTTATGCATACAAGAGCTGGGGTATAGACCAGAGATGTGGGGGGCAAGAGGATTCACCAGAGACAGAGTGGGGACAGGCAGACTGACTGAAATACACTGCTGAGGGGAGCAGCGGGCGAGACAGGAGAGATCTGCTGCGCCATGTGGATTTCTCTCTGGCCGGCCAGAGATTGATCTCATGCTGCAGAGGTTGCGGATTGCTTCATAGTGCGGTGCTTAACAGTGCCACCAGGGAGGCACTGTAAGTTTCTTGAGGAAAGACTCCATTTGTAGTTTAAATTTGTTTCCCTAAGCACTCAGTCTAGTCCAATGAACAGAGTTGGAACTTAGTGTCAAAAAATGAAAGTGATAAACCCAAGGTTATAATAAAGTAATGTCAATATTCTAATCTTTCTTTAATGCCCTAACAAGCCAGCAGTCTAATAAAAACTTATACTTACTATACACTATGTGCCAAGCATTATTATATGCAATTTATATAAATTAACTCATTTAATTCTTAATCCTGTGATGTATGTACTAGTATTATTCCCATTTTAAGGTAGAGAAAGTGAGGCACTGAAAAATTAAGTAATTGTGCATTTACATAACCACTAGTGCAAGGCTTTCATGTTAACCTAGTTTGTGTCTAGAGTCAGCGCTCACATCCATTATGTTATGCTGCATCTTAAATCAGTAATTCATAAATTATAGCTGCTTTTCATAGTCTTGATTCTTTCCCTTATTTCATGTAGCCAGATCATAAGTCTATGAAATATCTATTAAGTTCCTTCTTTATGCCAGCCACTGTATTTATGTGCCAAAAAACAAGGGTAAAGATTAATATGTAGTACTTATCTTGAAGGAACTTTTCATTTTATGGACAATCTTTAAAACATGCTAATTAGTAAAAATTATGCTTTTTTTTTTACATGGTTGAATTTCTTTATTGCTATTGATTAAAATTCCATTTAAGAATTGTTCAGTTTTTAGAAAGATAGGTTTGATCATCAATCAAGCATAAATTTTTCAGTGTTTGATTTTTAATTCTTTTTTGCTTTTATTAAAATATAAACTGGTACCAGTCAAAGATCAGTTTGTATTTTAAATCATATATAATTTAATATGTTTTAGTAATCATTGTATGTCTATATATTCTACCCCTTCAGATTTTTGCTTTGCAAAAGATTGGAATGTCTCGTTTTCAGACATATATTACATATTTTGTCCGTGTGGTATCAGTGCTGATGATTCCAATTGCTGCAACAGTACCTTCAGTGAGTAAACACCAGCATTGTGTCTAGCATGTACTAAATTCTTTTAGCACTTAGCTTAATTTATCTGGGATCCTGCTTCTTCTGTTCAGCTTCCACTTATTACTTAGTTTCTTACTGGTTTCTGAGTTTCCATTGTGACTATTTTGCTATCTTCATCACCATGTGACACTAGAATACTACTTGAGATTTGTTAATATTCCTTTATGTTAATGTGTCTTATCTTTCCTACTAAAACAAATTCTTTTTTCCTTTTTAAAAACTCTTGCAAAAGCACCATTAGTATTGTATTTGCTTTTTGATTAGTTAATAAATTGAATTCTGTTACATAGATTGGGCCAAGGAATTTAGCACTTGAAAAAGACACAAAACTTAGTGCCAAGTCCATATAGATTCATATGTATTATTTTACCTTATAGCAACCTTGTGAGATAAGTGCACATGTCCCCATTTATATATAATTAATTTTTTTCATGGATATAATTGACATGACATTAGTTCCAAGTGTACAAAATAGTGATTCAATATTTACATATAGCGCACAGAGGTTACCACAATAAGTGTAGTTAGCATATATCACTATATATAGTGACAAAATTTTTTTGTGATGAGAACTTTTTGTCTACTCTCTTAGCAACTTCCCGATACACAATCAGTGTATGTACCTATAGATATTGTGTTGTGCATTACATTACCATGTAAAGCTGTAAGTCACTACTTTTGAATCATTTTACTCATTCCACCTCTGCTTCTGGCAGCCTCCAGTCTGTTCTCTGAGTCCATGAGTCAGGGTTTAGGTAAGGGATGTTTTCATTTGTTTTAAGATCCCACATATAGGTTAATCATATGGTATGTACCATCTTTCTCTGATTTAATTTAATGAGCATAATTCCCTTAGTACATGACTTGCAAATGTTTTATCCCATTCTATGGGTGGTTTTTCATTGTGTTGATGATTTCCTTTGCTCTACAGAACATTTTTAGTTTGATATAGTCCCACTTATTTATTTTTGCTTTTGTTGCCTTTGTTTCTGATGTCACATCCAAAAGAACATCATTAACACTAGTGTCAAGGAACTTATCACCTATGTTTTCTGTAGGAGTTTTATGGTTTCCATACAGATCTTACATTCAGATCTTTGACCTATCTTGAGTTAATTTGTGTGTATAGTGTAAGATAATGGTCCATGTTCATTCTTTTGCATTTGCATGTAGTTGTTCAGTTTTTTTTTTTTTTTGACATTATTTATTGAAGAGACTGTCCTTTTTTGATTGTATAATCATGGTTCCTTGTAAACTAATTGACTACATATGTTTGGGTTTATTTCTGGGCTCTTTATTCTGTTCTTTTGATATCTGTGTGTGTTTTTATGGCAATTCCATATTGTTTTGATTATTGTAGCTTTCTAATATAGTTTGAAATCAGTGAGTTTGATGTCTCTGACTTTTTCTTTCTCAGTTGCTTTGGCTAATCAGGTCTTTCATGGCTCCAGATGAAATTTTAGAATTGATTGTTCTATTTTTGTGAAAAATGCCAAGGGACTTTGGGTAATATTAATAATTAAACTTGTATAGAAAAGGAAATGGTTTTAACTATAGTTAATTCATATTTTTAGCATTTTATTTATTTCCCAGGGATACTTTAGTGTTGAGGATAAAAACTCTGTCAGAACCAATACATAGATCATAAAGTATAATTCATTGTAACTGGCAGAGTCATAGCAACATGTATTAAAAGCTGTTATTTGGACATAATATTGCCATTAATCCTGTGTAAAATAAGTAAAATAAACATCATAATGTTTGTGAGAATTGATGAAATAGTATCATGTGTTGTACCATGTGCCTGTTAGCATACTTTCATGTAATGTAAAACAATACAGTCAGTATATTTATGGGGGGAAATAATGTTAACTATGACTGAGGAAACCCCCAAATCAAATAAAACAGGGATTATGAAGTTTTAGTGAGGAATTGAGTGGAAAGTAATAGAGATATGAAAAATAGTGTCTTTAATACCCAAAAGTATAAGAAATTCAGCATTAGGCTGCTTAGTGTAGAATTTGGTAAGACAGCTACATGAAGATATGAGAGAACCAGCCTATTTCTCTCTTACTAATCCTTAATCTACAGTCTGTAATTTCTGTCATAAGATCACTATGTGGTCATGATGATTGCTGGAACCTGTTATCTTGCAAGAATATAAAAAGGTGCATCAAGTGCAGTCATCAACCTCTTATAGGGAGCCTTGGTAGATGTGCCATCAGACATCTGTGCTTATATTGTAGTTATTTGGCCACACCTATCTGCAGCGGAGGATGGCAAATAATAGTTTTGTTTGTTTTTAGAAGGCCAGCATACTGAGCTGAGAATAAGGATTTTTTTCTTTTTAAGGAGCAATGATACTTAGTAGGCAGCTTATAGTCTGCAAATTTGGATACTTTTTGCTTCGCAGATAAGTGAGATTATGGTGATAGCTAATACTTGTTCAACATAGACTTTGTGTCAGGCGTTTGAAATATTTTACATATATTAGCTCATATAATTCTCTCAACAGTGCACCTAAGAAGATGCTATTATAACCTCCACTGTAGTGATGAGAAAACTGAAATCATTCCTCTATTAAGTGGCAGTCTTCACGTACTCCAAGTAATTTAGTTCTTGAGCTTAATTGCTGTGCTAATCTTCTTGTAAGAATGTATTAATTTTTGCTTTAAACATTTGCATTGGAACAAATGCAAGTGCTTAATATGGGCTATTTACTGTGCTTATGACTACAAAAATTACCCCATTGTTCCTCATAACAACCCTTTAAGGTACATATATAGAGTTCTGCACCTATTATATTTTTTATTTAGTTGCAGGGAATCAAATCATTTTATTGAGGGACTTCTGGGGAGGATCAAAGGGCTGGGGGACAGAGATTTGATATCCTCGGACCAGGTAGGCTCTCTCCAGCTTTACAGTTGCAGAAAAGCCTATATCCATTTATAGATGAGGAAACTGAAACAGGAAAAATAACTTGCACAAAGTCAAATAAATGGAATTTGTATTCAGGTTGTTTGACTCCAGTACCTAGATTCAACCTCCACCTGGTCTTGCCTCTAGGCTTGATAACCTTTTGATCCAGTAACAGTTTGGAACACATACATACCCTGTATGTATGGGGATGTTTTGAGAGGCTACCAAACTTAGTGACTTAAATAAAAGCAATCTGGATAGGAATGTAAAAGAAAGTTGAAGATAACTCTAAGACTATTTGTCTCAGAAAAAGGCAAAGATAATGCATTTCTGATTATGTGTAGTGACTGGAAAAAATTTGAAAGATAAATGACTGTGGGGGGAAATGTGATTTAGGGAGGCTAAATTTGCTATCATAAATGGCTGTGCTCCCAGGAGCCTATCAATGTAGCACCTTGTCAGGACTCCTGGTAGGGGAGAAAATATATGTAGTTGGCAAAGATGTGAAGTGATTTCTCTCTTGGGTATCAGCCTGGAAATTGTTCTCTATCATTCTAATTACGAATACCTCTCATTTTGCTTTCTTTTTGCTTTTTGGTCTTCCTTCAACCTTTTTCTTATTACCTATTGGATTAGTTACAGATATCAGATAGCCCCTGTAGTTTTTATTCAGTCCCATTAGGCTTTTATTTACAGTGATTGTAATTTTTATTTCCTTTGCTTCCCTATTTTTGGACCTTGGCATCCTTGGAGAATGGAGAGGTGCTAACACACATGTCCTTTCTTGTCTTTACAGTCGATTGTTCTCTACTGGCTGTGCTCCAGCATTATGGGACTTTCACAGAACTTGCTGCTTCGCTCTCCTGGGTTTCGCCAATTTTGCCGAATACCGTCAACTAAGTTAGATTCAGACACTCCTTACAAGGACCTCTTTGCTGCCTTTTATACAAAATTCATTTCAAGAAAATGACATACAGTGATTTTCAAACAAGTGTTGCTACCATCTTATATACTTAGAAGATCTAGAAATTTAGATATGATTTAATTGCCTTTATTTAAAATCATGAACTCTGTGAAGTACCTTGGGTTAAGATAAAATCCAGATGTATTTTACAATGCTTAAAATATTTAAAATGCTAGAAAGGTAATGATTTTTTTGTGTTTTTAAAAAATTTTTTTTATTGAGTAAATATTGCTTTACATCATTGCTTCCATAATAGAAGTGTAGGATCCCCCCTTCAGGCATTGTTGCTGTAGTGCACCCACCAAAGGGTAGTGTGTTTAATTGTATAGTAAGAGTATCAAAGTCTGGCTCTTTCTGGCTAAAGATGCCTGAACTTGGAGAACAGAAAACTAAATGAAGTTAAATACTGTTAAATGATGTTACAGTTTTAAAAAATAGGATAGCCCAATGAGGTGATTCTTAGAATTTTGGATGTGTGAAAGGTCATAGACCCATTGGAACATCTGGGAAAGCTATGGTTTTCTCTTCAAAAAAGCCTGAGATTCACAACATGGGAGCCTTCACTGATCCTTCTGAAGGCCTCTGGCAACTCCTGGTAAAGAACTTTTATTCTAATCAACACACATGTTGATGATGAGATCACATATGATTTTAAAAACTAGATTTGAGATCCATGAGTAGAGTAATTCATATTTGTAGGAAAATACCTAATATGGCCAGTGATATTGCCTCTCAGCCTTATTTTCTGTGAAAGAATACAGAAAGTGTACATTCCTTTCTTTTTTTTTTTTTTTAAATTTAAAAAGTCTAGGACACAGGGCCTCCCCGGTGGTGCAGGTGGTTGAGTGCAGCTCTGTGAAGCTGTCCGCAGCCTCTGCAGCATGAGTTTGATCACTGGCAGGCCAGGGAGCAACCCATGTGGTGCAGCAGACCTCTCCTGACTTGCCTGCTATTCCCCTCAGCAGTGTATTTCATCAGTCTGCTTGTTCTGTACCCCACTCTGTCCCTGGTGAATCCTCTCACCCTCCACAACTCTGGCCTGTACCCCAGTTCTTGTATGTATAAATAAATAAATCTTTTTTAAAAAGCCTTTAAAAAAAAAGTCTAGAATACAGACTAATGAGTAGAAAATTGTAAGCAGTATGTTTAGTCAAAGGAAGAAAACTGAAAACAATTTAATAAACCCTAACTTACTTGAAAGGATTAAGTATTGAATTGGTATAAACTATAGCAGAGGTTTAATATAGGGGGGAAAATGATAGGTAATGTAAATTATGAACCCAGTTATTTGCTTATTTAATTTGAAAAGATAAAATTCTGGTTGAGACATTTAAGAACTAATTTCACAGGCTTTTGAGAAGATTATAAACTAATTTTTCATTAAGTTGGAATATGAACCTGATTCTGAGATGCCAAATCATCCCGCCTCATGTTTTCCAATAAAATAAAAACTAAAGTGAAATTAGTCACTTTTTGAGTGATGTGTATTAAATCTTAGTCATGTAGGATGCCATTTTACTGCAGTTCGTTGAGATTTCAGAGGTACCAATTTATTTATTTATTTTCCCCCAAAAGCACAGTTTTTATTTATACAGAGTCCTAACCACTTCAGCAGCAGGAGGAATGGGAGAGGTTCTTTTTTCAGTTCAGGGGCCTCTGTAATGTTGATCCGTTGTTACCAAACACACAGGCAAGTGGCGTCATGAATTTGGTAAGCTAACTACAATGTTTAGTCTGTCTCTGCTAGAGCAACAAGGTGAGCGTCAATCTATGCTTCTGTAAGAATCCTGAATTTAGGATTTTCAACTGTAACTACTCCAACTTCTATTTCGGAAGGTTTGAAATCAATTGACAGAATAGTAGACAGGCATGTAATCGCAGTTTCCACTGTCTGTTCAAATGTCCAATCAAATTTCTTCTTCACTTTTTTTTCAAGGAAGCTGGTTGACTCAGTTTGTTTAACTCCTGCTGCAGTGGCTTTAAACCCACAGTAGTAACCTGCAGGATCACACTTGTACACCTGAGGGCCTTGTTCTTCATCTATGCCAATTAGAATCATACAACACCCAAGAGGCCTCATTTCAGCATTCTGTGTGTAGACCTGAGAAATAATCAGCAATTCTTTTATACAGCATGTCCACGGGAATCTCATAGCCATACTTGTATTTCCAATTTGCTGCCTCATAGCGTGCCCTCTACCTGGGATCTGCTGTCAGCTGTCATTCCTGTCATGACACAGCCAATGTTTTCAGTTATCTTGAATAAGTGGGTCACTGTACTGGAATCCAGTAATTTGTCAGGTACTTTCTTCTGTGTGACAATTACTGCACAGTCTTTCCCTCCGACAGCTACTGATGTAAGGCCACCCTGGTTAATAGCCTTAAAAGCATATTCTACTTGGTAGAGCCGACTCTCGGGAGAAAAAATGGTAATATGACGGTCAAAACCAGCACTGGACCTGCGGGACATGTTGGCGGACCCACTACTACAAGCCCCAGATCCCGTAGCTCAGAGGTACCAATTTAAACTAGATTCTTTTTCCTGACTTCCCAGACCTGTTGAGGCAACTGCTACTTCCTAGTCACAGTAACGAATTCAAAATTATAGACAGCAGATCCTCATTATTCACTAACCAGATTTGCAAATTTGCCTACTTAACTAAAATTTCAGTTGTAACCTTAAAATCAATATTCTCTGCTTTTTGATGCCATTTTTAAAACATACTTAGGTTATATATCAATATATAATTTAATATATTCTGCATGCTATTTAATTTCATAATTATACATATAAAGTATATACATCTGAAGTATATAAATTTTTTTTTTTTTTTTTTTTTAAAAGTGGCATATATTTATTTATTTGTTTGCTTGTTTGGTTTTTTTTGTGTGTGTTTATATATGCACTGGGTACAGTCAGAAGCGCGGGAGGGTGAGAGAATTCACCAGAGCCAGAGCGGGGAGCAGAACAGGCAGAAGGACCGAAGTACACTGCTGAGGGGAGCAGCGGGCGGCAGGAGAGGTCTGCGCGCCATGTGGGACCCTCCTCCGGTGGCCAGGGAGCAACTGGGGATCGAACCGGCGCTGCAGAGGCCGTGGGCAGCTTCGCAACCCAGCGCTCAACCACTGCGCCACCGAGGAGGCCCTGAAGTATATAAAATTTTTTTGATGCTGTATTTGAACTTACACCAAGTGGTGAAGAATCTGAGGCACCTATACCCAACTAGATCAAACACACAACACTATTCTTGATTCATCTCTTATAAACAAGCACCCTTTTTGTCATCTACTTAGTGCCATGTTTTATCTCGTTTTTGTTGGTGATTTCATATTAAAATGGCCCGCGAGTGTCATACTGAAGTGCTGTCATATTCCTAAGCACAAGAAAGCTGTCGTGTACCTGCCTGAGATGAGCTTCATTCTGGCATGAGTTATAGTATTCTTGGCTATGCTTTCAGTGTTAATGAATCTAAAACCTATTGATAGGTTGGCAAAAATGTGACCAGAGGCTTCTAGAACCTAGCCTTGTATGTCCTCTAGGAACAGTGGTTCATTATTCATTGATCCAGATTTTGTGGTGACTTTCTACAACATAGCTACCTTTACTAACAGTAAGTGGCTGCATAGTATGTATCCGCGGAAGCTGAGGCAGAACTATGTGACTGGTTGTACTGCGGTAAAAGAGGAAAGGGAATTTGAGAAAAATGGTAGTTAACCTCTGGAACAAGTTGCCATTGCTATGTGTGTTATTGAGTACTGATTTAGATATTTTTCTCATAATGGGATGAAGGAAATGAAATCCTTCCCCCTACTCAAAGAAGTTTGTCACTTCCCGACAAACTTTATAAACTTTCATTTAGAAGGATTAATATTATACTGGGGTTAAGCTAAAAAATAAATCTTGTGCCTCCATTTTCAAATTGGTGAATCTCCAGTCATACACAAACACTTCACCTTGTTTACTGATTCTCCTTGATTTAAAAATGTACATTTGTATCTTTTTTCAAATATAGGTTTCTCCCATTTTAAAACTTCTGAATTGCTCTTCAAATGTATAAAATAAATTTGAGAGCACAGGCTCTTCCTCTCATATCTTAAAATAATTTGTTAGAATCAGGATGGCTAGGATCTTGGAATATATTCCTGCATAAAGAAAACTAGTGTGTTGTGACCTGAGGTGATTATCACCTGACTTCAGGCTGATGAATACACCCCTCAATCTTTCTCCAGACAAATTTTTTTACTAAACAAGTCATATTTCAGAAAATTTCAATTATATGGTGTCTGAAGCACTGCAGAGTCTTGGGTCAGGAGAGGTGGGTTACTGTACAGAGGACACAGGCCATTCGATGACTTGACATCTTCCCATCTGGCCTCCCATCTCCTAGGCTTCTGAGGAACTCCTGGTGCCCAAGTTTCCTCTGTTCTGAGCCCTGCAGAGTTCAGGAATCTTGCAACTTTTCTGGTGAGGACCACAGCATATTTGTGTTACTTTTTTTTTTTTTTTTAATAGAGGGATGTTTTATTTATTTGTTTGTTTGTTTGTTTTGTTTATACATGCACTGGGTACAGTCAGAAGCGCGGGAGGGTGAGAGAATTAACCAGAGCCAGAGCAGGGAACAGAGCAGGCAGAAGGACCGAAGTACACTGCTGAGGGGAGCAGCGGGCGGCAGGAGAGGTCTGCGCGCCACGTGGGACCCTCCTCCGGTGGCCGGGGAGCAGCCGGGGATCGAACCAGCACCGCAGAGGCCGCGGGCAGCTTCGCAACCCAGCGCTCAACCGCTGTGTCACAGGGGAGGCCCATATTTGTGTTACTTAACCACCCTTTGGGCTTTGTTTTTATCTCTAGCCAAGATTCACTTTTTTTTTTTTTTTTTTTAAGGTTCATTTATTTATACAAGCACTGGGTACAGTCAGAAGCACTGGAGGGTGAGAGAATCCAGCAGAGCCAGAGTGGGGAGCAGAACAGGCAGACTGATGAAGTACACTGCTGAGGGGAGCAGAGGGCGCAGCAGGAGAGGTCTGCGCACCATGCGGGACCCTCGCCGGTGGCCAGGGATCGAACCGGCGCTGCAGAGGCTGCTGGCAGCTTCACAGCCCAGCGCTCAACCGCTGCGCCACGAGGGAGGCCCAAGATTCACTTTTTATGGTGCATCTCAGGCCATGACTCCAGAAGGAAGACTTGCTCCTGGACCAATTCATATTATACTTAAGCTCAAAAGTATGTTGGGAGATGGATCTAGCCTACCAGAATCACCCAAAATTAGTTTTCCCTGGAATCATCTTGAGAGAAAACTTAATCATACGTTGGTCAGATGTCATGGGTGGGAAGATGAGGCTTACAAAAGAAAATCTAAATCCTTGATTGCCAAGTAGGGCGAATGGAATTAATCAGGCTTTTTGCACCACTAGCCTCTGTAGCCACAGAGGCTACAACCTGCCAGCTTGATTGTGCTAATGCAGAGAGGGCTCTTGGGAGCATGGGCTTGGGGCACGCATGCCTGATTGTGGACACTTGGAGCATGGGTGTGTGCGCATGCGTAAATGCGCTTCTGAGCCTAGAGGTCGGGCCTATAAGGGTGGCATCCTCACAGCAGGAGCATGGTTACAAGAGGATGAGTGACTACAGGAGAGGCAAGACAGAGAATGCCAAAGAGCCCAAAGAAAGAGTAAAGAGTCATGAGAATAGGGGGAGCTGGGAGGCTTAGTTGCCTGTCTGCCTCCCAGCACGCCCTGTCCCGCCCAGCCCGTGCCTTCCTCCTCGCATGCCAGATTCCCTGTCTGGTGTGCCTGTGTACCTGGCTCTCTGAGAGCCTTAAAGCCTGAAAAATCCACTAAGGGCTCCAGGACTTCTCTCTACTCATCTGCCTGAATCAATAGTGAACCTTCCCTGTGCTTGCTGGCATTAGAGCACCTTCACTGATGACCCAGGAGGGGTAGCAAAACACATTGAGAACTTTGTATTCTTTTTTTTTTGAAGATTTATTTATTTATTTATACAAGCACTGGGTACAGTCAGAAGCACGGGAGGGTGAGAGAATTCACCAGAGCCAGAGGGGAGAGCAGAGCAGGCAGAAGGACCAAAGTACACTGCTGAGGGGAGCAGCGGGCGGCAGGAGAGGTCTGTGCGCTATGTGGGACCCTCGCCTGGCGGCCTGGGATTGAACCAGCGCTGCAGAGGCTGCAGGCAGCTTCGCAGCCCAGCGCTCAACCGCTGCGACACCCGGGAGGCCCCACGTTGAGAATTTTGAAGGGAAAAACTAACAGGGAGGAGATTTTCTAGTTATCTTTCAAAGCACTCAAGCTAAACACCAAACCCTCACATCTCGTAAATAAAACAAGTTCTTCTAGACCATGTTGGTGAAACTGTAGGTTCTGTGAAGAAAGGTGGCCATGTAAACTTCAGCAATCTCTGTGCACATAAACTTAAATCACCCATGTCTTCAGAGCTTCCTTCTCTGAGGCCTCATCTTTTTGTTTCTGCTCTTAAGAATCACCTTTTAAATTCCTTTAATAAGAGATTAAGCCCCAGAAGCAGTAGGACTTCAGACCCTAGAAAAAAAATTTAGAGTGTGTTTCATTCTGGTGTGATAAATGAATGCAAAATTTAAAATTTGAGGCATGATACTTGAATCTGTGCAATAATTTAGATTTCTGTATTAAAATTAAGTATTTAAACTTCATGCAAAGTTCATGTTATGTGAAATGTGAGAATACAGTTATAGACGGTTACTATAAACACTGTCTAATGAGCTGATTCTGTGAGAACAAAGGTACTCTGGAAATTATATGAATTTATAGAAAATTTTCCATTTGAACCTTTGGGTAGAGTTTAAAGTTGTCATTACTGGTATTAATAGGTATTGTCTTTTTATTATATTTTCTTGTTATATGTACTCAATCTCCATGTACTCAATCTTATGAAATCATGGCTTGACTTTGGGAAGCTTGAATTTTTGCAGCACCAAAACCATAGCTATTCATCCAAAACATTTTGGACTTTTGTACTGCATTTACACAAGTAACAATTTATATATTCATATAAGTTCACATATATGCTTTTATGTTTGTATGTAAAACATGTATATGTTTTTATCTTTGAACATTTTTACCCATGAACATTAGAGCGAACCTAAAGACCCTGCACTTACATTATTCTTTGCTAATCATAAAGTGTCCATAGATTGAAGGTACCAACTATCTCCTTAACCCATAAAGAAAGTGAAAAAATCAGTATTGGGGTAAAGCTGATGCTAATTGGGAGACTTCTTTAGATCTGTTATCCTTGGTATGACAATACATAACATTACACATTGTATAATTCATCATTTCATAGCTTGGGAAAAGGAGCAAAATTTTAAAAGCTTGAAAGGTCAAGATAGTATTTAGCAATTTTTTAAAAAAATACTGAATCTATGAAAGTACATGCATTTTTATATTACTGGACTTTAATAAGTGAAGAATTAGCTTATTCAGGAGAGAGTATACATATGAATCTTGTGCTTATAATTCCGTCCTCAATCAGTTATAAAATGCAAGAAAATACTGAATCTATGAAAGTACATGCATTTTTATATTACTGGACTTTAAT
Source organism: Talpa europaea (assembly GCF_964194135.1). Taxonomy (NCBI): domain Eukaryota; kingdom Metazoa; phylum Chordata; class Mammalia; order Eulipotyphla; family Talpidae; genus Talpa; species Talpa europaea. Next base: position 102,083,930 of record NC_140071.1, read on the forward strand.
AAGTGAAGAATTAGCTTATTCAGGAGAGAGTGTACATATGAATCTTGTGCTTATAATTCCGTCCTCAATCAGTTATAAAATGCAAGTAGATCACATAATTGAAATTAAATTGTTGTGCAGAATTTTGGACAGCTGTTGACATATTTTCTATCATCTAGCAGCTGAAAATCACAACCTTTAAGAACTTAGAACTATCAGCTGCTAAAATGCCAACAACAAAGCAAACTGAAATAATTGAATCAAACTGTTCATCAGATAAGTAATAGCCACAGAAAGGGAGTAATTTTGTGACTCTTGAACAAATAATGACAGCATATCATTAGTGGAATACAATCTAAAAGCAAAAGGAACTATTAGAAAATTTTGAATTTTATTCAGTAATTGTATTGTTCTTGTTAATACTGTTGTGTTATTTTAGAACTTATTGTCAGGTAAAATAATGTTTAATAGATATTTGCCTCTTGTGGATGCTATCACAAATTCCTTTATGCTATTTATGTCATCCAGAAGAAGATCTTGAAGATATTTGTTGGTGATTTTGTAAGATACATCTTTTTCAAAATTTTCTTTTTAGGGTAGATTTAGGGATTACCCCTGAGATATAAATTGGCCCTACAAAAGAGGGCTCTCCCTTGCCACATTTCTCTACCTGACATTGAGGAAGCCTAATCTTCGTTAGCTGCTTCATCTAATACCACCCACAGTCCCAATTAAGAAAGCATTTAGATCCTGGTTAATTCCTATCCAGAGGAACCACAGAGGCTGGCTGATGGCACAAGAAAAAAGAAAAAAACTTAGCTGCCAAGAAATGGCTGCAAAATTCCCAGAAATATAAACAAGATTAAACCAAGAAAGTACGGTCATATAGCAGGCTTATCTAGTTCTTAGAATAGTAGCATTGGCTTTGCTCTGTTAGAAGAACAGTGAGGCGCCTAGCCAATGGGGACACTCAGGATAAGGGTAGAACTTTCTGGACTTCATCCCCTAACATCTTCTTAGATCCCCATCTCCATGCCACCAACATCTCAGGCAACTTGCATTAACCACTCCTGGCTTGGTGTGATAAGGACTTCCTGAAATGGTGGGGAGGGGAGCTGCTGGGAAGGAGACAGGAGCTGAGTAGCTATGTTAGACATAAACCACTAAACACCTGCCACCCAACTATCTTTTCCTCTTTAGTGCTTTGTTAAGCAGCATGATCCTGCTTCGTTGAGACAACGTCTTGCTGATGTTTCTTGCTGGGACATGCCTTGGATTTGTTCGCCTAGTGGCTCTGCATTGGGCATTGACTGCTATACTGTGGGTCTTCCCTGTTTAAATAAACTTGCCCACCCAGGGATAATAGATTTAGGAGTTTGATTAGGAGTCATTATTTTTTTTTAAGATTTATTTATTCATTTATTCATTTATTTATACAAGCACTGGGTACAGTCAGAAATGAGGGAGGGTGAGAGAATTCACCAGAGCCAGAGCAGGGAGCAGAGCAGGCAGAAGGACCGAAGTACACTGCTGAGGGGAGCAGCGGGCGGCAGGAGAGGTCAGCGCGCCATGTGGGACCCTCCTCTGGTGGCCGGGGAGCAGCCGGGGATCGAACCGGCGCTGCAGAGGCTGCGGGCAGCTTCGCAACCCAGCGCTCAACTGCTGCGCCACCAGGGAGGCCCAGGCGTCATTATTTTGAAATCCTCTCCCCTGTATTCTCCCTCTCTATTCCCTTTGAACCTCTCACCTATTAATAATCTGTGGGCACACTAGAGTCTGATTACTTTGCTTTTACAATGGGTGTTTATGAACCCTTAGAATGGGCAACATGGGGCATCCCCAGTGGCGCAGCAGTTGAGCGCTAAGCTGCGAAGGTGCCCGCAGCCTCTGTAGTACAGCCTCCGCAGCGCTGGTTTGATGCCCGGCTGCCAGCGAGGGTCCCACACGGCATGCAGACCTCTCCTGCCGCCCGCTGCTCCCCTCAGCAGTGTACTTCGTCAGTCTGCCTGCTCTGCTCTCCCTCTGGCTCTGGTGAATTCTCTCACCCTCCCGCACTTCCGACTGTACCAGTGCTTGTATAAATAAATAAATAAATCTTTAAAAAAAAAAAGAATTAAAAAAAAAAAAGAATGGGCAACATGGGTTTGCACCTTAGCAATCTGGGGTTTCTCAGCACCCTTTAGTTTTGCCTGGGAGCATAACGTGAACATGAGACAGGAGCCATGAAAACCATGTTCCCTTGTGTTCTACCACCTATGGCCTCTTGTCTATCCAGTTATTAGGCAAGTTTTACAAAGCAATCTTTATCTGGCTAAGTCCTATGCTGTTGATTTTTGTCTTATAAAGATGAGACCATTCGGGTGTTTGGGAATAAAAGTTTTGATGGAAAGACCTGCTCCAAAAAAGCGGCCATTTCTACTGTTACTCTATCTAAGGCAAAAAAAAATTTCTGTTTCCATTTTGAGATTTCTGCAGACATGTTTATCTCCTTTGTATCCCTGTTTTGCCGTCGTTGGGAAGGCAGCTTTGTATTTCATTTAGCTTTGATTTTTTTCCTTCTGGCTAAACTGTAACTCTCAAGGGAGAATTAAATATGGAATATGAAATAGACCCAACTATCCTCCTTTGATTGCAGCTGCATGTTCTAACCATTGTGCAATTAATAATTTGAAGAATTTCTTCTAATTATAACCTCAGGTTTCCTGGATTTCTGTGAGTGATAGATGCTTCTGAGGGTAGGAGTATTAAAAATATAAATTCTGTAGCTGTGAGATAATTTTCAGCTGTTTATTTCATGCTATTTAAAATCTATTCCATGTGTTGCTACAGGTAAGAAGCATTCATTTCCTAAAGTTATTAGGGAAGCTTCAGTTGTGCTTATTTCAGTTTTCATATGTAAATGTTTTATTTCAGGGTGAAATCCTGTCAAAAAAATTGCAAAGATGTAAAACAGTAGTACTTCAATATAAATTAAAAAAAAATTAAAAATAACATGCAGTCACAACCAACTATAGATTTTGAAATAAATATCTTCTCCCTCATCTTTCACTTAATGTGTTAACATTATTTTACTTTAAAAATACAGCCAATTCACATACACATTTGTATTTGTAAATTCACCTACTTACTAGAATTACTTTGTAAAATATTCATGACTCTCAGTCAGCAGACAAGCATATGCATGCGCAGAGCAGCACAAACGCTGAATGTGCACAGGCCTCGCTGAGATCAAAGTGAGACTCTCATACTGTAAACGGATGCCTTCTTGTGGTTACTGTCACGTTTTCCTCATCTTGGTACTTTTTGTTAATTTCTTGGTTTAAAATGGCCTCAAGTACTAAGGCCAAGAAGGTTGTGTTGTCCTAACAGAGAAAATACATAATTAGCTAACTTTGCTCAGGCATGAGTGACAGTTCGGATGGTTGAGAGTTCAATCTTATGACTCAACAATGTCTAGTAAATAAGGCGTTTTAAAACAAAAGCACAAAGTGCAAGATTTTGTCTTGATTTTCCCAGAGACTTGCAGGAAACTAGCTTTATATTTCTCCTGGGTGCCATGGTGCAGTCCTCACTAATTGTTCCCAGTGGCTTCCTAGAACAAAACTACCACAAATAATGAACTGGCAGTACTTCGACCTGTGCCCATTGATGTTGTACGCAGATGATAATTTAAATAAAGGGATCCTCAATTTATAACCCGTGGGCCAAATTCAACTCACTGCCTTTTTTTAGTACAGACTGAAACTAAGAATAGTTTTATATGACCTTTACATCTCAGTATCCTTAGATAAAACTTTGGACACAGCCATGTTTTTTTTTTTGCATACTATCTATGGCTTTGACTGCCCAGCTGGGTGGTTGTGACAAACACTACACCCCAGTGCTTCATGCTATCCTCAGCTCATGGGGATCACAGTGATGCAGCTGTAGCTCCACCCATTTTGAGTGCCATGTGTATCTCCCTGCTGCAATATTTTACTTTTTATTACTGGTTCATACCTAGTCAAAATAAGAAAAATGGATTTTAAATTTGCTTTTAACACACAGTAGAGAGAGTAGATTATTTTGTTTGAATTAAATGGCAAAATACTGTGTTGCACAGTAAATACACTGTGCTAGAAATGTCCTATATATGTCATCATTACCAAACATCACAATATTCCTGGTGTCTTTGTGAATCCTCATTAGCATGTACACAGTGTAAGGGCAGGAACAATGTAAGCTGCAGGTTTCTAAACCTTAGGCACAGTACATGAAAGGCACTGGATAAATTCTTTAATGTACAAGATGGTAATTTCTACCATGAATTGAACACTACTGTGTCAGTCCCTGTCCTGTGTGCTTTTCATGCTTTAGCTCATTAGTCCTTGCAAGAATCTGGTAAATTATGGGCTGTAATAGTTGTCAATTGGCAAGTGAGACTTAAGTATCTTGCCGAAGGATGTAAGTAATAAGTAATTGAGACTAGGTTTGAAATTACATCTCTAACTTTATTTAGTCCTAAAATAGGGGAGGTAGAGAAAGATGCTGGTCCTGGGGAGGAGTATTAACCAACGTTATATGGGAATGGTGGATGGGAAGACATGGACCTGAAATACTTATGATTTTTTTGTAACAGTAATTTTAAGTCAAAGCATCTGTCTCCCCATGCACCCCCAATTAAGGAAAATTAAGGTTTTCATTTCATACATTGAAATGAAATTCAATTCATACATTGAAACTGAATCCCCAATATGTGGATTTGGAGGTAGAGCCATTGGAAGATGATTAAGTCATGAGAGCGGAGTCCTCATGAGTGGGATTAATGTCCTCATAAAAGAGACCAGAGAGAACTCCCTTGCCCCTTCTCACCATGTGAGGACACAGAAAGAAGATGGCTGTCTGTAAACTAGCAAGTAGGTCCTGACCACACACTCTTCTGGTGTCTTGCCTGATTTTGGACTTCTAGCTTCTAGAACTGTGAGAAATAAATTTCTTTGCTTATAAACTCCATCTGTATGTTCTGTCACACTGGCCCAAATGTACTAAGACCAAATGTCAGTTGTGAAAATCAAGATTAGAAAACAGTCATCCCTGGCCTCCCCTGGTGGCGCAGGCCATTGAGAGCAGTGCTGTGAAGCTGTCTGCAGCCTCTGCGGCGCAGGTTCCATACTGGCAGGCCACGAGAATCCCACATGGCGCAGCAGACCCCTCCTGTCTGGCCCACTGCTCCCCTCTGCAGTGTGTTTCGTCAGTCTGCCTGTTCTGTTCCCCACTCTGTCTCTGGTGAATCCTCTCACCCTCCCACGCATCTGGCCTGTAACCTGGTTCTTATATAAATAAATAAATAATCTTAAAAAAAAAAAAAAAAGAAAACAATCATCCCTAGGCTTCTTCAAATACTTAGGACTTTAATCAAAACATTCTGTCTGAGACGAATGAAGACACCTGAACTTTGAACTGGTACTGGAATGAAAACAAGTCTGGATTTTTTTTTAAACCTTTTAATCATGCTCGTATATTAAAGAAATGTACAGAGATTTATCAATTAGCATATTCATTTCAGTGTTGTTAAACTAGAACAAACCTTAATTTTCCTGAAAGGGGATTGATTAAATTTTTTCTTAACCCTGTAATGAAATACTGTGTACACATTAGTAAGGATGGTAAAGAAGGTAATTAATGACATGGGAACATTACTGACAGTTATTGGAAGGAAAGCAGATTTTGCAACACATGCTAAGATTCTTTAAAAGCCAAAGATAAAAACTTACGTGTATGATAAACTATAAAATATAAATAGTGATAGTTTGTTTTTTCTAGTTTGTTTTTTTCTAAAGTGAAAATTTCTTTAGTGAAACCTTATTTTTGTTATCATACAGTGTTCCTACACACATCTTTTCAAAAACATGTTTGAATAAAGCAAGAATCACATAATTGTTTTCATTAAGATCTTGTCTTTCTTGAACAATTGTAGTTTTAATGATTGATGTGACTAATTTAAGATTGAACTAAAAAGGATATCACAATTTTCATGATCTTTGTATCACTGGCGAGAGAACTCAACTGGATTTTTAAAAAGATTTATTTATTTATGCATTCAAGAACTGGGGTGTAGGCCAGAGGTGCGGGGGGTGAGAGGATTCATTAAGGAAAGAGTGGGGAGCAGAACAGCTGGATCCACCGAAATGCACTGCTGAGGGGAGCAGCAGGGAGACTGGAGAGATCTGCTGCTCCATGGAGGTTAGCTCCCTGGCTGGGTATCTAACTCTTGCTGCAGTGGTTGGCGGCAGCCTGATAACACTGAGACCTAACCCCTGCGCCACCAGGGAGGCCCTCAACTGGATTTTGAATTGACTCATATTCACTGAAATGCAAGAACCAAATTTAGTATTAATGCCTCTAGGTGGTGCCTGAGATCTATATTTGGATTCGACAGCTTTCTAAGGCAGAGGCAGAGGAAGAACACTAGAGGAGACTGGAGTTTCTTACCCTTTGTGTTTCTTAGTTCTTGAACTCTGTGTGGTGAGTCACTCAGTGTGCAAAGCCAAAAAGTGAGCTTGGGAACTTGTGTGATTATTCAATTTTCAAGTTTTCTACCTTCTTGGAAAGAATTCACAAAAAGTAGATGTAGCAGGTGAAACCCAAACAAGGAGCAAATTTGTAATTTTAAAAACTTATGAGTAAAAGTTTTGTTTTGGGGGGAAATATGACTCATGTATATATTGTCATGCACTATTTGTGCAATATGCATAGAGAGAAGGCATTCTGTGGGAATTCTAACATCTGTCTGTGATGCTTATGCATAAGCAGTCTTTTCCTTGCCTTTTGTATTTTGGCCCTGTAGTTTATAGAATCTCCACTGTTTTCAGATTAATGAGGTTAATTGAGCCACTCAATTGTTTTTTTCCAAGTTTCCAATAAATCTTTTCATTTCCCATGTACATAAACCAAGCTGACAACATGTCTGATTGAGGTTTTGTTAGTGTTATAATGTAACTAAGGCGAATGCTCATATAGTAAACTAGAATGCAGAGCTGCAAGGATATTTATTCAGTTACAGCAATTCCCATTTGTTGAATAACTGCTGTGATGAAATTCGGAATTTCAAATAATTTCATTTTTAAATATTTGACCTGTTACTTTTTAGCACCAAGAGCCTTGGCAACAGTGTAAAGTTAACCACACAGTGAGTTGACAGTCTTCCCCTTCAATCTACTTAATGACAAGCTCTTCTATTCTTCTGTCATTCTCCCAGGGGATGTACTATGGGCCTACCTTTCTGGATAATCTGGACAAACCAACTGGTGATAGCAAGAATAGTGTCAATGAAGAGGTCTACACAGCTATTTTGTTTTTGTTGAGTTGTGTGAGTTCTTTGTATATCTTTGTGATCAGTCCCTTATCAGTTGACTGGAGTGCAGGTTTTTTTCCCAATCAGTGGGGTGTCTCTCTGTTTTGATTAATGTCTCTTTTGCTGTGCAGAAGCTTTTCAGTTTGATGTAATCCCAGGTGTTTATCTTTTCCTTGACTTTCTTTGCTTTGTGCAGCAACGTGGATGGAACTAGAAGGAATTATGCTCAGTGAAATAAGCCAGAAGGAAAAAGAGAAATATCAGATGATTTCACTTATAGCAGGAGTATAGGGGAACCAAATAAGACATCAGTGTAAAAAAAATAACAGCAGTACAAAGCACAAGAAAGCAAAAACGGACTATTATAAATCAGAGACATCCTGCAGGGGAGGAGGCGGGAGAGGGATCAGAGGGAGGGAGGGAGGAGCACAGGGGACTGAGGTGATGGTGCACGGGTGCATTGGGGAAGGCAACTCTATGGAGACTACACATGAGGAGGCAGGGGGGAAGCAAATATTATTTAAAAATGAACAATGATGTAAAAAAATTTAAAAAAATTAATAATTAAAAAAAGAGGTCTACACAGCTAGAGAGACAATTTTCAGTGTGAGGGGCTAAACGAATCCCTACCTTAACCAACCATTTATCCCAGCATAGCTCCATGAAGTGATGCACCAGTGCCGTGCTTAACTCTTTGGCCACCACCACCAGGTGCTGCAATTCCACCTCACTAGCCGCACTCTGCATTACCACTGTCTCCATCAGACTCCTGGAAATAACTTTAAAGATCAACAAGGAAAGGAGTTTACAGGTCACTAGTTTTTATAATCAATAACCTTTCAAGTATGGAGTCTAACCACACCTACGGTTTAGAACTATTAAAGTTCACATAGTATGTATACAAGTTCACATAGTATACAAGTTCACATGGTACACAAGTTCACATAGTATGTAATTAACAGACCCTGGATTTGTTGGGGGAACAGTATGTCCTGAATGAACTCCACTCACTGATGTTTTATGGACTCCAATCCCACCTCCGTGCCAAAGAGATCCCAAGCTCTGAGGACTACAACTCCCATCAAGCCATTCATCTGCCTTGACTCTTGACTTCTTCAAGGGGGGATTGCTGGGTACTAAGGATGGAGTTAAGCAGCCACACTTACTATAAATGGAAAACACATGGGTCTGAAGGTTTATTATTGTTGTTTTTGTTGTTGTTTCTCCTTCCCTCAGCATGCATCTGGGGTCCCAGCTCAGACACCGTTACAGGTAGGACATAATGACCAATTGATAGCTCTCTCCCCCACCCCCATTTTCATTTCCCTTGTATATAAAACTTTTATTAACCTTTCTATATGTGCCTGCACTTAGGTCTTTTTTTTTTTTAACCATGTGGGTGAGGACTCATACCTAAGCCATCGCATTTCCCTTTGGTGTTGCCATGGAACAGATTGAAGTCTTCAAACAATGGGTGTAGAAGGAGCATATCTAAACATGAATCTAAGTCAACCTGTCTTCAGATTTCACTCTTTTTGCTATCTCCACACCTAGTGTCTTTCAGTGAATTTTCTGTGATTTCATAGACCAAAAAATTTAGGGATGGGGTTGACAATGTTTTACTTGGTAAGATCGTTAAAGCTACCCCTAAAATCATTATCACTATTGCTTCACAAAAGCAGGGATATTTAACACTATATAGATAAGAAGGATTTAATCTCAGAATCTATGGCAATCTTCTAATTTAATGATTTAGCTTTAAATTAAACTATGAATTATTAATTTCACTAACAATAGGTGCCTCTGTGTTGGTGGTCTCCATGAGCTGCATTAAAGAATCACTGATTAGGACAATCTCTTCATTTTTCAGATAGGTAAATTGGGCCCAAAGAAGTTTGTGTAAGGACATATGTCTAGTGATAACAGATAACTAAATTTTCCTTATTAGTTTTAAGAGGTAGCAATGTGGATAGCTTTCCCCCTGTTCTTCTTTCTTTTCTGCTTTTGCTGAGTGAAGGACACACACAAAACCTAAAACAAGGTGGGGTATGGCAGGCAGAGAAGAGATTCCATAGTGAAACCTTCAATTCTGTGTCATTGTGGCAATTTGATTTTCTGTCAGATCCCTTTGTTTCTTTATTTTCCTTTGTTCTCTGTTTTGTTTTTATTTCCAACCTCCCCAGCTTTATTGAGGTATAATTGACAAGTAAAACTGCATACACTATTGTGTGCAACACGATGATCTGATCTATATATACGTTATGAAAATATTATCACAATCAAGATAATTAACATTTCCATCATCTCACATAATTACTTTTTTGGTGTGTGGATCATTGTGTTTCTGAACCCTATTTAGAAATTTATCAGTAGGTACTCAAGGGAAAATAATAATGTTTACTGAGTACTTACTTTATGACAGGCAGTTTGCCAGGTGTTTTGTATACTTATTGAATCTTCACAACAACCCACTTTATACAGGACGAAACAGGGTCAAAGAATTTCTTTTTCTTTTTTTTTTTTTTGTCTAAGTCACAGTGAATGAGATCCTTATGAATAAAATTAAATGCCCAAGTTCTCCACACCATTGATTTTCATGGAGTTTAGTATTTACTTTATAAATGCAGAATATCTTCCTGCTGGAACATTCCCTGTTATTGTTTATTATGCCCCCCCTCAACTGAGGGGATTTTTAAAAAGATGCACCAAAGAATTGAGTTTGTGGAGGGGAATAGAGATGAGCAGCCTTTGTATGCAGACTAACAAAAGGGAAGAATTGAGTCAGTGCCTCTTCACCTTTTCTTTTTTCCCTTTTTTATTACTATTTTATTTTAATGTCCTATATTTTTACATCATTTTTCATTTTTGTGCAATGTATGCATTTTCATCTCAGTTATAGTCCCCGTGAAATTCCCACCACGCATTCACCGGTGAACCATCACCATGGTCCCTTGTGCTTTTTCCTCCCGTGTTTTGATCCTACTCCCTTCTCCTCACCCCCTGCAGAATGTCTCTGGTTTATAGTTTCCTGTTGATTTTGATTTTTGCTTTATTATAATTACTTCTCCACCCTCCATCCCTTATTTGGATTACCTTTTGGAACCGTTCCTTACGTAGGAGAATAAATGGAGATTCCCTAGTAACGAATCTTCTCTATTATGACCACTTGGGGGCGTTCAACACTGTCAGATTCGGTCTTCAGTAAAATTACTGCATCCCAGGTTTTCCTGTATTTAAGTTTTTTCTCTATGACCACACTTCCACACTTTAATCTTCAGAATGGGTGCGCTAGGAGATGTTTTGTTCTTTAATAGATCTCGACTTGTGTCACTTTGAAAAGAGGCCATGAAAAATAATCATTTTATGAAATTAGGCTATATATTCCGTAGAAGTGTTCAAAGCGTTAACTTCACCGTTGCTTTTTAAAATAAGCTTCCTAGAGTTTTCCATGAACACAGTTTTTTAGGGATGAGCATGCCACAGGAATGTCCCCTCCCTCCCATCTCCAATTTTCTAATTATATTCAATCCACCCCATCCTTTACCGCTTAAACTTAAATTCCTTCCTCCCCAGGTCACAAGGATGTAGGGATGAAATTATGATCTCAATGATGATGGTAAGATAATTTTTCAGGCTTCAACTTAATCCGTTTTGTGAGAACTCGAAGTCTCCCAGATATTCAAGTCCCCCTGGATTTTCTCCCAGGGGCTGGCCTGAGGCTCTCAGGAGTCAGGGCTTGCTCCTCCCTGGCTCTGACCTCCTGCTGCACAGGTGAGCCCCCCAGGGCTACCAGCACCAGCAGAGCGCTTTGAGAGTAGGTCCCAGCAGCTCCTTCTGCAGATTTGGGCCCTAGAGCTTCAGTACTCAGGTCTCTGTGCTGCAAAGGACATCCAAAGGGAGGGTGTAGCTGTTGATCCTCACTGTGCTATGCTCTACTGCGCAGTGCAATGTAACACCATACAGAAATCTTAGCAAAACCAGTATTTAGTGGTTAGTACTTTTACTGATCCTCTTTTAATGAAAAGCTACCTTTTACACCTTTTGCCAATTTACAAAAAAAAAAAACCAAAAAACCCAATCCCTTCATGAGAAGTCTTAAAATACAGACCTGTTTTTCTTTATTGTGCTGTGACTATAAGTGTACATGTGTATACACGTGTCTACTTGAGATTTTGGTTTTTTTTTTACTTTGTTTTTTACAAAGAGTATATTACTGTATAATTTAATTATTTACTTTGCAAAAGTCTGTATTGATAAAATGCAGCTTCTCTCATCAAATGTCCAAATAGCAATGTCTTGGGCACCAACTTCACAGAAGAGGGAACTAGACTTTTCCCTGGGTTATTTTTCCAAGTGACCTGAAACTTGCCAAGGTCATTTACACACATACTGCATTTCCTTCTCTTAATCTTTTGCCTGCACAGCCTTCTGAATCTTGAATGCAACCCTGAGGGTCACAGGCCACGTCCTCTACTCCCAGGCATTTACTTCCTTTCAGTCCTCATTGTCAGGGTGTTCCTAGTACTAGATTTGCTTCTGTCTGAGGTTGGAAGAAAGATACTTCTCGGCGTCATGTTTCATGGAGGTGTCTGGTCCCAAGTGGATAATTTTTTATTGATTTTATAATTCATTGACTCATGCTTTTTTTCTTTCATTGAAGAAAAATGTTGACTGAATACTAACTCCACCTCAGGCATCATGCTAAGAGCTGGATAATCATTTTCCCCTGGCATGCTCAGGGTCAGGGTGTGGGGGTGGAGTCCACAAAGCCTGTATGGAATTAGCTTTAGGACATCCTTTTCGGGTAGGACGCATTAAAGACTTTATTTCCTTATTTTCTTCCTGAGTTGTACATTTCCTTAATTCCTTTTCCCTTGAATATAAGCCTTTTATTAACCTTTTGTGTGTGCCTGTAGTGGAGTATTAATAAGTCCCTTTTAAGCGCGTGGGTGAGGACCCACAGCCCGGCAACCCCTTTTTATATCGGGGTTGCTCTGTAACAGTGGGAACAGGTATTGGCTTAGGATCTCCCATACTCCCTTCCATGACTTTGGGCTGAGACTCATGGATGGAAACTTTCTTCCATGGGTTTATCACAGGCTAGGACCTGTCTTGTTGACATCTACTTTTAGTATGGCCAAATCTATCCTCTCCCACCCTAGTTCATCGGACTTGTTTTTGTACCTTTGATTCTCAGGAGTATGATTTTGGGACTCTCTTTCTTTCTTTCTTTCTTTCTTTCTTTCTTTCTTTCTTTCTTTCTTTCTTTCTTTCTTTCTTTCTTTCTTTCTTTCTTTCTTTCTTTCTTTCTTTCTTTCTTTCTTTCTTTCTTTCTTTCTTCCTTTCTTCCTTTCTTCCTTTCTTCCTTTCTTCCTTTCTTCCTTTCTTCCTTTCTTCCTTTCTTCCTTTCTTCCTTTCTTCCTTCCTTCCTTCCTTCCTTCCTTCCTTCCTTCCTTCCTTCCTTCCTTCCTTCCTTCCTTCCTTCCTTCCTTCCTTCCTTCCTTCCTTCCTTCCTTCCTTCCTTCCTTCCTTCCTTCCTTCCTTCCTTCCTTCCTTTCTTTCTTTCTTTTTTTTTCCAGGGACACCTCTTGCTCCATACACATTTAAAAAAGCAGATGGTTCTGCTCAACTGCCCTGAATAAACCGGAGCTCTAAATTCAACTGCTATGTTGAGAGAGGGAACATAATTTTTTTAAGTACAGAGTCGGCATCCTAGTTCAGCTGTAATATCCTATCATCATTGTGTAGATAATTTGGAATTCTCTTTATCTTTTCCTTTTCCTCCTCTTCTTCCAAATGTAACTTTACGTATAGTAAATGCTAGCAGATATGATCATATCCTTTGAAATCTTTAATACATGCATAATCACCATTATGTGAATGCACCATAAATGATTTCACAGTGTTATTGGAGAGCTGGGGATTTTTGTAAATTTCTGCTGTTTTATAAAATGTTGTAATAAGAAAACTTCAGATGAAAATCTCAGTCCACATTTATTTCTCACATTTCTTTAGAGATGATTTCTAGGATTCTTACTAAATGGGAAAAATTTGTATACTTTTTCCCCAATTTTCCCTTCTGCCAGCAATGTAGGAAAAGCTGTCCCCCTCTATCTTGGTTAACAATGACTTTTAGCATTTGCAATTTTGTCATTAAATAGATGCACTGTGTTATATTGTTCAATTATCATCGTGATGGTGGCGTGTATAGTTACTGCACAGCTGCTGCTGCTGCTGCTTTGCCACGAGTTCCTGTCTCATGAAGCCGAAAAAAGGGATTCACAGACTTTTCAGATAAGTAAGCAGAGAGAAGCAAATCTTGTCTTAGAAAGAAAAGTTTATTTTAAGAAAAGGGACAAAGAACAAAGACACCCAGGCATAAGGTACCTGGGAGGGGTCAAGATGAGCCAGTATGGGGTCTTGCTTCAGGAATATGTATTTTCTTTCCCTCATTACCTTAAAATTCCAGTGGTCTCTCCCTGATTGGTTAGTTCTCAGGTGGTCTCACTTAATCTGCTACTGAGCAGGGGGATCATCACATTCCTTATCTTTCATTGTACTCCTTACTGAATGTCTTGTTAACCTTAGTCCTGGGATGTGTGTTATTCGCACCTGAATTAGTTACATTCCTCTTGATGTCCTCATCTCTGGAGACTGCCTTAACTCTCCTGAAGTCCCTGTACTGTCCTTGAGGCTGCCTAATTATCCCTAACTCGCCCTAGAATTGAATAGGGACTCTACATTTTAGAATACTGTTGACTTTTATTCTAATGTTTTTCACAATGACTTATACTTCCTTTATGACTCTTTTTCATAATTATGCCAAGATTTTTTTCCCCCTCCATTATCTTGTCTTTTAATTTTGTCTTTAGCATTTTTGATGTGTATAAACTTAAAATTTTGCATTCAATATTTTTTTTCTAAATTTTTTCATGATTTCCTCACAAGAATCATTTACACCCCAAAATCACTGAAACATACTCACATTTGGTTTCCTATTTGATTTATTTTAAAAAATGAAGGTAATTAGATTTTGTAGAATAAGTTTTTTTTCCCTCAAGGTTTCTCTGGCCTACCTTGCACCCTTTGGGGAGTAATATTTTTCCCCCCACTGCTTTGTGATTTTGCCTTTATGATATTAGGTTCTTTTAGGAGGTATGCTTTCTTTTGGGTCTGTGTTATTTTGTTTTATTGATATGTCCCTTCTCCCAGTACACCTATGACTTATTTACTGTGATTTAAAAATAAATATTAATATTTGGTAAAGCAACACCCCTTTATTACTGCATTAACATTATTGTACAATCTTTTCTATGTATAATTGAAGATTAAACTTAAACTAATTATACCTAGTTAGGATTTGTCATTATTCCATTCAACAGCTCCGTATGGTATCCTTCACTGTGACAAGAATTCAGTTTTTAAGTGCTGGGGAATGGGATGCATGTTTACAAGACAGACTATACATGCCCCCCTGGGTTTGCATTTCTCTTAGAGAATATAGACAAAAGACAAAGCCAGGAATGGCTATGCAATATAACATTAGATGCTTATGGGTATGACAAAGGAAAATGAAACAGAGTAAAGGTACAGAATGATAGTATTGTGGCAGGGAAAGGATGTTCTGAACGAACTCCACAACACAGGTTTTATGGGCCCCACCCCCACCCCAGACCAAAGCTAGCCCAGGCACCAAGGACTACAAATCCCATAATATCATCATCACCAAAGGGAATATTGCTGGGAACTGAGGGTGGAGTTAAGCCCCCAGGCTTGGAATACAACCAGACTTGTGAGCCTTGGGGGTGCTTGGTTTTTCGCAGGCCTTCAGCGTGTTGTTGGGGTCCCAGCTCAGCGGAACTGGTAGGATGCATTCACCAATTTCTCTCTCTCTCTTTCTTCCTGGGCTATTCCCCTCTCATTTACTCTTTTTGTAAATAAGCCCTTTATTAACCTTTTATGTGTGCCTGCAGTTGAGTCGCATTATAAATCCCTTTAAACACACGGGAGAGGACTGCAGTCAGACCAATCCACTTCACATTGGGGTTGCCCTGTAACAATGTGGACATTATTAGAAATGTAGAAAGTGAGAGAGGGTAGGTGGATAGGGGTATCCACAGACAGGACACAGTTGTATAGCCCTGGAGGTGGAGGGAGTCTGGTGGTCTGTGGAAGCAGGGGGGAAGGCTTTGTGGTTGCAAGGAGTAAGGTGTGGAGGTGAGGAACTTGGAGGTGGGCACCTCCAGATTACTTGGGGCCCTCTAGGTCCTGGTGGGAAAATTTTAGCCAGATGTTTTGAGTAAGATTGTGAAAGATTTATAAATCGATTTAGGAAAGAATGTGTTTGCAAAATTCTATCTTTCCGTTGAAGAAACGGTCTCTCACCATGTTTTCTTTACCTGTTACTCCTTCTCTTCCTTCTGATTCTAATTTTGTAGTATAACTATGTCATGTTCCTTACATTAGATTTTTGGGCTATGTGTAGATATTCTACATGCGTTCAATGTATTGTCAGTGGATTATATGGTATATTTTCTAACATTTTCTGGCATATAAGAAAATATGGACATTTGTATACTATGGATTTTACGTCTGAATATCTTGCATCAAAATTTGAGATTTTTAATTAATTCTCTATAATTTTGTGTAAATGGTTTTAATTTCATTTTCCAATATAATGAAAATGTGTCCTCTCCATTCGCGTAGCTCTATCTATTCAAGAGTGATATAATATGTATTTGTTTGGTTAATATATATATTCTACATGGAAGGTAAGTTTTGTTTTTGATGTTCTGTTTCTTTGTTTATTTCTTTATATTTCAGAGAAGTGAAACCAACCAATATTTGCCTTTCTCCTTCTGACTTCTTTTGCTTAGCACAACCCCCTTCAGTTCCATCCACGTACTTAGAAACTTTTTGACTTTGGGAAAATACTGTACTTACATGTGCTTCAGGTTTTTCGTTTATGAAGTGAAAATTGGTTCATTTCTTTATTCAACAAATATTCAAAAACAATATTTAGAACCTCCTATGTCTTTTTTTTAAGATTTATTTATTTATGCATACAAGAACTGGGGTACAGGCCAGAGGTATGGGGGTGAGAGGACTCACCAGAGACAGAGTTGGGAGAGAACTGAAATACACTGCTGAGGGAAGCAGCGGGAGAGACAGGAGAGGTTTGCCACACCATGTGGGTCAGCTCCCAGGCTAGGGATCCAACTCGTGCTGCAGTGGCTGCAGATAGCTTAATAGGTTGCGTCTTAACCCCTTGAGCCACCAGGCAGGCCCCTTAAAATCTCCTACGTTTTAAGCATGGATTTAAGGTCTACAAATACAGCAATGAACAAAGTGCTTGATTTTTTATTTTATCCTTCTTGGAGTTCTTGAGCTTTTTGGGTATATAATTTTTTCTAAATTTATTGAGATATAATTGACATATAACCCTGTGTTGATTTGATGCACTTATACATCACAACATGATTTTCACCATAGTGGCTAGAACCTGCATCATGTCACATGATTGTCATTTCTTTTTTGGAGTGGATCTATTTAATATCTGTTCTCTTAACAACTTTCAAGAATATAGTAGAGTACTATTAACCAGTGTTGTGCATTAGATCTCCAGACTATTCATCTTCAACTGGAAGTTTGTACCTTTTGACTGTTATCTACCAGCCTTTGGTAACTATGATTTTACTCTATGTTTCTATACGTTTGGCTTTTTTACAATTACATATAAGTGATATCACACAGTATTTGTTTTTCTGTCTCATTTAGTTCATTTAACTAATATCCTCAAGGACCCTCCATGTTGTTGCAAGTGGCAAGATTTCATTCTTGAATAATACATATGTAATATATAATATCAAATATATATTATTTATATTCCATTATAATGAATAATATTCAATTTTATACACACATGCACACACATGCACACATCTTTGTCTGTTCATCTGTAGATGGACACTTAGGTGGTTTCCATATCGCGGCTATCGTAGTAATGCTGCAAATCCAAACATGGAATTGCTGGATCACATGGTTCTATTTCTGTTTTTCTTAGAACCTCCACACTTTTTCATGGTGCCTGCACCAATTCATATTTTCACCAACAGTTCACCTTTTTTTCACCAACAGTTACCTTTTTCCCTGCATACTTTTCAACACTTATTGTCACCTGTGTTTTTAGTGATAACCATGATAGCAGGTGTGAAGTGATCTCATTGTGGATTTGATTTACATTTCTCTGAGCATCTTTTCATGTGCCTGTTCGTCATTTCTATGTCTTCTTTGGAAAAAATCTGCTCAGTTACTCCACCTATCTTTTAATCAGATTATTTAGGATTTTTTTGTTATTAATTTGTAAGACTTCTATTAATATTTTTAATCCATTTTAAGCTATTTTTTGTGAGTGGTATAAGATATTCTTTTCCTTTCTGCAGGTGGTTATCCAGGTTCCTAATACCTATTTTTTTAAAGATTTATTTATTTATGCATACAAGAAGGGGGTGTAAGCCAGAGGTGCGGGGTGGGGGGGGGAGGTGAGAGGATTCACCAGAAAGAGTGGGGAGCACAACAGGCAGATTGACTGAAATACACTGCTGAGGGGAGCAGTGGGCTAGGCAGGAGAGGTCTGCTACCCCATGTAGGTTAGCTGCCTGGCCGCCTGGGCATTGAACTGGTGCTGCAGTGGCTGGTGATAGCTTGATAATGCTATTTTTAACCCCTGTACCACCAGGGAGGCCCCCCTCATTTCTTTTATCAAAGAGACTGTCTTTTCCATCATTGAGCAGTGTTGGCTTTCTGGTTAAATATAAGCTGAACTTTAGATTAAATTTTATCAAATTTGGGGAATTACTAGTCATTGCTTCTTCACAGTTTTTTCTGTCTCTTGTTCTTTTCCTTCGCTCTTTCTTTACTCCTGATAGGCATAACTTGATGTTTTGTCACAGGTGTCTGAAGCTCATTTTCTTTATTCATTTTTCTTCCTGTGCCTTTGTCTGGCAGTTGAACTATCTTCAAGTTTTCTGGTTCTTTTTTTCCATCATTTGTGCTATGATGAACTAATAGTTACCAATCTACGATTAAAATATGCACCATTATAGCAATTGTACCTATGGAAGGCATCTCTGAGGAGGTGACTAGCATTTGAGGTGAGAATTGGTCATGATAAAGTATCTGTTTCTTAAGATGATGGGCTGTACTCAGAGTGAATTCTAACCTCTCTTTTTGTGGAGCGGAGACAGGGGTTGTTGATCTTTCCCTGGGGATCTTCTTAAACGAGTGCATTTCATGGGAATTTCTGTGTTCCTACTTGAGTCCTCCAGATAGGCAATACAAATAAATAGTTTCTGTGAACTTTATTTTTTATTAAAGATTTATTTATTTATGCATACAGAGCTGGGGTACAGGCCAGAGATGCGGGGGGTGAGAGGATTCACCAGAGACAGAATGGGGAACAGAACAGGCAGACTGACCGAAGTACACTGCTGAGGGGAGCAGCGGGAGAGACAGGAGAGGTCTGCTGCGCCATGTGGGTTGTTCCCTGGCTGGCCAGGGATCGAACTCATCCTGCAGAGGCTGTGGATTGCTTCATAGTGCAGTGCTTAACCACTTGCACCACCAGGGAGGCCCTGAACTTTATTTTTTTAAATAACTTATTGCCAATTGTTCTAAATCCCCTGAATTTGCAAAGAAACCTTTATTATTTAGGCAGATTTGAATTTTTTCATGAAGAAATGGGAGGACTTAATTATAGTTTCAACACACATTGGCATGCTTGAACAATTCAGAAGGAAGTCAAAGAATTTTGAAAATTTAAGCCAAGATACTTATTCCATCTTAATAATGCTATGACTCGATGTTTATTTTACCAGTAAATATTCCCATAAGTATCAGGTAATTGGGCTATATTCTATGGCCTGAAGGCCAGTATTCCTAAACTTGGTAAAACCAACTGAAAAAATGAATTCCAAAGATGGAATTTCTCCCTGGAAAATGTGTTGCTTCTAGCCCTTGGTATTCACACCTAAGGCCTGTTGGCAGCTGTTTTTTGGCCAGCTGAAATAGGCATGGTGGTACATAAAGGCAGTTTCTATGGAGACCTGAATCCAAATGATGTTGGAGCTTTGAAGATCAAAGGCAACACCCTGAATTGTTTGGAGAGCCATGTGAAGGTTTCAGAACTTTATTGTTCTCCACAGAAAACACTACAGCCAAGACTTTGTACTATTTTCTTCTCCAGGTGCATTAGAACTATGTGTGCAGCATAGGAGTTTGTAGTTTGCTTGTGAATGTATCTGTTCTAATTATTTTACCAGTTATTTTACAGCATCCATTTCTGCCATGAAGAAAATTGTCTTCATTTTTACCTTGCTTATCTTTATTTTCATAAATAGGTGAAACAATAAGGCACACAGAATATGCTAAGTTTGTAAATTTGGTAGCAGATAATGATTCATTCCTTTCATAAATCATGGGTAATCAATTAAGAATATCAATTTTTCCACTCACTTTTCTTAATATATACAAATCATCTCATTGCCAGATGCACACAGGGCTGAGCTACAGTTCTGTCTGTAAAGAAAATAATCACCTTTATTTGAGTTTCTTCACATAAATGTAGTCTTTACATTGATTCATTGTTTAGTATTTATGACACAGACCCTATTATCACATCAACCAAAATCAAATTGGAAGAAAAATTTTCAAGTGAATGTGTCTTCCCAAGGGTACATTTTGCTTTTATTTTGTGGATTTTGAGTTAAGAGCCTTTCTTTGATAAGTTCTTATTTTATAAAAGTCAAAGCATCCTGATGAATGACAGTGGGATATATTCTTCTTGACTGATGGAGATTGTCAGATAGAATACCTGAGCATACTGCATTTGTCTATGGATATTTGCATTCTTGGTTTTGAGGGCCATTTTAAGCTCAACTGGATATATTTTGGATAGTTGCAGTATTTGGACATATTATATTCATTATAAAGTAATAAAAAGGAGACTGGGTATGTTACACCAAGATGTATAATTATAACACTCAGCAGCAGCATGTGATGGAGAATGGATGGGAGAATTAGTGTGAATGAGGATCCAGAGACCACACTGGTCAGAAGAAAAGAGGACAGTCTCCTATAGAACAAGAAGTTCCAACATCAGGGAGGCAGGAGAACCACTCCACACATCTGACGTACAAGAGGTTCCTGAGTGCCAGCCTTGCTACCTGCTTCACAGTTGCTCCTGAGGACCTGATAGTCTGCTCTGCTGGGGTCCAGGAGCCCAGGTCTTTGCCCAGGAAAAGAACAAGTTTCCAGGAAAAACACAAGGCCTGTGGGCCGACCATCGATCTATGGCTTGCAGCAAGTGATGAGTGGGACTGATCAGAGTGGAGGATGGAGACAAGAGGGAGCAGGACTGTGGTATGTGGGTGGATTATTGGTGGGAGGGCCACACCATAGGGGAACAGTAACTATAGAAAGATGACCCATCATGTAAGAAAATAAAAAAAAGTTAATAAAAAATATAACTATATTGATCTGAGGACATGAAATATGGAGAGAAAGAATGGTACAATTTGTACAATTTGGAGATCTTTTCTGTGAAATATTTATTTATTTACTTAAAGATTTATCATATAAGAACTGGGGTAGAGGCCAGAGGTGTGGGGGGTGAGAGGATTCACCAGAGACAGAGTGGGGAACAGAACAGGCACACTGACTGAAATACTGCTGAGAGGAGCAGCAGGTGAGACAGGAGAGGTCTGCTGCACCATGTGGGTATCTCCCTGGCCGGGGATTGAACTCGTGCTGCAGTGGCTGTGGATAAGTTCATAGTGCTGTCTCTTAACCAGTTGCACCACCAGGGAGACCTCCTTTCCATGAAATATTTAAATTTTTATTTAGCCTTTACTTCTCAGAGATGCCCAGAACCAAAGTAGACAAGCTACTTGTACTGTATTTACTGGAACTTTTTAGAACATTCCTGTAGCAAAAAGATGCTTTCTTCCCTGACAAGGGCGTATACCTTCTCTGCTCCTCCTCTCTGGAGTAGATACACTTTTTCCCAGTCATGTCTCCAAGGTAGTTACTTCACACTCTTGCTTTCATCCCTCCCTCGTGGGCAAACAGGGGCACACTGGCCAGAATTTCTCATTAGGCCTCTGCTTTCTCTTCAATGCACTACCAAAAAAAGGATATTTGACCAAGGATTGTGATATACCTTCATCTGGAATTTTTTGCTTCTCTCTACGCAATGCATGTGCTTCAATTGTGAGCTATATCTAGGGTTTCAATCAAACTAGCAAGGTGGATGTTTGCCATTTAATATATGGAATCATTGGATGAGAAGATATTGAAGGGGCTTTGCAGAACATTTATCAGTATGCTGCCATCATTTTAGCTGAAGGACTTCTAACACAGGGGGAAAAAAAAGCCTATTTATAAGATGTCTGGAGGCATAGGAAAAGTTCCAGCCAGAATGAGTATAATATGTCTTTGAACTTTACTATTTTATCTTTTAAAAATCTGAAACTTTGAAATTCACTCCAAATTATATCTTCACTTATTTTCTAAGAGAAGCACTCTTCTATAATTCTACCACTGTGTACAATGATTCTTGTTTATTCTTCACATTTGTATATAGCACTTAACATATGTCTAGTAAAAAAAATTACAGACTGGACAACAATTATATTCTGTGGTGGATGAGTGATTTGAGATCTGTACATGTAAAGAAATTTGCTTAAGATAATGGTAGAATCAGTATGAGAATTGAGTCCAATGTCTTCTGGTACAGCAGGTTTCCTATCAAACTCTGACATATGTTTCAGTGCGATGTACTTTTCACATGGTTTTGTGGAAACTAGTGTTTCTCTGAGTCAGGAAAGTCTTTGGAATTTGACTGACCCCATTTAACTTGATTTC